>NC_133805.1:10105885-10728397 GCF_043250625.1 Sebastes fasciatus | reverse complement strand
ATTGAATAGAGATTATCAATGCAAAAAACACAATTCTGAACGACATGAAATTTGTCAGACAAATTTAAATCAAAGGGCCACTGATGCACCATGGATAGGTGTTATACACGGGCAAAAAAGTCCTTTGGTCATGCAAAGTTTGTGTTTTGTATGATTTATTTATTAAAAAAAGCAAACCAAGAACAAAGAAATCATGGCTGTCACTGCCTCTCTTGTTCTGGTAAAAAAAAGCATAGGCCCACCCAGGTGCATGCTGGTCCTATACCTGTCTACCTCCCAATTCACAAACAAAACAAAAATACTAATTTACGCAAAAAATAAATATACTAAACAAGATAATAATAAAACTAAACAAATCACTAGTAAAATAAACCTCTATAAACATCCAATCTAAATAAAACAAACATCTAGAATAATCAAACAATAATTGTATTGTAAAACTTTACTTATTAGTTAAACAACAACTAAACACTAACAACAAATAAATAGTTCCAACACCTTATTTATAGACAAATATCTGCATTACATTGGAGCCTTACTGCGGCATACGTTTTTTAGTTTTTTTTACATGTAATTTTAAATATGCTTAAATAGGTTATTAAATATATCAGAAATTATTGTTCAAAGCAGAGCATTTCTGTGTCTCTTAAGAGCACTGATTGCTGTACAACCCATAAAGAAGACCCTATTATTAAAGGAGCTGACACAATCCACACCATCCAGAAAAAACTAGTTGTTGTGATACTGTTTGACCAGATGATGGAGACAAAGTAAACCATATGGTTATCATTCAACTTAAAGCTTTTTAACTGTTACCTTTGAGTCTCTCACTATGGTTATTCATAAGTGATAGTTAATGTTTGCATTTAAATAGGAGGTGGCCATTAGAGGGTCCAAAAAAACCTTTTTTTCAAAAAGTTTTTTTGAGGGATTTATTTACCATAGAATCTCATCACTTGTTGTACCTCATTTAGGCCCACAGTGAGGCTATTTTGAACTTAAATTGTGGGTGAAACAGTAACCATGATTTGAAATTATATGTCTTATTATATTTTACTAACCAAAGCACTAAACTTGTTTGTAGAAGTTGCAGCCACAAAGTGGAGCAGTATTGCAAAATTGTGTCATGTTCCTTTAAGAGTGGGCTGACAGCCTGAATGTGTACCAGAGATGTGAGAGAAAGAGAGAGCTCTCACTTCGCTACTGATTCCTGCTGCAGCAAACATCATCACAGAGAGAGTGGTGGAGGAAATGCAGACCACAGTCTTACATTAAATGAAATGAGAAGAAACATACAAACAGGGAATACAAATGTATCAATGGGAAACAAGTAAATGTTACCAAGTGACCATTCTAACTCAGTCACCAGTCAATAACAAGGCTAAGACAGATAAACAAAGCCTCTCACTGCTATGAGCAGGACCGAGACCAGTGAGGAAATATACATGAACAAGAGAGCAACATTCAAAATCCACATAGAAATCTTCTTGTACGTGTGGCAAGTAGGAAAATGTAATGACAATGTGCCACAAAGCTGCATTAGCTTTACTTATATAAACTATATTTGTTTTTACTTACAGGCTAGTAAATGAGTAAATAGGCCCAATGATAGTTATGAAATTATATGTATGAAGAAGAATGCAAAAAAAATGTATGCAGTGTAAGCAATTGGAAATTTAACTTTTTCACTCTTACAATAAAGTATAGAAAACAAGGATGTTCCTGAACATTTACTTAGCTATATATAAAAATAAATTAAGCTAAATGCCACCCCGTCACTACTATCATCTTCATATTACAATCCCACCCTTTTCCTATACCCCCCCAAAAAAATAAAATAAATAAAACGCTCTGATAATGTTATAGATAATTTGAAGTAACCTGTAACCTGAATATCAAGATTCAAGATTCAAGATTCAAGCCCTTTATTGTCATTGTGTAGTACAATGAAATTAGATTGTGCCAATCCCATAGGTGCTAATGAAAAGATAATACAATACAAAAAAGAGATACAAAATATGAGATAATACAATATAAAATGTAAAAATACAATATGTATATTGATGAAATTACAGTTTTGCCAGATTATTGCACAAAGTGTCCGTCAGATAATTATATAATATTGCACAGCATCATATAATTATTGTATTGATTACTATCGCCAGATGAAAACTAAAGAAACAAATGAAACTAATTGCATTTGCATGTATATTGTCTCAGTTGTAGGCTACACAATAGCCTACTAATACTAATAAATATACATTATGTACACAAAAAAGGGGGGAAAAGAGTTAATTTTAACAGAACTGCCTTAAAGTTAAGGAGCAAAAAAACAACTAACTAACTAACTAACTAACTAACTAACTAACTAAGTGCACAAAGAGCCAGTCTGTTTTCCCTCGCTGTAGTGATGCATCTTCACATACACAGATGATCTTTGATGCTGTACAAAGACAGCACAGAAGTGACGCCAGCAGCCTCAGCGCTCAAACCACACTGTGTTTTCAGACTTCAGTGAACCATTCAACCCGGACTGCTGCAGACTTTATCCAGCCTCCTTCACGACCATGACCGAGAGCCTTTAAAGCGTTGCAGCGTGAACTTGTAGCCGGTTTGTTGGAGCAGCTGAAACACACCGGAACAGTAACAGGAGGTGACAGACAGCAAAGTGACAGGAGCTGAGATTGACAGGTAGGAGCGCTCACTGTGGAGAGAGCAGTATATATATACACATGTTGCACACAGAAAACACTACTACTCTTTTATTAATAGTTTCCGTTTTAAAGTGTTGGCTTTGCATTGGAAAGCTAGAGTTGTCAGAGTGGTCTGATGTCATGTTATCCTGCAAAGCAAAGCGATATATCGGGCTGGTTGCTGATTTTGTTTTGGTGTGACTTGGTGAACTCTCTGTGCATAAAAGTTTGGCTCGTTGGCAAACAATGTGAGATGACTGCATGCTGACATTGGGCTCACATTAGGGCAAAAAATAAGGAAAAATAAATGAATGAAAAATAAATAAATGACATTGTATAAAAAATTTATTATTCTACAAAAAATATTATAAATCATAAATAAATTATTATATACAAAATAAAAAAAGATTATACAGAAAAAAAGAGTAATTTATATGCAAAAAACTAAATAAACATTTGAAAAAAATGCATAAATAAATATATACACAAATAAATGAACAAATAAATGTCAAAATAAATTCAAATGACTACAATTATTCTTTTATATGTTATATTTCCACATTTATTTATTCTTTTATTTTTTTTATCTCTTTATACTTCCACATTTTTTATTTACTTATTTAGTCTTTTATTTATTTCTCATTATATTTCCACATTTATTTATTACTTATATATTATTTTATTTATTCCTTGTTATATTTCCACATTTATTTATTACTTATATATTATTTTATTTATTCCTCATTATATTTTCACATTTATTTATTTACTTATTTATTCTTTTTTCTCTTTATACTTCCACATTTTTTATTTACTTATATTATTCTATTTATTTCTCTTTATATTTCCACATTTATTTATTTACTTGTATATTATTTTATTTATTCTTCATTATATTTCCATATTTATTTATTACTTATATACTACTTTATTTATTCTTCATTATATTTCCATATTTATTTATTACTTATATACTACTTTATTTATTCCTCATTATATTTCCACATTTATTTATTTACTTATATATTATTTTATTTATTCCTTATTATATTTTCACATTATTTTATTTACTTATATGCTTTTATTTATTCCTCATTATATTTCCACATTTATTTATTACTTATATATTCTTTTATTCATTGCTTATTATATTTACACATATATTTATTTACTTATATATTATTTTGTTTATTCCTCATTATATTTCCACATTTATTTATTTAGTTATATTATTTTATTTATCCTCATTATATTTACACATATATTTATTTACTTATATATTATTTTTTATTTATTCCTCATTATAGTTCCACATTCATTTATTTATTTAATTATGTATTCTTCTATTTATTCCTCTATATTTCCACATTTTTTTATTTACTTAGATATTCTTTTAGTTATTCCTTAATATATTTCAACATTCATTTATTTATATACTTATATATTCTTTTATTTATTCCTCATTATATTTCCACACATATTTCTTTACTTATGTATTCTTTTATTTATTATATTATTTATTCTTTAACAGACTTATTCCTCTGTTATGGCACTATCAGGTTCCGTGTTTGCTCCAGGTTGCACAAAAAACAGCCAACCAGGAGACGATTTACAGTCAGGCAGTATTTTCAGAAATCCCATTTGCCACTCGGCTTGAATTTTCTGTGTTGATCTCCAAAGGATTCTCTGTCCCAGCAGCGTTCATCTAAAGGACACCTTGAATAAAATGATGGTAAGTTGCAGCATTTTACCTTTTTTTATTGTTACATGTAGAATGCATCATTATATAGTTGACTTTTAGGTTTGGCTGCCCGAGGAAAGAGTTCAGTTTACCTGTAAATTAAGCTAACATTAGACTGTTATTGATTGTGAGAGAATGATTTTACTGTAGCTGCTTTGATGGAAGCAAAAAGTGCAGATATTTCTGAAAACGTAACAATTTTAAGTCAATGCTATTGTAAAGTTGTTTGATCGAAAGATGCCATCTGATGTTTGTAGGTGAACCACTTTGGATGCACTTTTGTGAAGCTGTTAGATGGATGCAGTGACCAGAAGCTGGTTTCAGAGATAAAGTGAGCTTTGAATGGAAAACAACACAGTAAGTTCTCATATTGCAGACTAAAAATACACACAGCATCTTTCAATTTCCAATAGTTGGATAATTTATAATAATTGTTGCTTAATTGTCTTTGAAGGAGCCAAAAGAGGAAGACTTCAGATTGAAGGTGATGACTGAGGAGGAACTTCCTGGGAGGCTGAACTGAGATCATCAAATCAAGCACCTGTTGTATGAGGGGTGGAAGTAACACAAAATAATTGATAAAAATGGAACTGATGAAAATGCATGCGAATTGAAAAATCATGTGATAAATTGTGCATTGATTTGATAAACTTGATTGATATTTTATTTTCAACAGTGTTGCTCTGATAATCAACTGTCCACCATTCATCATTCACAACACCCAACTGACATTTATCGTTTACAGCACGCAGTTTTTGTTACTTCCGTCCAAAACGACTGATAGGGCGGAAGTAACAATAATTGCGTGCTGAAAACGATAAATGTCAGTTGGGTGTTGTGAATGATGAACGGTCGAATGTTGATCATCAGATAAACACTGTCTCAAATAAAATATCAATCAAGTTTATCAAATCAATGCACAATTCATCACTATTTTTCAATTCACATACATTTTCATCACGTCAACACTTTTACCAATTATTTTTCGTTACTTCCGCCCCTCATACTGATGGAATTTTGCTTGTATTTATTTATCAATTAATGTTTATCACATTACTATTTCACCACTGAACACCTTCATCTTTTCTTCAAGAATGAGAGAAACATCACTTTAATTTGATACTATTTTCCTACAAATAAGGTGCAATATGTGTTAAATGTAAGACCACAAATATGTATACAGAACCTCTGTACTGTATGGAGTACTATTGTACTGAGTTGCTTGTCTGGATGTAAGCTATATTGATTTTTTGTGCTGACTTGTATGATTTATAGCCGCATGTATTGTGTAGATTTGTACTGTATAAGGAAATAGATTTTTCACTTAAAATAAATAACAACACTCCATGTGCCTGTTGTCCTTTTGTAACCTATTTTATATGTCATGTAAAACATCAGTTAAAGGGACTGTTTGTAACTTCTTACACGTATAAATCAATCCGGGTCGGTGTCCCATGCGCGCTCGTGTGTGGCTACGCTGTTCAGACTCAGACTCCAACACAAACTACACGGAAGCACCAAAACCGCAAAGTTCTATCTAGTGAAGCCCGTCTTGCAAAACAGTGTTGGCCGCGGTCGGAGGACGCGGGGGAGACCGTAGCTTTGGTCTCCAGGGCCGGAGTCTCAGCGACACAGGAGTCTCTGCGACACCTGTGTCGCTGGTTAACAGCGACACAGGTGTCGCTGTTAACCAGCATTTCTGATTCTTACAAACAGTCCCTTTAAATAAGATTAGCAAGCATCTTCTGACCCTTGAGTTTGAACCAGTGTATTTGACATGATGAAACTTTATTAAGCTGCAGTGTATAAAAATTCTCATCCAAGAAATCAGATAAAACAGGATGAATAAAATACCTGTAAATAACGAAATGTGTTCAGAAAGACAAACTATGCAGTTTAGCTCTATAAGGGCTTTTCTTGTTTCCACTTGCTGTGTGTTATCTCTCTCCCTCTTCTTCTTCCTCTTCTCTTTCTCACCTCGCACACACCTGACACACCTGGTGACAGATACGAGGCCTGAGGGCAGCAGAACAAAGCTTTCTATCTCCTACCCTGTAGATTAACTTCCTCAGCTGGGCCCAGCTTCTCTATTCACAATGACACATACACTCATCCTCGTAGAGAAGTTACAACAAGCACAAAGGATTGTCAGTTGCTGTGAGTATTTTATATTTATGCTTGAAGTCTCTTAAAGAAAACACTATCATTCTCTCTATCTCTGCTCGTCACACACACGGACACACACCACCAGCTGTTATAACTGTCATGATATCTGTAGATCTATGAGTAATGCTCATAGTTTTATGCCTGGCATTATGTAATCCATTTGCACACGACTGATTGTTTTATTGGTACAATTAACTTTAATGGTTGCCAGTGTTTGACTGTAAAATCAGATTGACCTGCTGTCGTCCGACAGGATAAAAGTCCAGGGCACTCTCGTACAGTCGGCTGTTGATGAATCAGGTAGTCGTTGCTGAACGCCACACGGCTCGGTGTGATTTGTTTGATTGTATGATTTAATGTTTACATTAAAGTATAAGAGTGTTTAACTAACTTGCATGTGAAATCAGCTTGGATCGTCAGTCATTACACATTTGAGTGTCTGACTTCATAAACCTTGCAGTGTAAGATAAGATATTCTTTTATTAGTCACACAGTGGGGACATTTGCAATGTGTGTGATGATAATTATTGGCTTTCAGTTTGACACAATCTTTATTTCACTACAGTTAAGCTTGTAACGGTCTGGAAATGGAAATTGAAGGCAGTGGGAACTTACAAGGGATCTTTATCAACCTAACTCGCTGATTTAATGCAGAATATCCTAAACATCTTTCATCCTTCCCTTGTCTCTATATTTTAGGGAAGCACCGATCCGACTTTTTCAGTCCCGATACCAATACCTGGGCTTTGGGTATCGGCCGATACCGATCCGATACCAGTGTTTAATTAATAAGCTGTATGCCTCAGTGAGTGGAAGTGACTTTGGTGATTCTTTTATGTGTAAGGCAGCATCAGCCTTGACTTGAACATTGCTTTTTCTAACTTTGTAAAACAAAATGTAAAAAATAAATACACAGATCAAAATGTAGTTAGTTATTTCTTATTAAAATAATAAATTGTACACCAACAACTTGGCAAAAAAAAGGAATTACAATTCAGTTGTAAAGCTTTTTAATGCAGCAACAAATTGGTCAAAACTTAAACTGGAATTAAAATTTCTGAATATAATGTAAATAGTATATAAACATAGAGCTGAATTAAATAGATCGGCCCCATTGTCACCGATATCCGAGCTATTTGAGTCAGTATCAGCCTGATATCCAATCTGGTATTGGTGCATTCCTACTATATTTGTATTTTTCTGTATAAAACACTCCTGGGTAAGTCAGTGTACATGTCATGACTATGCATGAGTCTGTTGCACACTTTGGAAAATAGACAAAGAGGTTATTTGACATTGGATGATGCTAGAAGATATGTGGGATGTGATGTTTGATGTGTTGAAGCTATGATGTGGTTGAAGTGTTACACTGGTTGTGATTTCAGTCAGACTTACTGTAGTAAAGCTGTCTTCTAATCAGTATAACGGTGTCATGCAAACAATGTGTTTAATTACATGTTTTTGGCATTGTAGATCAGAATCTGCTCATGAACCATGACGTCTGGTCTCGGTTTCTAATACTTGTGGTTGCCTTCTGGAATTCATATCAGTAGGCAAGATCTCCTGCTCTTACATTGACCCCTCACATCACAGATTTGGTGATAGCTACTTCCACTTTTCACATGCTGTAGCTTGTAAAATGGATTGCCCTGTGTTTGAAGTGGATACGATCCAGTTTTCGGCTGAATATGACACGCTGTCGGTCTGTGGTGATAGTGGGAGTGCTCACATAAATACACATCATGGCAGTGATGGATCGTAGAGAGCTCTGTGGAATGAGCAGATTCTTGAGAACACCAAATGTGGTTTCTTGTTGAGGTACAATCTCCCAGCTTCCTGTGAGGTGATGTTGTGATGTCATCTAGTGGTCAGAGAGGCTTTATATTGTGCAGCCCACATGCCCTATGTTGTTATGTCGTCTTTTAGTAAAAACCTTGAATTGTAAATTACTTTTTTGAAAATATTCTGGATAAGAGCGTCACCGTAATGCATCCAGTGTAGTGAGGTAAAGTGAGGAGCTAGATTTACCTGTGTCAAATACGGAAATAGACAATATAGCATATACATCTTTTAAGATTTTTTTTCTCTTAGTTTTCTATAGTATTATTCTGTAATCTATTCTGTTCCGATTGCTGCTCAAAATCCAGCCCCGATCTTATTACATGCAGGATGTTCCATTAGTGACTAAACTAGTCGGATGAGGCTGACAGTCATGTGACATAAATGCAGTTAAACACATTTACTGTCGAGCTCTCCTCACTAAAGACTGATTTAGTGACGCACAGGCAGGCCACAAGTTTATGACTGGTACTGATTTTAAGATTTACATAAAGCGTCGACTCCATTGTTTATTTTTGACTATTTGATGAGCTATAATATGTAGATTTTTACTTTTATTAAACAAGAACATTGCTAATTTGAGGGGCAGCTACTGACTTTCAGAGTCAAACATGACGCACACAAACCTTTAGAAAGGAAGTAAACTTGATCAGCATTATCTTTTATTACAGAATTATCTGTATTGTGTTTCGTTAATATTTAATTATGCCACAATTGTAGAAATGAAGGAGCTGAGTTCTATATAGCCACCTCTTCTTTGTGATTGTAAGGCTGTATGTATCTATCAAAGTGGATGCCGAGGTGCTTCCTCCTCATGACACCACATGGTGCGATGATTATAATTCCTAGAAAGTCAAATAAAAGGAACCAGACCCTTCTGCCCGACATGTTTAAACACGGACCTCTAAAGATGATTATTACCGCTCTGAGGCAGTATGATTACAGGTGATTGGACATGTAATAAGATGGGGTGAACACTACTTTTAATACTGGCTTGTTGCCCAGCGAGCAGTTAGAAATACAGGAATAGTGTTAAGTGTGGGCCGCAACAACAGGATGTGACAGTTTGCAGTGTTGCACCACCTTCCTGAAGGAGTGAAACATTTGGTGACTCAGAGCAATAGAAGCTGTAGTTTATACTGAAAGTGAATCCAAGTCCGTAATCAAGAATGACAGCCGGGGGATAAGATGTCAGTGTGCTAGTGTGCAGGAAGTTTTCCAGTGCTGTTTAATGAGCAGAAAAGACTTGAAGCTGTTTGACTCATTTGTGTCTCAAACGACCATGTACAAAAATCATTAATCTCATTCAAAGAGAAGAGATGTCAGATTTAGCTACTAGCTAATTTCCATTTTGCTTATTCTTCTGTGCCAAAAAAACATTAAAAATCATCGATGAGCTACACTGTTGACATGTTCCTTCATTATGATAATCAATGTAGCAATGTAGTTTATTTGAGTCAATCTCACATACACTGTCCTGGGTCTGTAAATACTCACTAGAGCACCACACCTGTATTAATCCGCAGCTGAAAATAGTCCCCAACAATTACACTGTTTACTCCAGTTTGAGTAACATTTGTTAAAAAATGAACAGTGTCCAGCTGTTTTAAGAAGACCTGGTCAAAACCGAGTGTGTGTCTGGACCGTTTATGGTCAGTCTGTGAATTTGTGTCTAAATTGTTATACCAATAGTCAGTAGTCATCTCTATAATGTTAAATCCAGTGGTACATGTCCACCAGGTCCGGCGAGAACAGTAGAGGACGCGCTGCTCCACTCGACTGGCCGTTCAAGCGGTGATGTACCCTAATGTGGAATGCGTGTGATTAGTCGCTGGTTTTCTGCTCGCCTTTTCAAACAGGAGACAACATGGCGGCCTGCTCATAAACTTTCTGTTACTCCGTCTGAACAATCCACCAGAATCTACTTCCGCAAACATTTTAAGCGAGAAATAGGCGATGCCACTGCTGAATCTGGTTTCATTTTAGAACTAGATCGCCTAGTTTCACAGCTTCGCTTGACATGTCGCGCTGGACGGGCTCATTTGCATAACGGACTGTTTCTCCCCTTTTGTTGAGCTGGCCCTCTGTTGTCATGCCAAAAAATAAAATTATCTTTTTAAAAAATGAAACTAAATATTAGTGATCCATTAAAAAAACAAAACAAAAAAAACGTCCATCCAGAGACAGGGTAGGGATGTTGGAAAGTATAGAGAGAGGGTCTAATTCTGGTCTTGTCATGAGGTTTGTTGGTGGCAAGAAAAACGCCAGCCTTGAAGCTGTCTCTATAGTTACTACTAACTGATGAAGTGAAGTACCCTCTAATTCACCACGCTTTACCACCACTGTGTTTCTGCTGCCACAAATCCCTCAAATACTTTCTATGCCCAATCTGACTCCACACAGCTGCTTCCTAATAACGGTTATTCACCACACAGCTTCCTCCCACATGCACATCTACAGTTAATAGAGAAGCCCCGGTCTGACTTTTTCAGTCCCAATACGGATAGCGATACCAGGGCTTTGGGTATCAGCCTATTCCGAGTACTGATCTGATACCAGTGTTTAGCTAATAATGTATGCCTCACTGTGTGGAAGTGACTAGGATCATTATTTTATGTGTTAGGTAACATCAAGCCTGACTTAAACATTGATAAACTTTGTAAAGCAAAATGTGACCAATAAATACATAGATATAAATGTATTTAATTGTTCTTTATTATTAAAATAATAAATCATACATCAGCAACTTGGTAATAAATCTTCAAATTTAACAGGAATTATAACTTTTTTAATGCAGCAACAAATTTGCCAAAACTTAAACAGGAATTAAAATTACAGTATATAATGTGTATAGTTTATAAACATAAAATTTAATTAAATAGATCGGCCCCATTGTCACCGATATCCGATCCAGTATCGGTATCGGTGCATCCCTAACAGTTAATCTGTCTATTCTGTTGTTAACCTGTAACTCCCCTTCCTTCCTATCTGTATGTCAACCCTGTATCTTTATAAATGGAACACTGTAATGGAGACTTGTGTGACTGAAAGTATATTGATGATGTGACACTGTGATTTATTCCCCTTCTCTGTCCACTATGTTACTCACGCGTCCTATATGTGTGTGGGTGTGAGACAGCAATAGAGAGGGCTGTTTTTTTTTCATGTACTGTCTCCTCTGCTGGTGAGAGAAGATTGTGTTTCACTCCTCTCACCTCCTCATAGTGTCTCGTCTTCCTCATTTCAGCTTTGCTTTGTCCTCAGGAGAGAATATAGTTGGCCTGGCCTCTCCTTAGTTCATCTCTTATTACCATGGTAGCCTGATCATGGGAGTATTTACATTCAGTGTCCATAGGAACATCATCAAAACAAGTTACTAAACTGATTCAGAGTTTAATATATTACACATATATATGAAGTTTAAATTCTATGGTTAAGCTGTTGTCATGGGTACCTGATATGTTGTTGGTATAGAAATGATTTACTGTATAAGCGGTTAGCAGATGAGTTTAAAATACAGCAGTCTAAGACAAAGACCATTGTCAGTGTTCAAGAGGTCCTGGTAAACTAAAGATGATGCAAATCAAAACACTTTTTTTTTTTTTTTTGGTGAGTGGTGCCATGTTGACTTCATCAGTGGGGGGAGGCAGCATGAATGAAAGGCTTTTCTGTTGACATTGGAGTGCATGAATCAGCAGTGACTCTGCAATGGAAAAGACAAGAGAGGCAGGCTTTCTATTCAGAATGATGAATCGTGGTTAATTAGAGGCTTTTTTAAAAAAACAAAGAGCTAGGAGACGGGATGGAGAGCGTCATGTGCTAATATTGGTTTAGTAATATGAACAGATGATCTTGTTATGTTGTTTGTGGTAAACTGGTTTCACCATCCTAAGTTTCATACAGTTGGACTGTGGGAACAAATTTTGCATCGTTTCAGACTGAATTTGCATCATCTGAGCCTGATATGCAAATGCTGACTGCAAGGTCACCATTTAAGTCGAAAACTCTCACCATGTCCGTTACTGACTACTGAAAAACACAACATAAAATAGCGACCACAACCAATGTTCAACCAACCATTTAGCCAAGAGCCCAGTGTCTTTGTTTGGTCATAATGTAATGAAAGAGGACAGACATGTCAGAAGTGAACCAACATAAGAAAGGAAATGCATGTACTGAAAAACAAGTCTAACAGCCGTGCTAGCGGCTATGAGAGGCTGTATTTGGGCATAGCAGTACTTTGAGCTAAATGCTAACATCGTCATGCTCACAATGCCGAATCTAACATGCTGATGGTTAGCAGGTAATGTTTACCTTGTTCACCATCTTTCATGTTACCATGCTAACATGTCTAGAAGGTAACCCGCAAATTGCAAAATCTGATCTGAAATCTGCAAAAACTTGAAAAACTCTCGCAAGACTCGCTGCCCGACTTTAACTATTTGGGATCAATGCCTAACCTTAACCATCTTGTGAGAGTTTCCCCAACTCGTGGGTTACCTTCTAGACGCGACCCCTCTGAGGAGCATGAACGTCTGTACAAAATTTCATGACAGTCCATCCAACATTTGTTGAGATAGTTAATTCTGGAGCAAAGTGGTGGACTGGCTGACAGACCGATTTTTAGCATAACTTAAATCACATTAAATTCAGTGCATGCTGGTAAACAGATCGTAAACACCACTCTTTTGCTGTCACTGTAGTTTATTTTCTTTACATTTATCATGTTTTAAGTGGCCTCTGTGCTTGACCGTGTTTGTGCAGTTTATTTTGGGCCTTTCTTACCCTCCCTAGGAACTGGGTGGTGTTTGTGTGTCTTTATGTGCCAGGGTGGGGGCCGCAGCCATAAACTACCTTCTCCTCCCTGCCCTGCCCACTGACAGAGTTGCGAAACAAAAATGTGAAATCCACTGAGGTCGTGTGATGTTGCCCTCTGGCATGTTACAGATTGTTGTCAATAGAAGAAGATGCAGCTTACGGCTTTAGCCTGAGCCACTAATGCATGAATAGTGTCGATAAATGACTGACATCCCAGTGGCTATTTGTCACTTAAAAGCCTCCAAACTGTCGAGTGTGTGTATTTGTTTATAGTTCGCGCCTATGAGCTTGAATGTGATTGGTGTGTTACTGTCCGGCGTGCTCGTGTTTCTCCGCGCACAGTTACATACGTAGTCTCTTTTGCTCGCAGACAAAGGAGTCATTTGTGGAGCGTATGCAGGGAGGAAGAATAGCTTGGTGTTTCTCCTTGTTGTGAGCTTCTCCTCTGACACTGTAGGCTCCAGTCAGCTACTTCACTAGGTGGTGGGCGGACTGTGTCCTCGTGTGAATTGCATTGATTCATTCATACTGCCCTCTCCTGCTCAGGGCCCCTCAGGCATTCCTATCACAGCCCCCAGACCTGGTTGGAACAATGTCAAGTCAATTCGCATTAATCATCGGAAGTTGCTTCCGGTTGTAGCCCACTGTTAGTTATTGTTTCAGCAGGCGACAGTGAGATAGAGTTTCACCTTCTTTTAACTTTTTCAGGACTTATATCAAATTCTTGTGCTCTGAGGTGATTATACTGTAAATTAACCAACAATTTCAAATTCATGTAATCAGAATGGTTTCACTTTTAAAAGCGTGCCATTGTGAGGAAGTTACTCATCTCTGTGGTTTACTGAGTTCAGGTGTTGCCAGAACTCTGTGTGGTCATGTGTGTCGTGCGAGTGGGTGGATGGATGTTGCTCAACGCTTGGCTTCCGCTTCATCTCAATCGATGTAAAGTTTCATTTGCTTTGAAATAGAAAGGAAGAAAATCAGACATTGAACTGAAACATAAGAAGGTGTTTTTTTATTCATTTATTTATTTTATGTGTTATATACCAACATGTTATGGGGCGGAGTCATTTTCATCATGAAGCATGTCTACAGTACCCTAAAGTGTCAAACAGGATATTGACTTACTATCCTTTCAAGATAACTGCTGTTGATAACCTAATTTATTCATCTTGTCTTTTCAGTTTCCTCACTAATAGGAACAGGTGTCTAGGGATGTCACAAGAACTGATACTTTGGTACCAAGTCGATGCCAAAATTCTGAAAACGTTTGTCTACAGTACCGTATAGGTACCGCCAGAGCTCCGGACTTACGTCGTCTAAAATCTGAAAGGACGCAGTAACCTCACTATCGACACGTCCAGGAGATGCATCCTATTTTTTTCCTGATAGTGCTTCACTGTGAACAACAAATCCGTGTTGAATTCAGCAGGAGGAGAGCTAGTTAACGTTGGCTGTTAGCAGCCGATGGGCAGCACAGTCCTGCACGCAGCTAACAACTAACGTTTACGGGAGGTGTTTACATTATGATGCGTTCAGGCTCTATTTAGTACAAATAATTATTGGGCTAAGGTAAATTCTAATGTTATCATGATGTGTTCAAATGTAATCTTGTAAAATGTAGTTTTTGGCATGAAACTGATGTTTTCACAGCAATATAGATAGATAACCGAGAGGGAATTATGACCTGTGTAACTTCAAAAAACAGGATGCAAACGCTAATAAAGGAGTGTATGTTGAAGTACATGGGATTTATTCTTTTTTTACCGTAGTATTGAATTGGTATTGAGAATCATGGAGTTTCACTGGTGTTGGTATTGACTACTGATTTTCTGGTATCGTGACATCCCTACTGCTGTGCTTATTATCAGCCTGTGTGTTCAAACTGAGTGTGTGTCTGCAGGGGGCCCTCCAGGGCAGTCAAGTCCCTTTCTGTTGAAACCCTGTAAACCTCTCCAGGGTCCTGGCTCCGACTCATTCTCTCATCACAGTATTAGATCTCTCTATGGGTGCACAAAGACCCATGGGTGCTCACTTTCAGCCACTCAGGACAGTAGAGAGACTCAGTGCCTGTGAAGGTGTTTATCTGCCTCATGTCGTTTGCACAGGAAATACAGCAGATCTGCGGTTAGAGGTGATGAGGCAAGCTCTCTGTAATGCTTTATGGAAGGAAATAATATGATATCTAGACCCCTATAATGTAACAATTTCTTGTTTCTTTCGTTGTTTTTTCAGGCAAGTCCTGAAACGTACTCCTGGGTTTGTGTTGATCAATGGATGAGGATGAAATCATGTGAGCGTGTGCTAGCGTCGCGGTGCCATGGACTCGTAGCTGGGCAAAATCTCACCTCAATGGACTGGGGGCCTCGTCTGCACGTGGTTGACCTTCTGTCATCAACCTGAGAGGAGTATCTACGGTGTCATAGCGGACGCTCGACGAGAACCAGGTTTCTACGGCTCAAATATTGCAGGTAAGAAGATTGTGTGCGTGTGTCGGACAATAGTACTGTATCAATGCTATTCTGTTTTGCTGAATTCACTGCAGCTGGGTGTGACTGTGTGCTGTGCATGTTTTTGCTGTGGTGTGCACTGTTTAAACACACACACGAGTTTGGTTTACTATTCCGTCTCAGTGTGTGTGTGTGTGTGTGTGTGTGTGTGTGAGCTATGCAGACATGAGATCATGCCAAACAGTGACTGTGCTTTCTTCAAAGCGGGGAGGTCCACAGACCAGCTCTCTGTATGTCTGAATGGGAACTATTCACCTTTGAAATGCAGAGGAGCAAATACTGAGGATGATGTCATCTTTGGTCATGCTGTTGGTTTTTCGTGTGCGAGTTAAAAGATTTAAACATATCATGGCAGGATGATGAAGAAAAGAGGAAAGAAGGTGGATGTGGTTGACCAGTTCCTGTTTCATCAGGCTTGTGTTTGAGTAGCCAAAAGAGGATCCGTCACGTCCCAGCTTTGTTTATTTTCTATATGTGGGACACAGTCGCCGAATAACAATTCTTAGAGCTAATGAGGTAGAGTAGGAGGAAGTAAGAGTCACACTGGTGGCTTTGATAGAAACCCTTCTGTTACTCAGGCACAAACAGACCCACGCACAGGATGCTGGCCAGCCAGACACTCCCAAACAGGTGTCTGCAAGCCTCAGGACAAAGAGAAATGATAACGTGCGTTTGAGAGCTAAGAAGAATGAGGGAAACAGTGAGAGGAACAGACTATGTGAATGTGTACAGTATGTGTGCTTGTGAATGTAGGAATCGTGCCAACATGCCTTTGTGTGAGTGGGTGCCCTCACTGACACGCTGTACATGCTTTTGTTTTGTGAAACACCACACGAATGACCGAATGCTGCCGCCAGGCCGGTTGTTTACTTATCAGAAGCAGACCATCAGTGTTTAGGTCTGTAAATGGTTCTATAATTGGAGCAGGTGGAGTGGCAGTCCTGTTACAGATGCTTATCTCGGTACTGTTGGGGTCAGGCCAGGCCTCCTTCCTCTGCCAGAGGGGATAGATGTCTGATGTCTGACTGAAACAGTGCATTTGTAGTTTTATCGTTTTGTAATGTGAAAATCACTGAAGTATTGCACATTGAGGTATATGTACTTTATTATTAGTATTTACATTTTCTGCTACTTTCTACTTCTACTTACATTTCAGGGTAAAATGTTTTTCTTTTTTTTTACTACATTTATTAAACAGCTATAGTTACTTTTCAGATAAAGATGTTTACACGCAAAACGCCAACTTATAAAATGATCCATTGTCAAACAACCCAGCAGTAAAGGAAGTAGTTAGCTCCGCTTTGACCGGCTACAACATTAAAATGCTACTTACAGAGTAATGCTTATAGTAATAATAATATAATAATATAATATAACAGAAAACAATGCTACTTGTGTTACTGAAAGACATAGTCATACTAAACAACAGCCTTATTCCAATATATTATAATAATAACATTATACAGCGCAGGTAGTACATTAACCACTCTTCATACTTTGGAACTGAGATTATGTTAATCAGCCTGTTGAGTTATTTCTGTCCTGGATGTTGTGTTTTTATGAATGATTCTTTTCATGAGGTAGCGTCTGAGCTGAGGCTCAGAGGCTGTATGTGATGACTTTTCCATTGTTACATATATATTTTTTGAACAGTGCTGTACAGTAGTTGACTCCTGTGGGATGTAACAACTTTCTAACCCCTTCTGATCTATGCGCTGCGCTGGATAGCACACTGGTATAAACAGGAAATGATGCATTTTTTTGTTTATATGAACAGAAATGATAAAATCAGTGTTACCATTTCACGTGTGTGGGATGATCCACTGCAAGCACCATGAAGCATGTGCTTGTTTAAATCTAATGTCATCTAAAGTGCAGCAGAATGCAGTCACACATAGGAACTTTGAGTTGGCAGCTCTGCTTTGATTGATTGAATGAATGCAAACACCTTGTCGATAAAATGGCTGAGTAGCTTGCTGGACTTGAACCCAGAAGAGCAAATGTACCCCCGTCAATCAGAGTTGTTTTCATGCAAAGAGAATTCAGTCAGGGACATTCAGTCATTTGGTAATAAAGAGCAGAGACGGTGAGTTCCAGTCTCGAGCAGAGAGGAGAGCTTTGGGACCAAAAATGTATATATATTTTGTGTCAATAATTATTTTTTTAAGCGGACATTGAATAATTTAAATCAAATATTGACTGATAATGGGTGGAGTGCTTATAGGGTGTAAAATTAAGCCAGTTAAGTGCAAAATTCTAGTAAATGAGTCCTGTAAGGTTTACTTATCTACCTTTCATACTGGAAGTTATCTACGTCCAATTCAGTTCCTAGAAATCCAGGAGAATTTCAGTTATATAGCCTGAAGGGGGTGAAAGAAAATATGCTCCAAGATGCTCCAAGAATGAATCCACGCTTTGAGTTACTTGTTACTCTGGATTTAAATAAAAAAGTGATAGTGGGAAGAAAGGTAGACAGAGAAGCATGAGGATGGAGGGAAAGGGACTAAACCAGCGGAGAGGAAGCTCCCAGAATAGCAGCAGCGAGCGGTGAGTGTGCTTTTTGTGGAGGGTGTCTCTGAATGCTTGGAGGGCCTCAGGGGCCCAGACTGACAGAGGAGAAGTCGGAGGAAAGGGAGCCTCTGGGAGTCAAAGCGTATGAGTGTGTGTGTGGGTGTGAGAGAGAGAGAGAGGACAGTGTTATTTTAACCCTGAACTTACATCCGGCTGTCACACCATACCCCCCCCCCCCCTCCAGTCTGCTGACTCCTCAATCAATCTACCTGCAGACCAGTTGTCACACGCCTCACTGTCGCTTTCGCTCCTTCTTTAGCTTCCCTCTCCTTTCACCTTTAGCTTTTTTTTCTCCATTATCTCTTCTCTTTTTTTCCGTTCCTCCACACATGCACAGGTATTGCATTACCAGCCCCCCTGAGGACTGGCGTGCTGTCTGTCTCTTCCGGATGTATTGTATGTTAGCCTTGTTGTCAACGCATCAGATTTCCTGATTGAGAGACCCTGTAATAGATCACCTTGTGGCTCTGGCAGCTCACAGCCACAGGCTTCCCAAAGTTTAACATTCAAGCTCTGCTTTAACATCCAAAAAGATAAACTTCAAAGTACTGACCATAGTTTAATTGTAATTATGTAATGTAATCATGTAATTATTTTTGTAGGCACAATCTGATGCAGGCAGTGTATCGTCTACATGTTTACTTTTACATGTCTGGCAAGCCTAATGGAAAACAAACCCCAGCTTTAAGGCTGTTACACGCTGGGTGCGTTTTTTTGTGCGATTAATTTGCATATCAATTTTTTTTTTAACTGTCGTTTTTGTCATGAATACTTTCAAACAGAACGCGGATATTACCCGGCGAAAAATCAGCATACTGTTAATTCTTCTTCTTCTTCTTCTTCTTCTTCTTCTTCTTCTTCTTCTTCTTCTTCTTCTTCTTCTTCTTCTTCTTCTTCTTCTTCTTCTTCTTCTTCTTCTTCTTCTTCTTCTTCTTCTTAATAATGGAGACAGATCAGTCTCACTGAAAGCACCGGAGTATCCAGGTTGTCTAAACACAGTATGTTTCTGACGGGAGAGGATTCAGTTCAGCTCAGTTTGTTGTTTTCCTTCGTGGTAGTCTTTGTTTTCATTGTGTGTTTTTCTGTCGTAAAGGTTGTTGGCTTCAGTGTGTTGACAAGCTGTATTTTCATTCCTTATCTTTCTAGTCTCTCTCTGTTTCACACATACACACTCAGGGCCACAGGGTGAAGTGTGTATTGTTGTCTCTCTTATCTGTTGTTACTCTACTCACTCGCTCCTTCTGGGTAGATGGGACCGGAAGAGCAGCTTACATATTGACCAGGCACACACCTAACCACACACCACTGTAGACAGTGATGATGCAATGTTGCAGTCTTTCTTGCAGGTCTGTAACATCACATCACACATCACCGCCCACACACCCACACACACTGTTCTCCTGCATTACACACAAAGAAAAAAAGCACGTTAAATTTTTTTTCAGTTCGAGGCATTAGAAAGGTGCATTCAAAGTTTGAAAGTCCTGATATTATACGATGACATTATTTTTTTTTTGATAATGCTTCAATTTGATGAGAATGTATATTGAAGCATTAACAGAGGGTTAATTTGTGATTGGACACATTTTTCAATGGTAAATTTGATAAATTACTTTCAATATGTTCTAGTCCTTTTTAGATACCATCTGTCAGGCTGTTTCTGTGTGGATAGAAATCATTAAGCTGGCTTTTTTTTTTTTACTTTTGTCATTGCCAAGCAGAAGGATAAACAGCAGCACACTTTTCTGCATGCCGATATCAGTCCTAGGGAGGGATGTCTGCTTTTTCCAAAAATAGAAGAGATTACGTCTGTGGAAGCTGCAGACGGACATTACAGAGAATTATTAACAACTAACCTGGCATCAGTTTGAGCAGTAGTCGGCAGTCTTTTCTCATCTCAGCAGAATAACTTTACTTATTTACTATCTACTACTTACATATTCTGAAAATGATGAAAAGTCCAATGCATTTTCAGTGTGATTTCAAACACCGGTTATGTCAGAGTTTTGATTGCTTTGAAGCAATATTAAAATAACTGTGTGGTTTAAAATGTTCCTCCACTGAACTTCATTACTGCTGTCCTCCACCTTTCCTCAAGCATCAGTTTGGATTAATGACAGCTCATCATTTAGGCCTAGACTTAGTTATAAGTCATGTGAAGTCTGCTGTCAGACTGTTCAGACACATTTAGGACCAGATACTGTGAAATCAGATCTGCTCAGTGTCTTTAAAGAAACAAATCTGAGTTGCGTAGGAGGGAGGAAATCTGATTTGGGCTCCAGTATTTACACCTGCCTCATAAACATGAATGACAACTGCTTTCTTCTCACTGCCTCAGGCTGCCCCCATGTGGTCAGATGAAGAAGTGATTACAGCAGATAATATATCAGAAACATTATTCACAGAGCACAGGTTCAGTTGAGAACAGTGACTGTGAACTCATTCAGCCAGATGGAATTGCTTACTTTCCCCTGTTCTGTATGTTACAGGTGGGAACTAGGGAAGAGTTTGCATTGTGTCTGACAATATGCTGCAGTGCTCATTAGGAGCATACTACCTCTTCATACAGGTAGCTCAGATTCAAAGCAGTTTCAAGTTAGAGGTGGTGAATCAGATGGTTGTAGGGTTGAACAACACAGTTAAAATCAATGTCATGTTAAAGGAGCAATATATAGTACTGACAGCATTTTGACGGGTACTGCAGTCCAAGTTCAAAACACTGGAGCCGTGGCCCATCCACTCCTCTGTGTGACTGATAGCAGTTAGCGTGTGCCAGCATCACAGCTGCACACGGACCGCAGAGAGATGTGCTAAGGCTTTTCAGGTCCGGTAGAATCGAATGTAATGTTATCTTTGTTGATCCAGTTGGTTTGCTTGTGTCCATGGTTGCAGAAGGCTGTGTTTGTCTGCCAGTTTGTTTCATATGTGGCAATGGGGTGTTGAAATGAGCAGTGGATGGGATCACACCGGCCCAAACAAAAACAGACATTCAAGACTGGAGTGGAAATTTCAAAGAGAACATACTGGCTGTAGCATTACTTCAATTCAGCATGTTTCTTTAATCTCTGATGACATATCATGGTCATTTTATGATTTATTATAGTAAATATATTACACGGGGGTCCTTTAATAATAAATATTTTTTCTCTGTCGATGTATATCTCGGCAAATGTGCCCATCTGTGTCGAGTTTGCATGTTCTTCGGGTTCTCTGGCTTCCTCCCACAGTCCAAAGACATGCAGGTTAGGTTAATTGTTGACTCTAAATTGCCCATAGGTGTGAATGTGAGCGTGAATGGTTGTCTGTCTCTATATCTCAGTCCTGTGATAGTCTGGTGACCTGTCCAGGGTGTACCCCGCCTTTGCCCAATGTCAGCTGGGATCGCAACACTGGACAGGATAAGCGGTTACAGATAATGGATGGATGGATATATCTCGGCAAATGTATGCAAAAGAATAATACAAGTGATATTTCATGCAATGAAATGTGTCCACTGCTATGCATTAAAAATGCCAAAACCTATCACAAATGTAAAACAAGAACTTCAATAACTAAAATTGTTAGTTTCTAATTCAAATTTTAAAAACAGTATTTTGTAAAACAATAACACATTATGTCATTTATCATCATGATAAAGTTGATTGATATTATATTGTTGCCCAGCACTAGATCATAGTGCACAGTTTAAAGCTTGATTCCAGGACAGCAGGGTTGGCATGTGAGCTGAGGGTGTGAATGAGTCAGTATGTTCAGTGTCACTTCAATGTCACCACACACGCACGCACACACGCACACACACACACACACACACACACACACACACACACACACACACACACACACACACACACACACAAAGCCCCTGGCGTGATGCATGACCATGCACCCAGATGGCAGTGAAACACAGGGAGCTTTAGCTCCTGATGATTTGCATACCTCATCACCTGTAACCTTGGCACCAACGCACACACAGATTAAGCGAGACAGGGACCCTCGTCCCGGCCTCTCGTCCCCCTAATCCTGTCCTCTGCTTCCTGGCATGGCCCGGTGTTGCCCCGCAGGCTTTAGATCACCCTCTTAAATCCCACCTGTTTAGCCTGGAGGGACGAGGGAAAGCCAACACCACCACCACACACACTCACAGTTCCTAGAAAGACAGCATGAGAGCTGAGGATTATATAGCATGGAGGTCCATCTATCTATCTCTCACTCTCTGTCACATTCACGCAAACACACACCTCTGTCCACGGTGGATTTGTTCTGCGTGCCTGTCCGCCTCTGATTCAGACGAAGTGGAAATCTTTCTGGGAAAGGGGTGATGAGAGAGGATTTGTTGAGGATAATATTTCTCTTGACAACTCGGTATGAAATATTGTGTTCTACAGTAGATGGAAGTCATTATGATGTTTGACTCTGTGCCCAACCATGATTGATCCCAACTGAGCCCACTGGGCCGGGGACAAGCCATCTTTCATCCTTTTTTATTAGCTTTACAGGTCTGGACTTACTGCTTCAAAGCTGTACATGGGCTCTGTTTTACTCTTGATAAAACGCTGATAATACAAATTCAGAATGGGATACTTATACTGATATTAATTCACATAAAGCAGGGCAATTTGTCCTAATGCTCATCCCCTCCCCGGGCAGCAAGAGTCAAAAGAAGAAAGAAGAAAGAAGAAAAGAGAATTTGTCCAACTTCTCCACTATGAGTATTTAAAGCTTTTCCCCTTTATATAACATTGTTAATTAAATATTTTTAGGGCTGTTGGTCCAGTCTAATTTGAAGATGTCACCTTCAAACTTCAATCAAACTTTATTTGTATAGCACCTCTCATACAGGTTAGTGCTGTTCAAAGTGCTTCACAGATGACTGACAAGCCGAAAGTAAGACTGAACAAGTGAGAACCGTGAAAACAACAGAAAAAGACAAAAATAATTTAACAATTTATCAATGAGATAATTTGAAACCAAAGCACGTGAGACAATAAAATGATAAAAATGTAATAAAATTTAATTTAAAGCTATAATAACATTAATAGCAGTTAAACGGTGTGAAGTAAAAACTAGATTAATAAATTAACAATAAAATAGAATAAAATTATACAAATTAAATACAATGTAATACGTGACTGATAAAATAACAATGAAATAGAATACAATTTTACAAATTAAATACAATAAAATAAGTGATTACAAATATAAATAACAATTAAATATAATAGAAATATACAAATTAAATACAAAAAATAGGTGATTATTAAAATAACAATAAAATATAATCAAATTTTAAAAATTAAATACAATAGAATAAGTGATGAAAAATTTAAATAACAATAAAATATAATAGAAATATATAAATTCAATACAATAAAATAGGTGATTATTAAAATAATAATAAAATCTAATACATTTTTACAAATTAAATACAATAAAATAAGTGAATAAAATAATTAAAATAATATTCGTAATCAAAGCCTAGCTGAATACCTCGGATGTCGGAGTTCTGATGGGCATTTTCTAACATTTTCTAGACTAATAAATTAACTCAATAAAGGTAAAAAATAACCGACAATTTATTGATAGTGAAAATAGTTAGGGCTGTTGATGAACATGTTGCTTTTTTGGGGGGATAAATTAATGAATTATTTGTAATTAAAATATCAGAAAATATGAAAAATGCCAGTCACAATGTGACAGCAAATCTTCTTGGCATTTTAGCTTGATGAATTATTATTATTATAAAGATTATGCGACCCTGTCTACTCTTTTTCACTAAGACGAACATTTTCTGATATACAGTGTTTTCAACAACACCTTTGGAAAACTTATTAAGGTTTTTCAGCATATGGTGAGGATTTAGGGAGAGAAAAGAGGTTTAGTTTTGACTGACAGCACGTGGATCAACAGTCAGGTTTTATCCCACGCGTGTTGTGTTGAAGATAATGGTGACAATATAAGCAGAACAGTAACGCTGAAGGAGCTACTGAACCATTTCTCCACAGTCCACACCCTGACCACAGCTACATCAGCCTCCTCACTGGCCGATGACGTTTTCACTGTGTCAACATTTTCCCAGGAGCACCGACCTCAGCACAGTAGCAGAGTCATTGGTCAATCTTGACGTCTCTTTTCATATCGTAGAGCAGTGAATCATCTGGCAGCATGTGTGGCGTCTTTTCACCCTCAGTGAGGTGAAGTCATCGCCTAAGTCAACAAGACTTGATCTGTGACCAGCAGTTGTGGGTGGGTGTTGCTACCATGACCTATAAGAAGAAATATTTCATGCACATGGGTGCTTTTAAGTGTCGGGGGGCCAAATTGGTTGTCAAAAGGATTCATTTGGAGTCCCACCAGAAACAGGTCTGTTACCCATTTTAAGTTCAGCTATAGCTCAAGAAACAAAGAGGCTTTTGATGTATAAAAGTTTGACTGCTATAGGTTCTAAGTGATTTTTTTATTATTAGAATAGTTAGTTTTTCTTTACCAGTAACAACATTATTTGGCAAATTTACAAGATTTTGTATACAAAGTGGACATACAGGATGGGTTGGCATTAGGACTTGATATTTGTGTTGACAGGATCATGGGTTCTTGGAGAGTAGAAGGGCATTTCTCAAACAATGGGTCTGTGTGATGGACCGGAGTCTTGTTTTCATGGATAACGTAAATCTAATGTGTTAAGAATCAGCTTCAGAATTTAAGGGGAACTCCACTGATTTAACACATGCATGTGAGTTTACTAGTAATTGGGAGTACTGGGAGCTTGTGAAAACAGTTGTATAATGTCTTCTGTAGCTCTGGAGGAGCTCCGTCATATATGAGAAAATAACCCAGATGGTGTCATCAGCATTATGTGTTACAGGAAGTGTACGTTCTTGTGTTTTTGGAGCTTCATCCAGTCAGCATGCAATATCTCAACCTCTGCTGCATCGATTTTGACCGATTCATTTTCATTATCAGTTAATTTGCCAATTATTTTCTCAATCAATTCATTCACTAATTGTTGGGTTTAGAAATTGTCAGAAAAAAACTGTTTCTTGAGTCGAAGGTGAGGTTTTCACATATCTTGTTTTGTCTGTCCAACACTCAAAGGATATTCAGTTCACAATGATATAAAAGAGATTAAAACAGTACATCCTCACATTGGAGAGGCTGGAAGCAGAAAAGGTTTGACATTTTTACTTAAAAAAGTACTTAAACAATTCAATCAAAACAATTGCTGATTATTTTTGTTGATTGGCTAATTGACTAATTGTCGCAGCTCTACCTTTCTGGTTTTGACCTGTCTCTTGTGAGTTCCTCAGTTTTATGGAAGTGCAAATCTAAATAGCTGGAGATATACAGAACATATATCTAATACAGTATATGTAATAAACATGTGAATTTAACTGCAATCAGGGTCCTAAATGATATCAAACATTTGGAAACATTTGGTATGTTTTGTGTTATGATTATGTTTTGTGTACTTATAATCAAATCTTTAGTTTCTATATAATAATCCTATCCTTCACTAGATTCATTGCTGTTTTATTATATAATACTTATATTCTTTCACAATTAATGCATTGATTATTTTGTCAAATATTCAAATTATAGTAGAAATGAAAAAAAGATAATTGTCTTTCGAAAGTGATCAGAGCCCGTTGTGATATATTTAGGATATAATCATTGTCTTTATTCTTTAGCCTTTTAGTCCTCGAATCATTTAATCATTATACAGTATATCTTATATTGATATGTTAATATTGTAAAAGAAGTTCCAAAGAAAATGCTCTACTTAAGTTTCCACAGAGGTTTGACACTCTTGTGTGGCTCACACACACACACACACACACACATATAGTACACCATAACCTCTTCTGCTGTACTGTCCAGCTCCTACCCTGATTATATTTCCAACCTACGAGCCCCACATCGGCAGTAGACATCAGGGATTTCATCCAGCTCCTGTTCAAAAGCTTACTGCTGCCCCCAGAGCCTGCGGTCTACCCACCAACAGTCGTAAAGAGACGGGAGGGACCCAGGATCCTCAGTCCTTTTAGTCTTTAAGGACTCTAAACGGTCTCTTAAAGGGAGGGTTTAAACGGCCTGCGATGTTTGGGCTGGGAAACACTGAACCGTTACACCCACAGCATGTCTGCTCTGCTTCTCCTCGCTCTCCATCACGGAGACCGAGAAGGCGTTCACATGTTTTAACAGGCTCCGCTTTACCTTCCCCCTGACACAAGACGGCTGACAAAATGAAGCTTCTGGGGTCAAAGGTTGAAGCCCCAGCATTTGGTCATTGAAGGGGTTTTCCAGGTTTCTGGTGGAGCGTTTGTGAAATGTGGCGGTTTGTGGAAGCAGAGAGGTCAGAGGTGAAGGCGTGGTGCTCTCTGAGTAATTGATATCACATTTATGAATATGAAATAAGAAAAGGTATGCTGGCATTTTAAAAATGAGGTCTATAAAGAATAAATGAAAAATAAGCTATAAGAAAATAGATTAACGTTCCTATTGGTAGCCAGCATGTCGGTAGTTTGCTCCCTTATAAATAAATGAATATGTACTTTCAAACTAGAAGGTAATGACATACAAACACACATTTTCTGTTCATAATAATATTAATTTTGACATTAAATCATGTTTTTTATGTAGGGAATATTTTTCATATTTATATACAGTATATTTCAGAATATTTGAGTTGAAGGCAGGCTCAATTAAAAATTATATTAACACGTTAACAAATAAATTGGAATTTCTTGCCAAAAAAGATTTAAAAGAAATATTGTGCAGACAACTCTGTGCAAAATATGAAAGAAAGTTATGCAAGATATACAAAATATGGAAGCTCACTGAGTCAGGAAGTGGGAATATGTCGACATCCATCCATCCATCCATAACATCCGCATATTCAGCATTTTCTTTCTACATATTTCCTTTATTCCAAAAAAGGGCAACCGGCTCTTTAAGTCTTCTTTTGTCTTTATTTATTCTTTAAAAATCATATTGCAATGGAAGAATGTAGTATAATTTTTATACCATTCAGCCTTGCCCTGTAGTCAAACCGAACCACCATACCGTCTGTAATGGAGCGTGTTAACTTCATCCGGGGGAGGCCTTGGGCAGCAGTAACCCCACATGACACCACAGCTCAGCCCTGCTCCATTTATCATGGCCTCAATTAGCCCGGATGTTCCCTCTCTGTCTTTCTGTCTCTCCCCGACTGCTCCTCTTCTTTACTACCTGTCTCTCTGTAACTTTGCTCCTCTGTCTTGTGCATTTCATATTTAAAACGGTACGGTGTTTATGTTAGGGCTGTCAATTGATTAAAATATTTAATTGCATTATTAAACCCGATTAATTGCTAAATATGAATCACACATTTTTTATCTGTTCAAAATGTACCTTCATTTGTCAAGTATTTAATACTCTTATCAACATGGGAGTGGGCAAATATGCTGCTTTATGCAAACGTATGTATATCTTTATTATTGGAAATCAATTAACAATGCAAAACAATGACAAATATTGTCCAGAAACCCTCACAGGTACTGCATTTAGCATTAAAAATATGCTCAAATCAAAAAGGCAAACAGCAGCCCAACAGGCAACAACAGCTGTCAGTGTGTCAGTGTGCTGACTTGACTATGACTTACCCTAAACGGCATGTGATTATCATAAAGTGGGCATGTCTGTAAAGGGGGAACTCATTGGTACCCATAGAACCCATTTTCATTTACATATCTTGAGGTTAGAGGTCAAGGGACCCCTTTAAAAATGGCCATGACAGTTTTTCTTGCTAAAATTTAGTGTAAGTTTGGAGCGTTATTTAACCTCCTTTGCTACAACTTAGTATGACATCGTTGGTACCAAAGGATTCCTTAGGTTTTTGTAGTTGTTCATATGATACCAGTACTTTCACTCTAGCTTTAAAACTGAGCCCGCTACAACCTCCGAAAGATTGATTGCGTTAACGCGTTAAAGAAATTAGTGGCTCTAGAGCAAATTTGCGTTAACACGTTATTATCGCATTAACTTTGACAGCCCTAGTTTGTTTATAACTATGTTCAGTATTGAAGTTCTAGTTTTTGATGTTGCAAATTCTAACCATCATCAAACATCAGGGCAAAGTTGTATTGTCTTATTGTACAGGTTGTACACTTTTTATTGTGTCCACTCCTGTCCTGTACATGTGCAGCATGTGTTGGGAGTGTGAAAAGGATGTGTAGCTGCAGGGTTTCTGGATGTGCAAACAAATGCATTGGTACTATGTTTGATGCCAGCTGTCATTGACTGTCTGTTAACCTGCTGGACTGAGACATGCAAGTGTGACGAGTCCTCGTTTGTGTGACTGACTCGTATTTGATTATAATTTCAGTCAAAGCCCTCAAAATGTGTAGATATAATCAGCATTATGTCCAGTGGTAATTCCAGAAATACAGACCTCTGTGATGTTGTGTACTGCATGCACGGTTTTTCTGTGTTTTCGTTTTGTGGAAATATTTGTTCGCTGATGTGTGGGCCTTTGTGCGGAGGTGCATGCACGTTTGTGTATTTGCCGTGCGATATTGAGTGCCACTCACATGTGTGGCAGCCGGCCTCCAGAGGAGCAGATTCGACAACAGAGCAGAGGAGAGGCAGAGGAATGAGAGCAAAAAGCAAATGTTGCTCAGCGGGCTGCGAATAACCGGCCTGAGGACATCAACAGGGCTGGAATGAAGTCAGAGAGGGAGAGAGAGGGGTGGGGGGCGGACGAGAGGACAGGCACAAATGAGAGGAGAGGAGGGGAAAAGGAAAGACGGCGAGTGTTAAGGATGGTAAGAGGGAAGAATAAAGCGTGAGTGACATGGACTGAGGCATGGAAAAGAAGACGTATGAGTCATTAAGATGTGTTAAAGATTCGCTCAGTGCTTGGACTGCAATGTTGCTTGTCACACTACAACTTGGGGAAGACCAGGAGGTAGTGACACACACACACACACACACACACACACACACACACACACACACACACACACACACACACACACATTGTTCTTTTATTCTATTTCCCCTCCATCCAGATGTCCACTCAGCAAGCATCCAGATGGCCTGGATACCCTCCCTATAGTGGAGAGGTGCTTTTGGACGCGTACACGCAAACACACACAAAGCAGCATGGCCGTGTTTTTCTCCCTCTCAGAGGGAGGATTAACTCTCCTCATTAGGGCCTCCCCCACCCACCCCCGCCTCTCGCCATCGCCTCTCCTACCCCTCCTCCCTCCCCCGTCGGCCTGCCTCGCCGTCATTGGCTGCTTCTATCAGGACCACCGCTGACTGGATCGCCGTGACTACAGGACACAGGAGAGCGGGGGAGGAGGTGTGATGGGTTGATGTTGCCACGGTAATAGAGGAGGCGACCACTCACCAAATCATCGAGCCGGGGCTGAAATGTAAAAAAAAAAAAATTCAAGTGGAGGGGTGCGGAAAGCGGGTTAGAGGGAAAGGAGGAGAGGAGGGGGGGAAACAATAACAACAAGAGCGAGGGATTAGGCATCGACCGAGCAATCAGGAAGTCCATTTAGGACAAAGCGGCGTTAAAAAATCCTCCCAGATTTTAGCCGCGATCGTCAGAGCTGAGCTGCCAGTCCGATTGGACAGCTGCTCAAGATCTGTTGGGGAGGGGAAAAAAATAGAAGCACACAAAGGAAGGATGAAATGAGACAGGTGAAAATGAAACGGCGTGCTGTGATATTTCACTGCTGGCAATGAGTGAGGGGAGGTAAGCTGGCCGGTGTGATGCCCGGGGCGCTGAAATTGCAACAGAGAGAGAGAGAGAGGGACATTGCTGGATATGAAGAGCATGCGTCAGCACTAAAGCAGGGTGAACAAGAGCGGTCGGAGAGACAGCAGAGATGAGCGAGGTGGAGAGCGAGGTAGAGCGAGAGACAGATTGAGGGTAGAGGTTATTACCGTGGCGTGAGATGGGACGACAGAAATAGAGCCTGCCGGATTTGTCACCTCCAGTGCCACACCTTGGCTGCATCATCCCCAACGCTCCATCCCGGCTGCAGCGGCATCCACACATGGGATTTCCTTGTCTAGGAGGACTACAACGCCCAGTAAATTGAATTTTGGAACGACCAGTTTGAACACCTCGGATGCTGTCTGAAGATTTAAGCCACTGGCATGTGAAAAGAACAAACTGTACCGTCTTTTAAAGAAGTGGATTGTCTTGTGTTTTTATTCAGAAGAGGAGGAAGAATCACTGCCTGCACACAACAATGAAGAAATAGGAACTATGTTCATTCTGCATCAAGAATTACAGTCTGGAGCCTGCCAGAGGAATGCATTACTAAAAGCTGTTTCCATTAAGATAAGCACCTGTGTTTTTACAGTCAGTGAACACAGCGCTCACTGTGTGGACATGAGGAACTCAATGTCCGGCTATTTTCAAGGAAAGCTGACTCAACCTAAATGAGGAAGACAATGAAGGTGCGAGTACTGGAGGTCTACAGCGGCAGCATAGTTAGAAATATCGTGCTCTGCTGTATGAAATAATGAAGTGCTGTACTGTGAATGACATGCAGATTACTGTACTTGTCTTCCTAATGACAGCTCAGACCTGGAAGCTGGCTGACTGACTGACTAAGCACGTGGGTTGCTCATTGACTGGAGCTGTGGCTATTTGAGGACTTTGAGGACACGTAACCCCGGGGCAGGTAGCGGCCGGGTGTTGGGAGCCTCACCATGGGGGAGACGGCAGATTACCAGAGGCTGCAGGACACGTCAGAGTCTGACTACCAACGCCTGCCCAGCGATGACGAAGAGGTAGACCTCTACAGTTTCCTTCATAATAGTAGTGATCCAGCTTTAAACAAACATGGAAGACAGATAAACAATGAGCAATGTCAGCAGGTATTATGGATCCTGTCAAAGGGAAATTAAAAGGCGTGAGATGATGTAAGTCTTGTTGTGTTGTTGTCCGAGGGAGAGCTGTTTGTCACTGAACAGAAAATGAATTTTGGATTGCAATAAAAGCAATCAGGTTATCAGTAGATTGTGGTTCTCAGCGCACTAATATGTATCTTTTAGGGCTGTCAAAGATAACTTGTTAACGCATATTTGTTTTAACGCCACTAATTTCTTTCCATTGGTACCAACCATGCCATAATAGCTTGTCGGGAAGGAGGCTAAATAACGTTTCAAACTTGTGCTAAATTTTGGCGAGGAAAAACTGTCATGTCCATTTTCAAAGGGGTCCCTTGACCTCTGACCTCAAGATACGTGAATGAAAATGGGTTCTATGGGTACCCACGAGTCTCCCCTTTACAGACATGCCCACTTTATGATAATCACATGCCGTTTAGGGTAAGTCATAGTCAAGTCAGCACACTGACACACTGACAGCTGTTGTTGCCTGTTGGGCTGCAGTTTACCATGGTATGATTTGAGCATATTTTTTATGCTAAATGCAGTAGAAACATTCACTTGGCAGCTGTTTTCAGGGGTTTTCATGACATTTTAGTGTGTTTTTTAAGGTCAGTTTGCGTATTAATAGTGGTGTAATGGGTTAGCACCTAACCAGATAAGTCTTTTTCACACGAGACATGTTTCGACATGTCACAGCAGGAAAATAAACAATAAAATGAATGATGGCTGAATTCCATTTAGCTGGTTCAGTTTCAGGGTTCAAGTATTGTGCATGCTGCCTCACTGTCACACTGTCATTACTTACTGAGACACTTATATAGAACAGAGTCATCGTATCCTGACAAGAAGAAAAATGTCTGCTGTGAAAAAGACCTAATGTGTAAATATAATTCAGCGTCATAGATAAGCGCTCATTTATCTGTCGCACAGAACCTGCTCTTTTACGATCACCATCGCTCTCCTCAACCCCCGCATACTCCACCACACACACAGCACTGCTCACCCACACACAAGGCCAGCCCCTGTGTGTGTGTGTCGAGTTATTGAATGCAGAACCATGAGGTCATTGATGAGGTGCTGCTGAATGAGCTCGGTGACAAGCAAACTATGATATTTTATAGCCTCCCACCTCTTCCGCAAAAAGCCCCCACGTCCTTTCACAAACTCTGTGATGTACGGACAGGCCGCACTGTTCTTTTGGCTTAGATGGGGCCAGTAATGCTATTTGGCACTATGCTGTCAGTGTTCTTGCCTTTTTAAAATCTTTATTGGTAGCGTACTGTTGGGAGGCGGACGGGAAAGAGAGAGAGGGGGAGGACATACAGAAAGGGTTTCTGGCTGGATTTGAAAAGTACACATCACTACAGTAAATCGGCCAGGCCGATATTAGCTTTTTGCTGATGTGAAGTATATCGTTGTATTGGTACAAATGATTTCAAACAACACCCAGCCCCGCTCTCACCCAGTCTGTACTGGGATTGCCTCCAGCCCTCTGTGTGACCCTGCAGGATAAGCGGGTATAAAAGAACTGATGAGTGGATGAATGTGTAGATCTGTGTAACAGTTTAAATATCACGATTGTCGTGTCCGGCGTTTAGGGTCTGTGTGCTGCTAGTTGAGCAGAGTTAAGCCAGCGGACGCTGCAGCTGTCCTGGTTTCTGTGGGCTGAATCAGATCACTCTCTTTCTACAGCTGCAGCTTTGTGCTGAATACAGCGGTTTGCTGGTTTTAATGACACACATCTCTAACACACTGCATGCAAGCCATCTCCATCAGAAACTCAGACAGAAAGACACGTAAGAACAGAAGAACCAAGGCACTAAGAGAGATCAGAGTCAAAGAGACTCTCTTCACATACACATTGATTTATCAGAGCAATACTTTTATGCTTAATACAGATCTAGTTCTGATATGCTTTGGAGCAGGAGGGGATTAGTGAGCTTCAACCAGCACTACAATGTTGAGCATCTGCTGTATTTTTTTCTAAATGGGAATAATAAATATTCTCCATTTATCTCATTGTAACACTGTAATACTAGGGATGTCACTAGAACCGATACTTTGGTACCAAGTCGATGCCAAAATTCTGAAAACATGTCAGTGTTTGTTTTTCTACAGTACTGCGGGTACCGTTAGGGTTCGAGACTAACGTCGTCCCGTGGACGTAAAAAAAATGTGTTTGGGGTGCAGTAAACGCACCCTGTTTTTTCCCTGATAATAATGCTGCATTGCAAACAACAACTGTGTGTTGAAATCAGCATGGCGAGAGCTAGGTAACGTTAGCTGTTAGCTTTGTGCAGGACCGTGCTGCTTACCGGCTGCAAACAGCTAACGTTAACTAACTCTTGTCCTGCTGATTTCAGCATGGGAGGTGCCATTGAATTACATTATGATGCTATATTAAGTAAAAATTAGTATTGGGTGAAGGTAAAATCTAACGTTATCATGATGTGTTCAAATGTAATCTTGTAAAATTGAGTTTTTGGTGAGAAACTTGAATAGATACTGTTGTTTGAAGGAGTTTTCACATCAATATAAAATAGATAATAGAGAGGGAATCATGACCTGTTTAACTTCCTAACAAAAAACAGAATGCAAACGGTAATAAAGGAGTGGATGTTTTAATGTTTTTTACCGTGGTATCATATTGGTATCTAGAATCGGGGAATTTCACTGTTGCTATCGACTACTAAATTTCCTGTATTGTGACTTCCCTAGCACATACTGTTCACATGTTGTTAACTGTCTGTAGGAGGTCAATCATCATTGACCGACATTTCCCGCTAACACCCTCCTTTCTCCTCTTAACCAGATTTAGGGGGATCAAAGAAGAGATTGCATAGGATGGGTGTGTTTTCAGGGTGGAGGCGACGTTAGGAAGTATTAGTGGGGGTTGTTTTGGCAGTCTGGCGTAATGCATATTAGGCCAAGCTACTAAAAGGGGGACACATATGTTCTGTGTTCGCCCTGGAAAGCAATCTGTTTGTATCCAAAACGTATTCAGTTCCCACAGTCCGTTCTTCTCAACGCCCACCGCCACATGACGCCTCTCCTCTCCTGACTCTGTGAATGATGAGGTGCTGTTGGACGGTGAAGGGATTTAAGGAGAGCATGAAAAGCCAGACTTTGACAGAGGGGTTACTATCTGTGAGATCAGGAATGACGCATCTCTGTCTGTCTGTGCATGCAGGCCTCCGTCAGAGGCATCATCTCTGTGTGTGTGTGTGTTTGTGTGTGTGTGTAGATATTTTGCTTGCACAGTTGTAAGAGGGATTACTGTTGTTTGTTCTACTACTCCTTCACTCTGCTCTGCCAGTTTTTTGGCACCCGCCACCAAACCGCAGATTGACGTTTTGCCATAGAAAGGTTGCGACTTATTTTTGAAATGCACTTGCAGCGTGTCCACCACGTATCCACTAAGCTGTCTTAATTCCCAACACTGTACGTCAGTGTGAATCCAGCATGCCTCTGCGTGCCTGTGTCTGTGTACAGTGAGCATCATATTACAGAATCAAGCTTAATGTGTGTGTGTGTGGTTCAGTATTTGGACATAATGCAGACCTCACACAGCGCTTTGTTGTTCATAATCTCATTAGCCAGCAAGAAACTAATTTGATGTCATGATAATACAATCTACACGGTCTGACGTTTAACTTGGGCTTAGCATCCTTTCATATTCCAGTTGAACAGCTATTGAGTCACACTGCTGTGTGTGTGTGTGTGTGCGTTTGTGTGTACACGCAACAAAGAGATGGAAAGAGAGAGAGAGCGGGAGATGGAGGCCAGATAGGAGCAGCTGGAGAGGCCTACAGTAGCTGCTTCTTTGTAAGTGTGAGGGACCAAGCAAGTCAGGCAGAATTGAAGAGTTTTATTTACCCAAATTTCAACGTCCGTGAGAAACAAACTACTTATTTAACATGTTTATCAATTCACAAGGCAAAGTAATGCAGCTCTTTTTAGCTTTGTATGAACTGAAGTCCACATCTGTGAAGTTAGACGCATGAACAACGAGTACATTTACATTCACATTCGTATTCCAGTCTCATCCTGGTTTTGATTATTTTCGGGATATGGTATTTACATTGAACATGAGCTACCAGGTTTTTTGTCTACATGCAGGTGCGTCTTGACTTCTGAACCTCCCTGCCACCCATTTCTGTACAGACTGAGCACAGAAATGTCAGACTTGCTCTTTATTTCAGAGCAAGACATTTGAGGACGTCATCTTGGGCTTTGGGAAACACTGATCGACATTTTTCACCATTTTCTTACATTTTATAGACCATAATAATAATAATCATTAGTTGCAACCCTACTAATAACTCATCCATCCTCCCCACTGAATACTCCTTCATAAGATTAGTGGTACCCAGTGGTATCAGAGTGGAGCTGCAGGTCGACTTACTGACCATTAATCGTATTGGTCTAATCTCCTTAGTGAGGAGGCAGCTGACGGCACGGTGACACATTCCTTCCACTGATTTAAATCTGCCCAGCATCAGTGTAACCTGGATATCTGATGCTCTACATACACTGTTCAGTAAACTCAGCTCTTTACTCCACTAAACATACATCCCATAAGTCACCATCACACTCACACACCTGCGTACCTGAGAATCAGTTCTTTGTGTTTTGGATGTTCTTTCCAGAAAAGGTTTATTTTCAGCTTTTTAAACTCAGCAGTTCAAGAGTCAGCTACAGGCTTTTTGTCCAGCCGCTGATTTTAAGGAATGTGGGCTATTTTATATCATCTATTCATAGTCATGTGACTTACATAACTGTTCCTATAATCAAGCAAACATTATTTTCTTTTTTGTCATAGCAATAAAGTTGATTATACTGTGACTGAAGCACATTAGCCGACTTATAGTTGGAAAGCAGCAGAGATCATGTGGACTTGAGGGAATTTTCATGCCTTTAATGGCATAACTCACTTCAGGGAGTTGTGGTTGCAAAGGGGGGAAGAGAGGGCGGGGAAGGGTCTTTGCTTTTTTTCCCCTCCTCCTGTCCGGTCACATCCTGTGTGCTTGATGATTTAGATCCAGATTCATGACGTCACCTCTGCGTCTGAGTGACTGTGAGAATGAGACAGCTGATGGCTCAACGAGCCCGGGAGGAATCCACATCTCAACTCTTGAAATAATGGACTAATGGAGCCAGCTAGTATCCCACTCAGCTAGTCCTCATAAAACATTTGTGAAAGGCAGCACATGAAAAAAATAAAAGTTACTCTAGAGGCAGTGGACCTTTAGGAGGCTTTTTGAGGGAGTGTTAGAGCTCTGGAGCCGTATGTGTGATGAGAGTGTTTGTGATTTCACCGCACCACCACCACCCTTTCTCTGGGTGTGGAAAACTTGCAAGCTTGATTTGATTGTTAGATACAATACAGTGAAAGAACCAACAGTGATCTGACACACATGTCAATAAGACTTTCTGGTGTGCATGAACTTCGCAGTGATAAATACAATACATTGAAGGAAAAAGCTATTGCTGTTCAGGTTATACCGACAGCAGGGGGACAGACTAAAGAGACTCCTTCAGCCTCATACTACGGATCTTTTCTGCTCAGCTTTTCCCCGTGCAGTTTCGTAAAACTGATGTAAGTCTTTTGCCATGAGGGCTCCCTGGAATCCATTTGATCTAGTTTCTCTGATATTAGGGGGTTTATTTGGGTACATAATCTATTTCCTTGTTCACATAGGGAGTGTTGCACAGGTGCAGTCTTTTCTGAAAACATAGGGTTGATATGCGTTGCCCTAGTTCATGTATAGTAATGATATATTGTGTCACTTGACACTGAGTGCTTGGCCATTTTCCCCCTTGTTACTTAATTTACGGCTTTTTTTTGCATAATTGAGATGGATTTTTAGTTGTTTTTTTTCCAACCCAAATTAGGGCTAGACAATATAATGATTTGTGTATGTGATTATTTCATATAGACTATTTAATTATTGAATTACCAGAATACATGCTATGTTGTGATATATATCGTTATTGAGATATGAAATGACCTTTATCGTGACAGAAGGTTTTGGCTATATCACCCAACTCTTACCAAAATGAGTTTGGGTGTGAGCTATGGCAAATTACATAAAGTAAGCTATTTTAATGTTTGTTACTGTCATGTTTATAATGATCTTTTGATTGAAGTGTGTCATTTAGACAAATAGATAAAATGTATGCAACGATCTTAGATCATAAGTATAAATTGCTTATGATCTTCCGACAGGTATTCTGAGAAATACAGGCCTAAAATCTTTATGCACACCGAAGCTTTTTTTCTGAATGGCCGTCCCTGGGTCAGCTTACTGCACCGTAAATCAGATAACAAACCAAACACTGCTGGTCTTGTTGTGAATGGAGACGCGTAGATGCAAACCAGCATACTCATAAACAAAACCACACAGCACCACATGCTCTTCAGATCAGAGATGTCTGCTGTCCTGTCTCTAATTAAAGCCAGATATTTTATGACAACATCCCTATTTGTTGTTGTTTTCTCTTTCCTTCCCCTCTGTGACTCCACCGTCTGCTCACCTCCCTTCCTTCCTCTAGTAAACACAAAACATCCTAATTAAAAGCAGAGGAGTATGGCGGTGGATGAAAGACGGGAGGGAGCAGAGAAATATCCAAAGTCAAAAGCTGAATAGGTTGATTAACTAGCAAAGAACAAAGAAAAAACAATGAGCAGCAGAGAGAACAATAAGCTGTGATATTAGAAAAGCAAAAGCTTAACAGTGTCTGGCACAAGAGACGGAATGAGAGGGGGCTTCGCTGCTACTGAGGGTCTGAAAAGCAGCTGGTAAGGGTTTGTTTATAGTCAGCAGAGGGGGAGAGAGATAACATTTTTGGAGGATTAGAGGCAGGAAATAAAAGGCAGCACCAAATAAAGAAGAAAATACATCGGGTAGGCCAGACCCTGGGGAGGGAGGGAGGCTGAGAGAGTGAAAGAGAGGGGATTAATGAAGGAGAGAAGGATAGGGAGAAGGGTGAGGTGAGGACTTCTATGCCGTGGTGGTAAAAGACAAAATAGACGTCATTGAGACGGCGAAGGAGTGGGGGAGCTGAGTGAAGTTAGGTGGCCTGGGCAGGTCTTGTTAGGATAATTGGTTTTTATTTTGAGCGGTATCTTAACGTATTAGTCACCCACTGACAGACATCTGCTGCCTCTGTGATTTATAAGCACCAGTCAGGCAACAGGCTTCTATGTTTGTACTATTAAAATGATTTAGTGTTGTCAATATGTGATTGTTAATAAAGATGTTAAGTGGTTTCAAGCTACTGCAGCCTTTTGAACATGCTTTTTAGGTTTAAAATGATTCATAAGTACTTTAAAGATCTAGACTGCATTTGTGTGTAGGGCTGCAACTAATGACGAGTACAAAAAAAAAAATGCTGTTCTACTTTTCTAAAGCCCAAGTTGATGTCTTAGCTTAGCCTCAAGAGCTGGTTTTGTCCGATCATCAGTTCAAATCCCCCAAATGATTGATTCACCATCACATTAGACAAAGCCAAACCGCAAATACATAATAATAAAACTGAGAAGCTGAAACCAATGTTTGGTATTTTTGCTTGGAAAATGACTTTAAATAAAAAGTCGGAAATGTTTTATTTACGTACAGAATAGAAATGTTGCACACCGAGTCCGATGCATTTTATCATTGAGACAAAACTGAATTAATTTTGTGGGTGCGATGGATAGCAATAGTTCCAAACAGGGCTAATGGATGAATGACATTAGCAAGAAGCTATCGTTTAGCTGCCGAGAGCACAATCACTACTGACTGATCTTTCCTACATCCTTTGTTTTGCGACCATCCCTTATTCAACGCTGTTCGGACACAATCTTTCTTTAAATTCATAAATTCATCATCTCTGTATTCTTTTATTTCTTAATCATGAAGTGCTTTGTGCTGGGAGACGAAGTGAATCAGTTTATCAGATGTCATTATGGATGACGATGTTTGCTCGGACGGTGGCTCTGAGTTGTCAAACAACCGTCTTTTGCCTTTTGACGAATGCGAAAAAAACACAGAAAATCAAAGCTGTTCCGAAAACGTTAATGACGTATGAAAGTTTCGGAGTCGGTGTGTAAACTTGATTGACACAACGAGGGGTCGTATTTTTTTTTAACGTGCGACAATTTCGGACAGAAAATACGGACTTGGTGTGCGAAGGCTTCTGACAACGCATGCTGACATCACAAGACATTTAAGAGAAAAACATCATTTATAGGAATATCTTCATATACATTCCCATACATATTTTATGATCAGTCTATTATCTTGTAGGACTATTCACAGAGTGTATACCTCAGGAGTATCACAAGTGCACTCAAACCCAGTGGTTTCAGTGACAGTCAAACTAAAAAAAAAAAAAAGTGAAATTTCTCCATTGTGGTGAAATTTAAGTAAGCAGGCCGGGATATGAGAAGAGATTGAGCAGTGGAGAAGGGGAAGAAGTGGTTGGTCGTGGGAGTGTGTGCATGTGTCTGTGTGTGTGTGTTTGGGGGGTTGCATCACAGGAAACAAGCTCTCCATCCTGCAGTTGAATGTGACCCTTTGGCCCTGGATCAAATGCTCCTCCGGGCTGAATACCATGAAGCCTCTGTCCTCTCTGCACCACGCACTGCTCCGCGCTGCACGGACCGTCTGACAGACTGACTGCAGGAGGGAAAGGAGGGGGGGAGGACCGAAAGATAGGGTGAGGGAGGAGAGCTGGGAAAAGGGTACAGAGGGAGAAAGTGAGAGAATAAGTGAAGAGACAACAACAGAGGAAAGAAGAGATGATACAAACACTCAACATACAGCACAAGCACACATTGCTGTTCCTGAAACCAACCAGACCCTAAAATGTGAAACCAGAGACGCTCACTCACTCTGGCTCTCACGTCCCTGCTGCTGCCTGCCCGACTGGCAAGCGATTGAATCGGGGAGAAGTCCTATTTTTAGCCCCACGCTCGATGGAGAGATGGAAAAGCAAACAGACAGTAGCTGCACGCGCAAAGACAGCAAGGGAAAGAGAGCGAGGGAGTCTGTGTGAGAGAGAGAGAGAGAGAGAGAGAGAGAGAGAGGGAGTGAAAGGAAGAGAGGAAGGAGGAGTGACTTATTTGTGAAGTTCTGTAAGTTTGGATCAGTGGCTCACTGCTGTCTGAGGAGGACACATGGCTGGACTGGGCACAGAGCAGAGCTGAGAGGATTTCTCTGCTACAAACAGCAGCTCTTAATCACTCCACAGCCTGTTTTTTCCCCACATATTAGAAGACAGTTTAAGTTCCCTTTTGCAAGCTGAAGTGCTACATGGATGCCTCTTTGCCTTCTTGAGGGAGCTGAAGCTAAAGAAGGGGCTTACAGGACGATTTGCCCCGCCATGGAATGTTGTAGATTTGCCTACAGGATCTTAGGAAGTTTTTCTTTGCCCTCTCGGGTTCAGAGCTACGGGTCTGGATCCGAGGAGCGCTTCTTAGAATCCCCTCAGAGACTGGGAACGTCAAACTGGGAGGACTGTGGCTCTGGTAATGATTTAATGGACGAGCAGCCACCTCTGGCCATTTAAACGCACACTTTTTTTTGCACCTACAATTCATCCAGACGAAGGAATTCAGGATGCGGCGTTTTGACAAGCTGAAAAAGTCATTCCCCTTCCTGGCACACTTTCACGTCTATCGAGTAAGTCTGGTGTCTGTCTGATGTCTGCTCTTCCCTGGTCCACTGAGGGGTTTTATTATTTGGAAATATGACATGCATATTGGTAACTATAGTCAGGATCATGTGGTCTACCCAGATGTTTGAATATAGTGTTTATATCATGGATATGGTGGTCAGTGGTCTGTCAGTGTGTGTGTGTGAGGACTCTCCAGCTGGACTGAAGCCGTCCTCTGGGAGGGTTGTTGTTATTGCAGCAGGATGTTAGAGCAGAACAGATCTGATACAGGACATGACTTTGGCCAGGAGATGTGTATGTGTGTGTGTGTGTGTGCATTTCTCCACCACCATGAGGAATGAGTTCAGGCCAGAGGCATTTCTCAGCAGGGACATCATGTTGTTTCTCTGCATCTGCATTCCTACATCATCTCTCCCCCCTCTCTTTGCCTCATGCTTGTTGTTTCTGTCTCTTTCTTTTCGCTTTTCATTTGAAACTGAAAAAAAAAATTGGACTTTGCTCCTTATTTCGTAACATTTCATGTTCCTTTAAAACAAAAAAATGATGTGGGGAGAAATTTCACAATTTAGTGCCTTAATACTGGACTTCTGGCCCTGGTTGGATTTCTCAACATCCTGCCACAAGTCACACTTAATTGAACGTAGCGTTCCTCCTGTTGACCTCACACCTCCACAATGTGCATATAGGAGTAGGGATGTCACGATACTAGAAATTTCGATACCAATACCAGTGAAATTCCACAGTTCTTGATACCCAGTTCAATACCACGGTAAAAAACTAAATAATAAATTCCATATACTTCAACATACACTCCTTTTTTACCGTTTGCATACTGCTTTTTGCAAATTTATTATTTATCCCTGATGATCCGCCTCAGGTTTCTTGCCAAAAACTAAATTTGACAAGATTGCATTTTAACACATCATGATAACGTTATGATTTAGATACGCCCAATACTCTTTTTTTTACTGAATAGAGTTCAGTCCCAATTCCCGGTACCTGGCGTACTGTAGAAAAACAAGTACTGTCACATTATCAGAATTTTGGCATCGACTTGGAACCAAAGTATCATTTCTCTTGACATCCAGATATAGGATGGATGTCAAGATAAGCACCTTAAGATGTGAAAGCTCACCTTCTTCTTCCTCCCAAAATGTTACTTGATAATGTCAGTTGGTGACAAAAGTATATGATCTTTGTCAGATTAGACACAACCCATCTTAACCACCTCGACAAATGAATGCGTGACAACTAATTTCTGTGCAGCACCTGTCTCCAAAAAGTGTAAAACGTAATATCCTGTTTAATGAGTTTTGTAAAATTGGTTAGCAAGTTGACAGAGAAATATGATATGAGGGCTTTAGCACCTTGATTTTGACCCCCTCGTGCCTCAAATGTGACACTCTCACGGAAAGAGGCCCGAGAGGAAGCTGACTTGCGTCTTTGGCACCGTCCAGTGAAATAACACTTGCACGTTGACTGTCAGGGGAGATCAGACTTGGGGCTGTGTTGTGGAGGGTGTTATAGTTCATGGTGTATGCTCCGTAGAGGAATATGTTGTGCTTTAGACAAACATGTTTATTTTTTTGGTTGCACGTGAAAAAGTTTAAGTGTTGTGAGGGAAAACTTTGGCTTTAAACTCTTAAGAGCGTGAGCTGCAGATCAAATAAACATGCTACATGGCAGGAGAGCATTTGGCACAGATTAGCGATGTAGTGGACCAGCCAAACAGACCGCTGTATCGTCTTTCCCAGGGTAGGGGTCAGGCATGATGCAGCAAAATGCAAAACATGGAGACGGATTCAAATGACTGCAGCTGTAGTTAATCCTAAAGCCACAGGCACCGCAGGCATTCAGTGCTGCCTGCATCTCTATAAAGTGGATCATACAGGTTATTATGTTATATTGGGTTAGGTTAATAACAGACTTGTTGTACCTGCTTCACTCAAAACAGAGGATTTCTCTTCAAGCGAACATCAAAGAGTCCTGCTGAGCCAAAGCTGCATGTTTGGACCTCACTAAAGAGATATCAGCTGACCCACTTTTATGTGCATTGCGATGAATTTGTATCGGGGATGCGGACATCTGGCATAACCATCGGGGATTGAGCCCTCCCAGCAGATCGGCCTCAGTCGGACCTCGCATCAAAATATTCATGGAAAATACAGGACCACTCACTTTCCATTGAAAAGTCACGGCTGGTACATATTTTCAGTGTTTTGGGGGGATGGTCCCGTTATTTTTTTTTATGGCCCAACAAGAGGTGTGTATCTGTGTGAGAATGAAAGGCGTTCTCTAACTCCTCAGGTCACAGTCATGGAGCAATAGGAAGTGACCTCTAACCAAGCCCATTAACAAGTTTTAAATGACAGAAGGGAAGCTGTGACCTCTGACACTTTCCTCTGGACCTTGTAACCTTGGCTCAGCCAGCACAGGAAGTTCCTCATTCACAGAGTCTAATTACTACTCACTCAGCGGAGTGACTTCTACGCCCCCAGAGCATCCACCCTAAAGGTCTCCCTGTCAGTCTCTGCACATTAGGAATGTTTGTCATTTTCTGTGTTGATTAGGTCGGTTCACTTCCCCGTTGAGATTTGGAATAATACAGTGTCAGCAGGTGTAATGGAGGAGTACATCAGCTTTTATAGTGGTTCATCTTCAAAGTTGTTAACTGCCTTTACTCTCTATCTAACTCCATCATCTTGACTAACAGCCCTATGAAGAAGATTTCAGATGGATTTCAGCTCCATGTTGTGCTAGTTTCAGCTTGTCACATTAAGTAGACGGCGATGGATGATGTTTTAAGCTGGGGTGTTATGTTTTGACATTGAAGATTGATGGTCTGACTCAGCGTCTCATGGAGGGACGCAGTACAGTGTATACATTGTGGTCGGATTGTTTAGGAGCCTCCCGTTTGTCTTCACTGACACTTATGGACACCAGATGTGCATCATTCATCTCATGTCTGTTGTATGACTGTGATGTTTTTACAGCAGAGCTCCCCAAAATGCTACCGTCTGTTTCCGGAGTAGTTATTAATCTGTTTTGATGTTGTTTGAATATTTTGGAAGAAAATAAGTAGCTGACTATGTGGTATATTTATACCATAATGACACTGGATATGTAATCAATGCATATTTGATACTTTCAGAGTAAATTTAGTCAGTTTTTGGTCCACTGGCGAGCAACGTATGCTATATCCATGTCCTTGTTTATGTGATGTAAATTAGGGAAACCCAGTCTGAAGTGTGTGTGTGTCCAAATGTGTGTATTTTTAGTGTATATGTATATTTTTGACTAATCATTAGGTATTTTAATTCTAGAGCTACAATGATAAATCAATTAGGTGTCAACTATTAAATCGATCGCCAACTTTTTTGATAATCGATAAATCGGTTTGAGTAATTTTTTAAGAAAAAAAGTGTCTGATTCCAGCTTCTTCAATGTGAATATTTTCCGGTTTCTTTACTCCTCTATGACAGTAAACTGAATATCTTTGAGTTTTGGACGAAACAAAACATTTGAGGACATCACCTTGGGCTTTGGGAAATACTGATCGACATTTTTCACCATTTTCTGACATGTTATAGACCAAACAACTGATCGATTAATGGAGAAAATAATCAACAGATTAATCAACAAGGAAAATAACCGTTAGTTACAGCCCTAGTTGACTCTGATGTAAATGTCTAAGCGTCTAAGAAGGTATTTGGTGCTGTAACAATTACTGGAGAGCAAACAATAAATCTGAGCTCAGTTTACTTTCCTTTTTTTATTTTTTTACAGAACAGAATGGTTTAATTGTTTCTCAGTGACTTTCTATCCGGCTATATTTTATAGCTTTGACACCAAGCATTGAGGAAACTGTTGAATGAATATTGAACTCGGTTCCCTGTATTCTTTGTATGTTTTTGCAGAAACTGGGCAGTAGCATGCAGTGTGAGGAAGGCACAGAATGGCTGCTGGAGCTGCTGATGGAGGTGCAGCTGCAGCAGTACTTGCTGCGGATCCGAGACGACCTCAACGTCACGCGGCTGTCACACTTCGACTACGTCAAGAACGAAGACCTGGAGAAGATCGGCATGGGTCGACCTGGTGAGAAACTGTGTGTGTGTGTGTGTGTGTGTTTCGTTGTATTAACGAGAATTTGTTTGCACAGTATATGTTTTTGAACATTTGTGTTCAGTCCTCTTCAGTTCGGCTCATCACAGAAGTCTGAACACAATAAATGTGAGCAGGTGCATTTGTAGCTGTTTTGTTCAGTTCCTCCTGACCCAGCTGGAAAACTCCCTGGTAGAGTTGAAAAGTAAATTGCAATATTGTCCATGATTCAAGGCCTTAAGTGTAACTCTGGTATTTCCCCCCCCCGTTTTCCCATATTTTTGTGTATGACTAAAATGGACAACAATTTCTGAAACGACAGCTGCTCACAGGCTGCACTATGGTGCTATTGGGGCAAGCTGGCACCGTCATTTACATCCACTAGAGTGCCTGTTTTTGCCATGACAGGCTCTGATTGTTATTATAAGTGTCTGACATTATGGAAAGAGTCTCGCTCAAGGAGAGGTCTCGTTCTTAAATCTGGCGAGGTTACGTGTTGCCGCAAGACAACGGTGCAATAGTGGAATACGTCTATGGTGGAAACGCGAGTGCCAGCCGGGCAGAGTTTGTGTTGGAGTAAAGAAAGCGTAGCTTTCATGTCTGAATATTTAGATAATTTCCATAATGTAGATGAGGTCTTTGAATTCGATTGCCGCCCGTACTTACTTGAGCCACAGTTTACGGATATTCAGATTTCACAACGACTTCTCCTTGAGCGGGACTTGGACACAATAACAAGCGCGAAAATGTACAAAAATCCTTTTATTTCTCTGTAGGGCTTTTACATAATGTTGTCAGACATTTATAATATCTATCTGAGCCTTGTCAGTGGCAAAAACAAGCACTTTTAGTGAACGTAATGTTACATTGATGCTGCTCACTTGCCTTGGCAGCTTGTTTAGCGGCAGAGCACTCCCTCAATACTGGACCAGTTTCATAAACTGTTGTCTCCATCAGTCACTAAGACACAAAACATGAGGAAATTGACAAACCTTAACCAGATTGAAAAATACTTACCCTTTAAGACACCACCTTTTTTTTCTTTCTACACATTGCTTCCTATATTACAACTATTATCTTATAATATTACTTTTGTCTTCAGTAGTGGCATTGTGTCATTTGGCTCACCTTCAGCATAGCTGGAGCAAATCCTCCATCACTAATACCCCTAATATCATTTTAAAGTGACAACCGGTAATTAGGCACAATAGGAGAGGACACTTAAGTGCCAAGTCTTTTGTGTGTGCGGTGTGTGTGTGAAGGGGATGGCAGCAGTAATGTTCTAAATCCAGTTACTGAGGCCCTCGGGGCCTCGGCTACCGAGCCGCTTAAGACTAATTACACCCACATCTCCAGCTCATATATTCATCACATCTTTTTCCTCCACTCAGCTCACTGTTCTCTAAGCTCTCGACCTTTTCTTCTTTCCTGTATTTGTTTTATCTCCAATTTCTTCTCACATATAGTATGTGTGTGTCCTCCGCTCTCCCATCCACTTTGTTTTCTTTTTCCCCTTTCATATTAAAGCTGGGTGTTTTATTGTGGGAGACTACTTGAAATTCAATGCAGTATACCTTCTGTGACTCAAATCTTAACTGATGCTGTGGGTCTTCCTGACGCAACAAGACCCGTAGGAGAAAAAGCAGCTGCAGTCTTCATTTGTATTTACCGCTGACCATCACTGCGTTTCTCTTTTTGTCTTTTATTCATTTGATAAAGGACAGAGACGTCTGTGGGAGGCTGTGAAAAGGAGGAAAGCCATGTGCAAGCGCAAGTCCTGGATGAGCAAGGTGACAGACATGGACAGACACAACACACACATACTTACAGGACTCATTTATTATTGTACACGGTATGCTTGACATGATGTCGACATGGTGGCGTCTGTCTGCCTGTCACAGTGTGGACACATTCACACACATGAACAATACATGGTAGAAACTCTACACTTTGACCACAGCTTCCCGACTGTACAGATGATATAATCATTGCAACTGCTTGCCAAAATTACATTTTGGCGTCTTCAATTTTTTATGTGAAGGTAAAGGTCACACTGTGATTGTGAAGTGCAGTGTCCTGGTTGTGTTTACAACGAATGGTCACATAGTGCTAAAATAATGTCAAGGTGTTGCTTGTGTTTGTGACTGAGCTTTTAGCATTGCTGAACCCATTTGGGCAATTTATTCTGTTACTGCTATGGACTATGGGTGTGAGAAATTATCAATACACATGAGTATCGCTCTATTATGTTTTGCGATACTGTATCGATTTCTTTCGGAGGTTTTAGCGGGCTCAGTTTTAATGCTAGAGTGAATTATATGAAATCATATGAAACTAGAAAACCTAAGGAATCCATTGGTACCAACCATGTCATACTTGCATGTCACGAAGAAGGCTACGTAACGCTTCAAATTTACACAAAATTTTGGCAAGGAAAAACTGTCATGACCATTTTCAAAGGGGTCCCTTGACCTCTGACCTCAAGATATGTGAATCAAAATGGGTTCTATGGGTACCCACGAGTCTCCCCTTTACAGACATGCCCTCTTTATGATAATCACATGCAGGTTTGGGCAAAAACCATGCAGTTTTTTGCATGCAGTACAAATGTGTTATTTTCACCTATTCTGAAATGGTGTATTTGAATATTTATTTATACTGAGGTCCCTAAACAGTCTTGGAATACATAAATTGGGTATGACTGGAAAGCTGACACTCTTGTGGATCCAATGAGCCCAACTTTATTTGTATGTGATGATGTTAGTCCCCATAGCAGCCATTTCACATAGTGACTTGAAAATCACAATATATCACCTTGCTTATAGTATCGCAATGTATTGAATCGTTACCGTTACGGAGGTCTCAGCAATTTCTCGATTGGTTCTGTGACTTCTTCTTTTTAAAGAAAAAGCACATCTGGAATGTTCCCTACAGATGCATACACACATCTCCTCCAGAGAGCAAGACAGCTTGACCCTTCACATGAGGATGAGCACGTCCACATTCACACACACACACACACACACACACGAGTCAAGTCACAAGAGTCGGTGACACACAGATTCAGAGCGTGCTGCATTCACAGAAACGTTGTCTCGTGAAGCTTAAAGTTTCTCCCTTAAAGAGACAGAACCACGTACGACTGTTACGTATTCACGTTCTTTAAATAAAGGTCTAAAGATAAAAGCTATCTTATACACAAGCTTCTACATTATATGATACACCTACACACACACACACAAGGCTTTGGGGAATGAAGTGTGTGAAGGAATACTGAGCAGACGTTGCCAGTACTCTCTCTCTGTGTGTTTGAGTGTGTGTGTTTGCTGTTCTCAGTGGAAGTCGCGGTGCCCGGAGGACACGGTGCTTGCCTTCTATAATTACACCTGTCTGTTTCCGCCTCTGGCACCATCCTCAGCTAGAGTAATCTGCTTCCTCAGCCCCCTGTGTGTGTGTGTGTTTGTGGGTGTGTGTGTGCGCGCTGCTCTGCCATGCTCAGAATCTTTTGAATGTCGAGCCTCCTATTTGAAACCCACTTACCACACAGCGACCACAGAGATGAGGTGTTTTTAAAAAGGTCTGCAGCATTATGTCATGTCTGGTCCAGTGTGAATGTGAAACCGCACACCGCTCGCTACTGTTTATATCTGGCCAGTCAAATATGTTTGGCACCGGGGATTCATTGACACCTCTTTTTCACTGACGATACCGTTTCTGAGCACTGACCTTTGTTTATCGGCCAGTAATGAGTTCACATTGGTCTCATTCACTTTATTGGAATGAAGCAACATCTATAAAGCAAGACGTCTTTGTCTGTATGTACAGTATGTCTGTGTGCATGCCGGTGTGTCCTTCACATATCTTGAGAACCGTTCATCCGATCTACTTCGCACTCGGCAGGTGTATTGCTGGGGTTTCAAGGACGTGCAGTGTTGAATTTGGTGCAATTTGGACACGCGACACGTTCAATATTAATAAACTTTGAATAAATAAGCTATAACGCTCTGTGCAGCAGCAGGGGCGGGGCTTCAGGGCTCTGCGGACTGAGTCCAGCATGTCGTCCACAGCGGGCCGTTACAAGGCGCGACTCATTGACTACAGTTCACTTTTGTTGTCACATAAAAGAGGTTAGACACACAGCTGGAATAATCTCAAACCATGGCAGGACTCTATGAACGTAACTGCTCCTTTTTCATTCATAAGTTGTATGGTTAAGATGATCAAACTTTCTGCCCTTCACCGTTTGTGTAGCGCCTCCAAAATATGCAAGTTGTCATGAACACTGTTGTGCTCATCTGACAGAGATCATAAATGACAGCGGTATAACAAAACAATGGACAGATGATGCCGCTCTGCCACACGTCATATGTAATTGACGTCACTTTAAAAGGACGGCTCCGAGGCAAAGGATGTCTCATTTTAAACGCCTGTTGCCTCGCCTCCTCTCTCCTCGCCTCCTCCGCTCGCATCTCCCGTGGGCTGGACTAAGACGCGAGGAGAGAAGGCGAGGAAAGGAATTGAGTATGGTGAAACTGGGAAATGAGAAAGGTCCTCTGTCATTGCAGGTGTATTGCTCAGGACTCAAGGAAGCATAGTGTCAAGTGTGAAGTTGTTTGTATGAGCTTTTCTCGAGAAAGAAGCACAGGCCAAGCATTCGGCCGTTCCAAACCGGTGCGTTTTGCACAGGGACTGCACTAGTTGACATTCATTTATTGCTTTAGATTCAAGATTGCTCTACCTATGAGAAAAACATGTCTGTGTGATATGTTACATGTTAATTGGTGTTGAATATTACTGATATGTATATGTGTCCCCCGGTATCTGACAGCAGTACTAGTTTCTATGCATTCCTATTTTGTTATTTAAGGCCTCTCTAAACAAAGGTTTCCCTTAATGTCTCTGCACAGAACACACATTGTACGGGTTCAAATTTAGGGGAAGTGAAAGCTCACAATAACACACACACACACACAAATAAACACACAGATACATTCAGGTCACTTAATCTAATAGTGCTTCTTAATGACTACTTCCTAACAGCTAAGTCATTCCTGCTGTGTTGTCAGCGCTTCAGCCAAGAGGCAGGAAATGTCTCTCTCTCCCATACTGATAAGTGTGTGTGTGTGTGCTTGCTTCGGTACATGTGCATAGCTGCGTACCGACTGCATATATTAGTTTTTGTTGAAAACATACCACCATATGTGTTGTGCATACATTATTTAGCACATATACAGATATTATTACATTGGCCTCAGTGTGGATATAAGCCTGTATGTGCCTGTAGTTATTCTGTAGTTTTGAGTGTGTGTGTGTGTGTGTGTGTTGAGGATAGAGTCCTCAGGGCCCAGATAAGAGCAGAGGGATCACTGTTTGCTGGTGGCGATTCCACTCGTCTGGCTGCTGACTGCCGGTCATAACTTGACCCTGCTTTCCAACCACACATGCAACACATGCTTGTGCTGCTTTAAATTTTCTCATACCTGTGTCTGGTGCCAGCAGCAGTGCTGGTTGGGTAGTGTAGACATCACGCATTGCATTAGCTGTCTTCAAGCGAAGTCATTTCCAGTGTAAACCTCCTCTTTACTGTCATTGTTGGTAACATCACAAAGTCAACAAGAAGGTTGAAACATAAACTAGCATCAAGCACAAAAATGTGATAGGGTAGCACATCCAACTTCAAAATCAAGTAGGACAAACATTTCACTTGTTTAATTGGCTCACGTCACAATAGACATACGCTTACGTGTTTCACTTTCATTTTCTTGACCCTATCCCACCACTGATGCTTGTTTCTCTCTTTTCCCTCTTCATTATTGGACCTTTTCACTTCTGTTTTACAGTTGAAACACTTTTTTGATTTGTTCTTTTTTCCTTCTTCTGTAGGTGTTTAGCGGTAAGCGCCCAGACGGAGGAGACTTCCCCCAGCAGGGCCAGCCGGCCTCCTCCTTTCGTAAGCTGTCTCCCACACCTCCGCTGGGCCTGGCGGAGGGAGTCCTGACCACGCAGCCCGGTGGTGGTGCCCCTCTAGACGTGCAGCAGCAGGCTCTGACCTGCCTCATCCCAGAGAAGGACCTGACGCTGTTTGAGAAGCTGGGGGACGGCTCCTTCGGTGTAGTGAAGAGAGGGGAGTGGTTGACGCCTGCAGGGAAGGTGGTGAGGAGACTTTTAAATTTATTTACTTCTCTTTATAAGTTTATTTATGTTGAATATATGTGTTAAAGAACTGGGGCATGCTCACACTACCACAGTTATTTTGCATAATGCTTCTTTGCATTTTGTGCTGATATAAGAATAAATCAAAGCAGGTGCATGAATCTGTGTACTCATACTGTCTTCATGATGAGTTTGGGTGAATATTATTAGAAACGCTTCTGCAGTGAAAGTGTGGGGTGGGGGAAAAGGCTGAATAGTCAGAAAACATTTTTAAACTAAATCTTTGTCCTTGTTTCCAGCTGAACGTAGCTGTGAAGTGTCTGAAGACAGATGTGCTCAACCAGCCCGATGCTCTGGAGGATTTCATCTGTGAGGTCAACGCCATGCACTCCCTGGACCACCAGAACCTCATTCGCCTCTACGGTGTGGTGCTCACACACCCAATGAAGATGGTAGTGGACGCACAGAAAACGCACACACACAGAGGGAGGAATATACACAAGACAGATTGAAATATAAACACACATCAGTCAGCCTGTACTCTCACTGACACCCACACACACTTAATACAAAATGTCCCTCTCAGGCTGCTTCATGACCTCACAGTCTGTTTATATCAGGTCAAGCATCTTAAGGCCTTTGTGGGAGAAAGTGATGGAGGGAAGAAAGGGAGACAGGAAGGGAGGGGAGCAAGTGAATGGAGGACTAAAATAAGAGCTGACATTTCGGCCTTCTTGTTTTCATGTCGTTATTACCTTCTAGTTATTTCCTCTGGAATTTTTGATACATATGCCAAATAGTTTTGGACCATGTTACCAATTGGCAACGTCGCTTTCTTTCTCTGCTTTACGTCACATTACATTGTTCTCACTCCCTCCTTTTCATCTTCAAATCAATCTCTTTCTCTTCAACGTCATCTATTCCTCGGCCCTTTTTACTTTTTACTCCCACGTTCCTCTTTTCACCCACCTTCTCTCTCTCGTTCTCTCTCTCCAAGGTGACCGAGCTGGCTCCTCTGGGCTCTATGCTGGAGCGTTTGCGATGTGTTCGTCCACAGGGCCCGGTGTTGATCCACACGCTGTGTCAGTACGCCGTACAGGTGGCCTGTGGCATGGCCTATCTGGAGCAGAGGAGGTTCATCCACCGGGACTTGGCAGCCAGGTAGGGAGGGGGCAGACCACTTTCTTTTTAAGGTGGACTTAATAAGTTTCAGCAGCTATAAAAAAGGTCAAACCCTATTTAAAGAGGGTGTGTTCTTCACATTCTCTATGAAATCTATTTTTCTTTCAGGGATTTTTTTTACTGCTATGTTAAATTATTTATATTGCTTCTCCTTCTCCTCCACCCACAAATTTACAGGCCATTACAGTGAGACTTGGCCCTCAAGTAAAAATGAGTCACTGCTTGGCAGGCTGTACTGGGTGGTCTAAGTTCTTGGTCTTGCCCAAATTAGTCACTTTCACCTAAGTGTTGAGTTGACACTATGTAGATTCTTGAGAAAAATCTTAATGGCTGGTAAAAATGAGTCATTTTTAACAGTTAAAGCTGTGATAAAATTGTAATGACTACACACGGCTGTTGCAGTATGCCAAACACTGAGAGGATTTCTCAAGCTGTGGTTTTAAATACAGGACTTATTTGAAGTTAAATTAGAACCTACCAGACAGTTAATAGTAGTTTTAGAGCTCAGAACAGGTTCACTATATTTTATATGATTGGATCACATTCTGAATGTTGCTCAGGATCGACCATTAAATACATCTGTTTTGTTCATTTCTTACTAGGGTTGTAACTATTGACCTAAAACATTCATTTAAATCCCACTATGGTTTTGGTGAAGTGCAGTTAGATGATTCTTTCTCCTCTCAACAGATGGTCAAACATACAAGTCTTGATAGAAAAAAAACATATTTGTTCATCTTTGTTGTTGCTGCTGTGTTTGGGGGACTTTGTGAACATCTATGAACTTATAAGTGTGTTGATGGCATCAGTAGTGTGCCACCTAAGCAAAACTTCAAGCCACAGTTTAAATCAAAAACCAATAATTTTAAACGATGGAAACAGGACTTAGGATTGGTCAATTTCCCAAAATACTCCTTTGTGCTGCAATGTTGTACTAGAACTGAATAAGAGGCATGTATGTTAAGTTTAAACATGTACAGAAATATTTGACCCTCTGTCTTCAGGAACATCCTGCTGGCCTCGGCTCACAGAGTGAAGATCGGTGACTTTGGCCTGATGAGGGCTCTGCCCAACAACGATGAGCACTACGTCATGCAGGAGCATCGAAAGGTCCCCTTTGCATGGTGGGTGGACTGAGGGAGCAGCACAATAACCAAAGCTGTACTTGGATGTAATCCAGGGATAGATATGAGTGGTTTTAGGGGTTAGGGTGGGAATCTGATTTATTTTATTGCAGAAAGTTTCCACAGAGAAATCTGATCGGTCACAGCTGCATTCCAGCCATACTGATAATTCTAATACGACAATACTTGCTGGTCTCTTTGCCAAATTCTTTCAGCCAAGCAGCTTGCTAGTAATACATCTCTCTTTCTACTGTTTTCATTCATATACAAGTATGATTTTAATTTTCAAACACAGTGCACCTTTTTAAAAAAACTGCTTTTAATGTTAGAAAAGCCACGTTGAAAAACAAAATACATTCCCTGTCCAAAGCGGGGATTACATTTGGACATGAACAGTTCATGTTAAAGTTTTTTTGTCCGTCTTTCTGCAGGTGCGCCCCAGAGAGTCTGAAGACCAGGACGTTCTCCCATGCTACAGACACGTGGATGTTTGGAGTCACTCTCTGGGAGATGTTCACACACGGCCAGGAGCCTTGGCTGGGCCTCAATGGGAGCCAGGTAAACAGAACGCACAGAAAAATATTGAAACACATCTTGAAACACATCTTGAAACTAAAGTAACACAGGTAGACCCAGAAAGTTAGTCCCATTTACTCACATCTACACGGATATATTCTCCAATTGTCATCTTTCATTTTTTTTTCTCCCAGATCCTGCACAAGATTGATAAAGAAGGTGAACGCCTCCCTAAGCCGGAAGACTGTCCGCAGGATATCTATCATGTGGTGCTGCAGTGTTGGGCTCAGAAACCAGATGACAGACCCACCTTTGTCGCCCTGCGTGAGTTCCTGCTTGAGGTAGGAGAGCTGTCATTTGGGTAGCCAAAGGTGTCCAAATACGAGAGATTTTTAGCCACTAAGCAAAGGACACTTGATGGTAATCTGGACACCTTCAGTGCAGAGAGGCCAGTGTTCCCCTCAGCAATTATCATTGCACAAATGGACTTTTAGCTCCACCTAGTGGAGTAGAACCTGAAACATGCCCTCAGCTGGAAGGATTATGACAACCAGCTGCAATATGGTTCACTCACAAATGTTTGCTGTGTTAAAATTGACACTGGTGTCTCATGTGTTTTGTCTTTGTATTTGTGTGTTTTTCAGACCATGCCCACAGACATGTGTGCTCTGCAGGACTTTGACGAGCCAGACAAACTCCAGATCCAGCTCAATGATGTCATCACCATCACAGAGGGGAGGTCGGTGTTAATACGTGTGTTTAAGACTTTGAACAAGAAGCCTTCCTCCAAATCTGTAACTTTTACCTAACAAACAAACTGCCAACATCATTACTGATAAATACAGTTTAAAGGGGAAAGAATTCAATGCATACAGCCTAGAAGTTTCTTCCAGTTGCGGCTCACTAATAAAAAGATATTGAATGTTTATTAGGCTAAATGCACTACATGGTGAATATTAAAATGTTAAATGTCCAGTTTGTTTTTGGTAACGCCCCGCAGATGACTCTCCATGTTTCATCCTCAGTATCTCTGTGTATTTCAGGGCAGAGAACTACTGGTGGCGAGGCCAAAACAAGCGGACCCTTAAGGTCGGACCGTTCCCCAGAAACGTGGTGACATCAGTAGCGGGTTTGTCAGCTCATGACATCAGCCGGCCGCTCAAGAACAGCTTCATCCACACGGGACACGGAGACATCAACCCTGTTCGCTGCTGGGGCTTCCCCGACAGGATTGACGAGTAAGGAACAGCTTCTGTTTATTAATGTTATGTGAAATTAATACCACAGAGAGTTTTTCAAACGATCTAAATGTGTCTTCATCACTTTATAAATATTTATTATAATTATACCCCATGATGAAAGTTGGTGTTGAAAGACTATCTGATACATTTTTGCTGAGTTGTAATAATGAACTCTCACCAATAGATGGCAGTAGCACAATATTGGAAATGTCCAATTTATTGCAACATTATAACACCCAAGGTCAGGTAGATTTAGTATATTGACATTTACTGTAATTAAGTCAGGCGCTCTCTTCCCTCCAGTTTGTACCTCGGTAATCCCATGGATCCTCCCGATGTCCTTGGTGTTGACCTCAGTGGTGCTCGGCTCGGGCAGCTACCGGGACGAGCTAGAAGTGAGTAAAAGAGCTCTAACTAAAGACTTGGACCGGATGGATAAACACTTTCGTAGGACCATTCAGTATCCAACATCTCTGGGTTCCAACTCTAGTTGTAACTATAAACGTAACTGGTGTGAACAAACCTAAACAACATTAAAAACTAATAATAACTTATATTTAATTGTTGCCTAGTGCTAGTAGCTATATTAACACACCTGTCGATTGATAAAATGACCAGATTCCACATTTAAAAGGTGCAGCTACATTTACATCATGGATTGTGGGTTTAAACTTCATGGTAAAATTGGCCACTAAACAGCTTGCTTTTCATTTTTCTTAACACTTGCTGGCAAAACTTTCATCATGCAATCTGACATTTGCTTCCTGTTTTTTTCCCCTAATCTTTATATCTTTGCTGCTGTCTTTTTCTTTTTTTCTTCGTTTCCCCTTTGCGGTGGCGGTATTTGATTTTATTCTTCCAGAGGAGCCTCCTCCCCGCCCTCCTCAACCAGCAGTGTTAATCAAGAGTAAGTCTGGTTTCTCTCAGCAGCTCCTCACCCATTGCTCCTGCCCTCTCTGTTCCCTCCTAGCTCCACTCCTCAAAGGTACATCCCATATTTTATTTTGTCTCTCCGTTGCCTGTCTTTGCAGTGATTCTGTCATCTACTTTTATTTCCTTTCCTACTATCATTATTCTCCCATCTTTCCACCTCTGTGTCCCCTCTAACAGATGTGCAGTGTCCTTGCTGTGCACAATAGGACTAACTTCAAACTTTTTTGAAGTGTGTCTTGTGTTTTGTGGCGTGCCGTGCGGTGTCATCACTCTCTGAATGTTTTTCAGTAAAGTAATGAGTGTGTTTGTGTCTCCAGAGCCTTGCTATGATCCAGTTAACGATGATGAGGATCTGACTCCGGCGGGACTGAAGAGATTATCGCTTCGGAAAACGGGTTCTATCAAAGGCTTAAAACTGAAACCTGCTGCGTGGGTCTCTGCTTCCAAACAGGGGGTCGGTCGGACTCCAGGCTCAGGCCACAACCCCAACAGCGAAGTGTCCCTCATTGACTTTGGGGAGGAGTTCCCCCCGCCCACACCGTCCCCCTCCCCTGTGGTTGAAATTCAGATTCCTTCACTGGCAAAGCTAGCTTTGGAGGGAGATAACATCCTGGACCAGACTCCGCCTCAAAGTCCGTCTAGATCGTTGCCCCGCCCCCTTCACCCTACACCTGTAGTGGACTGGGATGCCCGGCCATTACCCCCGCCCCCGGCCTATGACGCTGTAGCCCAAGACGAAGACGATATGGAGGTACGGTAGGAGGTGACACAGCACATTTCACATTATGACAAACTTTCATGGAAATGGGATTTTTACATCTTGTTCTGATATCACTTAGATTCACAGTAGATTATATTACAATGAGGTCTGTCAATCGATTAAAATATTTAATTGCGATTAATCACAAATTAAACGCATATTTTTTATCTGTTCAAAATGTACCTTAAAGGGAGATTTGTCAAGTATTTAATACTCTTATTAACATGGAAGTGGGCAAATCGTAAGTTTTTAAATTTACTGGCGTTCAAATTAATTTGCGTTAACACCTTTAACTCTGACAGCCCTAATTGAAGTCTTCTTTCTGCACAAAGGTGAGCTCCATCAACAGTTTGGAGCAGCAGCATGAGGAGGAGCAGAGTGAAGTCCATAACCCAGATGAGGGTCTCTTCTCTGGACAGAAGGTGGAGGGTGAGGCTCTTGTCTCCAGGGTTACAGACAGATCAGGTCTGGAGGACAACCTGTTTCTCCCCAGCAAGCAGAGCCAGGTTCTGTCCTCCTCCTTCTCCCAGTCAGCAGAGATCTTCCAAGAACTCCAGCAGGAGTGCATGAGGAGGCTAAACGTACCGACTGGGAGTGCTGTGCGGTCAAGCTCACCGTCCTCGTGTCCACAGACCCAGGAGGGACACCAGCAGAGTGTCCTCTCCTCCAATGAGGACAAACCCCAGATTCCCCCACGTGTCCCCATACCCCCTCGCCCCATAAAGAGGGGCGACTACACATCCGCTCGCTGGTCAAGGGATCTCTCCCTGTCACCGACGCCAGCCGACACCACAGAGGACGTTTCGGGCCCAGAGCGACCACCTCAAATCCCTCCCAGGGACCCTTTGTCCCAACCGGGCTCCAGGACTCCCAGCCCCATGGGCCTGGTGGTTGGCTCCCCCCAACAGAGAGTCTACTCTGTCAGCCCCACCACCATGCCGGCTCCCCTTACCTCCTGTCCCTCCGCACACACCTACGGCTCCTACCTCTCCACCTCTCCAGGTAAACTCATGCCTACCACGCACAGCTTCGCCTCAGATCCTAAATATGCTGCACCCAAAGTGATCCAGGCCCAGGCGCAGGGGAAAGACTCAGTCAGCAAGGGCCCCTGTATCCTCCCTATCGTCCGCGATGGACGTAAAGTCAGTAACACCCACTATTACCTTCTACCAGAGAGGCCCCCGTACCTCGACCGCTACGACCGCTTCTTCAAGGAGGCGGAGAGCCTGCCTGCCGGCGGCGTGGAGGAAAGACACTTACGGCAAGCTAACACCGCCACGGTCAGACCCATGGTGGTCAGCAACCAGACTCTCCAAGGACACGCCCAGGGACAGGGGCTTGTCCAGCCAGGCGAGCTGAAGGCTAATTTCTCCTCCAACAATAACAGCAGTCTGGGTGGGCCACGGTCAGCGATGAAGACATCAGTTAGTCTCCCTCGCGTCTGTTCAGACGGGCTGACAGCAGCGGTGGTCACCGCTTCCTGCATCAGGACAGACGGAGGAGGGAACTCAGCTGACAGGGTCAAAATGGTAAGGTCAGACATATTTGGATTGTCTTTTGCAACGTCTCATTTGAAATACATTTTATGTATTATTTTACGATTTACATCATATACTGAAAGGTGTTATTTATTGCCTCAGTAATTAAAGTGCGAAGCTTGCTCGCTTTCTCTCTCATGATGGATAGTTTAGATGCAATATAAAGTTGAACTTATGTCCACCTTAATGCTGCTTTGATTGCTTTTTTTTGTAAATTAGATTTAGATAAAAAGTACAGATCTTAAACTAGATGACTGAGTTTCCCGTCACCAGTATGAGAGAGAGTCTCCGTTATGAGATAAAGCTAAAATATCAATGCAATGTTCATGATAGGATTTACTTTAAATGTAATGTAATGCAGTGAGTGTGGTGCATATTTGATACATGGCTTGCTGGCCTTGTCATTTGAAACTTGCAGTTTCTCACAGTGAATGTAGCTTTTGAATGTGGACTTACATATAAACATTATGGTGTGCTCGTACTCTGAACACAAGGGGGCAACAGAGGGTAATTTTTATTTGACAGAAGACAGTGTAGAAATGGGGGAAAGATAGAGGGATGTGACATGTAACTAAGGTCCCAAGGCTGGAATCGAACCCGGGATGTTACGACTATCTGGCATGGTATGCTGTTATCACTCGGCTACCAAGGCGCTCTGTTTCTCTCTCTGTAAGAGACTGAGCAAATGAGCAATTTACAATTTCTGGCACATACAGTAGCAGCTTTTATCTGCTCATATCTGTCATCTTTAAATCATTATCAGAACCTAATTATGATTGATGTGTAACTTAGCTGAACTTTAGAAAAAGCCAATGAATCAGACTAATTAAACAGAAAGTTCCATTTGAACATAATTTCAGTACAAAACTTGGCAGCATACAAACACTTTCTTCCTTTCCCCGTCACAGTGAACAAGCACAAAACTATTATAGCTTCTCATAACTTATTTAACAATATGCCAGTGTTCTTCGGAGGAAAAAGGCCATACTAATGTGTGCTGTGAATTGAATTTAAAAGACGAGGAACCAGAGTTCGATTGGTTTCTTTTTGCTGGCCAATTGATTCTGACACCGATTGAACCTGATTGAGCTGGAGTCAGAATCACTGCAAAACACCAAAGGCTGCACATCGATCAGACACTTGGCATTTTGTAGTGATCTGTGGCCGCACACGAGGTGCAGTCGGATCATATATATAAACTGTATTGCAGAGGAGGTCAGTGCAAGAAGTAGACATGCACTACGCATTCACTAGGTGTTGTAGTTTAAATAGTAGCGGGAGAAGTAGCAGGGAGTGATGTGGTGGTATTGTTATTATAAGTATCAATCAATATTGGTAACAGAAATAAAATCAATGACTAGGTGTGTAAGAAAATAGATACATGAGTATTGCGATATTATGTTTTGCGATATTGTATTGATTCTTCAAAATGCTGTATCGATTTTGAACTAACCTCTTAAACATGCGACGGCCTGACAGCGGATCCGGCCGCAATTCTGCCTTTCGGAGGTTGTAACGGGCTCAGTCTTACAGCTAGAGGAACTAGAAAACCGTAACCCCTGTATCATGATACGTAGCGTATCGCTAGATTCTTGCCAATACACAGCTCTAATGACTACAGTGCTAGAAAGTCTCATCATGCAGTAACCCAGCATCTTGTTGAAATTAGAGTCACAAGGTGGATTTGCATAAACACAGTCAGTAGAACATGATTTTGTGAAGAGACGGGGGACTGTAAAAAAAAGCCTCAACAACAAAAAACAAACATCTTTTCAAGTAGAACAATATTAACAGATTTTTGGAAGTGTTTGTACGTAATTGATACAGATGATTTCATGTGTGCAGATGCTCCTCAGGTAAAGGTGGAAGGCAGTACTGTCAGAGCCAGGGGGGATATGATTGTTGTTGGATGTTGCAGATAACTCACACTGTTGTCGATGTTGTGTGATCCAGGTGCAGGAGGCAGTTCACGGTGTCACGATAGAGGAGTGCCAAGCCGCTCTCCAGAACCACAACTGGAACATCCAGAAATCTGTGCATTATCTAAAGGTAAGAGCATTTATTAGTATGCTATGAAAGAGCTTAATGCACTGCAGCCAGTTACTGAAAACCATATGTTTCTTATGTCTCTTGGTCATACTGTGATTCTATAGTAATCACAATGATACAGGGTTTTTAGAAAGGTATCGTATGGAGCCCCGGAACTGACAAAATGCCATAAACGGTTATCAGACAAGTAAGAAATATAACTGAATCCTTGCTTTTTTAGTCAGATTTGATTATAAACAAATAAATAATAAAACAATTTGCATAGGGGCAAGTTGATTTCTGACAAAAAACATTAACGTTGAACCCTGTACCACAGAATTACTTGTATAGAGATGTGTGTTATTTTATAGGGTTGTCAAAGTTAACGCAAAATCGCTTTAACGTCACTAATTTCTTTAACACATTAACGCAATCAATCTTTCGGAGGATGTAACGGGCTGAGTTTTGTATCATATGAAACTAGAAAACCGAAGGAATCCATGCCATAATAGCTTGCTATCTGTCATGGCCATTTTCAAAAGGGGTCCCTTGACCTCTGACCTCCAGATATGTAAATGTAAATGGGTTCTATGGGTACCCACGAGTCTCCCCTTTACAGACATGCCCACTTTATGATAATCACATGCAGTTTGGGGCAAGTCATAGTCAAGTCAGCACACTGACACACTGACAGCTGTTGTTGCCTGTTGGGCTGCAGTTTGCCACGTTATGATTTGAGCATATTTTTTATGCTAAATGCAGTACCTGTGAGGGTTTCTGGACAATATTTGTCATTGTTTTGTGTTGTTAATTGATTTCCAGTAATAAATATATGCATAAGTTTGCATAAAGCGAGCATATTTGTCCACTCCCATGTTGATAAGATATTAAATACTTGACAAATCTCCCTTTATGGTACATTTTGAACAGATAAATGTGCAATTAATCATGGACAATCATGCGATTAATCGCGATTAAATATTTTAATCAGTTGACAGCCCTAGTTATTTAATGTTTCCTTTCTCATAATGTCAAGAAAAAACTTTTAATAAATAGTTTTAACAAAGCTAGTCTTTTTTTTTACCAACTGGTTGAAGGTTAAAGGAGAAGTAATTATTTAATTGATGTATTTTGTTATATTTTTTGACACATTTGATAACCTTTTACTGGGTTTTGTCACTTTTTGTGCTCCAAAAAATAATTACATGCAATGTCGGGAGCAGATATTAATAATATTAGTCACACTGTTAAAAAAAAGTAGGCCGCCTGTCACACAGGAAAAGAAAAACGGAGTTGGTAAAACTTTATACAAAGTAAGGGCCACAAACATTTCATAGCTATAGTCCATCAAATTAAAGACCCTGTGAAGTGGACGTTTATGTTGCAGCACTGCAATTACTAAAAGAGTAGCAGAGTCCTCAGCGGTAAACACTGCTGTACTGCAGCCGAGTCCTCAGAGATCCAGATTACTGGATCTCAGGTCAGGCCTTTAGTCCTTTTCTGTAATACTTTTTCTTTTTGCGCAGGATATGACTACAAACAGGTGGTCATTCAAAGTTGATCAATGTCATTTTGACTTTATTAGTTCACATCAGGATATGATGACAGCAATTTTGTTGAACCTTAAGGGAAAATCAGGTCATTACTGCTGCAATGAGCCGGCTATAAATAAAGAAAGCATATAGACTCACTGATGTGTCTACAGCAGTAATCAGCTGCCTGCGTTTGGGGCCACTGTGGCAGGATGTGTTTGGATGGCAGTGGGCACAAGGGAACACTTGTTCTCCCTAATCGTGGTGGCAAAAGTTTAGAAACAAGACATTGAGCTTGTACTAAGACTGAAATAATTTTACAAAGTGCTCATTGGTGCTGCAATCACACTCGCATGAAGAAGTAAAAAGATGAATTCTTTCCTGAAACAGTACCTGACCGTGTGACCCTGCTTTATTGTCCCATGTCTTCCTACTCCTGGCTTCTTTGACCGATTGTTTTCGTCTCTACAGGTGGAGCAGTTGTTCTGTTTGGGTCTGAGGAGCAGGCCGGAGTGTCTAAAGCTGCTGGAGATGTGTGACTGGAACCTGGAGGTGGCCAGCACTCATATGTTGGACAACTATGGATCCACAACAAGACAGAGGTACTGTATCCTCATCATGAATCCCCACACAGACTCTATTATAATGTTTAATAGGTTGTACTCTCTATTACTGGCCAGCAATGACTAATCATCCATCCAACTTATTTAACACTTTAGCGTTGTCACTTCATATGGCACCCAGAGCCTCTAATCTACATTTAAAACTTGGTCCAGACCTTTAGTCTTGCATCCGTAGCGTCTTGTCTGTCATTGTGACTGTAATGTTCATTGAGCACGTTTCTAGAAATTGAATTCAGTCATTTGTGACCTTGCTGCACATTACGGCATCAGGTCAACTTTGTCACATCTGTCTTTGGAAAACATATCATTAAAATCTGCTTCCTAGCTGGTCTTAATTGCTGGAGATTTTCCCTCCTCCAAATATGAAGTTAACTGAAAAAGTTACCAGCAGGGAGACAGGCAGCAGTATGATGCAATGATGGTGTGCTCGTTAATGAGGCTAAGAATCAGATTTGGCAGCTAGACGGAGAAAGTTTTCTGCTTTGTTGATCTTATCTATAGGATAATGTATATAAAATGTATTATGAAATGCTTTTTAATACTTGAACAATTGTGTATTGGGGCTGGGCAATTAATCAAATTTCAATTACGGCTTTCAACGATTTATGAAAACAAGATAATCAACATGAATAGATTATTGTACCACATTCCGTTTTGCAATGACACTCTCGTTTTGTCTTGTGTTATAAATCCAGCGCACCCCTTTACTTTACAGCGATGCGCTTTTGGCTCGATCGGCGGGTCAGGGACGGCTGCTCGGTGTGGGAGGGTCCCCTCATGGGAGCTTTCTCCGGGGCTAGCTGGCCATCGACGGGCGTATTGTATTGGTGGTGCGCCACGACTGGCTCTATGTCGGTTTGGAAAGGCCCGGGGTAAAAGTGGCGCATTACGGCACCCCTCGCCTGGACCTCGCCGCTGAGTGCTCACTGCGCCCTCTCTCCCTGTGGGGTGGGATGGAGCTCCCTGCTCCCGACGGACAACCTGGACCCTGTTTTCTCATGTTTTTGTGTCTAAGTGACTAATGGGTACAACGCTTTCTGAAATTGGTCCAGTATTGAGGGAGAACGCTGCAGACGGCAGCTGCTAAACAAGCGTAATGTGATCATTTGGGGCAACCTGGTATGGTGAGTTTACGTCCACTAAAAGTGCTTGTTTTTGCCACTGACAGGCTCAGATTGTTATTATAAGTGTCTAACAACATTATGGAAAGGACTTTACAGAGAAATGAAACGTTTTTCTTACCTTTCGCTTGATCCGGTCCGTTGTTGTGGCGTGTCTCGCTCGGAGACAAAGCCGGTGTCCCGTGCCACTCCTCTCTCCAACTCTCACTCACGTTTCCACCGTTGTCTCTTCTGGCAACAAGTCACCTGACACAAAGAAAAATGTTTTATTTCTCAGGAGTCCTTTCCATAATGTTGTCAGACACTTATTATAACAATCTGAGCCTGTCAGTGGAAAAACAAGCACTTATAGTGGACGTAAAATGACGGTACCAGGTTGCCCCAAATGATTACATTACAGCTTGTTTGGCGGCTGCAGCGTCCTCCCTCAATACTGGACCAGTTTCAAAAAGTGTCGTCCCAATTAGTCACAAAAACATGGGAAAATGGGGTCCAGGTTGAAAAATACCGAAGTTATCCTTTAACTTTAAAATGTAGGATACAAAATGTTCTTTCTAAATGCATGATGTTTACAAAGTCGATGAGTAATAAATAATCGTGATTATGATTTTTGCCATAATCGAGCAGCCCGATTGTGCATCTCACATTCAAAGCCTCGAGTGTGGAAGTCTCTCTCGTACGGCAATGTAAATATCCATCCATCCATCCATCTGCAACCGCTTGGATGGATGGATGGATATTTACATTGCAATGTAAATATCATTCAAGTTAATTTAGGAGGATTTTGCATTTCATCTCATGATTTCCTCAATCTGATATGAAGCTTCTTTATATTTGCAGACGGTGACAGAGATCTCAAGCTGCCGAGCTCTGATTGGAACTTCATCCTCAGTAAAACATCACCAGAGGTTGAATCTGCCTCTGCCCCTTCCCATTTTGATGCTTCAGACACACCTCTAAATCAAAAGACTGTTATTGAACTATAGAAGAGTCGAGCACATTTTCACTGAACTAGCACAAAATACCAAACTTTAATATGGCTCCATTCATACTTAACATGGACAAAGGAATTTAGCCTGGGGTTAAAGAAGAAGACTTTGGTCTGAAAGAAATGTGATTGTTGCACTTATTATTGTAGACAGCCATCTACGACCTTTTCTAAGTTGTTCAGACACAAAAATGACACTGTACTTCAGTTCAATTTCATTTGATCTGCCTGAAATGTGTCATCCTAACTTGTTCCCTATAGAGTCACAGATCCTGGGTGTTACCAGACTGTGTCAGATCCACTTACTGGTATCCTCACTGTCACTATTACACTGCTTTTTTTGTTGATGTCATTTAAAAGCCAGTTTGAAAGTGAATCTGAAGAGGCCAAAATGGGTTAAATAGCACAATATACACAGTGGCACTTCTTAAAATAAAAAAATGGTAAAGTATGGACCTTTTTGTCAGACAATGCCAAGAACTAGTACCTAATTTAGTGAACAGTGTCAGGATTTACCCAAAACACTGTATAGTGTATACAGATTTGACCTCTACCAGGTAAAAGCACAGCAAAATACAAAACTAATTGGACCATTTACAATTATAAAGAGGGGTGTGGATATGATTATGAAAACTATTTGCTGCTGAAAGACTGGAGTCGAGGAAAAATGTGCAGAAAAAATACTACTGCAAAACAAACATTTAGACTTCTCTGCAATAAATAAAAGCTCATATCCTCAAGAATTTGCATAATAATAATTTAGTATTGACGCAGTGCTGCTAGTCGTCAAAATGTGAAACCAGCCCACTGTTGACCAGAATCTAAACAATTAATGGAAATAGAAGATTCACTTCTTTCAAAGAGCCACAAAACTGTTTAATATATATTAAAAGAGTATACGCAATATACTCTTTTTAAAAGAGACATTTATGTTTGTTTACAAAATATTGATATTTTAATATATTTTGAACACAGAGCCAAGAGAAGACTGTTATGTCTGTTACTGGGCAAGCCATTTTATTAATTATTTAAATGCGTCTTTCCTTTAGTTAAACACTGATTACGACTATGTGGCTTCAGAACAAAAAGCCCACACAGTCAGCGGGCGCTTCTTTCTACCACATATAGTCTTTCCTTATTCCTTCCCTCTGCAGACATAACTCCTGCGCCTCAGCTGAAAACTCCTGCCAGCTGGGTATTTTCTGCAGACTACGTTGGCAGCTAATAACAGCAACGCTGTGAAATTTACCCCAAGGCACAGATCCTGTCCCATAATCATCACTTAAAACCTCAACTGTGATATTTTGGTCAGCAGCTTTGGGGGGCAATAATTTAAAACCAGGAGGACGTGTCAGCTCTGTGTGAACTCGCTGCTGGGGACTACACAGTAGAGCCCTCGGCAATGAACATAGAAACCTTTTGGGCCTGTTAGATGCACTTAGTATGTGAGGACTCCACTAAAAGGAAGGGAAATAAAAGGCATTTCACATGCTTCTAAAATTCACTTTTCTGTGTCGAAAAACGTTCTGCTTTACAGGCATTTTATGGTCAACACATTATCCTTTGGTGCTATAGAAAAAACAAAACTCTTTGCCAACTGGTACCCAACTATTTAAATTACAATATAAATGGTTGTCCACATGGAGACACTGGCTTTGCCCCTCCATATGTCCACAAAAAAACCCCAGTATGTGACAGGTCTGAGCACAATCTGTTTGGGAAGAAGCTTCGAATGGCAAAACCTGATAAGGCTAAAATGTAACCAACAAGCCTGGTCAAATTAGGATGCTTTGAATTTGGAATATAGTTCTTAAGGATGTACAGGACTGATTTTGAATAACAAGCTAACTCCTGTGTGCAATAAGGCTGCTGTAGAACCTGTAACCTCCCAGTCTGTCCATCCATCAGTGCCATCCAGATGTGTAAAAAGACGTCATGATGTATCCTAGTAATTGAATGCACAGAAAACACTGTTTTCAGTACAAGTGTTTGGTGACTCAGTTTTCCTCCCCAGAGTACGATGAAGTTGTCCTTAAACACTGTGTTGTGGTAAAGCTGATTGTTAACAAATTGCGTAAGGACAACTTCACATGAACACAGTCTGTTCATGTGTTGTTTGACTTTTTACCAAGCTGCTGTAGTTGTATTGAAGGACTGAAGTGAACCTTGTGGTGTTATGATCAACCCAAAGCAACATTATCCCGTTGTGGTGTTGAGACTCTGATGTTAGAAAAACCTCTGTTTAGTCTTTGTTTGCCAGATCAGTTTCTTTAGAAACGGTGTGCTATTTTTAGTCATTCATATTGTTTTTTTGCTGTTTTTCCAACTTGCCATTTTCCTCTTCATTTGTATGAAATGCCTTTTTCATTGTTTCTCCCTTCCTGGGTTGATGGAAATGTTCAAGAGTTCATGCTGCCGAATTTATAAATGTATTTTTTATTAAAGAATTAATTATTTTTTACCTCTTTTCTTATGTTTATTAATATTTGTTTCTGTCACCCTAGTTATTTTTTATGTATTACATATAATACTGACTTAACTTTTTTTTGATCAACTTTTTTCAAAATACTATACTATGACTTTGTTTTCGACATACTACAATTACTTTTTTTCCAACATGCTATACTATGATGTTTTTTTTTTTCGACATACTATACCGTGACTTTTGTGATTTTTTTTTCGACATGCTATACTATGACTTTTTTCCATAACATTTTTCAACAAACTATACTATGTTTTTTTTCGACATACTATGACTTTCTTTCATGACATTTTTTCGAAATACTATACTATGACTTTTTTAGAACTTGTCGACATACTATACTATGACTTTTTTTCATGAACTTTTTCGACAAACTTGACTTTTTTCATGAACTTTTTCGACATACTTTACTATGACTTTTTTTCATAAAAGTTTTCAACATACTATATGACTTTTTTTCATGAAATTTTTCGACATACTATATTATGACTTTCATAAAACTTGTCGACATACTAGACCATGACATTTTACTATGACTCTTTTTCATTAAAGTTTTCGACATACTATATTACTTTTTTTCATGAAATTTTTCGACATACTATACCATGACTTTTTTTATGAACTTTTACGACATACTTTACTATGACTTTTTTTTATGAACTTTTACGACATACTATACTATGACTTTATTTCATGAAATTTTTCAACGTACTGTACTATGACTATTTTTCATGAAATTTTTCGACATATTATTTTGTTTTTTTCGACATAGTATACTATGACTTTCTTTCATGGAATTTTTCACAGTATAGCATGTTGAATAAAAATTCATCGTATAGCTTGTCGAAAAATGGCAAAAAAGGTCATAGTATAGCATGTCAAAAAAAAAATCATAATATAGTATGTTAAAAAAAAGTCATAGTATAGTATGTCGAAAAACATTAAAAAGTAATAGCATAACATGTCGAAAAAAAAGTCTGCCTCTGGTTCTGGCTCACGACCAACAGCCTACCGTTGCCCAGGCTTGCTCCTCTCCACACACACACAGAAGACCTGGGTCTGAGGGAAGAGCAAACAACACCGGCAATAAACACCCGAGCCACCTGGGGTCACGGACGTTGACCGCAAACATTCTCCACGTGAGTGACTAACTGATGCCACTTTGGCACTTTCCGCACCAGGTTCCTTTAACTCCTAATTCCTCTACAGGTATGGATTGTGTCTCTCAGCAGCCTTAACTGAGAGGCACAGTGTTGCCTCAATAGATTTTAGTTGTTCTTCTCCTAAGAATTTTTGTTCATTATTTTAATGAATCTTACCATTTTAAGCCCGGTGATGAATAGACTACTCCAATATAAATGTACGTCTGCCTTGTCTGAAAAACAGACCGAACAGCCCATCATGAACAATCTCAAAACACAGCCTCCTGAAATCGCAGATAAAGACATAATCCATATGCAATCATAACTAGCATAAATATGGCTGTTTTTAATGTAAGGCCATTATCCAACAAATCATTTTCTATAAACGACCTGCAAACAACAAGCTAGACTGTCTATTCCTCATGGAAACCTGGTTGGGTGTGGAAGCATCAGCAACACTTAAAGAAGCCTGTCCCGCAAATGATGTGTTCTCCCACTCCTGTAGAGAAGGTAGGAACGGTGAGGAACAGCTGCAATACTTACTGAAACTCTAAAGGGTAGAGACATTTGGCTTTGGAACATGCAGTAACTTTTAACTGTCAGCCGACAATGTTGTCAGTAATAATCAGACCATCAAAACTATGTATCTCTATCTCTTTTTTTGGTTGAATTCTCAGAATTTGAAATGCATCCACACTAAATATGATACTTCAAATTCAATGGTGATTTTAACATACATAAACAGATAAAGAGAAGGAATTTTTAAATTTATTAGTGTGTGGATTTTGAACAACATGTTCATGAGCCAACTCATAACTTAGGTCACACTTTGGACCTAGTAATTCCATATGGGCTGAACATAAATGTTTCTTCTGTTGTTGACTTGGCTCTCTCAGACCACCATTGTGTATTTTCTTTTATGCTTGCACGTATTACCAACTTCTATAGAGCAAGTGGTAAAAAAACTCAGTTTTCTTACTCCTTAAAATGACCTCAAACTTCTTAGCACATATTGCCAGTTACCAGAATACATCTCCCTCCTCAATTGACAGTCTCCTCAATGCATTTAAAAATAAGTTGGCTACAGTCCTTGATGCTGTTATGCCGACATACTATACTATGACTTTTTCATGACATGTTTTAATGTGATATTTTATCACCTTTTTATGATATACTACATTATGACTGACATTTTTATGACATACCCTTTTATGATTTGTTATGCCTTTTCATGGCATACTATATTATTACTTATTTATGCCTTTTATTACATACTATATGCTTTTTTTAATGACACTACATTTTGGTGGGTTTTAACTATCTATTTTAACCAGATAAAGGACGTGGATTTAATTTGTTTTTAAGAACAGTTTTCAGCAGTGACTACAGTCTAAAGTTCTTATGGACTTGTCAATGGTGTTATGTGTAACTTGTAAACATGACCACACACTGCTACAACAGAACTTTCAACTTAAAAAAAGGGATGACCGTACCTTGGGATTTTCCACCTTTGCAATGTCCATGTGAAGCATATTTCCATAGACTATTTTTAATCTCTTTTGGGAACGTGCCTCATATTTTAGAGAAGACAACCAACACCTGAGCCACCTGGGTTCACCTGGACGTTGACTGCAAACATTCTCCACGTGAGTAACTAACTGATTATAGGAAACACCTGTGTTACTTTGGACAGGCCCCGTCTGCACACAGGTTCCTCCAGACTAACAAGGAGGGTGAAAAGAGGAGATGTCAACGCGTCATCCCCGCATGGTGCATGGTCTGCACTCGCGCACCACATTTTACGCACAACCGCAGCTCCAGTTACACTGCGCATGTGTCAAACCCTACACCCCAAGACCCGTGTCCTTACCTCCTTCAATGGGCATTGCCGACTCCCTCTACAGGTAGTGATTGTGTCTGCGGTCGAAAAGTACAAACAAATTACCTCCCATTGTCTTTTCCTAACCCCTTTTAGTTGACCACGATGGAAAACGTCAGGAGGTCAAGAAAAGATGTGAAGGAGAATTCATAAAGATTTAGGAAAAGACAACCGTGGTGTTGAGAGACTGCACTTCACTAGGCTCCGTAATTATGATGCGACGATGTTAGTGACGCAGGTCGGCCTCGGTGAAACTACAATGTCCTGAAGATGGACTACAAAAGACGCTACTTCTCCCCCCCGTGCCTAAATAGGTCTTTCTGTGACGAGCTGCTTCACCTGCAGTTTGTGAAAGAGATACAGCAGGTTCTTCTGCTGCTGTAAAACACTCTATCAACATATAATAAAGGATTATCTGACATAACTTGGTGACATAACAACCCGTGAAAAATATCACTTCATTACCAATGAAAATAATATGCAAGATAAGCATATTGGTAATGGTTTTTATGAACGGCAGAATGCTGCGTTGCTTTACAACTTGCAGCCTCAAGGAATTGTGGGGTGGCATTATCAAAATATATAAAATTAAGTGTAAGTTTGGAGCGTTATTTAGCCTCCTTCGCAACAAGTTAGTATGACATGTAGTAGGACATGGTTGAACCAATGGATTCCTTATGTTTTCTAGTTTCATATGATGTCAGTATCTTCACTCTAGCTTTAAAACTGAGCTACAACCTCCGAAAGATCGATTGGGTTTATGCGTTTGAGAAATTAGTGCCTTTAAGTGGTGTTATTATTGCGTTAACTTTGACAGCCTTATCTTTTTTTATGACTTTACTGTGACTTTTTTATGACATACATTATGTCATTATATTATTATATCAACCCGCTGGTGACGCTAAAGGAAAAGTCATCACTCAAGTCAGTGAGATTCATTGTATGGGAAGCATGAAACAATCTGTACCAAATTTTGTGTCAATCCATCGAGTAGATGTCAAGATATTTCACTACGTAAGTGAAAAATTTGACCCTCTGGTGGAGCTTAACAAAAAGTCAAAAGGACACCAAAGTCAGTAGCAGCAACTTATCTGATATTTGTCGAGATATTTCACTCTAGACCAGAGAGGTGAACTAACCAAACAACGGTGCCATTCCTGGAGCCTTTCCAATAGGGTGACTCAAAATGATATTTGTTGATTTCAGCCTCTTAAACCAGGATTTGCTGTTTTTCTATGTTGATGTTTATCATTGTAAATTTAACATTTTAGGAATTTGAAATTGAAGACTTATTTTTCACTATTTTTAGACATGTTGTATACTAAACTATTAATAATTTAAATAAAAATAATAATCGTCTGATAAAACGGTAATGAAAATCATTGTTAACCATAAATGTGCACATATAACCAGCTGTGCAGTGGATTGTGTTACACATCAGTAACTTTATAAGTAATTAGATGTCCTCTCCTTCCAGCAGCCGTCATGGCCTTTGTGTGCGTATGATGTGACAGATCGATCTAAATCAATTAGGCCATTTGTGTTTGTGATCATCGACGTTGCGACAAAGTCCGGCCTTGATCCCCCTGAGAAATTAGAATTCAGACCTTGCATGTGTCGACCGTATTGATCCTCGTAGCACAAATATTAATTGACCACCATATTGTATATTCATGTCAACACAACACCGAGCGCTTTATGGTTCACAGTTCATAAATTGTTTCTGATGTGTTACGACCTAAATGTGCACATCACAGACTAATCTGTTTATTGATGATACGACTGGAATCCTAAAACATAAAACTTTATTGCATAATAAAATAGGGAAAAAAAGAAAGAAAAGATGGCAAAGAACTGATGAACCTTCAGTCACACACTATCACTATCTATTTCTCCGATCTGCCATCACTCACCATCTTTCTTTTCTTTACACACACACATCCTGCTTTACTGTTGGACCCGAGGAACCTCTGCGTACTAATGAGAGACCCAGTAGGCCCTCCATTCATCTTAGTGGTGTGTTTGTGTGTACAGTATCATTACTCAGTCCCAGGGCAAATTATTAATGTCTGTTGTTCCAGTTGTTTTGGGCATTAGAGCAGAGGGCTCACCGGAATCCCCAGAGAACTTATTGTGGTTTTCACCAAACAGAAGAGGGCAAATGCAGAGAGGAGAGAGATAAAGCAAAAGGCAAGAAGAGAGCTGCCAAGGAAGTGCAGAGGAGCAGATAAGAGTGTACCTAGTGCAGTCTGGAAAAGAAATCACCCAGCATATATATTTATATATGCGTGTTTGTGTCTACAGTTGGCTTTATAGAATATGATTTCTCTCTTTCTCCCTCTCTTTTTTCTTTCTTTTTTTCTTCTTTAAGGAAAGTATATTTTTCCCCCAAGACTGTCTTTTTTCCTTGCTCACCATCTCCTTTGTTGTTCCGAGTTGAAACTTTAACTCGGAGCTGAGCCTACAGCACAGGCACAAACCTTCAGTGTGCGATGGAGGGGGGAAAGAGAAGGATGACAGGGTGACGCTTTTGATAAGTCGGACAGGAGAAAGAGAAGAAAAATATCACAAAAGGGAGGGATAGATTGATGATCGCTACATGGAGATCCATGTCTTTTTCCCCCTTAATCTCTCCTTCTCTTCCTCTTCCTCTCTCTCTCTGCCTATAATAAAATAACATGTAATATGTGATACAATTAGGGCTGTCAATCAATCATTTAATTGGGATTAATCACATGATTGTCCATGATTAATCAGAATTTTTGTATATGTTCAAAATGTACATTAAAGGGAGATTTGTCAAGTATTTAATACTATTATAAACATGGGAGTGGACAAATATGCTTGCTTTATGGAAAAGTATGTTTATATTTATTATTGGAAATCAATTAACAACACAAAACAATGACAAATATTGTCCAGAAACCCTCACAGGTACTACATTTAGCATAACAATTATGCTCATCAATCAATTTGGACAATGTCATACTAGTATCTCATCATCATTAAAGTACTCTACTGAAAGCCGATACATGATAATAGCAAATTATGGAGCGTTTAAAGTTACATTCATATTGTTTTACCACTTGGAGGCAGCATAAACACTGACATGCTCTCACCTATTTAAGTTGATATGGCTAACATGTTAGCAAACAGCTGCTTAGCAGATACGTGGCAGCATTAGCATTCCTTCGGAGTCGTGTTTCTGGCAACCTGAAGTTAAGTTCAATATTCACTCTCTTTTAGCTCTGGGTTTTTCTTTAACTCCTGAGGGAAATATCTGGCTCTAGCTGCTAAGTAGTCCGCTATGTTCACAAACTATTGGCTAACTTTGTCTTTGTGTAACTTTTAACTTTGTGTTTAGTAGTTGTAGGTTAATATAGAAATAACTTAGGAACCATTGAACTCCCTCTTTAAACTCCACCTCTTTAAACTATTCATTACCTTGCTTCAATACGTGGTGTCCAAACCCTCTCGTTGCAACCCAGAATGTTAACTCATACCGAAATGAATCTCCCATAAGGCCTTAAAACATTACATGATGTAATCATATATACTGAGCGGCTGTGGAGCATGTCCTATCATTTGACATAGTGACACGCGAACGTGTGAGCGCCAGCTGTGAAATGTTTAGATAGCCGGGCGGTTATTGGGCTTATGAATGACTTTCTGACTGCTATATTGGCACATTATGTGCATGCTCCCTCTGCGGACCTCCACTCAGGGATGTAATTGGATTGCTGGAAGTGCCGATACACGTGCATACACAGACATATTGAACAGAACAGGTGCACGTGTATTATGTGCAATAGTAGTGGCTTAAGACAAAGGAAGACTATAAGGAGTGTGATGTTATTACCCTACCATAGCTACAAGATAAAAAAAACACAATTTTCTCTCTGTTTGTTAAAAATCATGTGTCTCTGTGCCCTTCGGTGCTCCGAATGGTATCTGCAAGATTTCACAGACCGGAGGAAAACAACCAATCAGAGCCGAGCTGGAGTTTGCCATCTCTGAGCAGCTGTCAATCACTCGCAAACTCCGATCAAACGATAAAACTAGGCAGCGCTGATCAAATATGAATCAATATTCTGTTACTGTAATGCCTATTTCTCTCCTCATTTTTTTCTCATTTTACAGTTAAACAGTACACTACGAGATGTTTCTGAAAACATTTGAGGCGAAAAATAGGCATTACAGTAACAGAATATTCATTCATATTTGATCAGCGTGATCAGTTCGGAGTTCGCGAGTGATTGACAGCTGCCTCTGTTGAATGAACAGCCAATAGAAACGCTCTCTCTCTGACCTGTGATTGGCCAAAGTCTCCCGTCACGGGCTAGACTCGATTTTTTAAAGCTTAAAAACAGAACCATGAGGAGGTGCAGAAGTCTAGTTATCTCTCAGAGCACTTGAATTACAATATGCTGAAAGGTTATTATGGATTTTTTGCCCAATGATGCCAAAAACATTCTGCCTACTGCAGCTTTAATATAAGGAGGCTGTAAAGTTCATATGGGTCCAACCTTTTTCACATTATTGCATTATTGACAACCTTTTCTACTGCAAAATTGCCTCCCACTAGACTCCATTATATACAATTACATTTTCTCTGACTCATTCTTTGACAAATAGCCAGAGAACATTCACTTTAGAGAAAATGTCTTAATGGTAGTGGTGGTGTATTGCCATTTTGGGGACATCAAAAAGCCATTTCTGGCTGCTCAAGGCCTGATTTAAAAAATAAAGAAAAACAATTTCCCCAACTGCAAATCCTAGGTCATAATTAGTTATGTATCAATAGTAAGTAAAAGACACAAAAAACAGTAGTAATAGCATTGTCATTTGTGTAAGGACAAGAAAAAAAAAGCTGCACACCACTTAAAGTGTGCCATATTCAAGAAAATCAAGGAAATGGAGATGGGAGGAGGTGCAGTAGAGCCTAGTAGCACCAAGAAGGCAGTGAAGGATTGAAGAGATGACTGGGGAATTGAAGAGGAGTGGAATGTGATGAAGGACTTAGGAGGTTACAGCATGGAGACAACAGGCAGTAGTAGAGGAGGTCAATAGCGGATAAACTGGAGTCAACTGGACCTGCAGTAATCTGAGGCATGATGTTACATTAAATTTATTCATTAGCTTTTTTTCTAAAGCGATGTACAAATGAGGTACAATCCAAGCCACAGTAGACGAAGGAGACGCATTCAAGAATAAGTGCCGCAACACTCAGTTCAATGTTCCACCAGACACAAGTGCCACAAGGCTGCAGGTGTATGAAGTAACATAAATTGCATAGAAAGAAGACATTTCTGTGTAGGAAGGCCAGAACTTAATGAGAGCAGTGACAGGGAGCCAGTGGAGAGTAATGAAAAGTAATGTGACATGAGCTGTTTTTGGCCAGTTAAAGATCAGAGGTGCTGTCGCATTTTGTACCATTTGCAGAGCTTTCACTGTGCGTGCTAACTTCGCACTGCAACTAGATTGTTGCGATGTCACAAGAACTATCAGAACTGGAGAGTATTGAAAGAAGAGCAAAGACTGACACCGAACGTTTTAATTAGGGCGATGTTTTCACCTTCAATTAGTTTCGCTTTCATTAGTCTGATTGACAGATGGTTCATCCAATCATCTGCCAAGTATTTTTTGAAAAGTGGCTGCCCTTTTCCAAACAGTTTTCAATGACGGCTTCTCAGATTAGGGTCAGATTAGGGCAGCACTGAGCTGGATACTAATGTTGTGCTGAACAGGAGGACTGGCAGGGATCGCCAAGAGTTCAGAGGAGTTTAGTGATGGATTGAGTTGCAGGTGGCATCCCATCATACATTTTGAGAAAGGCTGAGACACGCGTACAGACAATAGGGTTATCTGGTGGGACGGACAGGTAGAGCTGGGTATCATCAGCATAGCACGTTAGCAGATAAGTGGACCAATTTGGAGGAAGTGTATTAAGAATGGAAAGTAAGTTGGTCTCTTTTCCTTTCCATGCCACTTTGAATAAGCGCCCTGTGAGATAGGGTTCAAACCAGAGTAGCCATGTAGCCAAGATGCTTAGTTCGCATAGGAGGATTTGGTGGTTCACCTTGTAAAATGCAGCAGACAGGTCCATGAGATGAGAACTACGGATGGAGACGATTAATAATCCAACATGTACCTCATCTTTGTTTTCCCATATTTGATCTTTTCTTTTGAATTGTGAGCACAAAGCCAAGACAAGCAATTATTTTCTAGAAATTGTGTTTGTTGTATCATAGTTAAGGACTATACAACAACAACAACGTACATCAGTTATTCTTTTTGGATAGAAAAAGTGTCTCCTACAGAGTGTTGCATTATGGGTTGTTTGTAGCCTTCATGTTGCTGTGTGTCTTAGTTAGTTAAGAGTTAGTCGGTCCTAAATGTTTCATGAGCTTCTGAGGGCTTGAGTAACATGTTTTACTTCTGCCAAGAAAAGATATCCCTGATGAGTGAAAATGAGTAAATGACTGCTCTTGAAAGGTCTTGTTCGAATCAAGTTAGACCCTCTCTACTATATACAAATTCTACAGGGGCACATGTCTGTCAATTGTCATTGGTTTGGAACCTGAGATCCAGCTGAGAACAAGGTTCATCAGAGGCCTTTGAGCACCAACTTGCATGGTTACAGCAATTCTTTCCTTTGTAATGAGCAGTGAAGCAAAACACTAATTAATTATTGCAAATATCACAATGCTCTTGTATTAAAGCCCCCTGTTGATTTTAGTAGTTTGAAATGCTACACTGGTATAAACATATACTCTATGTGTATGTAGAAAAAGATTGCCTCCTCCTCTGCACTAAACTTTGACAACCACTTTGAATCTACTGAGAAAGAGGATGACAACTACTTTAGAGATACAACCACACAGAGGCAATTTAGGGGATGTGACAGGAAAGTAATATAAAAAGTTACTGCTCCAATAGGGTAATAAGAAAAAATAAATCTTTAAATGAGCGCATACAGGGAGCTAGAGCAAGAGTCAAGGCTGCAGTGCAAACACAAACTCCCAAGAAGTGTAAGGCTTGAGGAAGACAGTAGGAGACAAACCTAAAGCTGGAGGGAGGGGGAGCCTCTCTCATCTCTGACTGCCTCAGGCCATCTCCCTCTGGGTTGCTGCACTTACAGTAGAGATACTGTATGACTTCTGCTGTCTTGAGATTGCTGGTGTGAATAGACCCAGATTTTCTCCCCAATAGCCAGCCTTAATGCTTTTCCTCCCTAATAAAATTTTGTGCAAAGCCTACATTGTTTACATTCATGTTGGCTAGCTTACATCCTTCTTTTTCCCTGGCTTTTGCTGGCACATTTCTTGAAATTTTACTGCCACCAGCTTGTTCAGTGCCATTTGGCATCAGAGACCGACGCATCTTGTGTTACTTTTGGCCGGCTCAGGGACGGCGTGTCAATATACACTCATTACATGCATCCTTTCAAAATAAACTTCCGTTTAGGCAAAACAACCACTTAGGTAGGGTGAGGAAACGGTCATGATTGACGTTAACTTCACTGACTAACGACTCACATGACTCATGGGACTGATCACACCGACGTTGGACTCGGGGAGAGATGTGAACCTGACCAAGCAGGACAACGGAATCACATGTTCTGAACGCAATTCAGTGGAAAAGGAGTCCGCCTTTTACACACATCAGATGCGCGATCATTAAGTAAGGCTAAGTGTCCATATAGCGTTTTTTTTCTGAGCGCCAGGAGAGAGCGTATATGGCTGCCTAGAGAAAAAGTGCTGCACCCAGCGTCTTTTTGCTGACATCTGGGCAACGTTAGCTATAAGATTGTGTGTTGCTAGAAGCTAAATGCTTGTGCTTTCAATACTGTAACTTTGAGTGAGTTTTCTACTCATTAAAGCGGGTTCACTCAAAATTAGGCCTTGCATCTCTCTCTCTCTCTCTCTCTCTCTCTCTCTCTCTCTCTCTCTCTCTCCCCCTTTCTTTTACTAACTTGCGGCACACATCCCTGCTGTTTTGATCTCTGTGTTATAAGTAAGTAAGCAGTATAAAGGTTTCATCTTAGTCAGGCGGATTTTAAATTCTCCTGCCTGGTGCTCATTTGTCTACTCACTTTCACACCCACACAGTCTCACCCCCACCTTCACGGGTGTTTTCCCCTCTTTAAGAGTGGTGCCCCAAGGTGACTTTATTGCAAGTTAAATGCTATTTTTAAAGTGAATATTGATTATTTCTGATAGCCCCAAATTGATCTGAATACTCTTGTTGCACCTTCACAGCACCAATACAAGCAGACAATGACAGACTGCACTTACGTTTAAAAAAATGCTACAAACAGGACCTTCAAATATTTATGAATAAAGAGACAGTTAAGCTTGTATGTTTTGTATGAACTGACCATTTACCCACATATCTTATATCTTATATGTTATATCTTTATTTTAGTAAAATGTTGACACCTCTGCTCGCGGTGCATCTGCTGTTCTATTATGAATCAAACTGACTCACTGATGTTAAAACATTTAAACATTACAGTATTTGTATTCCAGTGTTTCCTGGCTGCATTCAGTGCTGTCTGCCAGCAGAGGCAGGTGAGCAAACTGATTTGTTTGCAACTGAATCTGTGAGTATGTGTCTGTGTGTGTGTGTGTGTGTGTGTGTGTGTGTAAAGAAAGTTGTTACTGTGAAAGAGTCCCTCATCCCTTGTTCCCTCGGCCTCTTTCATCTTTAAACTTTCATAGGATCCCTTCTTTTCCTGTCTCACCTCCCATTACTCTTCTCCTCTGTCATCTTTAAACACTGCCACACTGCCACACTGCCACACACACACACACACACACACACACACACACCCTGCCATGCCAACAGTCCGTGTAGCTTATTCCTCCCTTTGGTGATATTGGATTGTTGGGTACCCCGCCTTCGCCCAATGTCAGCTTGGATCGGCTCCAGCACCCCCGCGACCCTGAATAGGATAAGCGGTTACGGATAATGGACGGATGGATGGGTTCTTAAGCATTTCTGGAAATATGCTTAGTGATTAATGATTCGTTTTCTTACTGAGAGTCAGACGAGAACCTCAATACCACTCTCATACTGTATATCAAGGGGAAACAGCTAGCCTGAAAAAATATAAAAATATAAAATCTGCTTAGGAAGCCTTTCTTTTTTTATAGCAGGGGTTCCCAAACTTTTTGGGGCCAGGGACCCCTAATTTGGGGGGTGATTTTCCTAGGACCCCCTCATAATCGTAACACCAATTAAGCATTCGTACTCTTAGATGCCGTCGCAACTATTTGTATTGTACAACTTTTCAACCTTAAAGGTCCCATATTGTAAAAAGTGATATTTTCAGGTCTTTTATATTATAAAGCAGGTTTAAGTGCTATATAAATACTGTTAAATTATCAAAACGCTCAATGTACGGAGAAATACACATAGCCCGTATTCAGAAATTGCGCGTTTGAAACAAGCCGTTAGGATTTCTGTCCATTTGTGATGTCACAAATATACAATATTAAGACCATTACACGGTTTTAAATGTAAACATTCTAAATGTGTCCCAGTTTATTTCCTGTTGCAGTGTATGTTAAGGACATCAGCTGACAGGAAGTAAACATGGACTCAAACTGTTGCCTAGCGATGCAATTCTGTTGCAATTCCATTGAAATGCACTAAAACGGAGCGTTTCAGACAGAGGGTAAATACAGGTATATTCAGGCAGACAGTACGAGGAAAATAAAGGCGTTTTTTGAACATTACAGCATGTGCAGATGTTCTATTAGAAACACAAAATACAAGTATGAACCTGAAAATGAGCACAATATGGGACCTTTAATCACTATGAAACTTAGACTGACTAACTTTACTTTTCTGGTCATTGAGTGTGTGTTTGTTGTAAATAACGTCTATGTACATTTATAATGTTATGATATTATGAGCGAACAAGTAGTCCTTAGCTTGCAAACTGGTCTCCTCTCCTAAATAGTTTGACTCCTTGATTTCAGGTGGCATCTACATCTCATCCCCCGGCAAGAAATCATGAACCGGGATGCTTATCAGAGGGAGACATTGCAGAAGTGGACACCAACTGCCAACTCTGCAATCTTCATTCTTGTTGATTTGTGCTGGAACTGGTTACAAAATATTCAATTGTTGTTGGAATTTTTTTTTCTTTTCGTATTTTGCTATAGTAAGGGTACATCTTGCCTGAAACAGTTCTGCCCAAGCAGTTATTTGTTTGTGCCCTCAGAATTTCAATCAAGCCAGACCGATGTTGACCCCAGAGGAAACTGAAGAGCTCAGAGGCTGCAAAGTTTACTAGGTAGGCTTCGCATTCCTGCACAGACACTCTTTCTGTCCTCCCAGGAATGCCCATCTTAATGCGCCCCTAGCATCTTATGCAATAGTCTTCCATTGACAGCAGCCATCACTTCACCCAAGGCCTCAGACGCAACACCAACCAGCATCTCCAGTCTCTCCTGCCCACAAGCTGCTATTCAGTCTAACGGCTGAATGGCATAGTAAGAGTCCAACACTCTCATGTCTGATGATACAGTACAAACTGGATCCTCAATCTCTACAATTTGCTTACATGGCAAAATTGTCAGTATAAGATAGTGTTCTTTCTGACAGATAGGAGGCAGTTTGTTCACCAGGACCCCTTCTGGCCCAAAAAGGTTTTGGATTCTTATCATTTTCTTCCAGACACCAAGGTCTCGATCACCCGCCACTTAAGTAGTTTGATGGACATGGACTTGACTTTTGATAGAAAACAACTTATCATCACAAAAAGATGACAAAATAGGTTGTGCAACGGAGTGGGAGTGCGCTCAAATGGCCCATTTGTGTGGCGCCATGATGCTACTATGCCGGATATGACAGATTTAAAAAACACAAAATTGATTCACCTATGTATCACTTTTTTTTTTTTTACGATTTTGAATTTGATTTTTTAATGCCAGAATCGATATAAGTGCTTCATTTGAGTCTATGCAGGGGTAGAAGAAAGTTACCGCTCCTATTATTGTAGTCCGAGTAACATGATATCATATCCGTTTCAAAAGCCAAAACAACGCCGCAGTGAGCCAAAACTATAGATGCGTTATTAGAACGAGAAAGTAGAAAACGGCGGAGGGGCTGCGAAGATACGACCTGCACCCTCACATCTTAAATCCAAAGTGGTAAACACTACACATAAAGTAAAGTATGGAAACACGTTGGGTTATCACTTTCGATAACGCTGATACTATTGGAGCTTGTAATAAAGGACGAATGCTGCTGATACAGAATGAGCTTTTCGTTTTCTTAAAACTTCAAGTACTGGCCAATGTTGTCCTCGTTAAACGACTCCTTCCTCTTGTTTAATGTGATATGGAAATTTTTAATAACCCCAAAAGACTCTTTCAGTCATATCGCCGTGTATAAAAACAAAACAAAATGAGAACAAAGCTAATAAACATCTGGCTTCACTGCTGTGGCTGATCCTCACTGGCCTGCCATCTGTCCATTTATTTCTGTCATGAACAGAGGAGTACAGAACAAAGCACAACTGGGCAGCCTTGCAGAACCAGGCTGACCTACTGGGCCCAGTTTCTGATGTTTAAGCACTAAGATTATCAAAGTTGCTCCAAAAGTACCAGATAAAGCAGGTTTTTTTTTTAGCTCTCACTAACAACTACAGAGGAGGGCAACAGAACAGAAAGTAGTCCTGCAGCATGCTTAATGGCCATAAAGAACTGGCATTGAGGAGAAAGTAGATGTAACACAATATAGATTTTCTCCAGAATATAATAAGAGCAGCAATACCCTCAGACTTTAGCTGTTTGCTACAGAAAATCATGACAAAAAAACAGTCTCATTTTCCAGTGAGCTTGGGTACCCCAGTATAGAGTTTGTAATAATTAGGCGGTGCAGTGTCAAGTTAGTTTAGGAAATATGGAAATGCATGAGGAACAAGGACACTATAAATAAGGAATAATATGAATATCCACATTAAGAAAAAGAGCAATTAAAGTGATATTCTACCTAAAATCAAACTTTTGAGAACACTTTTTCCCTTGTAACTTTCAAAAAAAGGAAAGTTTGTTTTTTGCTTCTTCACAGAGAACGGAGGTTGTGATCAGTTTGAATTCACCGCAGTTAAAATGGACTCCAAAAATGTTTTGGTTTACTCATCTAAACATCCACAAAACCACTAATGCAGAATGATCAATTTCTTCTCTGTCCGTCCTTATGTGGCTTCCATCTACTGTAGGGCCTCATGAATGTGCGTGCAAGCAGTCATGTGCATTGGTTTGTGTACTCTTCTGTTGGTCAGAACCACTCTATCCTACACACTAATGGGTGTGTAAAGGTCACTCATTAGGCAAGGAAAGGAATTAAGACAAACCAAAACAAGATAATGCAAATCCGATGTACACCACAATGTCGCGTGGAGGTCAGGGACAGTGCACGTGGACTGGTAGATCGGATGGTGGGTCCCATTGTTAAAAAAAGGGATAAGTCAAGTATTTTCTCAGTTGGCATACGGCTCCACCGGGGTTGTGCCTTGGGACCTATTCAGTTTTTCTTGGACCAAATCTTGAGGCGCAGCTGAGATGTGCAGAGTGTCTAGTATGGGGACCTCAGGATTGCATCTCTGCTTTAGTGGGTGAGGAGGTTCAGCTGGCCTCTTCAGATTGTGATGGTTTGCAGCTGAGTGTGTGAAACGGTGGGGGATGAGGGTCAGCACCTCCAAGTCTGAGGTCTTGGCACTCTGCTGGAAAATGGTGGCTTGCTCCCTCCAGGTTGGGAGTGAGTCACTTGCTCTAGTGAAGGAGATTAACGATCTTGGGGTCTCGTTCAAGACAAGCAGAACGGCAGGCGGGTTTGGTTCAGCGACTGCTGAAACGCGTATGCTATACGGGATTTAGGAAGCTGAGTCTGAAGACAAATCTCCCAATTTCTAAATCAGTTGATCTATCTTCCAAACTCACCTACGGTGATGAGGTTTGGGTAATGACAAAAGAACTGGAGTGCGTGTAGAAGCAGCCAAAATTAGTTTTCTGGATTCACCCTTAGAAATAGGACAAGATGCTCACACATCTGGAAGGAGCTTGGAGTAGAACCGGTAGTTCAGGCATCTGATTTGGATGCATCCTGGTCTCCTCCTCCTGGGGGCAGACCCAGAATATATATGAGGGATAACATATCCCAGTTGGGATGGGAGCGCCTCGGGATCCCCGGGAAGAGCTGCAGTACTTGGGAGAAAGACGTATGGGCTACCTTGCTTAGCTTGCTGCCACTGTGACTCTGACTTGAATAAGCGGCAGAAAATGAATGGATAGATGGATGAGGGCCTCCAGTTTCATGCTTGTGAACAGGCTGGAACATCTGTTAATGCCACAGCGGTGTATTTTTGCTGGACCACATCGTCTGGCTGGGTTGTGTTGATCCTGATGTTATCCACATCCTGTTATGGATATTTCTCCTACTCTGCCTGTTATCTGGAGAGCCTCTTAATAGGAGAGGCAGTCTTGATCAATAACATAACACATCCCCAGCTGCTTTAATGACAGAACTATAATAATCACTGACAAGTTTCACATTCAGGTTAATTATTATTTTGTAAGAACACAGGAACTAAATTTGATGGTGTAAGAGACATATTTCTTATTTTTACAAGATGATGGAACAAATGATGACCCGATGACACTGGCTGATGGTTTTATAGGGAACAATTTAAACTGTAGGAGTTTTGTTAACTTTTTTTCTGCTGAAAATTGGCGAGTGTACAGAATGAAGCAGATGGTGGTTGTTTAGTTTATTGCTTCGTCACATACAATAGATCGCACGGTAGATTTTTTAGCAACAACTAATGAAATCCCTCGAACCAATCAACCAACTCCCTATTCAACCCAGTTCAACAGAGCAGAACAGATGTGATTTGACACACTGTAAAACTCATAATAGTCTCCACACCATCCCTTTCTCATCTGAAAAGAAAACATAATTTAACTTTCTCAAACAATTACACTCTGGGGTGTTTCTACAATGGAGAGTGAAGAACAGACCTCGGGGGACCGATGCAGCAGTTTTATGTTTGTTTATCTACGCCATGCTTTATCACAGTTTACATCATATTGTTGCAGTGGTATTTCACTTTGGTTGCCTGCAGCACACGTACAGTCTGCAAAAAATATGGTCCGCCGGCTGAGATGTCATCGATTTTAATTTGATATCGCTCTGTAAAAAGTCACGGTGCTTTTCTCACATGCACATAAACTATATAGGAGTGGACTTTAAGCGTGATTGTTTTCTGTATTTATGGCTGTTATTTTGTGCATTTTCTGTAACTGATAACAACCCAGCCCCAACACACACACACACACACACGCACACTGCAAAAAGCAGTGGTGCCTATAGATTACTGAAGCAGCCGAACTGCTCTTTGTCTCTACTCACACCTTGGGTGATCCGATCACAGGTGGACAGCTCTAAGTACAGGCATAGGCGAACTTTAAGGTTGGGGGTTTACAAAAAAAAATCTAGAGGGAATGTAATGTTTAGCCTAAAACAGAAGCCTTCCTTACACAAACTTAATTATCAGGCACCAGCAGGTCCATTTTTATATCCCGACTAATAGGCTACGCCCAATGAGTGATGCAATATCTCTCAGAATTACCATAGAAATCAAACTCACACAAACTGTAAAACCGGACAGTAAACCAGAGAGGAGCCTTGCTCGTTGACCTACAGTAGGTTACCCCGCAGCATGTTAAACACAGAGAGATCTAGTGTATAGGGATGCTGTGTGTACAGTCCTTACTGAATGCGACGCAAGTGACAAAATCAGTTTGATTGCATTGTTTTCTGATGGAATGTCCTAACTGGCAGCGAGCAATGCAGCACTGCACAGGGCGACGTTTGGAGAGGAACTTTTGCCGGACACCCTGTTTCTATTTATTCATGTCGCTCGCGTTGAAAGCATCACAACAGACGAGGAACGGCTGATTCGTAAAGCTGAAATGAGAAGTTTTGTATCTATATGATACCTCCTCATTTCACTACAAAATCCTAAATAAGGGGCAGCTGCCTACTGCTATTGACTATATTGTATGTCATTTCCAGTAAATATCACAATATAAGATGTGTGTTTTAGCAGTGTGTATGCGAATGTGTCCTGGACCACATTGAAGTTCACCTATTCAACTGAAGGTCCTATGCATAAGTGGAAGTACGTGCTCATTTGTGCGCCAACGGCGTCATATTTAAGTGCGACAACAGGACACAACAACAGGCAAAATGGATAGAGATATATTATGTCAAACATCTTGGTTAATTTGGTTTGCCTGGAACTATAGACTGTATATAAGAAGTGGGCGTAGTCAACATGACGTCACCCATTCATTTGTGGACTACTGTTTTGAAACCTCGAGTTTGCCATTTTGGCCGTTGACATCTTGGTTTTTTGCAACCAGATTTGACACAAGAGGGTGGAGCTAAGTACAACTGAATGGTGAATAAGACATTTTTAGGCGACCAAAATGTTACAACTAACTTTCATGAACTGAAAACACACTGTGAAAGGGATCCATTTTTAAATGCGGACAACTCCCAGAACGTACAACGCCGTGGTAGAAGCCTGTCAATCACAAGGTAGCCACGCCCTAAAACATCCCCTGCTTTATGGTCTATTTGACTCTAAATGGGACCATAATTTACTAAATGAACATCATGCTGTATTGAAGACGACTTGAAACTAGCAATTGAGACCATAAACTCACGTTTACAATGTTCACTGAGGTAATAAATCAAGTGAGAAGTAGGGTCATTTTCTCATAGACTTCTATACAATCAGACTTCTTTTTGAAACCAGAGGAGTCGCCCCCTGCTGGCTATTAGAAAGAATGCAATTTTAAGGCACTTCCACATTTTGCATATAGAGCAGGGAACTGAGATCCGATCACAAGTAGTCGCTCATGTTTAGGCGCATTCTAATGCCAGGTGTGAACTGACGTACCTAGAGCTGTCCACTTGTGATCGGATCACCCAAATGCATGTTAATGCCAGGTGTGAACAGGGCCTTTGACTGCTTTTGGAAGACTATAAGAACGTAAATAAACTAAAACAAAAGCTTGGAAACAACGTGTGGAATCAAAAGTTTGAATTCACTCTTGATGAACACTGCCTGGCTGATCGGGGCAATCGGGGTACTTGACACACTTGCAGGAGAAACAAGAGCTAAGATAAATCACCTGCCGTGCGCCCAGCATGCTGCCTTGCCCATGGGGTTCTGGTATCGATCAGTCTCTCTGTTTTACCACGCTACTCAAACCTCAATCGTCTCTCTCTTCCTCTATGTGTCACTCTCTCATTCTCTCCCCCTATCTCCCTCTCTCTCAATGCCCCATTAGTGCTGTGAACAGCCGTCAGGGATGCCCGGGGCTGCTGGGTAAAACACTGAACAGAGCTGACAGGAGAGAGAGAGGGCAAGAGAAGAAATGTACCAGAGTGATGAGAGCCGAGAGAGAGAAGTCAGGTAAACTGGATGGAGGCATCGTCTTGCCATGAGGACGTTGGAAAGTGGTGAAGCAATATATCAAAACAAACACTGTATATTGTACTGTCCAGTATACACTGTATCTATAGGTAGAGATTGAGAGTTTGAGTTCTTTGGGAAATTTTGGATGTGAACTTTCTCTGTAACTTTTTCTGCTAGGATGCCTTCACTTTTTCTTTTTCTTTTTCTAGTTTTCACTCTGACAACTCACTCAGACTACTTTAAATTGATGTAGTGGGTTAGACAAGTCAGGAAGTGTTTTGTCAATGTGGGTCTGCTTTTTGTAAGACAGATATGACTTTTTCCTTCCTTCCTCTCTCAATCATTTAACTACTTTATCTTCCTCTCCCTTTGAATTGTTCTTATTTCCTTTTTTCCTTCCTTCCTTCCTCCTTATCACCATCATCAATAACCTTTACAGTATAAACTGCTTTCTGTCATTCTTTCCTCTGAATAACTATGTTCATATCAGGGCTGTCAAGCGATTCAAAAAGTTAATCGCAAATGAATCACACATTTCTTATATCTGTTCAAAATGTACCTTAAAGGGAGATTTGTCAAGTATTTAATACTCTTATCAACATGGGAGTGGGCAACTATGCTTGTTTTGTGCAAATGTATGTATATATTTATTATTGGAAATCAATTAACAACACAAAACGATGACAAATATTGTCCAGAAACCCTCACAGGTACTGCATTTAGCATAAAGAAATATGCTCAAATCATAACATGGCAAACTGAAGCCCAACATGTAACAACAGCTGTCAGTATGTCAGTGTGCTGACTTGACTATGACTTGCCCCAAACTGCATGTGATTATCATAAAGTGGGCATGACTGTAAAGGGGAGAATCGTGGGTACCCATAGAACCCATTTTCATTCTTTCATTCTTGAGGTCAGAGGTCAAGAGACCCTTTTGAAAATGGCCATTCCAAGACAAAGGTGCAAATTTGCATGTGAAAGTTCACCAAAATGTATCTTGTCGCAAAAAATGTGCGCAGATTTACTAGCCAACCCAATGGCCGAGCAATTCCAGAGGAATTAAATGATTTTGCTCATGAGGGATGGCTACAGGAACTATAGACCCTTTGTGGGAGAATGGGAGGAGAGAAAAGGACACCTCAACATTGATGCATGACCGTTTATGAATAATACCTGAGTTTGTGTCCATGTGCATGTATCTGCATGCTAATAAGCAAAGCTTATGTGCATATTTGATGTGTAATCACCTGATCCAACTTTTTCACCTTTCAACGTTAATCTTTTTTTTTTTCTTTCTTTTTTTACTGATATCGTTTCAAATGTCAGTTTTGCCGCTCGCTGACTTTCAAGTTTGAAAGAAAAATACCGGAATAAAAAATAATTAAATAAGCGTGACTGAAATTTTAGTCTGACAGGTTTCTTCTCACTCTTTGGCCTTTTGCGTCCTCCCAACATGAAAGACTTCCATTTCACCCATGAAAGATCAACAATTTGAAAGAGATAACTTATTAATTTTCCATTACGTAGTTCAACATTCAGTGCAGACGGCTCACCTTTCCCTTCAAAGGGGAAGGGAAGCATACAGCCACCTTTGACAAAAATCTGGTCAGTAATGAGTTTGCACATAAGGACGGAGTGTCAGAGCCTGAACTCTCTCAGCACTAAAGACAGACGCTGCACCCTGTGACCAAGAAGGAAAAAATATGGCTGGTTCTATCCTCAGCACAAACAGGAAGAGACTGATCATTCATCCATAGCGCCCACCACAAGTAGTGAAGTGCTCTTAAGCACAATATTGTTCTATAGGTGTGAGTGTAATAGTCCACGAAGAACTTTGAACCAAAGTGTGTTAACAGGGTGAAAAACAAGTTTCATTTGCCAAGTGTCAAGTAGAAAGTAATGTTCGTAGCAAAGCAGCAGCTTCATTGAGCTGTTACCTTACTTGCACATTATTAACATCTAAAATCTGCCATCAGTCAATCTGGTTATGTTTTGTTTTCTACGTGAATCTGATGTTTAATAAAAATAGAAAAATTAAACAATAAATCCTCTCTAAATATACATTAAGCCTGCATAACCATGGGTGCTGTTGCCTTTGGAACTTGAATTGTGACTGGCATTTCCCATGTGTACTTGCATGAATATTTCAGTGATTCTCAACCAGGTGTACCCCAGTGTAATCCCAATACTAGTCCCTCCCGTCACAGCAAAGACAGATGCATTGGAGCAGGAGACACTGCCGCGTTTATAGATCTACGGCTTGCTTCAGCTCAGCAGCACGGGCAGTGGGTTCATAATCTGTCCCGTGTGTGTGTATTGCACATGCACAAGGTAACACAATCTTTCAAAGTACCCCCTCGCAACTGCAGGAGTATCCCCAGAGGTACAGGTCTGGTTGACAATCACTGAGCTACAGCACACGTGTGCTTTTTCATAAGTACATATGACAAGTTCCAGAGGTCCAAATATAAAGGAAGCTCCATACAAACGCCAACATATCACAAAGAGGAGGATTCTGAAATAACGTTGACACCATTACATCATAATGACTCTGTGGACACCCAGATGAACACGCTGTTCTCATACACCATTCATAGCTATACCTATTTGAAAGGTAATGCACTGTAATTTGTATGTATCCCACAAAATCTATTTGTATGTAATCCATGTAATCGGAAACCAGGAAGTATAAAGAGGGAGGGTGCCGGGGTGGATGGGTGAGTCAAAAAACACCGGATTTTTGCGCATGAGACAAGTGTTCGTAACCCATGTGAAACCAGAACTCAACGTTTATGTACTTGTCACGTAACTTAACGTACTGACCACTTCCAGAGTTATTTTAATCCAAACCACAATCTTTTCCAAAACCTAACTAAGTAGTTCTGTTGCCTAAACCTAAATAAGTGGTTTTCTTGCGTAAACCTAACCAAGTTTATCTTTTCGTAAACCTAACTAAGTTTATCTTTTCCTAAAGCTAACTTAGTGGTTTTGTTGCCTAAACCTAACCAAGTCAATCTTTTCCTAAACCTAACCAAGCCGATTTATTCCTAAACCTAACAAACTGGTTTTGTTGCCTAATCCTAACCAAGTTGATCTTTTCCTAAACCTAAGTAGCTTTGTTGCCTAAAGCTAAATAAGTAAAACCTTTTCTAAACCTAACGTAGAAGTTTTGTTGCCTAAACCTAACCAAGTCAATCTTTTCCTCAACCTTACTTATTGGTTTTGTTGCCTTAACCTAACCAAGTAAATCTTTTCCTAAACCTAACTAAGCAGTTTTGTTGCCTAAACCTAACCAAGTAAATATTTTCCTAAACCTAACTAAGCAGTTTTGTTGACTAAACCTAACCAAGTAAATATTTTCCTAGAAGTGATTTCCTTTTTCCGTCCTCTATTTGCGTGTCAGAAACGTTCATAATTATAATAAAGTCACCTTATTTAACTTCCCATGGAGAACATTTCAGCTGTTTACCTGAGAGCAACATTATTACATTTCCTTCAATGTTACCTTGTTAAAATAAATAACAATAATAATGGCCTGTTTAACCATAATAATGTTCAGAAAATGATGCCATCCTTTCTCCCTCACTTCAAACACTCTCACACCTTGAGTACAAACAATCTTTCATTATAGAGGAATAACACACTGAGAGGCATAAGCTCTTCATATAGGGGAAAAAAACATATTATGATTTTATTATTGTACAGTAAGGGCACATTTCCATTTGAGACTATCTGTGCTCTTGGGCTATAGGCAGAGAGCAGGGTAATACAAGTGATAAAACCTCTGCAGTACAGCAGCTGGTGTGAACATTGTTTCCCTCCGTAGAAAATAAGCTTTGTAATTTCAACAATAACAAGTCCCTGAAAGTAAACAAAGGCTTTCATTGTGACACAAGGCTGGTGTGGGTAAAATCGAAATCATGTATGTGCAGTTCATAAAATTTCTCTTTGTGCAACTTTAATTGTGCCGTCGCATTTATTCTCCCAAGTCCATTTTCTCGCAGGCTCATAGTTTGTTTCCTCGACATCTTCAGAAGAATAGCTCTCTCTGATACCTGCGGGAGCACATTGCATTGGCTAGCTGATGCATGATTCAATATAGTCCCAACATATGAGGTGTAATTTATAATCAAGTTATTCTTGAGGGCTCAGCCTCCCTGTCGAGAAATGCACGCCATTAATGATCCCTTATGCACAATGCAATGCAAGTAAGATTCAGCAAAACACAAAAGGGCAACACTTTACAATAAGGTTCACAAAAATGTGAGTATTTACTGGGGAACGAATGAGGATTTAAATGCTAGTGAACTATTAGTTCATGAGTAACTTCCAATCAAATTTCATAGAGTAGCTAATGATTATAGAACGAGTGAGGAACAACTCAGGAACGACTTGATAATTGATGAATCGTTAATGAGTACTTCTCTAATAATTCCTAATGGAGGACTATATAGTAGAAAATAATGAGTTTTAAGAGAACAGACTGGGAGATCCAATATTAATGAATCATTAAGTAACTAGAATGGCACTCGGAGAGCGCAGACCTCCGCCAAGGTGCGTGATTTTAAAAACAGATCACAGCTCACAGCCGGCGGTACCGTGAGGTGGTCGGCTTATTATTAACACGGTGTGTTTCCGTGTAACGTATCGGCGGATGCGTCTCTCATTCGGCAGCCTTGTTATATCTGTATAACGTTACACTACGCTGTCCGTCATCCCGTCATCTATCGCTTTTTTACCGCAGACGGCCAGCAGCTCCCGCCGCACCTCGGCTCCTCGCCACACATCCACACACGTATCTCTGTGCTCTCAGAAGGAGGAAGAAGGCGTGGTCATGCGTCATCAGTTACACTGTGCATGTATTATACCCTCCTGTGGTCTTAATGCTCAGGCTGATTGGAATTCTTAAAAAAATTCCTGAATCCAGATCGCCACCAAAATCTAATGGTTCGTTCATTGTGCCACACTCCACCCCTCCAAAAAATTAGACGGACGGACGGACGGACGACGATAATGATTAGTTAATGAATATATGTGACTTGATCATACTGACCACTTTCATGAGTCGTTCCTGTTCAGCTCTGAATCAGCTGCTGAGAGGCACAAAACTAGTAACGACTCATTAATTACTGATTACTTAAACACTAGTTACTGTTTTTGTGTCCCCACCCAAGTGAAGTGAGACATAATATGGTTTTAATTACATAATCAATAACTAATCATTGACTAATCATTACGTACTTGCGTTTCCCAGGAACTACTCACATTTTTGTGAACATTATTGAAAAGTGTTACCCAAAAAAAAACACATAATGAATGTTTTATTGTGCCTTCTGCAGAAGATAATGAAGCTTGTAGAGGAAGAAGTGAATTCACACACTGTTGTTGAAACTGTATCCTTACCATGGCACAGCGTGAAGGGACTCTTCATCCCCCACACACACACACACACACACACACACGCACACGCACACGCACACGCACACGCACACGCACACGCACACGCACACACACACACAGACACATTCACACTTAACCTAACAGTGCCAGACCTCACAGACAAGCGAGCGGCGGGTAAACATGTGAAATAGAATTCTAATTCGAGGTTTTTTTAACCCAGGAGTCCTCCCCACCAGCTCCCCAACTGACACCATGATGAATTGCTTTGTGCTTGCTCGATGTGGTTGTCTATATGTGTGTGTGTGTGTGTGTGTGTGTGTGTGTGTGTAATTGTGTGTCTGTAACAAGGTTCAAGGCGCATAAGTTGTTGGCCTACGGAAAAAAAAACCAGCCCCCTCCTCCCATTAAGCTGCCTGTAGATAATTAAACCTAGTTTTGAAGAGAGGTCGTGCTGTTATTTATTTACTTGTTTGTCTCGTATGATACATGAGAAGAGAGAAAACAAGAAGGAGGCTCGGGGTGGATTTTGCCAAGCGTGTCGTATTCAGGGCCATGCTCCCAGTTAATGGAATAAGGGAATGAGGAGAAGTCAGGCGCTTTCATATATGTTCTGTGTGTGTGCATCACGTCTGCATTTCTAGCTGTGTACACACAGTACAGTAGTACGGAGTTTTGGACATTGATTAATTATTGTCTGTAAGTAATATTAAAACCTGGGACTCGCTGTTGTCCTGCTAAACAGTGACGATGGCCTCGACCTTGAGTCTGAATCAGAAACAAATTTGGCTTGCAGGCCCAACTGCGGCAAAAAACCCCGCTAGTTTAGCATTGTAAAGCTCCAGTCTCCTCCGATATCAGACAGGTCTTTCTGAAAAATGGTCTCTCTAGGGTTTCTACAGGAAGGATCATGCCAAGACTGAGTCATAGCAAATTTTAATTATAAAAGGAATGGGAAAAGGAACAAAAATTATAACGTCAGCCCCCAAAAGACACTATGTTTACGTCCAGGTGACAAAGCTTCCTAGCAGCCATAGTAATTGTGCGTCCTCTACATCAACAGCAAAGGAGGAAATTAGATGACGTTATTATAGAGACACAAAGCCTGCAGAGGGAAGAGGCCGGGTGGATGGATGGGTCAACAAAGCGCTGGACTTTGTTTCCTACCGACGGGACATAACATGGCTACTTTGGGGACTAACATCATCACACATGAATACAATTGGGCTCATTGGATCCACAAGAGTCTCAGCTTTACAGTGATTCCCAATTTATGTAATTCTTAAACTGTGTAGGGACCCCCAGTACGCAGAAATATTCAAATACACCATTTTAGTACAGGCGGAAATAACACATTAATACTGCATTAAAAAAAACAACATGGTTTTTGCCCCAAACTGCATGTGATTATCATAAAGTGGGCATGTCTGTAAAAGGGAGACTCGTGGGTACCCATAGAACCCATTTTCATTCACATATCGTAGAGAGGTCAAGGGACCCCTTTGAAAATCCGCCATGCCAGTTTTTCATCACCAAAATTTAGCGTAACTTCATAGCGTTATTTAGCGATCTTCCCGACAAGCTAGCGCTCTAACTTGAAAACTCAGCCCGCAACAACCTCCGAAAAACAGATTAGCAGTATTGTATGTTCAGCTGATATTCTCCTCCAATTCCAAAAAGTGCTAACCATAACCTAACCTTTCTAATGTGAAATTTTAGGAATAGCTTTGCCAAAGCAACACACGTGTAATTCCAGCTTGTTATAAGGCATTATTGTGCACTTGGCACTGAAACAGGAACCGGCTCTTATTTAAATCCGCACACATTTTTTATGCTAGGCTTCCAATTTATTTTACCAACGACTGGTGATTTCTTCTATTCTTATTGAACTGTTGCTCAGAGATACCTCTTTGTTTCTGCCTGCCCTTTCAATTCATCAAGACTGATTGGACCATTGTACGGTGGTTTTGTTCTCCAGGTACAAAACAAACCCTTCATATAAAACAAAATCTATTTTTTTTTTAAAGAGGAACGTTCTACAACCTAAAAGATTGAAAGACCCAATCAAGCTTTTGTGGGCAGGCGATTCCATACCCTTGAACAGCAGTGTATATAACAACATTTGATGAGAAATAAAGATTTCATCAGCAAGATAATTGCACGAGCACAATCCTATTCTCCAATCACAATCCATGCCCGAGCCGAGCCCACCAACCAAAGGTCACGGTGCTGTCAGCGACATTTCCTGTTTCTTATTGACTTTTTTGGAGATTACATAACAGCAAAGAGAACACAGTGTAGAAAACCAAGTACAGCTCATTATCAAACCCATTACTGTAAGCCCTACAAGAACTATTATTAAAACTGACTTTGATCCCTGGAGGCCTCCATAAGACCACCTCATCAATTCACTTGTCTCAATTCCTCTGAGTGTCTCAGACAGAAGCTCAAAAACCCTCCAACGTACTGTAAATTCATTATAGTGACCCCAGACTGTTAATATGGCGTGATGTTGCCTCCACAATGGGCATCCATAAGGGACAGCCTTGTGCTGAAGTGTTCCTTTGTGTCTCCACTGAACTGTATGTTTAATGCTCGGCTCCCACTCTTGGGAGAGATGCGACCAATTAAAAGAAACCTTGAATGGGAGTAGCTCTCGGGGAGGAGTACACGTCAGTCTGTGACGGGTGGACAAGGGTTCTATGATGGGTTTCAGTACATGTGTGTGTGTGTTTTATGGTGGAAAAAGAGCTATAAAGAGAGAGGTTATTGTGTCAGAGTGTTTGCACATGGGATCTTTCACCGCATCTGTGCCGGCTGTTCAGACAAAAGGAACATGATCAAAGCGGGGGGGGGTGGAAAAAACATAAAAATGGGACGTCAACTTCAAGCTCCTGTCACTGTTATTTAAAAATAGCTCGCCGTGTGCATTTTCAGGGCTGATGTACCTGTCACTCGCTCCGTGACAGTGAGTAATGAGCTCCACTCACCTCTGCATTTCATTTACTGGACAGACCATCCTTTCGGCGCCATTTCAAGTTTCGCAGTTGGTTTTATGACCAGTTAAATCTACAATAACAGCCACGAGCCTTAGCAATGTTTGTGTACGCTTTCTTCTTGGCTGGAGGCTACTCGCACATTTTTAAGGGTGAAAGCAGCAAAAATGAATAATGTGTGTAAACATTAGTCAAACAAAAAAGGTGTGTCCAAATTAACAAGGTGTTATATGTCTGTCAAGCTTTGGATTTCTGCGTATTTATTTAAAGAATTTAAAGAGAGAGAATTAAGATCCTTTTTTTTTAAGCCTAACCAAAAGCACAGTATTTTAAAGAATGGATTAAACAGTGTGTTTATCCACTCTAATGTAAGCTGCAATCCTAGTAAGGTCAAGGAGCACATCATCAAGTTACTATTTAGTCCAGGGAGCAGCAACCGTTACTATCAAAAGAGCCATTTTAGGCAAAAAAAAAAAAAAAACCTGTCTGTAGCCGCAAAACGAGAAAAAAGTCCTAATATTACGAGAATAAAGTCATAACTTTAGAAGAAAAAAAATTATAATATTAGGATAATAAAGTCATAAGTTTACGAGAAAAAAGAAAGTAACACTTAAAATTACTACTTTATAATATTATGACTTTATTCTCATAATACTACGACTTTATTTTTGAAATTTCAGATTTTTTTTTTTTCCTCAATGTGGCCCTAATACTCCATCGTACCGTCATACCATAGACCTACAACAATGATAAATAAAAATTAAAATGTAAACAAAAAACAGTTGCCATTGGAGAGGGGCTAAAGAGCTGCATGTGGCTCCGGAGCCGCAGGTTGCAGACCCCTGATTTAGTCATTTTGTGGGGTTACAGGGTACATAATAAAGCCCCATTCATGACTTGCACATCCACTGTGTAGATATTACTTTACCAAATACAATGGTTAGTCTTCATCTGAACAACCTTTTCTCTTATAACGTTAAAAGCGGAAAAAAAGAAAATACTAACAAGTATGTCAGCAACAGGGTTATGTTAAAATGAAATTACAGTATGATTATACTTTTTCCAGTGTAGAGCGTCTTCACACTGGAAAAGTGAGAAAACTAGGTATATTCGCAAATGTCAGTATGCACACAGTTGATTTTGAATAATGTGTTACTGGACAGTTACGTCCCACAATGCTACAAAGAAAGAAACGCCGGCCCCAGAGCCGTCTCGGAAAAAAACTCTAAAAGATGAATTACATTTTTGTCTTGTAAACGGACTTACAAAAAGGACACTAAGAAGATTAGTATCTGTGTTAGTGTATAGTGTGAAAATGGGACACAGCACAATGTGTGCAGTACAAAGAGTCCCAGCATGCTCATGGTCACCATGTTAGAATACAGCGGGGGACTGAATCAGTTGGTCCCCCTGGAGGGAGCTATCAGCACAAACAAACACCTAAACAACAATACGTTATCTGACTTCCCGTTCCCTGCAGCACACATGCATCATGTATCAAATCCCCTCATGACCAGCTGCAACTGCCTCCTGCCCAGATGGTTGGTGTTGGTGGATTGCTGGGAGGTGATCAGCATAAGTGGATATCAATATACTGTAGATCGATGGTCAGCAACACAAACACACATGCACAATATGATAATTAAGCTTATGTGGCCATCCTGACAGGGTCAGATGCTTCTGTTAATATTTTCTATCAGGATTCTTCAAACAACCGTATTGATTTGCACTCAAGTTTAATGATCAATTTTATGCTAGGCTCCTAATATCTTACTGTTTTTACAATGTGCCTCCTGTAAAACAATAATTGATTTCATATTACAACCTAGAGGGTCGACATTTGCTTAATGTTTCGTATCAGGGTCATGATAAAGTCACAGTAATGATGCATAACATTTTTGATTGGTGAATAATTATACACCAGAAGGTTTTTATTTTGATGCGAGAATCTTCCTCCAATAGAGTAGTGCAAAAGAAACACTACATAGGTCACTACTTCTTTTAGGGAGTTGGCATATGCATGTGAATACCTGGCACATTTTACTCTGAGGGTCATGCCTCAAAGTATACTCCAGAAAATAATATTAATAATAATGTAAACCATAAAAAAATGGCTTCTGAAACCACTTGTGAAAATGACAAAATTAATATTTTGAAGCTGTATTTGACAGGGTCAGGGAAACAGATGCTCTCGTCAAATATCTAACTGAACCTTTCTAAATAATACTCCACTTTTTGTTAAAGGTGCAGTGATCCTAGCGGTGAGGTTGCAGATTGCAACCAACTGAAACTTCTCCTGTGTGCCAAGGAGAACTACCGTGGCTGACGTGAAAACGCAAATGTCTCTATCTAGAGTCAGTGTTTGGTTTGTCCGTTCTGGGCTACTGTAGAAACATGGTGGCCAGCTCCGTGAAGAAGACCTGCTCCCTATGTAGATGTAAACGGCTCATTTTCTAAGTTAACGAAAATACAGCTATTGTTATCGATTAATATAAGAAAACATACTTATTGATATTATATTCAATTTCTGCCAATAGATCCCCCTAAATGTTTCAAACTGTTCCTTTAATAATGTAAACCAGGTTATATTAGTTGTAATTTACAAATTACAAGTGTCTATATTGGTGGGTATTATCAAGGTTGTATCCAGGACATTAGAAATTCTGAGGTCATTAATCCAAAAATACATTTTTGACTAACTAGCTCGCTTCCTGTTAACTGAAGATTTTTTTGCCAAGTTGTTGGTGTATGATCTATTATTTTAATAATAAATACCAATTGACTAAATTTATAACTATTTATTTGTTATATTTTGTTTTACAAAGTTAGGAAAGCAACGTTTAAGTCAAGCCCGAAGTTGCCTCACACGTAAAAGAATGATCCCAGTCACTTCCACACAGTGAGGCATACAGCCTATTAATTAAACACTGGTATCGGCCGATACCCAAAGCCCAGGTATCACTATCGGTATTGGGACTGAACAAGTCGTATCAGTGCATCCAACATAGTGTTTCAAAATGGTGTTTCAAAGCTTTCTTTACAATGAAAAAAAAACAAAAAAGCAAGATTTTTGACCCATTTAGAATTAGCCTTAAAAACACGTGTGTAGTATGTGTGTAACTGTAAAATGTAAACTCCGTTTAATATCATGAAACCCTCCCTACTCCCAGAATTATAACTAAGGACACGACTTTGGTGTCCTCAGTGATTGCTACGGCCCCGGGGTGTTACATTGAGACGTATGGTTTTAAATGCAGTAGAAAGATATCATCAGATCTAAGTGAAGTAAGCGTCTGAGCGTATTGCAGTTGTTGGCACTTACATCTCTCTCCAAGCTGTTTGATGCATGTGGTTGGGTCGTTTTTTTGGGTAATTTGCTTCAGTATATACTCAGAACAGATTCCAGGAGCCAATATGATATTTACTACTTGTGAATAAACAACATATGCTCACTGTTGTCAGTGTTAAAGAGCCGACCAATTAAGGACCTTGTTGGTTTTTAATCTGGGATGCCTTTAGTGAGTATCATGGAAATCAAAGACTACTATGGATTTCCAATGTGGATTCCATGCTTCATCAAAACATGGATGTAGTGTCAATTGATATGCTGGTGGTTGTAATTTGACTCTCAAGTCACCTGCAATGCATTCACAAACTACAGTGATCTGGTGGAAAATCAAACGTTGAAGACCAACAACAAGCAAAGCCAGATGCTGTGAAAAGGATAATGCGTTTAGGAAGCTGCTGTGAATCAATCTACTGAGGATCAACTTTTATGTAGCTAACATTTCATATTAGCCTGCAGAAGCAGGTTCAGTATCAAGCACTGATCTGGAGATGAAGGTAGACTGGTGAGATAAAATAGCTGCAGCAGCTGGTCCCTGCCAGGACTCACACTTTTTGCTGTGTCTCTGCACAACGAGAGGCTTGAGAGACCAGAAACACAAAGACTGTGGGTGTATTGTTTGGCATACTGTGACCCAAAAGCAAAAAAAAAATACTTGTGCTCTCCTCTTTGTCTGCGTCTCTGTCTCATACTCCCACTGGAATTGCTACAGTGCTTTTTCATTTTATTTTTGTTACAGGGCAACTTTTTCCCAAATAGAAACTCAGCAGAAAAATCAGCACAATTATCCATTATCGAAACATCTGCCTTAATTCCAGCAAAGGTTTGATACTGACCTTAGCTTCTTTTTTAAGAAATGACAACAATCAATAATATGCTAACATAAACACCTCTTCATAGAACGATTTGAGAACAGAAACTTCAAAAACTGTGTAGTGTAAGTGAAACTTTTTGCTGCCTCTCACAAATGCATAAACACATGATGCCAACTTGATCACATGTTCACGCATAAACTCTGTACATGTACAATATCTATATTATACCTCGTCATTTCACTACAAAAAAACTAAATAAGGAGATTGCCTGAACGTTTCCTACTTGCTGTTGACTATACTGTAAGTCATTTCCAGTAAATATCATATATAAAACGTGTGTTTTCTGTTTCTGTTGTTTACATGACTCAACAGAAGTTCATATTTAACAGATTCAGTGTGGACAGAGAGTGTCCTATACGTAAATAAAAAGTTATCTTGTTGGTTTCTTATTCTGTCAATAAGAAGACACAAAGAAGTAGATTATTATAAAAAATATATGTACTATTTGAGTCCCTACATGCATTTTTGGCTACGTTCAGTGAGCCCCCTAAACCAACGCAAACTGCGCCTGTGCCGTTACTCCAACAGAAAACACCATGGAATATGTTTTCTAATATTAATTCTAATATATTTGGAGAGCACGATTCATGGTTAATGGTTGAACCGCCCCAAGTAAAGAAAAGAAAAAGAACAAGAACAAGAAAACAGCACAGAAAAAGCAATAGAGGTGAAAAGACACAAAGAGCTGGACCACAGAGAAATCGACAAAATTGAAGAAGACGGACATGAAGTAAACACAAAACGGAGCATGGTGTGGGCTATGGTAATGTTTAAAGACTGGTTAAACGAAAAGAAAATGTCAACAGACTGACAGTTACATGGCAATTAGAGCTGAGATATGTCGACACTTGTCAAAGTTTGACATAACGAATTGTGTTACCTTCAAATCCAGCAACGGGGTATTTAAATCTGTTTTTAAAAACCTTTGCAGAAACGGGAAAGATGGTGTTTAGAGGTACTGTTTCCAAACACAGCGAAAAGTGTGGTTTGACGTACAGCTGCATCTGGCAAGACGAGGCAGAGAGGGTGATCAAGACTTAACAAGACTCTTTTATTTTGAAACAGGATGAGACCGGCAATGACTGCATTCACGCTGGGACGAAGAACAACAAAGATGCCAAAGATCCTTGTAAATAAAATTACAGGGAGTGCATCTTTGCTGAGCCTGACAATCCAAACTGCCCCAGTTTTAAAAAGTATTCATCCCTTCACCCACTAAAACAAGGCCAACAGCTACTGAAGAGACAAGCAGTGTGGTACTCTTGTGTGCCCATGGGGCACAATTTCGTAGGGCAAATGTTACCCTAAATCAGCCAGGCAATCGGGATTTCAATGAGATCCACAAATCACAGCTTGAGGAGCACAGCTGTCCGACTCTTCTCTCAGGTCGGTCTTGAGAGTAAGGAGGTAATGTCTGTGACTTGGCACAGATGTGAGGGCAGCCTGAGGAGCTACTGAGCTCCAACTATTACACAGAGGGAAAAGTGGAGCAAAGTCCTGTCCTCCAATATGGGCAGCGATCTGGTGAGCGCCTCTCCTACTTGCCTAATGCTGCACACTAACCTAAATGTATAATATGTAACAGTTGTCGGTTGCAGCTGTTTGTAAACCCACGGCATTAAAGTTGGACACTCCTCTTCGGCTCAACAAGCAAGCAAGGGAGAGAGAGCAGCGATGGTCGAGTGAGCTATATAGTGAATGAAGAGAGGGAGCGGCGTTAGTGAGAACAAAACAGTGAATCAGAGAAATAAGACGTTATTGCTGAAGCCCAGAAACGTCCTGAACACAGCAAAATATAAGAAAGAGAAAATACTAGATATATACAGTAGTTATTAGTTAAGATATGCTGTGTAGTTAAGATTTTACATACAAAACAGATGGAGAGCTTATAAAATATGTTTTGTTATAAATGAAGCTACCCAACAGTTATACAAGCACGGCTGAAACATTAGTTGATTGATTAGTTAATTAATTGGCTCGTTGAGTCAGGTTTTTTTTAAAGCAAAAACGTAATAATGTCATGGTTCTTTGCTGCTTTGCCTTTTAATTATTTACATTTATTTGTAGTAATTTTGATGTATGGACTGTTGGTTGGACAAAACAAACAGTGAAGATGTCAGTCTGGGCTCTGGGTAATTGTGACAGCATTTCTCACTATTTCTGAATTTTTACAACCAAACAATCAATCGATTGATCTTTAAAGTAATAAGTAAATTAATTCATAATGAAAGTAATATTTACTTGTTTACAGTTCGATACAAAATAGTTTAAAATGAGTTCCAACTCAACCAACAACTACAGTAAAATCCTGCTTTTGTATTAATGCATGAGTAATAATAATCTATTAATCTAATGATGTAATAGTATATAAATCACAGGGGACATTTTTCTGTATTGAATACTTTTACTTTCAATACTTTAAGTTCAATTCCCTAAATAAACTTACATACTTTTACTCAAATATATTATTTTAATATTTTATAAAAATGGTATTTTGTGGCATTAGTACTTTTACTTAAAGCTGCAGTCGGTAACTTTGAGCAAATATGATCAAAAGTTATTTTAGTAGTAGTATGAGACAGATAATCTGTGAAAATAAATCATATTCCTCTGCCTCCTCTTGCGCTCCTAAGGGGATTTGAAATCTGATTGTTTTCCTTCGGGGCAAGGAAATCTTGCAAATGCCATTAGGATCACTAAGAGGAGGAACATGATTTTTTTTTACAGATTATCTGTATCAGGCACCACAGTCAGGATATAGTGACTGTTTTATAAAAATAACTTTTTATCATATTTGCTCAAAGTTACAGACGGCAGCTTTGAGTAAATTATCTGAATACTTTGTCCAACAATGCATGCACTTCAAAAATTCAATTTACGTTATTGCTTTTGAGAGGTGACGGCAGGCAGCTTTTAATTTCCATGAAAATGTCTGGAAAAGTATTGAGCAGACAGCTGCCATCCTCTCATTCAAAACGACAGCGAGTGTGTGCACAGAAAGTGTGTTTTCACGCTGAATGTCATCATCACCCAACCTCTAGAATATGTCACCTCTTCACACACAATGATGCCACTGTAAATCTGGCTGACGAGTGTCAAGTATTCATATTTCAGCAATATATGTGTTTTTCCAAGGTATAATATCTCCCCTCAGCCTCCCAAACGTCTCAAAGCATTTTTCTCTCCCCTCTTTTAGAAGAATATATAGGTAGAGACGGTGAATATCTCTCCTGCTTTCCTTCTAGCCTTCCCTGTCCCACTTTTTCCTATCAACCTTCCCTTCCCTCCCCATGATGCTCGCCATTGAGTTGATGTGTTTGTCATCGCAAATGGTTTCCCCTTGATTAATGGTGCATTTGATTGGAGCAACCTGGCCTTGCCTTGGCATGGACCGGCTTTGTTGTTTTTGTATAAATCACAATGACAAATGTTCCTGAAAAGAAAGAGGGAATTATCTCATAACTGATGTTTGTGCACAGGTACCTACAAAGAAAAGCTAAAGATAAAATTAAAGCTTTTTTTCTCCTTTCTGAGGCGTTTATAAATGGATGTTTACTCACACTTGGAGGACATGGTGTTACAAAGTGTTCCCAAAGCTTTTAAGCATGCAAGCTAAAGGACAAATAATTGTTGTTCTTTTGTATGCCAGATGGGAGAAAAAACAACAACGTAATTTTCTTTCCAAGCATGCGTGTAATTATCTAGCCTGCTTGTGCAATTGAACAAATGTGCTACATTTACATGAGATACCTGGAGCGTGTTTGGTTTTAAATCACATCTCATTCTTCTTTCTGATAACGTATCAAATGCATTGCACCATGTTTACGCCGATGATACTGTTATCTATTGCTCATCCCCATCAGTAGTACAAACCCTTGCATTACTGCAGTCTACTTTCTTTGATGTTGTTCAGTGCCGTTTAACTCAACTTAAGCAGGTGTTAAATGTGGAGAAATACAAAATCATGCATTTTTAAGAAGAAGAGAAGTTGAAATTGAGATGCTATTATTATTAGGGCTGTCAAAGTTGACGAGATAATAATGCGTTAACACAAATTTGTTTTAATGCCACAAATTTCTCTAAAGCATTAACGCAACTAGAGATTTTTAGGTGGTACTGGGCTCAGTTTTAAAGCTAGAGTGAAGATGCTGGACAGCTCCATTCACATCGTGGCGATTACCTCATTAACGTTATGGTTCCCTTATAACATTGAGATTAAACGTGAAATATTGCCCAATAGGTGCGTTTGCTTTTCACTTCGACAACAAATCCTCTGCCATTTCTCGGTCTGTCATCTCTCTCTCGTCCCGTGTGTGACACCTGCTACTCTGGGACCAGATGCGTTCACGGTCAGTATGTAGCGTCCGTCATCTGACTATCGATTGATAAGATGCCGCTGATACGCCAAATTGAACTAAACGGGTTAATTATTTTTATTTATTACTTAAAGGCTACATGCCTCTGTTTTTTTGTAATGTTCAAATGTTTTTAATAAAAGAGTACGTGTTGAATTACATGGGATTTATTGTTGTTGTTGTTTTTTGTACCGTGGTATTGAATTGGGTATCGAGAATTGTGGAAATTCACTGGAATTGGTTTCGACTAATAGATTACTGGTATCGTGACATCCCTACCTCATACCACCACCAGTGTATATTACCCCTTATCCAGCCAACAGCCTGTGTTTGTATCCACACTGTGACAGAAAATACTGAAACACTTTCTACTGACTGTTTTTGTAAGAACACCCTACTTGCAAAACAGTCATTTACACTGCATTACACTTGAAAACACATCTCCTTCAGCATAGGGTGATTTAAATAAAACAGATATGCCAGAGGACTATTAGTACAGTCAGACAAAAGATAAAGTATGTCTTCAACTAATTTGTTAACAATGCAAAGTTTCCTCTGTACAACACATGCTGTAGAAGCCATTCAAGAGAAAGAGACTCAGTGATGAATGAATCATGTTGTGAGACAAATAAATAGAATTTAAAAACGAAAATGAAACACTGAGAAAGTCTTGTTTAGCATATGAAACATAAATGTGGTGATATCACACAGTTTTACACCTTCAGCAGGATACCATACCTCATACTATAATAATCATAACAATAATAATAATTTTTATTTATATAGCACTTTTCTTAATAAGGTTACAAAGTGCTTTACTGAATAAAACAGCCGATAAAAACAAACAAAAAGAATAAAAACAAAGTGATGATAAAACATTGGGGGGTATAATAAAGTTAATAACGTAGAGTGGAAAGATAAAACCCAGCACCATATTCAACATTCATAAACGCTTCTCTATAAAAGTAAGTTTCAAGAATTGAAACAATCATAATATTCATTAAAGGGGCACTCCATGAATTATTCATTGCACTTCCACAAAGAAAAATCGATTCAATACAGGCCAAAACATCCTCATTTTTTATGTGCCCACTAAATAATTAAAAACTTTTACAGTGTTTGATTATTATCTATCAATAAATTACAGAAACATTTTAAAAAGTTATTTGAAATTGACTAAATTATATTTGCATTTAAATGCTGATTTAAATAAACAATGAAAAATATAATAAAAAAGATCATTAAATTGACAAATTGATCATTCCATTTCCTTATTCTGTAATTAAATGATGGAAAAATAAGTCAAGTTTAAAAGCCTTTTATTTAATCTATCTATTCATTTTCGATTTCATTTTCAATGTAATTATCAATGCATCATTTAAAGACAGAATTAGGACATAGTCTTGGAACGCATCTTCTATCGTTGTTCTGGTGTAGCCAGCGGATATCCGGACCAATACTTCTTTTTCCGTGCGCTGCTCATTGTTTACAGTCTGATTAGCAACGTGAGATGTGAGACTGGAGTTGAGAGACGACTTTTACGACCGGATTGTTTCAGTAGCCAGTTTATAAACTCATTTTAAACCAATAAAAAGCTAAATTGTCGTCAGACGATGGCTGGTGGGTTCCCAGATTGCATTTCTCTTTTGCTCTCCACACGGACTGTTTACTTACATTTTAACCAAAGCCTGCTTGAACGTGATTGGTCAATACTTCTGGGACTAAAAACGGAAACCAGAACTCTTCCGATGCCCAAATCTTGTCCCATTGCCTTCAGATTCTACATGTGAATGCAGAATTTGTTCATAGAGATTATAGGGCATACTCAGCAAACTTAATGATCTTATGAATGTATGTGTCAAACTCCAAAAACCCTGGATTTCCCATAATGCAACTTCAAATCATCTGGCATTAGACGCTCCCTGCCTGGTAAACGTCTATATATTTCAAATTCTATGCCTCTAGTCAGTGTAAGCCAGCAGAGTGTAGTACATTTTGTCCCAGAGTTTCCCAGCATGTCACAAAAAAATAAGATCAGTGAGGATGAAAATTCATTTTTGGGACAAATTTGTGACTGTGAGTTGAAAGGAAAACACCCTGCTAATGTTACACTGAAAGCCGGAATCTCGTAATTACAATAACTGTGATGTGACACGAATGCGGCATGGATGGAAGTCCCAGCATTATCGCAAATTCACACATGAAAAGTATTCAAACGAAAAAAGGCAGTCTTTTAACATAGTAAATCCACTCTCTCTATATCTCAACACTTGTTTGTCAAACCAGGAACTGTATGTACCAACCATTTCCTCCCATTTTCTCTCTCCACGTCTCTTTTACACAAACCCTCTGGGATGATACGTTAGCCAGATCCGGTCCAGGCATTGAAGGACACGCATCAGCTTCCATAATCACCAATTTCCTTTTCTCTGCTGCTTCAGCCGGCTGTGTGCAGCGGGGAACGACACCTGTGGTTATGATTGGGATTGGTATGAGTGGTATTCTGGGAGGAATCATGTATGTGTGTGGCGCTGGTAATTCCTGTGTGTAGGCGATCTTGTTAGATGTAAGGAAAAGGTAATCCATAAAGTCTATCTCTCTCCAGGTTACACTTTTCTCATCCCATGTTTTTCCACTCCTCCTCCTCCTCCTCCTCCTTTTTGTTTTCAATGTTCAACATCATCACTCGGGCGTCCGCACACCTTTGAAAAACTCATATTTGAAGCCCTAAGCACTGGGCTGATTATGCTATTCGACCTGTCCGCCACTTTCGCACCTTTTTGCCTCGCTGCTTTTCGAGCGGCATTATTGATTCCCTTTTGTTCTGCCCGCGCCAAACTTCGCCATTAGCAAAGTAATTTTAGCTCCCGCTTTGACAGGCATGCTAAAAACAAGTCACGGCCAATGTGCGCTGACCGGCTGAATGATTGCTGCACAATGCGTCGCACACACACACACCGCCCCATCCTAAATGAAGCCCGATCAATGATGGCAAACATGTCACGGATAAACACGAGGAGAAGGACAAAAGCATATAATCGGAGAGAAAAAATGAAGGAATTTATTGATTTCCAAAACAAAACTAGAAGAAGGGGAAAATAAGGAGGATGATTATGAAGTGTGTATAAGGGTTAATAGAGAACACCTCACCTCTTTGCCCTTTGGCCAGCCAGTTTGTGTATGCTGTTTTTGTATCAGGCGTGATGACAGATAGTTGTTAACTACCTTTCAACCATCCTTCCTGTCACAAAACCGCATCGATAACTCCAAACAGCATGTTAAACCATTATGTGAAGAAAAACAGCAACTCCTACAGTGCTACTCCCCCTCCTTCCTCTCCTTTTCCTTTCTCTGTCACTCCCACATCGCCTCTCTCCAGGTGCAGCTTCCATGATATGTTAAAGGAGAGGGAGTTTGATAAATGGCCGCATGCTTCTTTGATGAATTAGGGAATTGTCTACACCACCTACATTGTCCCTATTATGTTCAAAACAGAGCAGTTAGCTGACATGTCTGGCCTTATCCTCTCTGTGGGAGTACAGCTGAAGTGTTGTCTTCCAGCTTGAGAAAATAAGAGGAACAGACTCATTTGCCTGAGTGGCCGGGCTTTATCATTTGTACCGTTATACACAAGCTATTTGTGAACGAGCGATTCTGGAGAAAGATTGTTGATACTTGAACTCAACACCCAAACAAATGCAACCCTCTCATCGGTGCTCCTTCAGGACATTATCATGTGCCAGATTTACCGTCCCTCTCACTCCCACTGCCTTCCTCTCTATACATCCGTGGCCTTTCCTCCTGTGTCCTGTGTATGAGCACTAACGCCGCCTGTTGCTGGTTGGCTGGAGATAAGCTTTATTGTTAGGCTTTTATTAGGTATGTTGTTGTTTTTTAAATTACAAAGACGACAGTTTTAAACAATTTGAATACTTTTTTTTTTGTTAAATGCAGAACACAGAAGGGCAATGAGGCGCAGTGTTTTTTTTCCCATGGGTGCTCATAATTACCTGTGGGTGCCGTAGCTCTTCAGCACCCACAGGCAATTGGCAAATAAAATTTAGGCACCTGAACCCCCCGAATCCCTTTTAGTGCCCAGTTACAGGAGATACTGCAACACCTGCTTCTTTTTACAAAGCATTTGTTTTCATTGGAGTAAGACTGATGTTAGATAATTACAAACAACATTCTCCCTCTGTGTTTCCACAGCAATGACCGATTAGTCTTTTTATCCCATTTTCTAAATTGCTACCGTACCATATCTCCAACTATCAAAGAAGAAGAGATTAGCTGTCATGTTGGACTTTATAAATTCCCATGTTGCCACGTTTTACCGATCGCCTGCCACTTCTTAACCCTCACAATGTCTGAGTGAAAATTGCAGCATCATTTGCAGCCATTTCTTTCCTCGCCTGTCGATACAATGTCGTCAAGTGTAATATTTTCAGGAAGGCTGTAACAGTGGTAGTGTCATGAATTTGTTCAACATATCAGAGTTAATGAGGAGAAAAGAAGACACAGATCTGCAAGAAGAAAAGAGGATGCAGGTGGCCAAAACTAGTTTCACAATGGCAGACAGTGTTCGGTTGGCTGCACACGGGCTGTGTGAGCAACTGTTGCTATCTCCCGTCAGCTGCTGCAGGCTGCACAAATATCACTATTATTCTATGAAATATTCGTGTTTGACAGTTAAAAAGTCTTACTGGTATTGGTGATACATCCCATGGCATAACTTGGTATCAAACAGCGGATCGAAAATCGTATTATATGATATCACTATCATGTAACACTGGTCATAAAGTCAGCATAGTGGATATTAGTCTTACACAACCAGACACTGTGGTATGTGGATACAACTGTTTGTTTTCAGGTGTCTGTAGCCAACAATGCTATTTGCACCCGATCCAGGCACATATTAGACACTGCTTGTGTATACAGTATGTACTGAATGTATAGTTTTCCTAAACCTAACCAAGTAGCTGTGTTGCCTAAACCTAACCAAACTGTGACTGAAAACACACAACCCACTCCTTGCCTCTACTTTGTCGCTCTTTATTTCCTCCGCCAAGGCCAAAGGCCTAGGAAGGAGGTTATGTTTTCACCGGCGTTGGTTTGTTTGTTTGTTGGTTTGTTTGTTTGTCTGTTAGCAGGATTACTCCAAAAGTCCCTGACGGATTTGAATGAAACCTTTTTTTTTTTGGAGGGGTGAGTTGTGGCACAATGAACAATCCATTAGATTTTGGTGGCGATCGAGATCATGGTCCGGGTTCAGGAATTTTTTCAAGGATTCTGATCAGCCAGAACATTAAGACCTCTGGGTATAACACATGCACAGTGTAACTGATAACGCGTTGATGATACATGACCCCGCCTCTTTCCTTCAGAGAGAGAGACAGAGAGAGAGCAGGGTGTCGGGGGACACACACCGTAGATTCTGTGTTTTTTCACATTAAACTCTGTGAAATTACAGTTGAGTTCGACCAAAGCACACTTGGTGATTGTTGGAAAGAGTAACAACGACGGTTTAGGTGACTTTTATTTTGTTTCTGTCCAGTTTGAATGAAGTGTTTTACGATGCTCCGTAACATACAGCTGATCTCAACATAAACAAAAATACACGTGAATGATGGCGCAAGCTGAACGGAGAGAGGGGGCAATTGTACTTGGGCACCTTGGCGGAGGTCTGCGCTCTCCGAGTGCTAGTTCTAGCATTAGTACTACTATTACCGGGACTATTCTCACTCGGGTGCAAATAGACACTATGTTTGTACATCATCCATTTTTAAAAGAAAATAAATTGTATCTTTACTTTTACAATGAAACATTGTAAAACTGCAAAACTGTGAAACATTCTCCTTTTTTCAATTTCAGCGATTGCTTATCGTTTTTCCCAGCTAATGACTCACCAGCGTGTGTGAATACACCTCATGATCACTTTCAAAATCGGCCCATGTGTTTAATGCCCCAAAACAACATTAGCTTGCTCAGTTAATTGGCTCTAAAGGCACTATTTCATGGTGAAAGACATTTTAACTGAACCTGTGCTGCCAAAAGCATGAATGAATGCTTACTGTAGAAAATGAGGTAACCCCACTCAGACTTGTTATTTTCTGGATTCTTGACTCTATCTTTTAAAGACAAAAATTCATTTAAAAAAAATGGACAATTACGTAATGATTTAACAGATTTAAAATGGCATTTGATTGTTGCTTCTCTGTGTTTCACTGTTTATGTCTACAAAGCAGGTGAGTTTCAGAGAGACAGTAAATGGGAGAATCACAGGAGGAAGAGAGCTCGGATGAAACAGTTTTATTGTTGACCAGCGCTCCGCTAGTATAGTATAGTGGCTGCTGTTAATTTACCACCCTGCCACCAAGATCACTATTTTTAGACATACTGTATTTCTCTTTGCCATTTGCGATCAGCTACTATACCACATGGGAAATCATCCATCATTTAGCCTGAGGCCCGACTGATCTCACTCCGTATTAGAAGGTGTTGAGTTTGGAAATCAATTGCATTTCTTTCCACTGGCTTTTCCAATCTCGCCAAAATGATCAGTCTAGTGTGTGCACGTGGTGATCCGGTCCCACAACTTGGCAGCTGGGGATAGTTGACCTTCACTGTTTTGTCTGATTAGGGCTGATCAGGGTCAACCCGTGATGGCCTCCTCCCTTAACCCGCCAAATGAAGCCTGGCACTAAACTGACTCAACACATATGTGTGTGTGTGAGCCGACTAGAGTGACAGCACTGTTTTACAGCTTTTCTCAATTGTTTACACGCCAACACTGGCACTTAAGACACTTAATGACTACAACCTGTAACTCATGTACCAACCCCCTGAACCAATTCTGCTAAAATACAAGCACATTTCCTGCTTTACGCTCAGACTGATCCAAAACTTTTGGCCCAAATTTCAGGGATAAAATCTCTTTCACTGCTTCATCTTGCCGTCAGACAGCCCTTTCATCTCTTTTCCAACGGGGGACTGAACTGAAAGTGAAACGTATCCATGCTCTCTCCAAAGCCAGCAGGCTTAGATGACAAAAACAGTATAGAAAAGTTTCACTTTTAGTTCAGTTCGCCATTGGAAAAATATTCTAAATATAGCGTGCACTTAAATGGATATACATTTTTTTAGGTGGGCCTTTCTTTTTGGTGGCTAAAATACGTTTTGGTGCTGGCCCCATCCACAGCACTATATTTTTTGCTCTGGTGCTCTTGTCTGTTTCTTGCCGACCGTCATCTACTGTAAGCAATACACCTGCTATGAATAAGTACCTCATACAACCCCACTTCAAAACACCCCGAACTATCCCTTTAAGTAACAGCCAACCGAGCATTTCCTGCTGCACGCATCAAAGCTTTCCACTAGCACTGATAACAACACACCGTACAATGCAAGCACTTACACTTTAAGTTCAGACAAATTACTGTAATATACAGAAAATCTTACTTCAGCACAACAAATGTGAGCTGCAGTTTACCTCCCTGACACATAACTGACATGCCAAATCAGTTGAATTATTGGAGAGAGAGATTGCAAACCTTCAGTGCACCATTTGCGACATTTCTAATAATTGATTCCTTAATGAAAAAAGCATCCGCACACTCAAATGTAAATGGTAAATGGACTTGCACTTATATAGCGCCTTTCTAGTCTTCCGACCACTCACAGCACTTTACGCTACATGTCAGCATTCACCCATTCATTAAGTTTGAGAGCTCCAGCACCTCAGCTAAATCTGATGCTGGGTAATAGTTGCTTTCTGACGTGCCCTGCAGTTGACCTTCCCATGCTGTACTTTGACAAGTAATCCATAGTCCAAGGTACACTAGTGTTGCCAGCTGTGTAAAGGCCATCCACTTTTAGCAGTTCAGGTCAGAGCTAAAACTGCAATGAACCTCATCACCTCTCATGACCAGAGATTCATTTATGTCTAATGTTTTTTTTTAACAAGGTCATCTCCTGATTCGATACTATCACAATACTTGGGTACCGATTCGATATGTATTGCGATATTTGAATATTTTTCGATTCGATATTATGATTAATTGCGATTTTTGTAAACTTTTTTAACACTAGACCATGGGAAAAAGTTGAATCATACACTTCTAGGGACTTTTACTTTGGAAAATATCTGAATTAATACAGTAGAAATGTTTGATATTCAGCAAGTATGTATTCAGAGATGTCCTGAAGTCAAATATATCAGTAATTGTCAGACATTATTTATTAAATTTCTTTTCCCGCAACCCAAAAATCAAAGAATAAAGACATTTCCCTCACAAATTAGTGGTATTTGCTTTTTAATTTATAGAGGTCATGTCATATTTTATACTTCGTGGTGAGTATAATCCAATCAATTTTATTTCTATATATGTATTTTGTACATACAGTTCCCTTTGTTAACACCTTATTTTGAAAACCGGACGTAGTCACACGTGTATACTTCCGCTAACTTCGCCAAGTCCGTCAAATGAAGCAAATATATCGATTCTGGCGTTAAAAAAATCTATTTCAAAATCGTAAAAAAATAAATAAACGCGATACATAGGTGAATGGATTTTCTTTTCCCACTCCTATTATTCACGTCTAGAATACAATAATAAAAGATAAATAGGGGAAAGGCAGCCAGAAGGACACCAGCAGCAGGGGAATAAAACATTTCGAAACTCCGACAAAAATTGATAAGAATTGAAAGTATTGTGTCCTGCAGTCTTCCAGCAACAACTGTGGTAGTTCTAGAGCCGAGTAGAAGGGTAACACTTCATCATATCAGGGCTAGTTCAACTAATGAGCAAATGAGAACAAAGGTACACAAGCTAACCACCAATTAATGTGCAGCGGGGAACAAATCAATCAAGCTGCCTCTGGTGAGCTCTCCAAGACACTGAGTGGAGGACTGATTAGCGACATGAAGGGCAACCTTGTCTCCTACTAAATTACGATCCCATACAACTACACTGCTTTCTCAATTAGAGGGAGACGTATGTTCTCCCAGATTACTGTCGCACTTTTAAACAGTTTTAAACACGTGGTTAACGTTCTCAATTGAAATAAAACATAAAAATGCAACAAAACTACTTTGTAAGGTTTAATAAAACATCATGATTAAAATAAGTGAATGTTGAATTTTAGTTTCAACATTGGAAACGAGACACGGACATCGGTCTCCTGGGCGAATGTGCAGTGTTTGTTGACCCGTCCACCACCCTGACCTCTTCCATACGTGGACTTCCGTGTTCTGAATCTGGGGGGTGACGATACAAATAACTCGCGTGACTCACAGGACCGACGATACCAACGAGTCACGTGACGAACGACGTAAGTGACAAAATAAGTTAACGTTACTTTTAGTTTCTTACGGGCCATGAACAACGGTCTCCTGGTTGAATGTCTTGTGTTTGTTTGACCCATCCACCACTTCTCCCGCACACCCTTAGTAGACTTTCACGCTATTAATTAGGGATATTCATTTCTTCCGATACCAATAGCGGTACTTGGGCTTTGGGTATCGGCCGATACCGGGTACTGATCCCATACCAGTGTTTAATTAGTAAGCTGTATGCCTCACTGTGTGGACGCGACTGGAATCATTCTTTTATGTGTAAATAAACATCAGGCTTGACTTCAATATTGCTTTCCTATATTTCCAAAACAAAACGCAACAAATGAATACACAGATATCAATATACTGAAAGGTTATTTATTATTCAAATAATAAATCGTACACCAACAACTTCATAAAACATCTTCTTAAATTAACAGGAAATTGGTTGAAAACTTGAAAAAAATTGGTTAAAACTTAACAGGAATTAAAATTCCAGTATATAATGTATATAGTATATAAACATAGAATTAAATTGAATAGATCGGCTCTATTGTCACCGACATCCGATCCAGCTATTTGAGTCAGTATCGGCCCGATATCCAGTCCGGTATCGGTGCATCCCTCCTACGTCACTTGCTCTGACCGTCGAATAACGCTGCCGGTGGGTTTACATTGGAGTTAGTTGAAAGCCCGGTTCATCATAAACTGTCGCTAAAGGGTACCTCCGTGTGTCGGTTTTGGATGTCGAGGGGCGCCGCCCAATCGGCGGTGTTTGACGAGTTAGACACGGTTGGCCAAGTGTGATGTAGATTGGATGAGCGGTCTTCGAGATAACGGAATAACACACAGAGGGACAGACAGACAGAGATTCCTTTCCTTATAATTAGATTAACCTGAATTATATTTTTTTATATCTTCAAGCCCTACTTATTAGCTGTGAGCATTTGAGAAGCTAATAGTGGTCAGAAACTGCCAAATGCAGTTTTAGGCACAGTTACATCGTAAAATATGTACATACTATGAAAGACAAGTAGGTTCAGGTAGGAATGATTGAAGTGCTTTGAATATACAGAAAGGTAGTATTCATGTGACACCGTGTTTATTCTGCCCCTCTGTCTCTGCTGCAAGCGCATCACATCACATCACTGTAATGAGCCCCCCCCTGACCTCTGGCCTCTGGCCTCTGGCCCCTCAGGAGATTCTCAACTTTTTCCTTTCTAATCCACATTCCACACACTCGTCCACCTCATTACAGATGCTGAACATGCTCCTTCCTGGCTCACATAAACACACAATAGCTCGGGCACAAACACACACCATTGTAGAGACGCACACTACACACCATTAAAAAAAAAAAAAAACTGACAAAAATATTGGAGTCATTACTGTAACCCCTCTCCATAGTTGCAGTGCATTAATCAGCTGTTGGCAGAATGATATAAAGTAAGTTCATTTGAATATTTTTAGAGCCGCATTAAGCGCCAGTGAAACTTAAAGTTAAAAGAAGCGGGGAAGAGCTGTCGAAGGTTACCGTTGTTAGTCTTTCCGCTGCAGGCGTTGTTTTCAGTTTATTTCTTTTATTGTAGCCCAAGAATATAATTTTCTCATCTAGAGTCAGGTCTCTTTTTTTTTTTTTTTTACATAACGGACTTCAATCTCATGTGCAGTAATCACCCACCAGCAGCACTCTTGAGGAGGTGAACAAGGCAGTCTCTATGGCAACCTCCGAGACCTGCAGAGGTGCTCGGTGTAATGGTCTCTCGTTCGGTAATCCCAAATTTGAGTACCAACCTTCACGACCACAGAAGGTCTTTATTTTCTCAAGGGTGAGGGATATAGTCAAGAGTAGCACTGTCTAATGATGTGTATGCTTATCAAACCATCTCTTTTTATCCTCTCTTTTTATCCCGTCGCAGATAAAACTGGTGTGTCACCAATTTCCTGGAGCGGTAGCAGAGTAGTGCATCTCGTGGTGTGTTGACGCAGATATAATCTTAGTTTCCATTAGGGCAGTAACTTTTGTCTGCTTCTGTCTTTTTATCTGAGGTAAACAAACTTTATTTACGAATGTAAATTTGTACAGAGGTGATATTGGGCATATAGGCTTCATCTGAAATCGCATACTACATACTCAACAGGTGTACCATCGTTCAACATACTTTTGTGTGAATAAACAGTAGTATGTCTCTTTTCGGACGCACTGAACTGCAATTTACGTCGTCGCTTCCTGAGAGCCTCCTTGCCGGTTAGAGACGTGTATCCATGGTAACATGTACCAACCTCATGTGACCAAAACGACAATTTGTGAGAATTAAATTATGAATTAATTTAAAATATATCTTACGCCAAGCAAAGTGAAATCTTTTACTGACAGTTAAATTGAAGAGTTGTTGATGTTACAGAGCTGTACATTCATACACTCGTCCCTACTGCATTGCATTGTGGGATATTTATGCCGCCGTTGTGTCCAGTGTTGCATTCTGTAATATTTCACCGTAAATACAATGCAATTGTTGGTTTCATACCAAGGTTTCGGAGATATTCAAATATCTCACATGCTGTTTTAGCGTACTAAATAGCATGTTAGTACGGAATTGGAATGGAACCTTACATACAATGCCCGACACCAGTCGTCATGTTTAATCCCCTGTATGTCTGGGACAGGAACAAGCCACTGTCTGACCTTCCCCCTGCTAAGTAGCTCAGACGACGAAGGAAATATACGAATGAAATTAGATGAAGATGAGTATAAACTCGGCAATCCACCTGATATGCAGCCGCAGGCTAAGACACATCACTGATGCAGGAGATAATCATTGATTTATGCATTTTAAAATGACAAATTCACAGTCTGAAGCAGATAATTTCCTCTTATAAAATGTTATGTAGCATTGATGAATAGCAGATGACCATTAGTACATGAATACAAGCTTAGTTTGGTAATAGGTACACACTGGAATAAACCATACAAGAGCTCAGCAGTTTAGGTGTAGAGTTGCTACGATCAATCGATTAGTTATCAGCTATTAAATTAATCGCCAACTCTTTTGATGATCGATTAATAGGATTGACAGAAGTGTGACAGAAGCCCTGTTGAGTTCCCAATGACGCTAACATTACAGGTAAATATCTGCAAGTATGTTAATGGGCTGTGTGCAAAACAAGAGTCATGTTTGCATCCATAAAGCCTGACTTTGCACTGAGCCAGCAGAGCCCCCCAAAGCAACTGCAATTACTATTTATGTATCACCACCACTACATAAATCAACAACATCATAACACAGGCGCTTAACAACCACCGAGAGAAAATGAGCTCAGCAGCCACTACAACAACTTAATCCACTGTTAATACCAGTGCACATAGCTATGGGTAGATTATAGCATTCAGCAAACAGCATAATATGGCCTCCTGTACAAGCCCATCTGCAGGACAGCTATTAAACAGTCAGCAGCGTTGGCAGCCCTATAGCTTATTACACTGATTAAACAGAGCCAAACCATCGTATGCAGATTAATAGCACAAACACATTTTTCTTACCTTACTGAAGTGAAGCAGTGCTCCGAGGAGTATCAGCTGGGAACACATCCTTGAGTTGGACCCGAGCCACCTCCAGAGGAGCAGGATTTCCCTCCGGAGCAGCCGTCTTGAAGAAGTAGCAGCAGTAGCAGTTTTCAGGTAAGCAGCGCAGCACCTGGTAAGGTAAAGTGAGCAGAGGGTTGAAATTCATATAAATGAGGTTTATTGAACATAAATTCCAAAAAGAAGTGTAAAACTTGTGGTAATGAGTTGGAATGAAGTTGGTTAAAAATGTGCAACACTGAACTGGGTGAAAATTTGTAATGTAATGCTTCTGAACAGGGCTTCTGTCACACACACAAGATATGAAAGAATTCACAATTACCTTTTTTTACAGCATTAGATAGTAGCTTGCTTTGCTGTTTTTAATAAACAGTCGAAGAACCAGACCGGGTCAATTTTGACCTGAGCGGACCACAGGTGTCATTATGTGCTGCCATTCAATTTGTTTTGATGCTTTCAAATAAATATTCTGACTAAACTTTGACTTTTATACTAGTATGTGATAATACATCAACATTATGCTCCTCCGATAACAACTACAGTCAAAATAATTAATAATTTCTGCTTTTTTTTAACTAAAAAATTAGGTATAATTTCACAGAAATTAGGTTTATTAATCATAAGTTCCAAAAAAAAGTGTAAAACTTGTGGTAATGATTTCCAATGAAGTAAGCCAAAAAGGTGTAACACAGTGACAGTTTATACTACTTGCTTTCACACAGTCAAACTAGACCCGAAGACAAAAGTTGCATGGTTGGCGGGAAGAAAATAGGAGGGTTAAAGTTGATTTTCATACCATACTGCTCAGATACTGCCTGGAAGGTGGGAAATCAACCAGAACATTTGTGGTATGTTTTAGAAAATGGTCAGCAGTAATGTAGAGTACATGCAATTTGTAGTTAATGGGCTAAAACATGCAAAATTGCTGATATGGTGCATTTTATTATGATTTTACTATCATTTTTATCACCATGTATATCGTTTTTAATGTGATTCATCCAACATTTTCAACTGAATTACTATGTTTTGGAATTAGACCCTACTTTTAGATGATTTGTTTGCTTCTAAGTGCATTTTAGGGCCAAACTAAAACAGGTCTGACATCTTTCCATCCTCTGAATGAACACAATATTTACACAGTCCGTGTGGGGAAAAAGGCCCCGCAATCACAAAGTTTACCCAGCTCCTCACCTCTCCACAGTCTCCTCCCATCAGTCATCAGAGCTGTCGGCGCCACGTCCAGATACATCATGAAGAGGGCATCTCTCCGTCCGTCTCTCCGTCCGCCGTTTCTTAATCAGGTGGGGAGTGAACTTGTGACGGTGTAATGTGGACATAAGTCTTTTTCTAAACATGTCACTCGGGTTGACAGTGGAGGTCGCCTTTGCCTTCAATCAGAGGAAGTCGACACACGCGGGGTACACATGTAAACGCACACATCCGCCACCGCCAGCCTCCCTTCCTCCAGAACGCAGTATATTGATGTAAATGTGCATAAATTTAGAACACAAACCTGTCATCTGTCCTGGCACAGTTGATTCATTAAAATTGCTCTGGCCTACATTTTTATATATCTTAATAAAATAAAAAACTGCACAGCTCGGACTTTCCACTCTTCTGCTATCTGATGGAGAAACCACTACGTAGAGGACGCAGTGGGAATTTGTCAAGGTGATACAGAGGCTTCCTCTTATGAATTCGGTTCCTACTGTACTGGTGTGATGGAGTATCCAGACAGACAATAAGATTGTCCTAGTTTTCAACCAACTTTGAACACATTTGTTAAATATGACCCCACATGGAGCCGTGCTAAAATTAGCAAATGAGGAATAGCTAAGAAACCCCTTTCAACCGATCAAATGTCAACGCTGCGGATGTCCCACTTGTGAGCGTATCACGCTTCCTGCTCGGCCAGCTGATTAATTCACCGGGATGATATCTAACTCCATCAGGGGGTTGTGTCCCTACCTATTTACCTAATGGGCTTCCTCTACCTCTCTCTCACCACCTGTCTGTTATTCTTCACCCTATCCCTCTGTCTCCTCGCGTCCCTGAGGATGTGATTAGAAGTGTCTGCGGCCCCGGTGGGAAATCACTCATGTTGCCGCTGGTATGTCTAGTAAATTACTCCGCAGAGCTGACCGGGTCCTATATGGAAAAAAAGACGAGATGAACGGGGACGGCGGGGGGAGAGGGAGATAGATGAGAAGCGAGAGCAAAAAGAAAGAAGGAACATGAGGCTGATATGTGGAAAGAGGTGTACGGTCAACAGGGAGGAGTGTGGAAATGGAAAGGCAAAAGGAGCTGGTGGAGTAGAGGGAAGGCAGGAGGTGACGAGAGAAGAGAGACAGAATGAGAGAGAAATATGGATGAACAGGTGTGGAGATATGGGGAAAGAGGAAGAAGCGTGAAGAACAGGAAAGTAAAAAAGGAACAGAGATGAAAATGAGATGATAAATGAAAGAAGACCAGAGAAGAACATATGAACTATTGGAATCCACTAGTACGGGTGTACCAATTCATCTACTACATCGATGTATTGATTTATCTTCCTACGATCCAACTACATCGATAGGTACTCAGCAAGTTGTCCTTCACAGGGGACGTATATTGATCTAACATTTATTTTCAAGGTAAATAATCTATTGAATCGATCCTAAGAATTTGCACCTTGTATTTAAGCATGACAAAACGTTATATGGATGTATTGTTTTTAGCACTTTAAATAGTAAAGAAATGTTAAACGTTACTCCAGTTCACTCTCCCTTGTGTATGACGTCATCTCAGAAAGACGACAACAAAACGAAGCATGGCCGATGGCAGGGAAGAGCCAGATGAGCGAGAGATTTTCAAGCCGCGTTTGAAGTCCAGCGTGTGGAAACATTTTGGGAGACGTCCTTGATAAATCACTCGCTGTTTGCAGAATATGCAAAGGCCGGATAAAATATAACGGCAACACGACCAAACTTTCCACGCACCTACTGAGACGCCGATGTTATTGCTCTACCATTTATATGGAAAATGAGAACAAAATCTCCTTAGGTCCCTAGTTGCACTTTTTATTATTTCCAAATAAAAGGTGTATGTATTTGCCATGAATCGTTGTGTTTGCTTGTTTATATCCGTAATTAATTTGTCCCCAATTCCCTTACAAGAAAAACTTTGAGGAATCCTGACCTGCACTGTCCAGTATCCAGCTATTTATTTCACAGTCACACTGAATTTTTGGCAAGAAAAAAAGTTACTGTATCGATTTCAAGTCATTGAATCGTATCGTATCTTTCAGGATGAGCCAAATATCATCCTTGAATCGTATAGGAACCATGGTAAGTGATACGTATCGTGTCGTCCACCCCGACCACTGAGTGAATTCAAGCCAACCACAGCGTCTGTGCTCAGTTAAAGGGACTGTTTGTAACTTTATAAGCGTATAAATGTACCCGGTCGGGACACATGCGCGCTCGCATATGCGCGCTCGCATATGCGCGCTCGCGTGTGGCTGGAGCCTCTCCTCCGCTGCCTGCTTGTCTTCATTCAGACAGCGCGCGTTCTCGCTCAGCTCGCTCCACCTCTAGACATGAACGCGCGCTCACTCCACACTGCAGAATAGTTAGTTTAGCTCTGAGAATATCTAGTGACGTTTGTGCAGAAATACGTTTGTGCAGAAATAAATGCTGCAGCTCCTCCAGACCAACAGAGGTTTCCCGTGTCTTGTGAAGTGACGGGGCTTCGCAGAGAGAAACGTTATCGCCTCCGACCGGGTGCCGGTGTCTCCCCTGCGGGCGCAGTCAGGATGCTGAAGCACCCGGTCGGGGAGGCGATAACGTGTCTCGCTGCGGAGCTCCGGCACCGACGCTGAAGCATGAAAAGCCAATACTAGGATCAGCATTGATTCATGGAGAGACCTTCGTCTGGTCAGCTAACATTACTGCCAAGCAGGTGAAATATAGAGTTATATTGTGGTTTTAACTGACGTGTGTCACCTCACTGTTTTGAGCGATGCTCGTTCATGTCTATTTAGAGCGAGCAAGCGTGAGCCCGACGCTGACTTTCGTTGACTTAACGGCCACAGGTGTCGGTGTTAACAAGCAATTCTGAAAGTTACAAATAGTCCCTTTAAAGGACAAACAAGTCACTCGAAAATAATTAAAAGATGTAGATTTTGTGTGGAATATCCCTTTAATTCTACACTCATGGAGTTTCTATATTGGAAGCATATGCTCCGTCCACTTATTTCACAAGTTACCAAAAACAGTGAGCCGACTCCAACAGCACAAGATTAATTAAAACATGCTAAACTATGCCATCTGGTCGAGCAACGAGAGCGTTCTCAGAGGCAACTTTTTGGTGATGGCAGTGATTTTAGTGGAGTTATTTTAAATAATGCACACACTGAAGTACAGTAGAAATAAAGCTGGAGGTATTTCAGTCAATAAATGTGTCACAATCTCCCTCTTTTATTATTGATGCGGCGATGGCTGGAAGATGGATTGGTCTGCAATCCATTTTATATTCATTTGTGCATATCTCCAAAGGCCATTTAAATTGCACAGCCGGCAGTGTGGGCGGTGGGAAAATTCCCTGATTGACTGTGAATATCTGTTTATGGAAGCTCCTGACCACCAGCTGAGATGCTAAGTGACTTAGAGCGAAGACTGTGTTTCACTGGGCTGCTCCCAGATGTAAAAATATGTAATGCTCAACCCATATAGCTTATAGATAGAGTGTGTGAGAGGGGGTATGTGTGTATGTAGTCAAACATTGAACTATTGGACTGTAAAGTAACGTATTAAACTTTTAGTTTTAAACTGCGGCTGTCAAGCCTTCTGTTCATGGCACATATACAATGATAACAGGGGTGGATTAACCAATAAAATGTTTAGTAACTTTTGAAACAATATGTTCCTTGATATCAGACAGACAGATAGGTAGACAAAACCAGACTTAACGTTACAAAGTAAAAGGTTTCAAGATGAACCGATGTGTTTGGCGAACGTAACAATATCTCTAATAACGCTTAAGACTGGCTTGAGTGTAAATTTCCCCAAATCCAATAAAGTAGGACAGAGATATTAGCCTAAAGTCTGATACAGTATAGTAACATCAAGGACCAGTTTTCCACTAGGCGGCAACCTCCGGGTCTGAAATAGAAACCAATGTAACAGTGCCTTAAACTTGCATTCTATCTAATAGCCAGCAGGGGACGACTCCTCTGGTTGCAAAAAGAAGTCTGATTGTATAGAAGTGTTTGAGAAAATGAGCCTACTTCTCACTTGATTCATTACCTCAGTAAACATTGTAAACATGAGTTTATGGTCTCAATTGCTAGTTTCAAGTAAATTATGGTCCCATTTAGAGTCAAATAGACCGTAAAGCAGTTTTGGTTTCCTAAAAATGTCTTATTCAGCGTTCAGTTGCACTTAGCTCCAAACATTCGTGCCACTTCTGGTTGCAAAAAAACAACAAACCAAGATGGCAACAGCCAAAATGCCAAACTCAAGACTTAAAATTGGCAGTCCACAAACCAATGGGTGACGTCACGGTGAATGTGTCTATTCTAGTTTCCACACAGTGGGGAAATATTACACAATGTGCTTGAGTTTCTTAACCCTTTATGCCGAGTACCACCTTATTAGAGCCCCATGCACATTGCTTCATCATGTGATGAAATCCAAGTTCGATCCAAGTGCCTAATTACAGTTGCGACGCTATGATTGGACAATTGCTGTTCAGGGGAGGGGTTTAGCCAGTGGTCAATTTGGTATCCAAGCGGCCCAACGGTCTAAGACACAGACTATGTAATCTCTATAAACAGCATATTATCTGCATATTAATGCAGAATCTGTAGACAAAAGGACAAGATTTTGGTATCGGAAACGATCTGGTTTCCATTTGTAGTCCGAGTAGTATTGACCAATCACGTTCGAGCAGGCTTTGTTTGAATACTGGTTAACAGTTCGTATGGAGAGCAAAAGAGGCGGAACGCATTGGCTGAAGTGCAATCTCGAAACCCACCGGCTATCATCTGACAATGATTTAGCTTTTTATTGGTTTAAAATTAGCTTGTAAACTGGTTACTTCGCGTGTCTCAAGTTGCTAATCGGACTGTAAACAATGAACAGCGCACGGAAAAGGAAGTCTTGGTCCGGATATTCGCTGACTACACTGGAACCCCAGAAATATAGCCCATTGCCCCCAGAGACTTATCTGTCGTCAGACCGATAGCCGATGGGTTCTGAGATTGCAGACCATGTAATTGTGACTTCCTGGTTCCACTCAAGGAGGAAGAGGAGTCATGCTTCATCATTGCGTCATATCTTTGGGGTACAACACATGCGCAGTTAAATCTGGTCTGCGCATGTGTCATACCCCATGGCTCAAGACCAAAAGGACCCCGTGTCCCAGCCTCTTTCAATAAGCCTCGGTTCCACTCTAGCTGTTGACCTTTGTTACTTGTGAGCCTCCTTTCTGTCTGCCCGTGTTTCCTGTTACTCAGTGTTGGAAATTAACTTTGTTTTTGTCCACCTGCCACTGTTCCAAAATCTACCAGCCACTCAATAGATTACCATTGTTGTTTTGACTGGTGAGTGAAGCTAATGTAGCAGCCTACTGAATATTTTACCAACATTTGGCTGGTGGCAGCTGCTAATTTCCAGCCCGGCTGTTACTCCACTTTGAAACTAATTGAAAAAGTTTAAAAATTGAAAGCTGTTCTCAAAGCAGCAACAAAGTAATTCACATGGTATCCAAACAAGACAACTTAAACCATTTGAGAAAAAACAAACAAATGAATCCTGTCAAAGAAATATACAGAGGCTGCATATTGTATGAACATGATTGCAAATGTGACTCAAGAGGAAGACATCCATATTCATATATCAAATGGTGACTTGTTTCCTGATTTACGGGTATTTTCATTTGGGCACGCTGCAACAGTGGAGCTGTATCTGAGATCCATGAATAAATTCAATCAATTACTGTGTTTTAGTTTATTACCAAAAAAAACCTTTGACAGACTAACAACAAAGCTGTGCGTACCACTCTGTTATCTGATCAATGACTATTAATCTCAGCACCCGGTTGGATTCACACCTCCCCTGACAAATCACTCCATCCCGTCACCGCAAAATAACCGAGCAGAGCTCTCTGTAATTCCACACTCCCCGATAACCCTCATGTTTATCAAATGGCAACACAGCTTCCTCAGGTAAAATGATGAATAATTGCATACACGTTGATGCATAACAGATTTGTGCTTCCTAGGCTTGTTGCTTTAATAAGTGCTGTTGATCTGTGATGTTTGCGAGCAGCAAACTGAAAGGGAGCCCTCGCTGCACGCGGCTCCTCATATTGCCGCTGACAAAGAGTAATGACTGTCGAATGAAAAGATGATGCTTCAGGAGGGACATCGCTCCCGAGAGGGTGTAACTGAAACATGTGCTCCTGCACGCCAGAAGGCTCACTTGCACACACACACACACACACACACACACACACACACACACACACACACACACACACACACACACACACAGTCGTGTTTTCATGACTTTTGAGGACATTATATTGACTTACATTCATTTCCTGGACACTAACCCTAACCCTAACTGTAACTGCTACTTGTCTAATCCTAACCTAAACCTTACCCTAAACCAAGTCCTCACCCTAAAATATAATAATTTACGTTCGGGGGATGGGGATTTTGTCCCCATTTGGAAAGCGAGTCCCCACAACGTGACTGTGTAAACAGGTTTGAGTCCCCACAACGTAGGTAATACACACACACACACACACACACACACACACACACACACACACACACACACACACACACACACACACACACACACACACACACACACGCACCTGATGAGAAATTGAGAGCTGTGCAGCATTTTTATCGATTCACTGGTTCCATAATAGTAACATTTCATTTAAATGGAAAGTATGATTGTCTCATGCAGTTGTGGTGTGTTTAGTGCTGACTTGCATGAAAGCCCTCCTGCTGCCAGGTTATTGACGGAGACACAAAAACCACATCCAGTGATCACATTACTCCAGTTTGAACATTGCTGTGTCAGCTGCCTGTTAATTATAAATTTCCCTGAAAACTGACCATTTCCTATCACAGCCTGTGTGAGATTTCTGGCTTAAACAAACCTCCACCTGCTAAGACTTCTAAGTGCATCGCTTTCTCTGAACATTTCCTCAAACTCAACAATGTACAGTACAACGCCACCAGGGAGCAACCAGGATCGCAAGGATCCTTTTGTCGAGCAATAAAGCAAACTACAAAGTAATATTATTGAACAGCACTTAGCGAGATGATAAATCACCTCTGAGATCTTTATGTCTTTTACATCTCTGCTGTAATTAGCGAGCAAGCTCTCGGCTTCATTGTGAAAAAGTCAGCTGTAATGTTTATGTCATCCCCCATCCACTCATCTTGTTTGCCAGCATGTACTGCGTGCTTTTTGCTTATTTGTGTTTCGCTGGCTTTTTTGTTGTTGCTTATTTTCATTTGGAAAGCATTTTTCATACATTTGTATTATTTGTCCATTGTCATCTACTGTTTAGCTTATTGAAAAGATGCAACCCCAGATTGGGCATTAGTTTCTGTCACTGCTCACTGTCTGGCATCCAATCTCAGTGTTCCCCAGAGACTTGCCGTAGGTTGGTGCTTCGTCAGCTTGTAAGACAAGTGATGGATCATTTTAATTGGAAAAATGTAATCCTCATTGGTCATTAGTTATTATTTATTGATCATTTTAATAACTATATCCTGATTATTGGTAGTGGCTGGCAATGGAGAGGTCTGTCTGTTTTCTATCGTCTATCTATTGGTTGAAAATATCATAAAAGGTGAATTGCTGGATTACATTAACATCAAATCTCACACCATAAATCTGTATTGCTTAATGATTCATGTTAAATCAGACGGACTGATAACGTAATGACCTGATGAAGACAGATGTAATAAATCAAGTTCTTGCATCATTAGTCAGCTGTGAACAGGAGGTATAGGGTGATTGGGGGGAAATTGGCACAGCGGGGCTTTTTGTGTCCTACATTCACTTTTCAGATTGGATCACTGTGTTACAGTTTCTAAAGGACATCGCTACAATAGGTCAGGTGGTCATGTTTCACAAGTCAAATCTGCAATTCACATGCCAAGCCTTTCTTCAATAGCTAACAGTCATCAGCAATTAGCATTTATATTTTTCACCTTGTCTATAAGATCGTGAGACACGTCTCATTCAGTTTGTAAAGATATATGCTGCTGCTTCCCCAAAAAAGGTGCCAAAATTATTGAATAAAAAGATTATTAAACAATATGATTTTTTTTTTTTTAAAGTTTGAATGATATTGAGTCAAAATTAACTTCACTGTACAATAACTAGGGGTGGGAAAAAAATCTATTCACCTATGCATTGCAATTTTCTTTTTTTTTTACGATTTTGAAATCAATTTTTAATGCCAGAATCGATATATTAGCTTCATTTGAGTCTATGCGGAGGTAAAAGGAAGTTACAACTTTTATTGTTATAGTCTGAGTAACGTGACGTCATATCCGTCATTTTTAATTTAGGTATTTTCCAAAGTAAAAATACCCTAGAAGTGAATGATTCAACTTTTTCAAGTTAACAAGAATCGCAATGAATCATAATATTGAATCGCAATACTTAAAAATCACAATACATATCGAATAGGCACGCAGGTATCGTGATAGTATCGAATCGAGAGACAGGTGTATTGTCCCGGCCCTAACAATAACTGTACAATAACTCAACTGTGCATTAATACTTCATTTATACTGTACATTTCAAGAAATCTTCTTGCATTTCTTAATTTCTTATTTACACTGTTATATATTATTGATATACTGTATATTGTTATATATTTGTACATATTTCTTATATTTCTCATTTATTATTTATTTGTCTACGTTATTTATTTTACTCTACATATAACGTGTATTGTAGCATTATCTACATAATTTACATACAATATACATACTCCTTTATTTTAATTTTTCTTATATTTCTTTATGCTTATATACTGTATAAGAGCAACTGTAACATCCCAATTACCCCCCAGGGATCGATAAAGTATTTCTGATTCTGATGAAAAACTATGACACATAGTTGGATAATTATGGGGATATGCAATATTTTATGAGGACGATGCACACAATTAAAAGAAAGGCTCGATGGAGGTGCTGGTTGGGGTTTCGAACAAACTATAGGTGACAGGAAATCTATGACAATTAGCGACTCGTATTTGAGATCCTGCGTGCTTTGTTTTTACTCCCCCAATGTGGCAAAAGAACCCGATACAGACCGGAGTTTCTACTCTAATGGAGAGATCAATCGTCATACCCTCCTTCCTAATAGGTTAGTTAACAGTTTAAAAGGTGGAGTAAGAAATGGTTGCAGGATTCACGGCTGCATGGCAGAATAGGAAAGAGGAGGCATTTGAGTTAGACTGAATCTTTCATTCAAACACATGCTTCCTTTGGAAATATATACTGTAAATCATTCTATACTTTACTGAAATGTGGTAATATGACTAACATGTTTCTAGCTGGCTTTGGTGGTAACAAAGTTGGCTAAAACTGCACTGCAGAGAACAATTCTGGACCCCCACTGTGGAATTATTGACAGTATCACTGCTGACACCATACTTTTTTCTTTACCCAGAGAGACTCAATTCTTTATAAAAGAGGAAAAGTAGTGACCTGCACAAGATGGACCAATAAAAACTGTACAAAGAATGCAAGGGGGCTTTGAAAACACTGATTAGGCAAAAACTGAAATTCTGCTAGACCCATTTCAATTTGCATACAGACAGCAGAGGCACAGAGGATGTTTCTCTAGTAGTACTCAGTTTTATAAATATCTGGGACTGGATAAAACACATGCCCTCCTTCTATTTGAGGAATTTTCCCACAGGATTTGCTGCCATTTAACCTCCTGTTTTTGCCAAAAAGTTGTTGTCCCATTTTTACTTGGATTGTAAAAATTGTAATAGAAAGTTTGTGACCCGGCAGCCATGTTGAGATCAATTGAGGAAATAAAATACTAATCACCGCCCACCAACTGGAGCAAACTTTCTCATTTTACAGCTAAACAGTACACTACAAAATGTTTCTGAAAACATTTAAGGAGAGAAATAGGCATTACAGTAACAGAATATTGATTCATATTTGATCAGCGCTGCCTAGTTTGTCTGTTTGATCGGAGTGAAGCAACCACATCACACCAATCCTTACTGCCCTTCACTGCTTACCTGTGAGTTATAGAATTGATTTTAACTCCCTATGATCCTGATCGCTGCTTGAGATTCTCTGGCAGGGCCCTACTAATACTAAATCCCGACTTGTCAACAAAGGTGACCGGCCTTTTGCTGTCCGGGCCCCTCAGCTGTGGAACTCCCAGCCTGAGGATCTTACTTTTAACTCTCTTCTTAAGGCTCACTTTTATCTTATGGCTTTTTCTCAACTGATGGTGTATTGTTGTAACTATCTAAATTACGTTATCATGTTTATATCTTTAAGGAACAATGTGTAACATTTCTGGGGATGTATTATCAGAAATGCAATATAATATTCAGAACTATGTTTTCATTAGTGTATAATCACCTGAAACTAAGAATTATTGTGTTTTCGTTAGCTTAGATTGAGCCCTTCATATCTACATAGGGAGCAGGTCCTCTTCATGGAGTCCGCTATGTTTCTACAGTAGTCCAGAACGGACAAACCAAACACTGACTCTAGAGAGAGCCTTCACGTTTTTACGTTACCCATAAGGCCACCGTAGTTCTGAAACTGCGGTAATGTGAGCCGCAGAGCAAAAAAACGTGGTACCACCAGACGCCATCTGACTTTCGTTGCTCCTAAAGTGGTATTATGGTAAGGATGGCCTCTGAGCGAGGCGGACGACAGTTTTGCACTCGGCGGCTCACGTTACCGCAGTTTTGGAAAGGGAGGAGTGAGCGGAGGGGTACTCAGTTGGTTGCAATTTGCAACCACACTACTAGATGCCACCAAGTCTACACACTATACCTTTAAATTCTGGTTCTTAATTACTTTTATCATGTTTTCATTGTAAAGTCCTTTGTAACTTTGTTTTTGAAAGGTGCTATATAAATAAAGTTAATATAACTGTCACTTGTAGCTGCAGTGGACGCTGTTCAGTGTCTGGTTTTATTGCAAGGTCACAGAATTGACAAGCTGACCGAGCAACAGGTGGGTGATTATGTCGACGCATGACTCTACAGAAAATATTATTGCTTTCAAGAAGCTTCATGAAATAAAAGCAATAAAAAGTAGTCCAATATGGATTCAAACATCCATTTATTTAAAGGATAACAACTAAATTGCCAGAATCGCCGTGTCACATCTTAACGCACTACAAAGCTTCTGTTCTTTCGCTCGCACTTTAAACAAAATAAGTAGAGAACTTCAGAAACTGGCTCAACTGTTAAAAACAGCATGTTATAATTAAAGCATGAGAAAGGAAGAGAATGTTTCTCTCTTTCATTTTTTTTTTTTTCCTGTAGTGTTCAGTGGAGCCATATAAAACTAAAAGTTTTTCTGTCATTCTTCTCTGGCTATAAATGGCTACAATTATCCCACAATACACTCTTTAAGTTTCGGGATGATTTTGACTGGAGCAGTTATTTCTACATCCACTTTATTATAGATAGATGCATAGATGTATCCACCATGGTTTGGCAATGTTTATGTGTGAAATCTCCAGATGCCAAAGAACAAAAATTGCTGTCATAAAAAGGTGGTGCAGAAGTCGAAATATGTCTTTTATACGTCTGACTAGCGCTTACATGGTGCCATATCGTAATGTGATGGTAGCGCTTGAAGACGCACAGAAAAATGATATGTTTTGATGTAGCATGAAAAGAAGTTTTCCTACAATTACCACCCAAAGAGACACTTCTCAGTGCTTAGTGCTTTTAGCACCCGGTCCCTCTCAGACTGTAAAGCGAGTAGCCTTTCTTCATTTAGGTGTTGCAAACCTGAAAAAGCGGTTCAGCTGACAAAGATCTATTTGACACTTCATAAACTGTGATCTCTAAAAAGGTTTTAATGACGGACAACATAATGTGCAGCCTTTTGGGGGTAAAAGGTGAGACGACTATAATTAAGGCAACTAAAAGCAAAGACATATGGAAGTGCAAAGAAAACCAAACTGTGCACTTTCATTTGTATCATCAGACTTGCTCTGACTGCTGAAAAGCATAATGTGCGATGTTTAAAAGCTCAAAACCCTCTTTCACGTAATGCATGAGAGTGGATTGAATTCTCCTAGTACTTCAGAAGTCGTTTGGAATAATAATAATAATTTATTTCCTTCCCAAAAAAACATGCCCTTAAAGACATTTTGAGCTACAATTAGACTTGGCTTATAATTTAGGGGAAAATAAAATGTTTTTTTTCACTGGCATAGTCATTAGAGCCTGTCTAAACAGTGACCCAGGTTCATGTCCCTGTGCAGGCTGTTCTCGTACACTGTTGGTAGCTATACTTACGAAAAATAATGCACTGTAATTAAAAATCTATTTATATGTAATCCACATAATTGTGAAACAGGAAGTATAAAGAGTGACAAACGGTGTGCAGGGAGGAGGTCGGGGGGGATGGGCAGGTAAAAAAACACTGGACTTTCGCCCAGGAGATAAGTGTTCGTAACCTGTGCAAAACCAGAAGTCAACGTTGATTTAATTATCACGTATCTTCTGTACATTAGTTATGCCACTTCCGTAGTTACTGTAACCCAAACTATGATCTTTTCCTAAACCTAACTAAGTAGTTTTGGTCACGTAACTTCCGTACATAAGTTACGCCACTTCCGTAGTTACTGTAACCCAAACTATGATCTTTTCCTAAACTTAACTAAGTCATTTTGGTCACGTAACTTCCATACACAAGTTACGCCACTTCTGATGTTAACTTATGATGTTATCTTTTACGAAACCTAATTTATTTTTATTGCCTAAACCTTTCCAAGTCAATCTTTTCCGTAGGAAAAAGAACGAAATCTGAGGAATAACTTTTTGTAAGATATCGAATGAACCGTTGAACCTGTGACATGACATGATAGAGCAGTGAAAAATATACTGAAGTGTCCATTAGCAAGACAATGCCTTCAAACCACCTTCAACAATTCTGTTTTCTCAGCACTCTCACCTCTCTGTGATGAGAGGCAAACACAAAAGACCAATCAATAGTGTGTCGCTTCACAACGTTCACACCAACACTTTTATTCCAGCGCCGGCCAATGCTCTTTATGGCCGATAATACGGCCCCTCATCAGTATTTATCACCTTTATCACCTTTAATGATCCGGCAGATTACGCTGCCAGGTCTGCTCTTAGACTGAATTACAGGTGTGCTTTTATCTCCCTTGTGTTGGTGTCCTTACATTTGTAGAAATAACTAGCAAAGTGCCTGTTTTTATATATGGTTTCATTATGCAGAAAGAGCCCTAAATGCTGCCCTTCTTTATCCTTCAGTCAAGCGTTTTTAACATTGAAAGAGCTCGTCATTTTTCAATAAGAAATTGCCCATAGTGTGGTTTGTTTTGCCAGGAACCATTAACCTTTGGCTCAGGCTTGAATCCACTGGACCGTTATTGGAATATTGGAATTGACTGCCACCCTTTCAGATCTATTATGATGAGAAAAACCTAATCAAGACAAGCCAGTCTCATGTTATCTGGGCAATTATGATAATGAACTATCTGTACACAATAAACGTTTCCACCTTAAAATAAGCTAAAGCCTGCAGTAATAACACCACATCCCTTACCATAAAACCTGCTGCTGCATGGCTCTTTAGATTGAGACATTCAAGCATGCTGCACTCACCACATCTCAATCAGTGATAACATAACATGATTGCTTGTATGTGCAAACATACTTGGCAACAAAACTGTTCCTGATTCAGTTCTTGGAACGCTATTTTGAGGGGATTTTTTACCTCTTCATTCAGAGTAGTTACTCTCCCAGCATAAGAGGAACTGGTGGTCGAACACATGAGCCAATGCAACACCGGCAACCCCCATTTTTAAAAACCAGTTAGCCGCGTAAACAACACAAAACACGACAACAGCTCGTAACGAAACAAATGGAATACAACACGGAGAAATGGACCGACAGTGAAGTCCCGAAGTTATCTTGTTCATGAGCACACACCCACTGAGCCAGAGAACGAGTGAGAGCCGCTAATCAGAGAGCTAACGCAGTAGCACACATGCTAATCCAATAACGCTAGCACAAATGCTAACCCAATAACATTAGAACAAAGGCTAACCCAGTAACACAAAGGCTAACCCAATAACATTAGCACAAAGGCTAACCCAATAACATTAGCACAAAGGCTAACCCAATAACATTAGCACAAAGGCTAACCCAATAACATTAGCACAAAGGCTAACACAATAACGCTAGCACAAAGGCTAACCCAGTAACGTCAACACAAAGGCTAACCCAATAACATTAGCACAAAGGCTAACCCAATAACATTAGCACAAAGGCTAACCCAGTAACACAAAGGCTAACCCAATAACATTAGCACAAAGGCTAACCCAATAACATTAGCACAAAGGCTAACCCAGTAACAAAAAGGCTAACACAATAACATTAGCACAAAGGCTAACCCAGTAACAAAAAGGCTAACACAATAACATTAGCACATAGGCTAACCCAGTCACACAAAGACTAACCCAGTAACACAAAGGCTAACCCAATAATATTAGCGCAAAGGCTAACCCTGTAACACAAAGACTATCCCAATAACGTCAGCACAAAGGCTAACCCAGTAGCAAAAAGGCTAACCCAGTAACACAAAGCACACCCACTCAGTCAAAGAATGACAGCTGGTTGAAAACGAAATCGCAAAAGGTACTTTCGTGATGGTTATTTTGCTTGAGTTTTCTTGATTGTGGCATAAACATTACTAAAATAGTTAACAGAGCTTGAGAAACGTAGCCGTTTGCCGATCTCCCGGCTGGAGACGTATATGAGTGGCGCTGGCCGGCTGATGTCACTTCAGCGTTCCTATCGGCGGTGAAAATGCAAACATAAAAAAAGCCCTTGAAGGTATGTAGCTCTCAGAAGAGCTCCCCGGTGTGCAGTTCCTCTCAGGAAGTCCACAGAACTACTTGGTCCGAAAACGCCTTTTAGTCACTTTAACCTCCTCAAAAAAGATGAAACGAGCCCAGGAGCACAGCTGTAATATATATGGTACACTCTACCTCCCACAGTGCACCCACCACATTTTTCGTACAAATGATACCAGCTTTGGCTGCAAGTGTTGACATAAAATGTGGGATGTTTTTTTACTCAGACTGTACAGAGTCAGTGTCACTTGTTTGCACTGTCTGAATATCAGCCTGAAGGCTGCACCTCAGGGGTTTAGCCCTCTGACAGGTGTGACCATGCTTAGACACTTTTCTCTCCAGGGAGCGAGATGCACTTTAACGCCAAGAGGAAAGGGTCAACATTCTGTTTGACTTCTATTTTTCCCATATTTATATATGTCACATGCTCCCTCCTGCCTCTCCTAGCTCTCTGTGGAGTGGGTCTGCTAACCCTGCTGGAAAATCTATGGATCCACAAAGAAATCCAATAAAGTGGAAGCGTATAGGGCTGCATGTCCTTGTCTTCACTAACTGATACAATCTTGAGCTGTGTGAGGCTGTGATGAAAGAGAGGGCTTTAATTGCCATTGATATGAACAAATGTCAATTGACCTGCAGAGATGTATACAGTGAAGACAAACAGAGTTTTCTTTTAAACAAACTATTTGTGTTTATCCTTAAAGATGCACTAACCAGTATTTTTATAATAATAATAATGGATCACATGATACGTGGAAGGTTAGGGGTTCAGAGCATGGACTGTATATAAGAAGTGGACATAGTCACTTTGACGTCACCCATTGGTTTGTGGACTGACGTTTTGAAGCCTTGAGTTCGGCATTTTGGCCGTCGCCATCTTGTTTTTTTGCAACCAGAAGTGACACGAGAGGGTGGAGCTAAGTACAGTCAAACGCTGAATAAGACATTTTAATGCGATCAAAATGTTACAATTAACTTTCATGAACTGCGGTTGCAGATGGATGGATGGATGGATGGATGAACTGAAAACACACTGTGAAAGTGTTAAAAGGTATAAGACGAAAACGCGGACAATTCCCAGACCGGACAACGCCGTGGTAGCGACCTGTCAATCCCAAGGTAGCCCCGCCCTAAAGCATACCCTGCTTTATGGTCTATTTGACTCTAAATGGGACCATAATTTACTAAATGAACATCATGCTGTATTGAAGAAGACTTGAAACTAGCGATTGAGACCATAAACTCATGTTTACAATGTTTACTGAGGTAATAAATCAAGTGAGAAGTAGAGTCATTTTCTCATAGACTTCTATACAATCAGACTTCTTTTTGCAACCAGAGGAGTCGCCCCCTGCTGGCTATTAGAAAGAATGCAAGTTTAAGGCACTTCAACATTGGCTTCACTTTACAGACCCGGATTTTACCAACTGGATCAGAGTGACAAGATCACAGAGCTTGTTTCAGCTCAGTGTTTTGGCTTTACGGCCCGCAACTTTACTGTTGGCAGATGGTTCACTCTGCTCTCAAAGCCTCGTTTTTGGCGGCAGCAGGCAGTTGTTTTTAGTGGAAAAGCTCTAATAAACCCGCTGTACACTAAAGAAAACAGACAAAGTTGGCCTCTAGCTGGTGAACACAGTGGAACATTTCGCAGCTGAAGAGTCAGATATTTCTCTCAGCAGTTGGTGGGACCAAAAATGGAGAGTGAGTACATGTATAATTATGATCAAAATGAGTAAAAGAACATTAGAACTCAAGGTCCACTAACCAGCATTTTGTGGATCTTTCAAATGCATTTCTTCCTTAGCTGATGGAGTTTGCTCAAGTGTCACAGAGGTGTTTTTTTTTTTGTCAAACTACTGTTTCCAAAATCAAGAATGAACTTTTACACTCTACTATTAAATCATTGCTCCACAGTAAAACTAGAGGTCAGAAAACTCTGCACCACTGCTCCACATCGTTCATTTAAAGACACATTCTTCATCGTCTTATGATTCAGGACAGTTGAATGTTCTAAAGCTGAAGTTGAATCTTGAATCTTGGTGACAGACGTGCGGGGACATGCACTGGACTTGACACCTGTCAGTCTGCCGCAAGATGCTGTGTGTTGCATCATGAATTGCCTCTCACCGGCCTCTCACAATGTATTCTCAGGCAGCTTTTGCTCGCCACCCCTCCTCGCGCCTCATCTAAGATACATTCTCGCCCCCTGCGACATGTCATGACTGGCTGTGTGTGGAGCATTGAAAGCGCGGGGCTCGACTGACACTCGTGTCCAGATAAACTATGGATTGTGGCGGACCCGCGTATTAGATCTGTGGACAATAAATCTAGATGATGCATGACACGGCACCTCATCCGAGCTTTCCTCCAAGCCTCGGGCATATTAAGTTGCAGAGCAGCAGTGGCCCCTCTCTCAAGGTCAATGTCAGAGGGGAGGGCGGCGGTGATGGAGGAGGAGCAGGAGGACTGGAAGAGAAGGAAGGTAGAGCAAAATGCCAATGTGATGGGTATTTAAAATACACTTTCACAAGAGAAAAATGTTGAGTAACAAAAACATGCTGTAGCAAACCCTTAGACACAGCAATAAAGCCCCTCGTGTTTGTTGACCTTTCGTTCCTCACGCTCCCCGGTGCTCCTTTTGTTCGCCATCCCCCTTTCCTCTCCTTGACTCTGTGAGATGTTTTTGTGTTTTCTGTCTCTGACAATATGGCAGTGGTTGGAGCACTTGCATACAAAGATCTATTCAGTAGATTCTACTGTATATATGCTGTCCTCGTGGAGTATTTGAATGCAGGGCCGCGACACCTGGTGACACTCTAACCTTGAGTTTGGCATCCGTCGGGGCTGGCATAATGGCAAGACAAACACAGCGCCAGCCAAGGCCTCCATAATCTCAATGTGATGCAGGTCAGGATAAACAAATCAAATGTACTGATCCCAGGCCTGATACTGAAACAGTGACAGTCTGGAAGAGGAAATACAAAGATTTATAGAAATATACAAAGATACGAAACCGAATTGAAAAGCCCATTTCCACAAAACCATCAGACACAAACATTACTTGGGGGCAATATTTCTTAAGACTGTCTCTGATCCTGCAAACAAAAGTGACGCATTAGTCGTGAACTCAATTCACCTGCGATCATTAAAGTTAGTGCACGTTTGAAACTTTGCTTCTGATATACCACCCTAACTCTACTCCTCACTTACGTATCCACCAGTTTCAAGAAATGTTATATGAGGCTGACTTTACTCTACAGTTCCTATATGAATACTAGATGTGCTGTACATTTTGTCTTTAGGAAAGCTATGTGTTATCCAAATGTACTGCGCACTACTAAAGCATTCTGTAGGCATCCAGCTGGTCTGGCCAAAGTTCATGTACAGTTGGGGCCGACCATGCCGAGATGCGTCGCGACAGGCACGGCCGCTTCAAAAACGCTTTTGCAAAGTGTGTCGGGCAAAACAGCGGTGCACCTGTGGAGCAGGGCTGCGTGCTTGCAACCAAGCGATCAAATGTGATTAACGGGAAAATGTGGTCTATCTCTCTCTCTCTCAAAGACAGTAGCCTACATGAAATCACAACATGACATATGAATTCCCCCTTCCCTCTCAAACTGTGAGACAAGGCAAAGGAAAGTTTGAAGCAACAGGATAACTAGTGATATCCCCAACTGAGAAACAATGAGCTGTGGAGCCGTCGCTCGAGGGAGAGGAGAGAGGAAGATATCCTCAAGATTGTAGATGCTGCACAAAATGCTCAGAGAGAACAATAAAAAGTCTAAAGGAAGGGCCGACTGGTGAGCAGAGACTCCACCTGTTTGAAAATAAAGACTCTAGGCTTAATGAAAAGTAATTGGAGGCTGAATCTGCAGCTGTCCTCTGACTTAATTTTAGGTTCAAATCTTCATCTGTAATTGCAGATCAGGATGCGGGAAAGCCCAGGAGACGACTACACAATCACAATAAACAGGCTAGGGAATGCAGAAACATAAAGCACTTTAATGAAAGAAATGGGCACAATGACTGCTGGTCAGTCAATTGTGATAACTCTAGCAAATGTTGTAAGTCGGTGTCGATGTGACCTCTCAGTGCACATGGAGTCAGGACATGTGGCGCTGTAGTTCTGGCTAGAACAGGGGTGTCAAGTGTAGGCTACTGTTCATGCAAGAGCAGCCATTGGAAAATATTTTTGTCAAAAAGAAGAAAAGTGGAAACCGAGTGTCGGGTTTTCCAAGAAAAATAGACCAGTTCCTATTTCTTCACAGAGGTAAATGTGAAGCCAGTGTGATTGATGTGTTTCAGTGCTCAAGGAATAAAATTTTCGGCGCCACTATCAGACTCATCATGGCGTAAAATACAAGAACTTGCAAAGGACAACTTAGAAGATGAGAGATCAGCGAGACATTTCATCATCTCTTTTGTTAATGGATTGTTCATTAATTGTGAACGTTTTCAGAAAGTATTTCTCAAGGGACCAGCCCACTTGAGATCAAATTGTGTGTGGCCCATGACCTAAAATGAGTTTGACACTCCTGTAAGTAGAATATTGGAAGAGACTGACAAAAGGTATGTTGGACATAATTAATACCATAGTATGATAATAACAGTCCATAACAAATCAAATATACGGGATAATAACCATAAAACAGCATTGCGGTCGCACCTTTTCTCTGATTTACACCTAACATAGATCCTCCGTGTTGCCCTTCTAACCCCATTTGTACTTTATTTTCCTGAACATCTCCCCGGAGAGTTGACCTAGAAATCCAACTAAAATACCAACTGCCCGATCCCACAGAGATGATTAGATGGGGGCGGTATTCACGATAGAACCCAAGTGTCTTAATTCAGCCCAATTACAGGTAGGACTGCATATGGGGAAGATGTCAGAGTAAATGTCACCGTACAGTTTCCACGGGTAATTACCTTGCTTCGGTGTAACAAGGGGGCTATTTGGTGCGAAGGGATTAGAACGGACCATGAAGGGGAAGTGGAAGATTCCCATCGGATTCGGAACTTTCCAGAGGGCAAATTTTTTTCTCCCCGGCAACGCGTAATTAAAGAACACTGCTTTAACACCAAATGCCAACGTTTGACCACAAGGAATTGCATTTAATTACCAACTAATTGCTGACATTTTGAGCCCTGTGTTTGACTATTTTTGGTGAATCATATTGTGGGTGTCAGTGCTGTATTGTACAAGTTACAGCTGGGCGATATGACGAAATATATGTATGTATATATCGTCAAAAGATATAAAATGCTTATCATTTCTATTTTTCCTTTATCTTTTCTATCGTGATGTCGAAAAACCAGCGGCCAAACTGGTATTATTTACGTCATTTGGACGACGCTTTACGTTCTTTGTATGTGGGAGCCGGAGTGAACAGCTGTTTTGTTTCAAGAGGGTCAACATGCAGACACTTTCTCAGACTCAGCCCAACTAAAACAAAACATAATATTTGCTCCAATTCTACCCCCTGCTGCTTTAAAGTCTGCCACCTGTCCTGGAAAACGAATTTATCAGCTGTTTTTGATTCACATTACATTTCTTATCTAAACATGCCAAACCTGTTTAGGTAAAGTATAGGCTCTGCCTATATCTTAATTTAGTTATTGAATTACCAGAAAACATGCTATATCGTGATTAGGACTGCCAATCAATTAAAATATTTAATTGCAAATAATGGCATGATTGTCCATAGTTAATCACACATTTTTTATCTGTTCAAAATGTATCTCAAAGGGAGATTTGTCAAGTATTTAATACTCTCAACGTAGGAGTGGTTAAATATGCTTGCTTTATGCATGTGCTGTAATGTATTTATATATTTATTATCAAAAATCAATTAACAACACAAAACATTGACAAATATTGTCCAGAAACCCTCACAGGTACTGCATTTAGCATAAAAAAATATGCTCAAGTCATAACAAACTGCAGCCCAACAGGCAACAACAGCTGTCAGTGTGTCAGTGTGCTGACTTCACTATGACTTGCCCCAAACTGCATGTGATTATCATAAAGTATTGTGTGAACTTTGACAGCCCGATCGTGATATCTATCGTTATCAACATATGAAAAGACCTACAGTATATCGGGATAGAAGATTTTGGCCATATCGCCCAGCTCTAGTAGTATAAGTATGGCAGCAGAAAGCATCCAAAAGAGACTTCTGTGTTACCTGCTGACAGATGCAAACTGTTCTCTGAGGAAGTCATTAGAGCACCTTTGCATCTGCTTACTGTTTACTTTAAAAACTTAACACAGTATTCTTAATGTGAGACTGCCTCATTTAATTTAGGACATGCTGTTCTTTGCCCAAAATAACAAAAAAGCATAGCACTTTATTTGTTAGCCGCAGTAGCAGATGAGAGATTAGCGGACCAGTTGGACCAGATTATGTTATGTATTGTTTGACTGAGAAAGCAGCACAGGATGTGCTGTCTGCAAACAAGTGTTGCTGCTTCTCTGCTAGAATATATGGACACTATGAGGGGAGATGCCTGACACTCATCGTGTTTTAGCATTTCTCTGCTCCTCATTATTCCAGTGTGAAACTGCCATGCCTGCAGTGTATGTTTTCAGTGCTGGCAGATGGAAAAAAAAAATATATGATGATTCTATTTCACAGATAGAATCAACCAAAACAGAAAAAAAAGGCCATCGGACAGCGGAAAATCTACTTAAATTGATTTCTTCTGTGGAAAATAAGCAGCTTACATGCCAAATATCCAAACCTCTGGATATCCGTGACAGATTGTAAAGCCCCCTGAGGCAAATTTGTGATTTGTGATACTGGGTTTATATAAATAAAATTGACCTGACTTGACAGCCCGGAGTCACACCGAGTTTACTTTTACTGCTCCAAAGTGACCTCATCACCATCTTCTGGTCTAAATGGAGTCGCCTGGAAATCTAATCTTTCACACAGGAGTGATTCAGCCTGTGTGTGTGTGTGTGGCTAAATCTAGACAATGAGTCAGCGCCTCATTTCCATGTGGGATGTACAGCAGTATATTCTTAAGACTTCCCTCTGTGCCGAATAATGAACAATGGACTTTATTTTAAAATAAACTTAAAGACAGGTATGGAGGCTGTAAGTCAAAAAAATCTTCATTTCTAGTTCTAGTCAGTTCTATATCTGCGGAATAAATTGATAATGATTTTAACCTAATGTGCAATCTTTTATCATTTTAACTCTGAGCTTGCAGCTGCCTGGAAGATAAACCAACACGCATGAAGGTGACGATTCCCTGAGGGGATTTCCTTCAGTACTCATAATTTATATATATATAAATAAATAAATATAACTATTGATCAACAGAAAACCAATCAGCAACAAGACTTTCGGTTCATTGTTCAAGTCATTTATCAAACAGAAATGGAATATCAATGGGAATTTGAATGTCTACTATTACATGACAGCAGGACAAACTCTACCCTTTAAACCTATTAAAAAAAACATCAAACAGGGTGTGACCTTCAGACTGAAATCCTCCAAAACAGTTCATGAGGAAACTTTTAGATAAACCTGTTAATCCTGTTCCTGTGATTGGCAGCAATGTTGTCGTCAAACTGCGCCTTTAAGGCCATCATGCAGTTTTAATAAAATATATATATATATATATATATATATAAATATATGTATTTTTTGCATGTAAATTACTTATTATTTTTTATTTAAAATAGAGTATATGTGAGCAGGAATTGACTACTCAACCTGTGCAGGAAAGGCCCGCCCAAAGCTAGTTGATTGACAGCTTGGCCTTTCAAGGAATAGCACAGGCAATAGGGAAAAGAATAAAGAAAAGTAAAGGGATAAAATTTAAATAAATTAAATTATATACAAATAAATAAATTACATCAATTAAGAATTTACAGACAAATTAGAGTAATTTAAATGCAAAAAATAAATAAATGACATTATAAATAAATTACATAAATTAAGAATTTACAGACAAATTAGAATAATTTAAATGCAAAAAAATAAATAAATTACATTATATAGAAAAAAATATATTAAAATGTACAGACAAAAATAGAGTAATTTGAATGCAAAAAATAAATACATATATCCTATAGTCCTTTCTGATTTGACGCTATATAAAAATAAATTGAATTGAATTGAATATATACAGAAATAAATTAAAAGATAACTGTTAAAGTAAATGAAAAATGATTCTGTTATATTTTGTTATTTGTATATATATATATTGCATATCAATTAAAAAAATTTTTTAAAGGGTTACAAATAAATAAATGACATTAAATCATTAAATAAACAAAATAAATAAAACATAAAATAAATAAATTAATAAAGAATATACAGAAAAAGATGTAGTTAACCCGTATTCATTTTGCCAACCGTGTATCCCATAAAAATATTTTTTTAATGAGAATAATTCTTTTGTTCTTCAGCAATGTTTCCCAAACTGCGTGTGCGAAGACGCCTACAACAACACCTACGCCTGCGTCCGGACCCTCGACGGCAAAGACAACCTGCAATACTGCGAGTTTGCAGACAGCGAGGTACAGCATGACGACATACAGTACATGTAATCTGAGTCCTTTATGTGACAACAGATGTGACGAAACTCAGCGTCTCATCTTCTTCTTCTTCTTTGTGTCCCCAGTCGTTTGTGGAAGTGTACAACCTGACGTCAGACCCCCACCAGCTGGAGAACATCGTGAAGAAGGTGGATCCGGCCGTCCTGCAGGCGATGAACCAGCGGCTTATAAAGCTCCAGTCCTGTTAGGGCGACAGCTGCCGCGACACCAAGTAACCAAGAAGCGACGCACGCCAGGAAGCTGCCATTTCTACGAGATGGGGTTGGTTTATCCGACTTGTTTGGTCAACTTTTACCACAAGCGTGACGGTTGGATCGACCTTTTTTTATAACCCTGTTTCCCGTTTTGACTCGTCTCAACAGGAAAAGTTAAATGATGGCTGGATTCTATTCAGCTGCTTCAGTTTCAGGGTCCTGGTATTGTGCATGCTGGCTCACTGTCACTCTGTCATGGTTTACTGGGACACTTGAATAGAACGGAGCCGTCGTTAAAGGACACGTTTGACGTTTTGGGAAATACGCTAGTTTGTCACGGTCCCTCTGCTTCACTCCTCGCCGCCAGGAGACTTCTTCACCGGGAAATATATCTATAGACGCCGGTTGAGTTCACCGATTGAAGCAAATAAGAGCCGGGCTATTAATTGAAGTTTTGAGATATACACGTTTTTATACGGACCCTCCACCAGAATCTCCCAAACTGTCAAACTTCTCCTTTAATGTTTACTGTAGTTTTCTTACGACGACGAGTCAAAATATCTGCTGTGAAAATGTTCTTAGGGTTTTTTTTATTCTTTTATATTTGAGATAAACTCCTCACCCAGTTCATATTGTGCAGATCTCTGCATATAAACTGCACTATAAACTTCTGTTCTTTACTGACTGTTCGGGGTTCAAAATGTCATCTCAACTTTTTTTGTTCTTAAATGATGCACAACCAAAGGTTTACTAGCTGTTGTTAATCCAATCATCTCTAAAGGAAGAGTTCGACATTTTGGGAAAATACACTTATTTGCTTTCTTGCAGAGAGTTAGCTGAGAAGATGATATCACTCAAGCTTAGCATAAAGACTGGAAACGGGGAAACAGCTGGCCACTTCTGCGTTTTACTGGAGGGGTTTTGTGCCAAACAATTTCTTGGTTGGGAAATAAGAAATAATCCTTGTAGTTATATAAATATTACTTGTATTTTTACACGTTTTTGTACGGACAAATCAGAACTTCTACTTTCTGTACATCAGAAAGTCACGTCTGTCCGTTCAGTATAAAGCTTAGCACAGAAAATAGTGTGAAAACAGCTGTTTAAAGATATCAAAATCCACCTATCTGCATCTCTAAAGCTCACTAATCACCTCGTTATGTCTCGTTTGTTTAATTCAAAACAAAAACTGAAGTGTAAAAATGATAATTTGCAATTTAACGGAGGTTAACGGTATGTTTGGAACGGTTTCTTGGCAAGAATAGTTTGACATAGACAACCATAAAACTACAATTTGATGTTTTGACATGTCAGTTTTTGTGTGAATTAAACAAACATGATATAAAGTGTTTATCAGTGAGCTTTAGAGGTTCTGCAAAGTGGATTTTATAACATTTAGACAGAACCAGGCGAGCTGTTTCCAGTCTTTATGTTAAGCGTTTAACCAGCTGCAGCTTCATATTTCCCAAAATGTCAAACTGTCTCTTTAAGCTGAACTTATTTAGAGTTCAGCTCTTAAATATTGTTGAACTTTTATCTCTGCAGAACTTCTAATGAAAGAAGTTGAAGTCTTTTGTGCCTCACACACAACTTTGTTTTAATTTTTAATCCTGCTGTTTGATATTTTACACGGAGTATTAATGATGACATTTATGTTATTGAGCCTTTTTAATTAAAAAGGAAGATGGAATAAAAAGGGCTGTGATATTTTTCGATGCGTGTTTTGTAATTGTGAGCTGGAAGTTTCACCAGGTAACATGATGAAACGAAACGCTCCGATCCCGTGTGCCTCGTGTTTGCACTGACGAGGCTCACGTGCCTTAAATGTGAATGTATTTGCACTGTGATGAAATTAACAATAAATCAAAAGAAGCATTTAAATGAACTTGTCATGTGGATATTTTTCTTTTAGGTGTCACACAGCAAAAGTACAATGTACTATTCAGCATTTATAAACATTAAATAAACAGGTTATAACACACTTTAATGTAGTTGTAAAGACATTTCAAGTGTTTTCATTATATTGTCATTTATTGTCTGTTTATACAGCAGCCTTCAGGTCCACAGGAGGAGTTATAGTTATACATTAATAAACACTTATATGTACTTACATCTACATTACAGAGTGTTATAAACCGCTTATTAAATGTTTATTTACTGCTTATAAATGCTACAAAGGGGGGACTAAGTGTAATCTTCTTCTTCTGGAGTAATGTGCTGAAAATTAATGAACAAGATGTATAAAATGCAACCTGATATTTTAACTTTGAAGTATCTTATAGGACCCCAACCGGTATTAACTTTTCCCTTGACTTACAAACCATGATACGTTCGGCTGAGTCAGAGGCTTCTTTTAAATTAAAGCTTAAAACATACTTTTATCGCACCGCTTTTCCCTGATTTCATCTACTTACTCTACTTGTATTGCTGTTTTTATGTGTTGCTATAATGTATGTTCTGTGTGTTCTTTCTTGCTATGTGAAGCACTTGATAATTTGTTTTGATAAATAATATATAAATAAAGATATTATATTATGATGATAAACATGAGGAATGGAGGTGATGAAACTGCATGTGAATTGAAAAATTGACAATTTAGTGTTGTGAATGATGAATGTAAGATGGTGAAAATGATAAAACACGGCTCTTTTTTCATCGTATCACGTTTTAAATTAATCAAATCACTTGATAATTTATCAATTCACATAAATTTTTACAGATCTGTTGTTCAATTTACATGCATTTATTATCGCCTCAATTTTTTATCAATTAATATTTGTTACTTCCACCGCTCATAGATAAAAGGATGACATTTCCAAATGTAAATAACAGTTGGATCATAGCGAACTGGAGCTGCAGTATATACATACATACAGTTTATTAAACCTTGTAGTTACTATATATGTTTAACAATATCAGGCATAATGTTACAATAACACATGTTTATTTAAATCTGAGCATTTATTTCACAAAAGCAATAACGCTGAAGAACAAGAGCAGAATCCATGTGGTGGTAAACCATCTCTAGTAGAAACATTCAGTATTAGTACAACATCAGAGGTACTTGTACACGGCTTTATCCTGCAGCGTCTGAATCTCTAACTTGACGGGGCATTTGTACAGGTGCGACAGCAGCGACTCCGAGTAGCCGATCAAGAAGTAAAACTTCTGCGGAGGTAACTTCTGGATCATCAAAGCGCACACGATGAGCAGGTTGCCGCGTCGTTTGATCACGATCTCGTTGGCCAGGCAGGCGTGGAAGGTCCCGAACATGAAACGTCTTATGAACACGTCCTCTATGGTCCGGTCAGCTGCACCCTCCTCTCCTTTCAGGTTACCTAGAAGAAACAGGAAGGAGAGTTTACAGAGTATACAGCAATACATCCACTTTAAGTATATCGCCTAATACAACTTTTAAACCGATTAAAATAGTCTCTGCATGCTTTGCTCCTTTCCCACAAGTCCTGTTGTATTTACATCTTTACAAACACTAGATTCAAACTGTTAAGTTGCTCTTTAAGGAGCATGCTCGTGGTCGTGGTCATGGTCATGGTCATGGTCGTGGTCGTGCTCACTGGTATTGTGTGACAGCCATCCTTTGCGGTGGGCGATGTAATGAGGTGGAAGTGCTTGCTCATAGGTTATAGGTTTGTCTCCTTTCCCCACTCGGACACGAGCTGCTTTGTTCTGGAAAACAAAAGAGAAAGAAAGAGGATAAAATGTCAGTAAAGCAAACTGATAACTACACGATGAGCCTCGATCCAAAAGCAAGAGTGCTCACTAGTGCTTAGTTACGCCATCGTGCAAATCCCAAATATACAAAGAACTCTGCACTTCAGAGACTGTAACTCTGCGAGATATCTTCTTAAATTGTCTAGCTCATATGGGCAAGTGAGGACTGTTTTAAGACAGACTCAGAATAATGTGAACCTAACCTATATAAGGTTAATTATAATGATGTCTGGAGTGTTTACCTTGCAGCACGCTGCAGTGACGTGGAGAGCTCTGCTTCCAGAGGAGCTGCATAATGAGCCGGACCTGGATAAAGAACTCTGCAGAGGGGAAATAAACCATCAGATTACTACGACTAGTTCTGAGAACAGGAGGCTTTACAGGATCTAATCAGGATCAGTAAGAGCTGAGCTTGTGAAATGATGATTCAGTTGCAGTTCCCAGTTTAGCCCAACTGGTTATCCACCTTTGGTTATACATTTTAACACACTTTATGTTGTCATTTATCCACAAGAAGACACAAGAAAAGTGTTGAAATAAAACATTTGCATCTATGAATGTCTGTTTTTGCAAAAAGAACAAGAATGCTTCTTTAATGTTCAGTTAAGGGGAGACACCCGAGGTCAGGGGTCAGCAACCTTTACTATCAAAAGAGACATTTTTGGCAAAAAAATAAATTTTAAAAATCTGGCTGGAGCCGCAAAACGTATTTGAGCCTCATAATGAAGGCAACACCACCTATTGCATGTACTACCCTCGTACCTGTTGTAGGTTTATGGTACGACGGAGTATTAGGGCAACATTGAGGAAAAAAATAAATCTGAGATTACCAGAATAAAGTTTACGAGAAAAAAAAGTCGTAATATTATAAAGTAGTACTTTACATGTTATTTTTGTTTTCTTTTTGTAAACCTATGACTTTATTCTCATAATATTACGACTTTATTCTCGTAATATTATTACTTTATTCTCGTAATATTATAAAATGTTTTCTCGTAATATTACAAATTTATTCTCGTAATATTAGGACTTTTTTTCTCGTAATGTTATGACTTTAATCTCGTAATGTTATGACTTTAATCTCATAATGTTATGACTTTAATCTCGTAATGTTATGACTTTAATCTCGTAATGTTATGACTTTAATCTCGTAATGTTATGACTTTAATCTCGTAATGTTATGACTTTATTCTCGTAATGTTATGACTTTAATCTCGTAATGTTATGACTTTAATCTCGTAATGTTATGACTTTAATCTCGTAATGTTATGACTTTAATCTCGTAATGTTATGACTTTATTCTCGTAATGTTATGACTTTATTCTCGTAATATTATGACTTTATTCTCGTAATGTTATGACTTTATTCTCGTAATATTACAAAATGTTTTCTCGTATATTACAAATTTATTCTCGTAATATTACAACTTTATTCTTTTAATATTATGACTTTATTCTCGTAATATTACAAAATGTTTTCTCGTAATATTACAAATTTATTCTCGTAATATTAGGACTTTTTTTCTCGTAATATTATGACTTTATTCTCGTAATATTATGACTTTATTCTCATAGAGTTATGACTTTAATCTCGTAATATTATGACTTTATTCTCTTAAAGTTATGACTTTAATCTCGTAATATTATGACTTTATTCTCGTAATGTTATGACTTTATTCTCGTAATATTATGACTTTATTCTCATAGAGTTATGACTTTAATCTCGTAATATTATGACTTTATTCTCTTAAAGTTATGACTTTATTCTCGTAATATTACAAAATGTTTTCTCGTATATTACAAATTTATTCTCGTAATATTACAACTTTATTCTTTTAATATTATGACTTTATTCTCGTAATATTACAAAATGTTTTCTCGTAATATTACAAATTTATTCTCGTAATGTTATGACTTTATTCTCGTAATGTTATGACTTTATTCTCGTAATGTTATGACTTTATTCTCGTAATATTATGACTTTATTCTCATAGAGTTATGACTTTAATCTCGTAATATTATGACTTTATTCTCTTAACGTTATGACTTTATTCTCGTAATATTATGACTTTATTCTCGTAATATTATTACTTTATTCTCGTAATATTATGACTTTATTCTCGTAATGTTATGACTTTAATCTCGTAATATTATGACTTTAATCTCGTAATGTTATGACTTTATTCTCATAGAGTTATGACTTTAATCTCGTAATGTTATGACTTTATTCTCGTAATATTATGACTTTAATCTCGTAATGTTATGACTTTATTCTTGTAATGTTACAAAATGTTTTCTTGTATATTACAAATTTATTCTCGTAATATTACAACTTTATTCTTTTAATATTATGACTTTATTCTCGTAATATTACAAAATGTTTTCTCGTAATATTACAAATTTATTCTCGTAATATTAGGACTTTTTTTTCTCGTAATGTTATGACTTTATTCTCGTAATGTTATGACTTTAATCTCGTAATGTTATGACTTTATTCTCGTAATATTATGACTTTATTCTCGTAATGTTATGACTTTATTCTCTTAAAGTTATGACTTTATTCTCGTAATATTACAAAATGTTTTCTCGTATATTACAAATTTATTCTCGTAATATTAGGACTTTTTTTCTCGTAATGTTATGACTTTAATCTCGTAATGTTATGACTTTATTCTCGTAATATTATGACTTTATTCTCATAGAGTTATGACTTTAATCTCGGAATATTACGACTTTTTTTCTCGTAATGTTATGACTTTATTCTCGTAATATTATGACTTTATTCTCATAGAGTTATGACTTTAATCTCGTAATATTATGACTTTATTCTCTTAAAGTTATGACTTTAATCTCGTAATATTATGACTTTATTCTCGTAATGTTATGACTTTAATCTCGTAATATTATGACTTTATTCTCATAGAGTTATGACTTTAATCTCGTAATGTTATGACTTTAATCTCGTAATGTTATGACTTTATTCTCGTAATATTATGACTTTATTCTCGTAATGTTATGACTTTATTCTCTTAAAGTTATGACTTTATTCTCGTAATATTACAAAATGTTTTCTCGTATATTACAAATTTATTCTCGTAATATTAGGACTTTTTTTCTCGTAATGTTATGACTTTAATCTCGTAATGTTATGACTTTATTCTCGTAATATTATGACTTTATTCTCATAGAGTTATGACTTTAATCTCGTAATATTACGACTTTATTCTCTTAAAGTTATGACTTTATTCTCGTAATATTACAAAATGTTTTCTCGTAATATTACAAATTTATTCTCGTAATATTAGGACTTTTTTCTTGTAATGTTATGACTTTATTCTCGTAATGTTATGACTTTATTCTCTTAATATTATGACTTTATTCTCATAGAGTTATGACTTTAATCTCGTAATTTACGAAAAATTTTCTTGTAATATTCTGACTTTATTGTGTAAATCTCAGATGTTTTTTCCCTCAATGTGGCCCTAATACTCCGTAGTACATTATCTCTTTGGCCCTCACTGCATTAGACTTATATACTATATACTTAGACTATAAACTGTGTTACCTTCATCACAATGATCAAATGTTTTGCGGCTCCAGACAGATTTTTATTTATTTTTTGCCCCGAAATGGCTCTTTTGATAGTAAAGGTTGTTGACCCCTGTCGTAGATGAGGTAAAAAGTACATTACTTCCCTCCAAATTGTAGTAGAAGTAGGAAGTAGCATGACATTTTAAATACTCAAGTAGAGTACAAATACCTCTGGTTATATAGAGTCAGAAAAACAACAACCGGCAGGGGATTGATCCAGTTAAAAGTTCAAAGAGGTCCTGATCATCTGTTGTCTCTCCGTCACCTCCATCACTGTCTGTCTGTCTGTCTGTCTGGTATCAGTGTCGGCCTACCTCCACCTTTGTCGTCTCCCATCATGCAGCTCTTTGATGTGACAGACCTTACAGTCTGAAGAAAGAAAATTAACCTTAAAGGGAGATTAGTCAAGTATTTAATCCTCTTATCAACATGGGAGTGGACAAATATGCTGCTTTATGCAAATGTATGTATATATGTATTATTGTAAATCAATTAACAACATAAAACAATGACAGATATTGATCCAGAAACCCTCACAGGTACTGCATTTAGCATAAAACAATATGCTCCAATCATAACATGGCAAACTGCAGCCCAACAGGCAACAACAGCTGTCAGTGTGTCAGTGTGCTGACTTGACTATGACTTGCCCCAAACTGCATGTGATTATCATAAAGTGGGCATGTCTGTAAAGGGGAGACTCGTGGCTACCCATAGAACCCATTTACATTCACATATCTGGAGGTCAGAGGTCAGTATGTGAGCCATGCTCACTTTTACCTTTTTTTTTTTTTTTTTACTTGCTTTTACTGCCAAGACCTGCTAAACTGTTTTTCATTGTTTTTCCATGACAATGACAATAACATCTCTAAGTCTAAGACTTTTTATCGACATACTATATACTATGACTTTTTTATATTTTTTAGTGATATACTATATACTATGACTTTTTTATATTTTTTAGTGATATACTATATATTATGGCTTTTTTATATTTTTTAGTGATATACTATATACTATGACTTTTTTATATTTTTTAGTGATATACTATATATTATGGCTTTTTTATATTTTTTTGTGATATACTATATATTATGGCTTTTTTATATTTTTTAGTGATATACTATATACTATGACTTTTTTATATTTTTTAGTGATATACTATATACTATGGCTTTTTTATATTTTTTAGTGATATACTATATATTATGGCTTTTTTATATTTTTTAGTGATATACTATATATTATGGCTTTTTTATATTTTTTAGTGATATACTATATATTATGGCTTTTTTATATTTTTTAGTGATATACTATATATTATGGCTTTTTTATATTTTTTAGTGATATACTATATATTATGGCTTTTTTATATTTTTTTGTGATATACTATATATTATGGCTTTTTTATATTTTTTAGTGATATACTATATATTATGGCTTTTTTATATTTTTTAGTGATATACTATATACTATGACTTTTTTATATTTTTTAGTGATATACTATATATTATGGCTTTTTTATATTTTTTAGTGATATACTATATACTATGACTTTTTAATATTTTTTTTAATGATATACTATATACTATGATTTGTGGTTGGAAACCGGATCACCTGGATTCAACCCAGCAGACACGGGCCGAATCACTCAGCCACCATGTCGCTGTGGGGAGGAGGGAGAGGGTATGGAGGGGTGATGGTAGGAGGCGACCACGTCACCGTGGGGAGGAGGTTGAAATCACTTCATATAGAGCAGGTAGGGTGTAGGGGGTAGGGGTTGTAGGGTGTAGGGGGTGTAGGTGTAGGGGTTGTAGGGTATAGGGGGTGTAGGTGTAGGGGTTGTAGGGTATAGGGGGTGTAGGTGTAGGGGTTGTAGGGTATAGGGGGTGTAGGTGTAGGGGTTGTAGGGTGTAGGAGGTGAAATCACTTCACATAGAGTAGGTAGGGTGTAGGGGTCGTAAGGGGTGTAGGTGTAGGGGGTGTAGGGGTTGGTGGGTGTAGGGTGTAGGGGGTGTAGGGGTTGTAGGGTGTAGGTGTAGGTGGTGTAGGGGGTGTAGGTGTAGGGGGTGAAGGGGCGGGATGGTCAGAAGGGGGATGGGGGAAGAATGTGGAGAGAAAGGATGCTACTTCTCTCTCCTCTCTTTCTCCTTCCTCTCCTTCTTCTCCCTTTTCAAGTCCTCCTTCTCTTTTTTCTCCAGAGCCTCCTTTTCCTTCTTCACTCTTTTCAACTCCTCCTTCTCTCTTTCCTCCCTCTCCTTCTTCTCTCTCTTCTCTCTTTCCTCCCTCTCTTTCTTCTGTCTCTTCTCCTCCTTCTCCTTCTCCACAATCAGCTTCTTTAACTCCTTCTTCTTGGCATTCATCTCCTCCGCGGTCATCTGCAGTGCTCCCAGGTCAAGTTTCTGGTGGAGCTCCTGGAGGCAGAGGAGTTGTGCCTGGAGGTCTGTGGTGGTGTCGGTCTTGAGCCGGATCTGATCTTCCAGAGCGGCGAGTTTCGTTGACCACTCGGCCTCGCTCTGGAGGAGCTGCATCTCCTTCTCCTTCAGCCGGACCTCGCTCTGGATGAGCTGCATCTCCTTCTTTAGAGTCAGGACTTCCAGAGCCATCTTGGCCGTCGTCAATCCGGTGATCAGATCATCCTTTTCCAGGACGACCTGGCTCACCTTCCTGTCCGACTCGTCCTGCAGAGATTTGACCATCAGATTCTTTTGATCAAGTGCAGATTGGAGCTCTCTCTCACAGGTCTCTCTGATCTCCCTGTTCTCCTCCTTCCAAGCTTCACAGGCCTTTTCACACTTTTCAGTCCAGCCCTGGTTGACCATCAGGATCTCATTCTGCTTTTCAAGCAGACTTTGATTGAGAGAGTCGGTCACCTCCTGTTTTTCCTGCTCCTTGGTCTGCAGGTCGCTCTGAACCTGTATCAGGATCTTGTTCTTTTCCAGCTCCCAGCCGGACTCCTTGGCGGCCATCTGCTCCGTCAGGGCAGCGTTTTCGGCGGCCAGTTCAGTGTTGTGCTGGTGGGAGTCCTTCAGCTGGTTGCTGGTAGTCTGTTTGACCATCACGATCTCGTTCTGCTTTTCAAGCAGACTTTGACTGAGAGAGTCGGTGACCTCCTGTTTCTCCTGCTCCTTAGTCTGCAGGTCCATCTGAGCCTGTATCAGGCTCTGAGCTGAGCTGTTCTTCTCCAGCTCCCAGCCGGACTCCTTGGCGGCCATCTGCTCCCTCAGGGCAGCGTTTTCGGCGGCCAGTTCAGTGTTGTGCTGGTGGGAGTCCTTCAGCTGGTTGCTGGTAGTCTGTTTGACCATCACGATCTCGTTCTGCTTTTCAAGCAGACTTTGACTGAGAGAGTCGGTGACCTCCTGTTTCTCCTGCTCCTTGGTCTGCAGGTCCATCTGAACCTGTATCAGGCTCTGAGCTGAGCTGTTCTTCTCCAGCTCCCAGCGGGACTCCTTGGCGGCCATCTGCTCCCTCAGGGCAGCGTTTTCGGCAGCCAGCTCAGTGTTGTGCTGCTGGGAGTCCTTCAGCTGGTTGCTGGTAGTCTGGAGGAGTTGAACCTGGAGGTCAGGGTTTTGTTTGTCCTGTTCCTTGAGGTCCCTCTGGGCTTCCTTCCTGATGGTTCTCTCTGACCTGAGAGCATTCAGGATGTTGTTCTTCTCCAGATCCCAGCCGGCTATCTGCTCCCTCAGGGCAGCGTTTTCGGCGGCCAGCTCGGTGACCTGTTGAGAGTCCTTCAGCTCGTTGCTGGGAGTCTGTTTGACCATCACGATCTCACTCTGCTTTTCAAGCAGACTTTGACTGAGCGAGACGGTCACCTCCTGTTTCTGAGCCTGTATCGGGATGGCTCTCTGAGCCATCCGGAGCTTGTTCTTCTCCAGCTCCCAGCGGGACTCTTTGGCGGCCATCTGCTCCCTCAGGGCAGCGTTTTCGGCGGCCAGCTCAGTGTTGTACTGGTGAGAGTCCTTCAGCTGGTTGCTCGGAGTCTGTTTGACCATCAGGATTTCATTCTGCTTATCAAGAAGACTTTGATTGAGAGAGTCGATCACCTTCTGTTTCTCCTTCTCCTTGTTCTGCAGGTCGTTCTGAGCCTGTATCTTGATGGCTCTCTGAGTCATCAGGATCTTGTTCTTCTGCAGCTCCCAGCAGGACTCCTTGGCGGCCATCTGCTGCTTCAGGGCAGCGATTTCGGCGGCCAGCTCAGTGTTGTGCTGGTGAGAGTCCTTCAGCTGGTTGCTGGGAGTCTGGAGGAGTTGAACCTGGAGGTCAGGGTTGTCCTGTCCTTTGAGGCCCTTCTGGGCATCTTTCCTGATGAGTCTCTCTGACTTGAGAGCCTTCAGGATCCTCATCTTCTCCTCTTCCCAGCTGAAATCCTTGGCGGCCATCTGCTCCCTCAGGGCAGCAATGACTGAGGCCTGCTCAAAGTTGTGTTTTCTGAGATACTGCATCTCCTTGCTGGGAGCCTGCTGGGTAGCGGCTTCAACCAGCTCTTGGTCAAGTGACGGAAAGACCACCGAGAAAACAGTCCCGTCCTAACGTTGGATCACACAAAGAGACAGTTGAAAGTACTGAAGCCAACTCCATCTGCTTCTAAAGAGCACTGTGAAGCTACTTTTTCTGAAACACACTGATTCAGTTGGTCACAAGAGTCTAGCCAAGTTCAGCCTCACACCACAGAATCACATCTTTCTACTGTTTCCTTTATACTATACACACAGAACACCATTTATACTGTCAATAACTTCAGTTTCAGATCAGTTTTTTGGAGATCAGGTTGATCTAAAATCTTTTGGTGAAGCTTAGAATATGTTTTCAGTTCTGTTTTTTGTTAATTTAACTGTAAAAAACAGCCCTGTTTTAGTCCACATACGTATCTTATACTGCTCATGCATTTGTCAAAAGTTTAGACAAAAGATTAAAAACCAGATGAAACTGTGGGCTGGCCTAGATCAGTGTAACGCTGAACAAAGTGTGTTTAAAGGCCTAGATCAGTGTAACGCTGAACAAAGTGTGTTTAAAGGCCTAGATCAGTGTAACGCTGAACAAAGTGTGTTTAAAGGTGTCTGGCTGAGAAGATCTCACCTCGTTTCTTGAACGGACGATCTTCTTCATCATAGCACAACGGAGGTGTTAGTTGTGGTAATGGAGTATAATACAGTAGTAACGCTGTACGGAGTATAATACAGTAGTATTATACGAGGACAATACAGTAGTAACGCTGTATTGAAGTAGCTATAGCAGGTATGTAGTAGATTGACTAACTGTCGCTCTGATCACACGCTCTGTTATCACTGAGAGATGCTTCTCTGGTGAAGGTTCGACTATAACTGAGTTGTTAGACTGCGGGAGCTTCTACTGGTGCACACACAACATTCTAGTGACTTTATGATGTCACTAAGCCACATTCTGTTTAATGTGATGTCACTAAGCCACATTCTGATGTGATGTCACGTTTCAGAATGTGATGTCACGTTTCAGAATGTGATGTCACACTGCACTGTGGTCACATGACTTCTCCAGACTGAAAAACTGCAAAATGGAGGTTTCTAAAAGTTTTTTTTTCCTTTCTTTTTTCATTATCTATATATAAAAGTTCAATACAGTAGATTCATAAACATGTTCAGATTTTATTTGTTACAAAATAAAATTCTGCAAATATTTTTTACAGTATAAAATAATATAAATTATACAGCAAATAAAATATAAGGAAAGAAAAAGATGAATAAAAACAAATAACAATAAAACTATTTTGTTAAACAATTGGAATAAAGGAGGTGCTGAAAGTCGACCTGCCCAACATGGGCGATGATATAAAGTCCTCTGAGGGTCTCTCAGTGTTTCAATATGAAATATTACACCTTCTCTATTCTACATTTTTATTAAACACAACAATGCATGTATTTTACAGTAAAGGCTTCTTGGTTCCTATAGCAGACGACCGTTGACCCCGCTCAACCACTTCTTCATGTTACTTCCATCAGGGATCCAGAACCGGGTTGAGACACTAAAAATGGGTTTAACATGATCAGAGATATAATCGTCCATGAGGACGGCTCGCCTTGTTGTAAGGTTCTATATCGTTTCCACCACAGAGGAACCTCGACTCTGAGCTATTCAATTCATGATATTGGCCAAAACCAGCGACTCCCATCTGGTCATTTTCTAACATAATATATATAATCACAATAACATTACATATATAACGTGATGAATTTAGTCTCCCACCCCGAGCCTCCACACCTTCAGTGCCCATTGAAACGGATGGGAAAGTAATCAGTGTTTTTATTATTGTTAATCTTAAAAACTATTATCTGGACAATGAAAGGCTAAATAAACACGTATCCATAAAGCTGTCCTTGGATATCTGTAAAATCCAACAACTGTGTCGTTTACTGTACATGTGTTCCACTTATGTGACGATCTTTGTTCCTTGAATGTTTTTAAGGGTAAATCCAAAACACAGAGGCAATCCTAACAAAAATAACAAATATCAGTCTTGACCGACATTTAAGATTTGAAGTCTTTAAAAAAAAAAAAGACACAATTTTGTAGTTTCAATTATGCAAAAATAACACCTAAATAACAGCAAAAACAAAATAAAATTGTTATTTTAAACATCGGTATCGGCCCAAAACTTTGTATTCGTCACTTCCCTGCTTTTCAGAGGCCTGAAGATGTTGAATGATCCAGTAATTCAAAAGCAAAGATTACATTTACTAAAAAACGTCATTTTATGCAGCAGAAATTTGTTTACAACTTCTTCTGGTTTAGACACCTGAGATCTGGAGAAACGTTGTGAGTGAACTAATTATTCTATTTATTTTTTAATTCTCCAGACTCTCCGGTCTTCATCTCTCATCCTCACTTCTTTAACGCCGACCCGGTGCTGCTGGACTTCGTTCAGGGTCTCAATCCAACCGAAGACGAGCACGGCCTCTTCATCGACATCCACCCGGTGAGCACGCACACATCTATGGCATGAAAAGAGTTCTTCTAGGTCCATCAAATACAAACTAAACAAATCTTGGTGGTGCCAAAAGTCCAATACACATTCATGTCTATTTATTACATAAGTTCATCTTCTTCCCTTTTAACTTAAAGGTCCCATATCGTGCTCATTTTCAGGTTCATACTTGTATTTTATGTTTCTACTAGAACATGTTTCCATGCTTTAATCTTCATAAAACACTTTATTTTCCTCATACTGTCTGCCTGAATATGCCTGTATTCACCCTCTGTCTGAAACGCTCCGTTTTAGTGCATTTCAACAGAATTGCGTTGCTGGGCAACAGCTTGCGTATATGTTTACTTCCTGTCAGCTGATGTCATTCATATACACTTGCCACAAGAAAATAAACATTTTAGAATATTTATGTTTAAAACTGTGAAATGGTCTAGATAAAAACAGTTTTATATCTATGATCTATATATATATTGTATATTTGTGACATCACAAATGGACAGAAATCCTGACGGCTTGTTTCAAAGACACAGTTTCTGAATACATGGCTGTGTGTATTTCTCTGTCAATACTTTCACAGTATTTATATTACACTTAAACCTGCTTTATAATATAAAAGCCATGAAAATCTCACTATTTTACAATACGGGACCTTTAAATATAAATTACTCTGTGGTTTGACATTTCAACCATTATGTCTTTCCATGGACAGATGCATGGACATGATTTCAGTAATTTAGTTCTACGTTTTCAAAACAGAAATCCTTAAAATTAGAAGTAAACATGAATAATTATTACACTAAATTTATGTTTGTATTCTCCCACGGAATTTAAAATTCTATATATAAAGATAGATGCTTTATTTCTTTAATTTCTATAATAATTCTAATTCTCTCCTCTCCTCGGTCCATCCAGGTGATGGTGGTGATGACTGTTATGAGCCTCTTCACAGGTCGGATCATCCTCCTCAGGTCGTTATCAGTCACTTCACCTTGATCCCTAAATCCAGTTTACCATTGAAAGACACTCGAGATGGTTTCACATCATTTAAGGCGCCACAGAATAGATTATCCCCATTATCCTACTTACTTATCCTATAGGAGGAACCTTTATCCAAGTAAACAATCTGAGTACTTCCACCTCCACTAGTTTCTATATATGTGATATCATGAGGGAGTATTCCTTTGAGTCTTTGGTACTTAAAGTGAATTTAGTATCATTACTGTTGTTAAATAACTTATAATAAAAAGGTAGACAGGTACTTAAATATATTTATGTGCAGCGGTGGAAAGTAACATTTACTCAAGTATTATAAGTAACGTTTTAGGTACTTGTACTTTACTTGAGCACTTACATTTATGGTACTTTAAACTTCTACGTCACTACATTTCAGAGGGAAATAATGTACTGTTCTACCAACAACAGTAACATGCTACATTCATAATAATAATAATATAATATGTAATAATATTTCACACAGGGGACATTTTTCTGCATTAAGTACTCAGAATTTATATATATATAAATAAATAAATATAACTATTGATCAACAGAAAACCAATCAGCAACAAGACTTTCGGTTCATTGTTCAAGTCATTTATCAAACAGAAATGGAATATCAATGGGAATTTGAATGTCTACTATTACATGACAGCAGGACAAACTCTACCCTTTAAACCTATTAAAAAAAACATCAAACAGGGTGTGACCTTCAGACTGAAATCCTCCAAAACAGTTCATGAGGAAACTTTTAGATAAACCTGTTAATCCTGTTCCTGTGATTGGCAGCAATGTTGTCGTCAAACTGCGCCTTTAAGGCCATCATGCAGTTTTAATAAAATATATATATATATATATATATATATAAATATATGTATTTTTTGCATGTAAATTACTTATTATTTTTTATTTAAAATAGAGTATATGTGAGCAGGAATTGACTACTCAACCTGTGCAGGAAAGGCCCGCCCAAAGCTAGTTGATTGACAGCTTGGCCTTTCAAGGAATAGCACAGGCAATAGGGAAAAGAATAAAGAAAAGTAAAGGGATAAAATTTAAATAAATTAAATTATATACAAATAAATAAATTACATCAATTAAGAATTTACAGACAAATTAGAGTAATTTAAATGCAAAAAATAAATAAATGACATTATAAATAAATTACATAAATTAAGAATTTACAGACAAATTAGAATAATTTAAATGCAAAAAAATAAATAAATTACATTATATAGAAAAAAATATATTAAAATGTACAGAAAAAAATAGAGTAATTTGAATGCAAAAAATAAATACATATATCCTATAGTCCTTTCTGATTTGACGCTATATAAAAATAAATTGAATTGAATTGAATATATACAGAAATAAATTAAAAGATAACTGTTAAAGTAAATGAAAAATGATTCTGTTATATTTTGTTATTTGTATATATATATATTGCATATCAATTACTCGTTTTTTTTAAAGGGTTACAAATAAATAAATGACATTAAATCATTAAATAAACAAAATAAATAAAACATAAAATAAATTAATTAATAAAGAATATACAGAAAAAGATGTAGTTAACCCGTATTCATTTTGCCAACCGTGTATCCCATAAAAATATTTTTTTAATGAGAATAATTCTTTTGTTCTTCAGCAATGTTTCCCAGACTGCGTGTGCGAAGACGCCTACAACAACACCTACGCCTGCGTCCGGACCCTCGACGGCAAAGACAACCTGCAATACTGCGAGTTTGCAGACAGCGAGGTACAGCATGACGACATACAGTACATGTAATCTGAGTCCTTTATGTGACAACAGATGTGATGAAACTCAGCGTCTCATCTTCTTCTTCTTCTTTGTGTCCCCAGTCGTTTGTGGAAGTGTACAACCTGACGTCAGACCCCCACCAGCTGGAGAACATCGTGAAGAAGGTGGATCCGGCCGTCCTGCAGGCGATGAACCAGCGGCTTATAAAGCTCCAGTCCTGTTAGGGCGACAGCTGCCGCGACACCAAGTAACCAAGAAGCGACGCACGCCAGGAAGCTGCCATTTCTACGAGATGGGGTTGGTTTATCCGACTTGTTTGGTCAACTTTTACCACAAGCGTGACGGTTGGATCGACCTTTTTTTATAACCCTGTTTCCCGTTTTGACTCGTCTCAACAGGAAAAGTTAAATGATGGCTGGATTCTATTCAGCTGCTTCAGTTTCAGGGTCCTGGTATTGTGCATGCTGGCTCACTGTCACTCTGTCATGGTTTACTGGGACACTTGAATAGAACGGAGCCGTCGTTAAAGGACACGTTTGACGTTTTGGGAAATACGCTAGTTTGTCACGGTCCCTCTGCTTCACTCCTCGCCGCCAGGAGACTTCTTCACCGGGAAATATATCTATAGACGCCGGTTGAGTTCACCGATTGAAGCAAATAAGAGCCGGGCTATTAATTGAAGTTTTGAGATATACACGTTTTTATACGGACCCTCCACCAGAATCTCCCAAACTGTCAAACTTCTCCTTTAATGTTTACTGTAGTTTTCTTACGACGACGAGTCAAAATATCTGCTGTGAAAATGTTCTTAGGGTTTTTTTTATTCTTTTATATTTGAGATAAACTCCTCACCCAGTTCATATTGTGCAGATCTCTGCATATAAACTGCACTATAAACTTCTGTTCTTTACTGACTGTTCGGGGTTCAAAATGTCATCTCAACTTTTTTTGTTCTTAAATGATGCACAACCAAAGGTTTACTAGCTGTTGTTAATCCAATCATCTCTAAAGGAAGAGTTCGACATTTTGGGAAAATACACTTATTTGCTTTCTTGCAGAGAGTTAGCTGAGAAGATGATATCACTCAAGCTTAGCATAAAGACTGGAAACGGGGAAACAGCTGGCCACTTCTGCGTTTTACTGGAGGGGTTTTGTGCCAAACAATTTCTTGGTTGGGAAATAAGAAATAATCCTTGTAGTTATATAAATATTACTTGTATTTTTACACGTTTTTGTACGGACCCGCCATCAGAAAGTCACGTCTGTCCGTTCAGTATAACGCTTAGCACAGAAAATAGTGTGAAAACAGCTGTTTAAAGATATCAAAATCCACCTATCTGCATCTCTAAAGCTCACTAATCACCTCGTTATGTCTCGTTTGTTTAATTCAAAACAAAAACTGAAGTGTAAAAATGATAATTTGCAATTTAACGGAGGTTAACGGTATGTTTGGAACGGTTTCTTGGCAAGAATAGTTTGACATAGACAACCATAAAACTACAATTTGATGTTTTGACATGTCAGTTTTTGTGTGAATTAAACAAACATGATATAAAGTGTTTATCAGTGAGCTTTAGAGGTTCTGCAAAGTGGATTTTATAACATTTAGACAGAACCAGGCGAGCTGTTTCCAGTCTTTATGTTAAGCGTTTAACCAGCTGCAGCTTCATATTTCCCAAAATGTCAAACTGTCTCTTTAAGCTGAACTTATTTAGAGTTCAGCTCTTAAATATTGTTGAACTTTTATCTCTGCAGAACTTCTAATGAAAGAAGTTGAAGTCTTTTGTGCCTCACACACAACTTTGTTTTAATTTTTAATCCTGCTGTTTGATATTTTACACGGAGTATTAATGATGACATTTATGTTATTGAGCCTTTTTAATTAAAAAGGAAGATGGAATAAAAAGGGCTGTGATATTTTTCGATGCGTGTTTTGTAATTGTGAGCTGGAAGTTTCACCAGGTAACATGATGAAACGAAACGCTCCGATCCCGTGTGCCTCGTGTTTGCACTGACGAGGCTCACGTGCCTTAAATGTGAATGTATTTGCACTGTGATGAAATTAACAATAAATCAAAAGAAGCATTTAAATGAACTTGTCATGTGGATATTTTTCTTTTAGGTGTCACACAGCAAAAGTACAATGTACTATTCAGCATTTATAAACATTAAATAAACAGGTTATAACACACTTTAATGTAGTTGTAAAGACATTTCAAGTGTTTTCATTATATTGTCATTTATTGTCTGTTTATACAGCAGCCTTCAGGTCCACAGGAGGAGTTATAGTTATACATTAATAAACACTTATATGTACTTACATCTACATTACAGAGTGTTATAAACCGCTTATTAAATGTTTATTTACTGCTTATAAATGCTACAAAGGGGGGACTAAGTGTAATCTTCTTCTTCTGGAGTAATGTGCTGAAAATTAATGAACAAGATGTATAAAATGCAACCTGATATTTTAACTTTGAAGTATCTTATAGGACCCCAGCCGGTATTAACTTTTCCCTTGACTTACAAACCATGATACGTTCGGCTGAGTCAGAGGCTTCTTTTAAATTAAAGCTTAAAACATACTTTTATCGCACCGCTTTTCCCTGATTTCATCTACTTACTCTACTTGTATTGCTGTTTTTATGTGTTGCTATAATGTATGTTCTGTGTGTTCTTTCTTGCTATGTGAAGCACTTGATAATTTGTTTTGATAAATAATATATAAATAAAGATATTATATTATGATGATAAACATGAGGAATGGAGGTGATGAAACTGCATGTGAATTGAAAAATTGACAATTTAGTGTTGTGAATGATGAATGTAAGATGGTGAAAATGATAAAACACGGCTCTTTTTTCATCGTATCACGTTTTAAATTAATCAAATCACTTGATAATTTATCAATTCACATAAATTTTTACAGATCTGTTGTTCAATTTACATGCATTTATTATCGCCTCAATTTTTTATCAATTAATATTTGTTACTTCCACCGCTCATAGATAAAAGGATGACATTTCCAAATGTAAATAACAGTTGGATCATAGCGAACTGGAGCTGCAGTATATACATACATACAGTTTATTAAACCTTGTAGTTACTATATATGTTTAACAATATCAGGCATAATGTTACAATAACACATGTTTATTTAAATCTGAGCATTTATTTCACAAAAGCAATAACGCTGAAGAACAAGAGCAGAATCCATGTGGTGGTAAACCATCTCTAGTAGAAACATTCAGTATTAGTACAACATCAGAGGTACTTGTACACGGCTTTATCCTGCAGCGTCTGAATCTCTAACTTGACGGGGCATTTGTACAGGTGCGACAGCAGCGACTCCGAGTAGCCGATCAAGAAGTAAAACTTCTGCGGAGGTAACTTCTGGATCATCAAAGCGCACACGATGAGCAGGTTGCCGCGTCGTTTGATCACGATCTCGTTGGCCAGGCAGGCGTGGAAGGTCCCGAACATGAAACGTCTTATGAACACGTCCTCTATGGTCCGGTCAGCTGCACCCTCCTCTCCTTTCAGGTTACCTAGAAGAAACAGGAAGGAGAGTTTACAGAGTATACAGCAATACATCCACTTTAAGTATATCGCCTAATACAACTTTTAAACCGATTAAAATAGTCTCTGCATGCTTTGCTCCTTTCCCACAAGTCCTGTTGTATTTACATCTTTACAAACACTAGATTCAAACTGTTAAGTTGCTCTTTAAGGAGCATGCTCGTGGTCGTGGTCATGGTCATGGTCATGGTCGTGGTCGTGCTCACTGGTATTGTGTGACAGCCATCCTTTGCGGTGGGCGATGTAATGAGGTGGAAGTGCTTGCTCATAGGTTATAGGTTTGTCTCCTTTCCCCACTCGGACACGAGCTGCTTTGTTCTGGAAAACAAAAGAGAAAGAAAGAGGATAAAATGTCAGTAAAGCAAACTGATAACTACACGATGAGCCTCGATCCAAAAGCAAGAGTGCTCACTAGTGCTTAGTTACGCCATCGTGCAAATCCCAAATATACAAAGAACTCTGCACTTCAGAGACTGTAACTCTGCGAGATATCTTCTTAAATTGTCTAGCTCATATGGGCAAGTGAGGACTGTTTTAAGACAGACTCAGAATAATGTGAACCTAACCTATATAAGGTTAATTATAATGATGTCTGGAGTGTTTACCTTGCAGCACGCTGCAGTGACGTGGAGAGCTCTGCTTCCAGAGGAGCTGCATAATGAGCCGGACCTGGATAAAGAACTCTGCAGAGGGGAAATAAACCATCAGATTACTACGACTAGTTCTGAGAACAGGAGGCTTTACAGGATCTAATCAGGATCAGTAAGAGCTGAGCTTGTGAAATGATGATTCAGTTGCAGTTCCCAGTTTAGCCCAACTGGTTATCCACCTTTGGTTATACATTTTAACACACTTTATGTTGTCATTTATCCACAAGAAGACACAAGAAAAGTGTTGAAATAAAACATTTGCATCTATGAATGTCTGTTTTTGCAAAAAGAACAAGAATGCTTCTTTAATGTTCAGTTAAGGGGAGACACCCGAGGTCAGGGGTCAGCAACCTTTACTATCAAAAGAGACATTTTTGGCAAAAAAATAAATTTTAAAAATCTGGCTGGAGCCGCAAAACGTATTTGAGCCTCATAATGAAGGCAACACCACCTATTGCATGTACTACCCTCGTACCTGTTGTAGGTTTATGGTACGACGGAGTATTAGGGCAACATTGAGGAAAAAAATAAATCTGAGATTACCAGAATAAAGTTTACGAGAAAAAAAAGTCGTAATATTATAAAGTAGTACTTTACATGTTATTTTTGTTTTCTTTTTGTAAACCTATGACTTTATTCTCATAATATTACGACTTTATTCTCGTAATATTATTACTTTATTCTCGTAATATTATTACTTTATTCTCGTAATATTATAAAATGTTTTCTCGTAATATTACAAATTTATTCTCGTAATATTAGGACTTTTTTTCTCGTAATGTTATGACTTTAATCTCGTAATGTTATGACTTTAATCTCATAATGTTATGACTTTAATCTCGTAATGTTATGACTTTAATCTCGTAATGTTATGACTTTAATATCGTAATGTTATGACTTTAATCTCGTAATGTTATGACTTTATTCTCGTAATGTTATGACTTTAATCTCGTAATGTTATGACTTTAATCTCGTAATGTTATGACTTTAATCTCGTAATGTTATGACTTTAATCTCGTAATGTTATGACTTTATTCTCGTAATGTTATGACTTTATTCTCGTAATATTATGACTTTATTCTCGTAATGTTATGACTTTATTCTCGTAATATTACAAAATGTTTTCTCGTATATTACAAATTTATTCTCGTAATATTACAACTTTATTCTTTTAATATTATGACTTTATTCTCGTAATATTACAAAATGTTTTCTCGTAATATTACAAATTTATTCTCGTAATATTAGGACTTTTTTTCTCGTAATATTATGACTTTATTCTCGTAATATTATGACTTTATTCTCATAGAGTTATGACTTTAATCTCGTAATATTATGACTTTATTCTCTTAAAGTTATGACTTTAATCTCGTAATATTATGACTTTATTCTCGTAATGTTATGACTTTATTCTCGTAATATTATGACTTTATTCTCATAGAGTTATGACTTTAATCTCGTAATATTATGACTTTATTCTCTTAAAGTTATGACTTTATTCTCGTAATATTACAAAATGTTTTCTCGTATATTACAAATTTATTCTCGTAATATTACAACTTTATTCTTTTAATATTATGACTTTATTCTCGTAATATTACAAAATGTTTTCTCGTAATATTACAAATTTATTCTCGTAATGTTATGACTTTATTCTCGTAATGTTATGACTTTATTCTCGTAATGTTATGACTTTATTCTCGTAATATTATGACTTTATTCTCATAGAGTTATGACTTTAATCTCGTAATATTATGACTTTATTCTCTTAAAGTTATGACTTTATTCTCGTAATATTATGACTTTATTCTCGTAATATTATTACTTTATTCTCGTAATATTATGACTTTATTCTCGTAATGTTATGACTTTAATCTCGTAATATTATGACTTTAATCTCGTAATGTTATGACTTTATTCTCATAGAGTTATGACTTTAATCTCGTAATGTTATGACTTTATTCTCGTAATATTATGACTTTAATCTCGTAATGTTATGACTTTATTCTTGTAATGTTACAAAATGTTTTCTTGTATATTACAAATTTATTCTCGTAATATTACAACTTTATTCTTTTAATATTATGACTTTATTCTCGTAATATTACAAAATGTTTTCTCGTAATATTACAAATTTATTCTCGTAATATTAGGACTTTTTTTTCTCGTAATGTTATGACTTTATTCTCGTAATGTTATGACTTTAATCTCGTAATGTTATGACTTTATTCTCGTAATATTATGACTTTATTCTCGTAATGTTATGACTTTATTCTCTTAAAGTTATGACTTTATTCTCGTAATATTACAAAATGTTTTCTCGTATATTACAAATTTATTCTCGTAATATTAGGACTTTTTTTCTCGTAATGTTATGACTTTAATCTCGTAATGTTATGACTTTATTCTCGTAATATTATGACTTTATTCTCATAGAGTTATGACTTTAATCTCGGAATATTACGACTTTTTTTCTCGTAATGTTATGACTTTATTCTCGTAATATTATGACTTTATTCTCATAGAGTTATGACTTTAATCTCGTAATATTATGACTTTATTCTCTTAAAGTTATGACTTTAATCTCGTAATATTATGACTTTATTCTCGTAATGTTATGACTTTATTCTCGTAATATTATGACTTTATTCTCATAGAGTTATGACTTTAATCTCGTAATATTATGACTTTATTCTCTTAAAGTTATGACTTTATTCTCGTAATATTACAAAATGTTTTCTCGTAATATTACAAATTTATTCTCGTAATATTAGGACTTTTTTCTTGTAATGTTATGACTTTATTCTCGTAATGTTATGACTTTATTCTCTTAATATTATGACTTTATTCTCATAGAGTTATGACTTTAATCTCGTAATTTACAAAAATTTTCTTGTAATATTCTGACTTTATTGTGTAAATCTCAGATGTTTTTTCCCTCAATGTGGCCCTAATACTCCGTAGTACATTATCTCTTTGGCCCTCACTGCATTAGACTTATATACTATATACTTAGACTATAAACTGTGTTACCTTCATCACAATGATCAAATGTTTTGCGGCTCCAGACAGATTTTTATTTATTTTTTGCCCCGAAATGGCTCTTTTGATAGTAAAGGTTGTTGACCCCTGTCGTAGATGAGGTAAAAAGTACATTACTTCCCTCCAAATTGTAGTAGAAGTAGGAAGTAGCATGACATTTTAAATACTCAAGTAGAGTACAAATACCTCTGGTTATATAGAGTCAGAAAAACAACAACCGGCAGGGGATTGATCCAGTTAAAAGTTCAAAGAGGTCCTGATCATCTGTTGTCTCTCCGTCACCTCCATCACTGTCTGTCTGTCTGTCTGTCTGGTATCAGTGTCGGCCTACCTCCACCTTTGTCGTCTCCCATCATGCAGCTCTTTGATGTGACAGACCTTACAGTCTGAAGAAAGAAAATTAACCTTAAAGGGAGATTAGTCAAGTATTTAATCCTCTTATCAACATGGGAGTGGACAAATATGCTGCTTTATGCAAATGTATGTATATATGTATTATTGTAAATCAATTAACAACATAAAACAATGACAGATATTGATCCAGAAACCCTCACAGGTACTGCATTTAGCATAAAACAATATGCTCCAATCATAACATGGCAAACTGCAGCCCAACAGGCAACAACAGCTGTCAGTGTGTCAGTGTGCTGACTTGACTATGACTTGCCCCAAACTGCATGTGATTATCATAAAGTGGGCATGTCTGTAAAGGGGAGACTCGTGGGTACCCATAGAACCCATTTACATTCACATATCTGGAGGTCAGAGGTCAGTATGTGAGCCATGCTCACTTTTACCTTTTTTTTTTTTTTTTTACTTGCTTTTACTGCCAAGACCTGCTAAACTGTTTTTCATTGTTTTTCCATGACAATGACAATAACATCTCTAAGTCTAAGACTTTTTATCGACATACTATATACTATGACTTTTTTATATTTTTTAGTGATATACTATATATTATGGCTTTTTTATATTTTTTTGTGATATACTATATATTATGGCTTTTTTATATTTTTTAGTGATATACTATATACTATGACTTTTTTATATTTTTTAGTGATATACTATATACTATGGCTTTTTTATATTTTTTAGTGATATACTATATATTATGGCTTTTTTATATTTTTTAGTGATATACTATATATTATGGCTTTTTTATATTTTTTAGTGATATACTATATATTATGGCTTTTTTATATTTTTTAGTGATATACTATATATTATGGCTTTTTTATATTTTTTAGTGATATACTATATATTATGGCTTTTTTATATTTTTTAGTGATATACTATATATTATGGCTTTTTTATATTTTTTAGTGATATACTATATATTATGGCTTTTTTATATTTTTTAGTGATATACTATATACTATGACTTTTTTATATTTTTTAGTGATATACTATATATTATGGCTTTTTTATATTTTTTAGTGATATACTATATACTATGACTTTTTAATATTTTTTTTAATGATATACTATATACTATGATTTGTGGTTGGAAACCGGATCACCTGGATTCAACCCAGCAGACACGGGCCGAATCACTCAGCCACCATGTCGCTGTGGGGAGGAGGGAGAGGGTATGGAGGGGTGATGGTAGGAGGCGACCACGTCACCGTGGGGAGGAGGTTGAAATCACTTCATATAGAGCAGGTAGGGTGTAGGGGGTAGAGGTTGTAGGGTGTAGGGGGTGTAGGTGTAGGGGTTGTAGGGTATAGGGGGTGTAGGTGTAGGGGTTGTAGGGTATAGGGGGTGTAGGTGTAGGGGTTGTAGGGTATAGGGGGTGTAGGTGTAGGGGTTGTAGGGTGTAGGAGGTGAAATCACTTCACATAGAGTAGGTAGGGTGTAGGGGTCGTAAGGGGTGTAGGTGTAGGGGGTGTAGGGGTTGGTGGGTGTAGGGTGTAGGGGGTGTAGGGGTTGTAGGGTGTAGGTGTAGGTGGTGTAGGGGGTGTAGGTGTAGGGGGTGAAGGGGCGGGATGGTCAGAAGGGGGATGGGGGAAGAATGTGGAGAGAAAGGATGCTACTTCTCTCTCCTCTCTTTCTCCTTCCTCTCCTTCTTCTCCCTTTTCAAGTCCTCCTTCTCTTTTTTCTCCAGAGCCTCCTTTTCCTTCTTCACTCTTTTCAACTCCTCCTTCTCTCTTTCCTCCCTCTCCTTCTTCTCTCTCTTCTCTCTTTCCTCCCTCTCTTTCTTCTGTCTCTTCTCCTCCTTCTCCTTCTCCACAATCAGCTTCTTTAACTCCTTCTTCTTGGCATTCATCTCCTCCGCGGTCATCTGCAGTGCTCCCAGGTCAAGTTTCTGGTGGAGCTCCTGGAGGCAGAGGAGTTGTGCCTGGAGGTCTGTGGTGGTGTCGGTCTTGAGCCGGATCTGATCTTCCAGAGCGGCGAGTTTCGTTGACCACTCGGCCTCGCTCTGGAGGAGCTGCATCTCCTTCTCCTTCAGCCGGACCTCGCTCTGGATGAGCTGCATCTCCTTCTTTAGAGTCAGGACTTCCAGAGCCATCTTGGCCGTCGTCAATCCGGTGATCAGATCATCCTTTTCCAGGACGACCTGGCTCACCTTCCTGTCCGACTCGTCCTGCAGAGATTTGACCATCAGATTCTTTTGATCAAGTGCAGATTGGAGCTCTCTCTCACAGGTCTCTCTGATCTCCCTGTTCTCCTCCTTCCAAGCTTCACAGGCCTTTTCACACTTTTCAGTCCAGCCCTGGTTGACCATCAGGATCTCATTCTGCTTTTCAAGCAGACTTTGATTGAGAGAGTCGGTCACCTCCTGTTTTTCCTGCTCCTTGGTCTGCAGGTCGCTCTGAACCTGTATCAGGATCTTGTTCTTTTCCAGCTCCCAGCCGGACTCCTTGGCGGCCATCTGCTCCGTCAGGGCAGCGTTTTCGGCGGCCAGTTCAGTGTTGTGCTGGTGGGAGTCCTTCAGCTGGTTGCTGGTAGTCTGTTTGACCATCACGATCTCGTTCTGCTTTTCAAGCAGACTTTGACTGAGAGAGTCGGTGACCTCCTGTTTCTCCTGCTCCTTAGTCTGCAGGTCCATCTGAGCCTGTATCAGGCTCTGAGCTGAGCTGTTCTTCTCCAGCTCCCAGCCGGACTCCTTGGCGGCCATCTGCTCCCTCAGGGCAGCGTTTTCGGCGGCCAGTTCAGTGTTGTGCTGGTGGGAGTCCTTCAGCTGATTGCTGGTAGTCTGTTTGACCATCACGATCTCGTTCTGCTTTTCAAGCAGACTTTGACTGAGAGAGTCGGTGACCTCCTGTTTCTCCTGCTCCTTGGTCTGCAGGTCCATCTGAACCTGTATCAGGCTCTGAGCTGAGCTGTTCTTCTCCAGCTCCCAGCGGGACTCCTTGGCGGCCATCTGCTCCCTCAGGGCAGCGTTTTCGGCAGCCAGCTCAGTGTTGTGCTGCTGGGAGTCCTTCAGCTGGTTGCTGGTAGTCTGGAGGAGTTGAACCTGGAGGTCAGGGTTTTGTTTGTCCTGTTCCTTGAGGTCCCTCTGGGCTTCCTTCCTGATGGTTCTCTCTGACCTGAGAGCATTCAGGATGTTGTTCTTCTCCAGATCCCAGCCGGCTATCTGCTCCCTCAGGGCAGCGTTTTCGGCGGCCAGCTCGGTGACCTGTTGAGAGTCCTTCAGCTCGTTGCTGGGAGTCTGTTTGACCATCACGATCTCACTCTGCTTTTCAAGCAGACTTTGACTGAGCGAGACGGTCACCTCCTGTTTCTGAGCCTGTATCGGGATGGCTCTCTGAGCCATCCGGAGCTTGTTCTTCTCCAGCTCCCAGCGGGACTCTTTGGCGGCCATCTGCTCCCTCAGGGCAGCGTTTTCGGCGGCCAGCTCAGTGTTGTACTGGTGAGAGTCCTTCAGCTGGTTGCTCGGAGTCTGTTTGACCATCAGGATTTCATTCTGCTTATCAAGAAGACTTTGATTGAGAGAGTCGATCACCTTCTGTTTCTCCTTCTCCTTGTTCTGCAGGTCGTTCTGAGCCTGTATCTTGATGGCTCTCTGAGTCATCAGGATCTTGTTCTTCTGCAGCTCCCAGCAGGACTCCTTGGCGGCCATCTGCTGCTTCAGGGCAGCGATTTCGGCGGCCAGCTCAGTGTTGTGCTGGTGAGAGTCCTTCAGCTGGTTGCTGGGAGTCTGGAGGAGTTGAACCTGGAGGTCAGGGTTGTGCTGTCCTTTGAGGCCCTTCTGGGCATCTTTCCTGATGAGTCTCTCTGACTTGAGAGCCTTCAGGATCCTCATCTTCTCCTCTTCCCAGCTGAAATCCTTGGCGGCCATCTGCTCCCTCAGGGCAGCAATGACTGAGGCCTGCTCAAAGTTGTGTTTTCTGAGATACTGCATCTCCTTGCTGGGAGCCTGCTGGGTAGCGGCTTCAACCAGCTCTTGGTCAAGTGACGGAAAGACCACCGAGAAAACAGTCCCGTCCTAACGTTGGATCACACAAAGAGACAGTTGAAAGTACTGAAGCCAACTCCATCTGCTTCTAAAGAGCACTGTGAAGCTACTTTTTCTGAAACACACTGATTCAGTTGGTCACAAGAGTCTAGCCAAGTTCAGCCTCACACCACAGAATCACATCTTTCTACTGTTTCCTTTATACTATACACACAGAACACCATTTATACTGTCAATAACTTCAGTTTCAGATCAGTTTTTTGGAGATCAGGTTGATCTAAAATCTTTTGGTGAAGCTTAGAATATGTTTTCAGTTCTGTTTTTTGTTAATTTAACTGTAAAAAACAGCCCTGTTTTAGTCCACATACGTATCTTATACTGCTCATGCATTTGTCAAAAGTTTAGACAAAAGATTAAAAACCAGATGAAACTGTGGGCTGGCCTAGATCAGTGTAACGCTGAACAAAGTGTGTTTAAAGGCCTAGATCAGTGTAACGCTGAACAAAGTGTGTTTAAAGTCCTAGATCAGTGTAACGCTGAACAAAGTGTGTTTAAAGGCCTAGATCAGTGTAACGCTGAACAAAGTGTGTTTAAAGGCCTAGATCAGTGTAACGCTGAACAAAGTGTGTTTAAAGGCCTAGATCAGTGTAACGCTGAACAAAGTGTGTTTAAAGGTGTCTGGCTGAGAAGATCTCACCTCGTTTCTTGAACGGACGATCTTCTTCATCATAGCACAACGGAGGTGTTAGTTGTGGTAATGGAGTATAATACAGTAGTAACGCTGTACGGAGTATAATACAGTAGTATTATACGAGGACAATACAGTAGTAACGCTGTATTGAAGTAGCTATAGCAGGTATGTAGTAGATTGACTAACTGTCGCTCTGATCACACGCTCTGTTATCACTGAGAGATGCTTCTCTGGTGAAGGTTCGACTATAACTGAGTTGTTAGACTGCGGGAGCTTCTACTGGTGCACACACAACATTCTAGTGACTTTATGATGTCACTAAGCCACATTCTGTTTAATGTGATGTCACTAAGCCACATTCTGATGTGATGTCACGTTTCAGAATGTGATGTCACGTTTCAGAATGTGATGTCACACTGCACTGTGGTCACATGACTTCTCCAGACTGAAAAACTGCAAAATGGAGGTTTCTAAAAGTTTTTTTTTCCTTTCTTTTTTCATTATCTATATATAAAAGTTCAATACAGTAGATTCATAAACATGTTCAGATTTTATTTGTTACAAAATAAAATTCTGCAAATATTTTTTACAGTATAAAATAATATAAATTATACAGCAAATAAAATATAAGGAAAGAAAAAGATGAATAAAAACAAATAACAATAAAACTATTTTGTTAAACAATTGGAATAAAGGAGGTGCTGAAAGTCGACCTGCCCAACATGGGCGATGATATAAAGTCCTCTGAGGGTCTCTCAGTGTTTCAATATGAAATATTACACCTTCTCTATTCTACATTTTTATTAAACACAACAATGCATGTATTTTACAGTAAAGGCTTCTTGGTTCCTATAGCAGACGACCGTTGACCCCGCTCAACCACTTCTTCATGTTACTTCCATCAGGGATCCAGAACCGGGTTGAGACACTAAAAATGGGTTTAACATGATCAGAGATATAATCGTCCATGAGGACGGCTCGCCTTGTTGTAAGGTTCTATATCGTTTCCACCACAGAGGAACCTCGACTCTGAGCTATTCAATTCATGATATTGGCCAAAACCAGCGACTCCCATCTGGTCATTTTCTAACATAATATATATAATCACAATAACATTACATATATAACGTGATGAATTTAGTCTCCCACCCCGAGCCTCCACACCTTCAGTGCCCATTGAAACGGATGGGAAAGTAATCAGTGTTTTTATTATTGTTAATCTTAAAAACTATTATCTGGACAATGAAAGGCTAAATAAACACGTATCCATAAAGCTGTCCTTGGATATCTGTAAAATCCAACAACTGTGTCGTTTACTGTACATGTGTTCCACTTATGTGACGATCTTTGTTCCTTGAATGTTTTTAAGGGTAAATCCAAAACACAGAGGCAATCCTAACAAAAATAACAAATATCAGTCTTGACCGACATTTAAGATTTGAAGTCTTTAAAAAAAAAAAAGACACAATTTTGTAGTTTCAATTATGCAAAAATAACACCTAAATAACAGCAAAAACAAAATAAAATTGTTATTTTAAACATCGGTATCGGCCCAAAACTTTGTATTCGTCACTTCCCTGCTTTTCAGAGGCCTGAAGATGTTGAATGATCCAGTAATTCAAAAGCAAAGATTACATTTACTAAAAAACGTCATTTTATGCAGCAGAAATTTGTTTACAACTTCTTCTGGTTTAGACACCTGAGATCTGGAGAAACGTTGTGAGTGAACTAATTATTCTATTTATTTTTTAATTCTCCAGACTCTCCGGTCTTCATCTCTCATCCTCACTTCTTTAACGCCGACCCGGTGCTGCTGGACTTCGTTCAGGGTCTCAATCCAACCGAAGACGAGCACGGCCTCTTCATCGACATCCACCCGGTGAGCACGCACACATCTATGGCATGAAAAGAGTTCTTCTAGGTCCATCAAATACAAACTAAACAAATCTTGGTGGTGCCAAAAGTCCAATACACATTCATGTCTATTTATTACATAAGTTCATCTTCTTCCCTTTTAACTTAAAGGTCCCATATCGTGCTCATTTTCAGGTTCATACTTGTATTTTATGTTTCTACTAGAACATGTTTCCATGCTTTAATCTTCATAAAACACTTTATTTTCCTCATACTGTCTGCCTGAATATGCCTGTATTCACCCTCTGTCTGAAACGCTCCGTTTTAGTGCATTTCAACAGAATTGCGTTGCTGGGCAACAGCTTGCGTATATGTTTACTTCCTGTCAGCTGATGTCATTCATATACACTTGCCACAAGAAAATAAACATTTTAGAATATTTATGTTTAAAACTGTGAAATGGTCTAGATAAAAACAGTTTTATATCTATGATCTATATATATATTGTATATTTGTGACATCACAAATGGACAGAAATCCTGACGGCTTGTTTCAAAGACACAGTTTCTGAATACATGGCTGTGTGTATTTCTCTGTCAATACTTTCACAGTATTTATATTACACTTAAACCTGCTTTATAATATAAAAGCCATGAAAATCTCACTATTTTACAATACGGGACCTTTAAATATAAATTACTCTGTGGTTTGACATTTCAACCATTATGTCTTTCCATGGACAGATGCATGGACATGATTTCAGTAATTTAGTTCTACGTTTTCAAAACAGAAATCCTTAAAATTAGAAGTAAACATGAATAATTATTACACTAAATTTATGTTTGTATTCTCCCACGGAATTTAAAATTCTATATATAAAGATAGATGCTTTATTTCTTTAATTTCTATAATAATTCTAATTCTCTCCTCTCCTCGGTCCATCCAGGTGATGGTGGTGATGACTGTTATGAGCCTCTTCACAGGTCGGATCATCCTCCTCAGGTCGTTATCAGTCACTTCACCTTGATCCCTAAATCCAGTTTACCATTGAAAGACACTCGAGATGGTTTCACATCATTTAAGGCGCCACAGAATAGATTATCCCCATTATCCTACTTACTTATCCTATAGGAGGAACCTTTATCCAAGTAAACAATCTGAGTACTTCCACCTCCACTAGTTTCTATATATGTGATATCATGAGGGAGTATTCCTTTGAGTCTTTGGTACTTAAAGTGAATTTAGTATCATTACTGTTGTTAAATAACTTATAATAAAAAGGTAGACAGGTACTTAAATATATTTATGTGCAGCGGTGGAAAGTAACATTTACTCAAGTATTATAAGTAACGTTTTAGGTACTTGTACTTTACTTGAGCACTTACATTTATGGTACTTTAAACTTCTACGTCACTACATTTCAGAGGGAAATAATGTACTGTTCTACCAACAACAGTAACATGCTACATTCATAATAATAATAATATAATATGTAATAATATTTCACACAGGGGACATTTTTCTGCATTAAGTACTCAGAATTTATATATATATAAATAAATAAATATAACTATTGATCAACAGAAAACCAATCAGCAACAAGACTTTCGGTTCATTGTTCAAGTCATTTATCAAACAGAAATGGAATATCAATGGGAATTTGAATGTCTACTATTACATGACAGCAGGACAAACTCTACCCTTTAAACCTATTAAAAAAAACATCAAACAGGGTGTGACCTTCAGACTGAAATCCTCCAAAACAGTTCATGAGGAAACTTTTAGATAAACCTGTTAATCCTGTTCCTGTGATTGGCAGCAATGTTGTCGTCAAACTGCGCCTTTAAGGCCATCATGCAGTTTTAATAAAATATATATATATATATATATATATATAAATATATGTATTTTTTGCATGTAAATTACTTATTATTTTTTATTTAAAATAGAGTATATGTGAGCAGGAATTGACTACTCAACCTGTGCAGGAAAGGCCCGCCCAAAGCTAGTTGATTGACAGCTTGGCCTTTCAAGGAATAGCACAGGCAATAGGGAAAAGAATAAAGAAAAGTAAAGGGATAAAATTTAAATAAATTAAATTATATACAAATAAATAAATTACATCAATTAAGAATTTACAGACAAATTAGAGTAATTTAAATGCAAAAAATAAATAAATGACATTATAAATAAATTACATAAATTAAGAATTTACAGACAAATTAGAATAATTTAAATGCAAAAAAATAAATAAATTACATTATATAGAAAAAAATATATTAAAATGTACAGAAAAAAATAGAGTAATTTGAATGCAAAAAATAAATACATATATCCTATAGTCCTTTCTGATTTGACGCTATATAAAAATAAATTGAATTGAATTGAATATATACAGAAATAAATTAAAAGATAACTGTTAAAGTAAATGAAAAATGATTCTGTTATATTTTGTTATTTGTATATATATATATTGCATATCAATTACTCGTTTTTTTTAAAGGGTTACAAATAAATAAATGACATTAAATCATTAAATAAACAAAATAAATAAAACATAAAATAAATTAATTAATAAAGAATATACAGAAAAAGATGTAGTTAACCCGTATTCATTTTGCCAACCGTGTATCCCATAAAAATATTTTTTTAATGAGAATAATTCTTTTGTTCTTCAGCAATGTTTCCCAGACTGCGTGTGCGAAGACGCCTACAACAACACCTACGCCTGCGTCCGGACCCTCGACGGCAAAGACAACCTGCAATACTGCGAGTTTGCAGACAGCGAGGTACAGCATGATGACATACAGTACATGTAATCTGAGTCCTTTATGTGACAACAGATGTGATGAAACTCAGCGTCTCATCTTCTTCTTCTTCTTTGTGTCCCCAGTCGTTTGTGGAAGTGTACAACCTGACGTCAGACCCCCACCAGCTGGAGAACATCGTGAAGAAGGTGGATCCGGCCGTCCTGCAGGCGATGAACCAGCGGCTTATAAAGCTCCAGTCCTGTTAGGGCGACAGCTGCCGCGACACCAAGTAACCAAGAAGCGACGCACGCCAGGAAGCTGCCATTTCTACGAGATGGGGTTGGTTTATCCGACTTGTTTGGTCAACTTTTACCACAAGCGTGACGGTTGGATCGACCTTTTTTTATAACCCTGTTTCCCGTTTTGACTCGTCTCAACAGGAAAAGTTAAATGATGGCTGGATTCTATTCAGCTGCTTCAGTTTCAGGGTCCTGGTATTGTGCATGCTGGCTCACTGTCACTCTGTCATGGTTTACTGGGACACTTGAATAGAACGGAGCCGTCGTTAAAGGACACGTTTGACGTTTTGGGAAATACGCTAGTTTGTCACGGTCCCTCTGCTTCACTCCTCGCCGCCAGGAGACTTCTTCACCGGGAAATATATCTATAGACGCCGGTTGAGTTCACCGATTGAAGCAAATAAGAGCCGGGCTATTAATTGAAGTTTTGAGATATACACGTTTTCGTACGGACCCTCCACCAGAATCTCCCAAACTGTCAAACTTCTCCTTTAATGTTTACTTTAGTTTTCTTACGACGACGAGTCAAAATATCTGCTGTGAAAATGTTCTTAGGGTTTTTTTTATTCTTTTATATTTGAGATAAACTCCTCACCCAGTTCATATTGTGCAGATCTCTGCATATAAACTGCACTATAAACTTCTGTTCTTTACTGACTGTTCGGGGTTCAAAATGTCATCTCAACTTTTTTTGTTCTTAAATGATGCACAACCAAAGGTTTACTAGCTGTTGTTAATCCAATCATCTCTAAAGGAAGAGTTCGACATTTTGGGAAAATACACTTATTTGCTTTCTTGCAGAGAGTTAGCTGAGAAGATGATATCACTCAAGCTTAGCATAAAGACTGGAAACGGGGAAACAGCTGGCCACTTCTGCGTTTTACTGGAGGGGTTTTGTGCCAAACAATTTCTTGGTTGGGAAATAAGAAATAATCCTTGTAGTTATATAAATATTACTTGTATTTTTACACGTTTTTGTACGGACCCGCCATCAGAAAGTCACGTCTGTCCGTTCAGTATAACGCTTAGCACAGAAAATAGTGTGAAAACAGCTGTTTAAAGATATCAAAATCCACCTATCTGCATCTCTAAAGCTCACTAATCACCTCGTTATGTCTCGTTTGTTTAATTCAAAACAAAAACTGAAGTGTAAAAATGATAATTTGCAATTTAACGGAGGTTAACGGTATGTTTGGAACGGTTTCTTGGCAAGAATAGTTTGACATAGACAACCATAAAACTACAATTTGATGTTTTGACATGTCAGTTTTTGTGTGAATTAAACAAACATGATATAAAGTGTTTATCAGTGAGCTTTAGAGGTTCTGCAAAGTGGATTTTATAACATTTAGACAGAACCAGGCGAGCTGTTTCCAGTCTTTATGTTAAGCGTTTAACCAGCTGCAGCTTCATATTTCCCAAAATGTCAAACTGTCTCTTTAAGCTGAACTTATTTAGAGTTCAGCTCTTAAATATTGTTGAACTTTTATCTCTGCAGAACTTCTAATGAAAGAAGTTGAAGTCTTTTGTGCCTCACACACAACTTTGTTTTAATTTTTAATCCTGCTGTTTGATATTTTACACGGAGTATTAATGATGACATTTATGTTATTGAGCCTTTTTAATTAAAAAGGAAGATGGAATAAAAAGGGCTGTGATATTTTTCGATGCGTGTTTTGTAATTGTGAGCTGGAAGTTTCACCAGGTAACATGATGAAACGAAACGCTCCGATCCCGTGTGCCTCGTGTTTGCACTGACGAGGCTCACGTGCCTTAAATGTGAATGTATTTGCACTGTGATGAAATTAACAATAAATCAAAAGAAGCATTTAAATGAACTTGTCATGTGGATATTTTTCTTTTAGGTGTCACACAGCAAAAGTACAATGTACTATTCAGCATTTATAAACATTAAATAAACAGGTTATAACACACTTTAATGTAGTTGTAAAGACATTTCAAGTGTTTTCATTATATTGTCATTTATTGTCTGTTTATACAGCAGCCTTCAGGTCCACAGGAGGAGTTATAGTTATACATTAATAAACACTTATATGTACTTACATCTACATTACAGAGTGTTATAAACCGCTTATTAAATGTTTATTTACTGCTTATAAATGCTACAAAGGGGGGACTAAGTGTAATCTTCTTCTTCTGGAGTAATGTGCTGAAAATTAATGAACAAGATGTATAAAATGCAACCTGATATTTTAACTTTGAAGTATCTTATAGGACCCCAGCCGGTATTAACTTTTCCCTTGACTTACAAACCATGATACGTTCGGCTGAGTCAGAGGCTTCTTTTAAATTAAAGCTTAAAACATACTTTTATCGCACCGCTTTTCCCTGATTTCATCTACTTACTCTACTTGTATTGCTGTTTTTATGTGTTGCTATAATGTATGTTCTGTGTGTTCTTTCTTGCTATGTGAAGCACTTGATAATTTGTTTTGATAAATAATATATAAATAAAGATATTATATTATGATGATAAACATGAGGAATGGAGGTGATGAAACTGCATGTGAATTGAAAAATTGACAATTTAGTGTTGTGAATGATGAATGTAAGATGGTGAAAATGATAAAACACGGCTCTTTTTTCATCGTATCACGTTTTAAATTAATCAAATCACTTGATAATTTATCAATTCACATAAATTTTTACAGATCTGTTGTTCAATTTACATGCATTTATTATCGCCTCAATTTTTTATCAATTAATATTTGTTACTTCCACCGCTCATAGATAAAAGGATGACATTTCCAAATGTAAATAACAGTTGGATCAGAGTGAACTGGAGCTGCAGTATATACATACATACAGTTTATTAAACCTTGTAGTTACTATATATGTTTAACAATATCAGGCATAATGTTACAATAACACATGTTTATTTAAATCTGAGCATTTATTTCACAAAAGCAATAACGCTGAAGAACAAGAGCAGAATCCATGTGGTGGTAAACCATCTCTAGTAGAAACATTCAGTATTAGTACAACATCAGAGGTACTTGTACACGGCTTTATCCTGCAGCGTCTGAATCTCTAACTTGACGGGGCATTTGTACAGGTGCGACAGCAGCGACTCCGAGTAGCCGATCAAGAAGTAAAACTTCTGCGGAGGTAACTTCTGGATCATCAAAGCGCACACGATGAGCAGGTTGCCGCGTCGTTTGATCACGATCTCGTTGGCCAGGCAGGCGTGGAAGGTCCCGAACATGAAACGTCTTATGAACACGTCCTCTATGGTCCGGTCAGCTGCGCCCTCCTCTCCTTTCAGGTTACCTAGAAGAAACAGGAAGGAGAGTTTACAGAGTATACAGCAATACATCCACTTTAAGTATATCGCCTAATACAACTTTTAAACCGATTAAAATAGTCTCTGCATGCTTTGCTCCTTTCCCACAAGTCCTGTTGTATTTACATCTTTACAAACACTAGATTCAAACTGTTAAGTTGCTCTTTAAGGAGCATGCTCGTGGTCGTGGTCATGGTCATGGTCATGGTCGTGGTCGTGCTCACTGGTATTGTGTGACAGCCATCCTTTGCGGTGGGCGATGTAATGAGGTGGAAGTGCTTGCTCATAGGTTATAGGTTTGTCTCCTTTCCCCACTCGGACACGAGCTGCTTTGTTCTGGAAAACAAAAGAGAAAGAAAGAGGATAAAATGTCAGTAAAGCAAACTGATAACTACACGATGAGCCTCGATCCAAAAGCAAGAGTGCTCACTAGTGCTTAGTTACGCCATCGTGCAAATCCCAAATATACAAAGAACTCTGCACTTCAGAGACTGTAACTCTGCGAGATATCTTCTTAAATTGTCTAGCTCATATGGGCAAGTGAGGACTGTTTTAAGACAGACTCAGAATAATGTGAACCTAACCTATATAAGGTTAATTATAATGATGTCTGGAGTGTTTACCTTGCAGCACGCTGCAGTGACGTGGAGAGCTCTGCTTCCAGAGGAGCTGCATAATGAGCCGGACCTGGATAAAGAACTCTGCAGAGGGGAAATAAACCATCAGATTACTACGACTAGTTCTGAGAACAGGAGGCTTTACAGGATCTAATCAGGATCAGTAAGAGCTGAGCTTGTGAAATGATGATTCAGTTGCAGTTCCCAGTTTAGCCCAACTGGTTATCCACCTTTGGTTATACATTTTAACACACTTTATGTTGTCATTTATCCACAAGAAGACACAAGAAAAGTGTTGAAATAAAACATTTGCATCTATGAATGTCTGTTTTTGCAAAAAGAACAAGAATGCTTCTTTAATGTTCAGTTAAGGGGAGACACCCGAGGTCAGGGGTCAGCAACCTTTACTATCAAAAGAGACATTTTTGGCAAAAAAATAAATTTTAAAAATCTGGCTGGAGCCGCAAAACGTATTTGAGCCTCATAATGAAGGCAACACCACCTATTGCATGTACTACCCTCGTACCTGTTGTAGGTTTATGGTACGACGGAGTATTAGGGCAACATTGAGGAAAAAAATAAATCTGAGATTACCAGAATAAAGTTTACGAGAAAAAAAAGTCGTAATATTATAAAGTAGTACTTTACATGTTATTTTTGTTTTCTTTTTGTAAACCTATGACTTTATTCTCATAATATTACGACTTTATTCTCGTAATATTATTACTTTATTCTCGTAATATTATAAAATGTTTTCTCGTAATATTACAAATTTATTCTCGTAATATTAGGACTTTTTTTCTCGTAATGTTATGACTTTAATCTCGTAATGTTATGACTTTAATCTCATAATGTTATGACTTTAATCTCGTAATGTTATGACTTTAATCTCGTAATGTTATGACTTTAATCTCGTAATGTTATGACTTTAATCTCGTAATGTTATGACTTTATTCTCGTAATGTTATGACTTTAATCTCGTAATGTTATGACTTTAATCTCGTAATGTTATGACTTTAATCTCGTAATGTTATGACTTTAATCTCGTAATGTTATGACTTTATTATCGTAATGTTATGACTTTATTCTCGTAATATTATGACTTTATTCTCGTAATGTTATGACTTTATTCTCGTAATATTACAAAATGTTTTCTCGTATATTACAAATTTATTCTCGTAATATTACAACTTTATTCTTTTAATATTATGACTTTATTCTCGTAATATTACAAAATGTTTTCTCGTAATATTACAAATTTATTCTCGTAATATTAGGACTTTTTTTCTCGTAATATTATGACTTTATTCTCGTAATATTATGACTTTATTCTCATAGAGTTATGACTTTAATCTCGTAATATTATGACTTTATTCTCTTAAAGTTATGACTTTAATCTCGTAATATTATGACTTTATTCTCGTAATGTTATGACTTTATTCTCGTAATATTATGACTTTATTCTCATAGAGTTATGACTTTAATCTCGTAATATTATGACTTTATTCTCTTAAAGTTATGACTTTATTCTCGTAATATTACAAAATGTTTTCTCGTATATTACAAATTTATTCTCGTAATATTACAACTTTATTCTTTTAATATTATGACTTTATTCTCGTAATATTACAAAATGTTTTCTCGTAATATTACAAATTTATTCTCGTAATGTTATGACTTTATTCTCGTAATGTTATGACTTTATTCTCGTAATGTTATGACTTTATTCTCGTAATATTATGACTTTATTCTCATAGAGTTATGACTTTAATCTCGTAATATTATGACTTTATTCTCTTAAAGTTATGACTTTATTCTCGTAATATTATGACTTTATTCTCGTAATATTATTACTTTATTCTCGTAATATTATGACTTTATTCTCGTAATGTTATGACTTTAATCTCGTAATATTATGACTTTAATCTCGTAATGTTATGACTTTATTCTCATAGAGTTATGACTTTAATCTCGTAATGTTATGACTTTATTCTCGTAATATTATGACTTTAATCTCGTAATGTTATGACTTTATTCTTGTAATGTTACAAAATGTTTTCTTGTATATTACAAATTTATTCTCGTAATATTACAACTTTATTCTTTTAATATTATGACTTTATTCTCGTAATATTACAAAATGTTTTCTCGTAATATTACAAATTTATTCTCGTAATATTAGGACTTTTTTTTCTCGTAATGTTATGACTTTATTCTCGTAATGTTATGACTTTAATCTCGTAATGTTATGACTTTATTCTCGTAATATTATGACTTTATTCTCGTAATGTTATGACTTTATTCTCTTAAAGTTATGACTTTATTCTCGTAATATTACAAAATGTTTTCTCGTATATTACAAATTTATTCTCGTAATATTAGGACTTTTTTTCTCGTAATGTTATGACTTTAATCTCGTAATGTTATGACTTTATTCTCGTAATATTATGACTTTATTCTCATAGAGTTATGACTTTAATCTCGGAATATTACGACTTTTTTTCTCGTAATGTTATGACTTTATTCTCGTAATATTATGACTTTATTCTCTTAAAGTTATGACTTTAATCTCGTAATATTATGACTTTATTCTCTTAAAGTTATGACTTTAATCTCGTAATATTATGACTTTATTCTCGTAATGTTATGACTTTAATCTCGTAATATTATGACTTTATTCTCATAGAGTTATGACTTTAATCTCGTAATGTTATGACTTTAATCTCGTAATGTTATGACTTTATTCTCGTAATATTATGACTTTATTCTCGTAATGTTATGACTTTATTCTCTTAAAGTTATGACTTTATTCTCGTAATATTACAAAATGTTTTCTCGTATATTACAAATTTATTCTCGTAATATTAGGACTTTTTTTCTCGTAATGTTATGACTTTAATCTCGTAATGTTATGACTTTATTCTCGTAATATTATGACTTTATTCTCATAGAGTTATGACTTTAATCTCGTAATATTACGACTTTATTCTCTTAAAGTTATGACTTTATTCTCGTAATATTACAAAATGTTTTCTCGTAATATTACAAATTTATTCTCGTAATATTAGGACTTTTTTCTTGTAATGTTATGACTTTATTCTCGTAATGTTATGACTTTATTCTCTTAATATTATGACTTTATTCTCATAGAGTTATGACTTTAATCTCGTAATTTACGAAAAATTTTCTTGTAATATTCTGACTTTATTGTGTAAATCTCAGATGTTTTTTCCCTCAATGTGGCCCTAATACTCCGTAGTACATTATCTCTTTGGCCCTCACTGCATTAGACTTATATACTATATACTTAGACTATAAACTGTGTTACCTTCATCACAATGATCAAATGTTTTGCGGCTCCAGACAGATTTTTATTTATTTTTTGCCCCGAAATGGCTCTTTTGATAGTAAAGGTTGTTGACCCCTGTCGTAGATGAGGTAAAAAGTACATTACTTCCCTCCAAATTGTAGTAGAAGTAGGAAGTAGCATGACATTTTAAATACTCAAGTAGAGTACAAATACCTCTGGTTATATAGAGTCAGAAAAACAACAACCGGCAGGGGATTGATCCAGTTAAAAGTTCAAAGAGGTCCTGATCATCTGTTGTCTCTCCGTCACCTCCATCACTGTCTGTCTGTCTGTCTGGTATCAGTGTCGGCCTACCTCCACCTTTGTCGTCTCCCATCATGCAGCTCTTTGATGTGACAGACCTTACAGTCTGAAGAAAGAAAATTAACCTTAAAGGGAGATTAGTCAAGTATTTAATCCTCTTATCAACATGGGAGTGGACAAATATGCTGCTTTATGCAAATGTATGTATATATGTATTATTGTAAATCAATTAACAACATAAAACAATGACAGATATTGATCCAGAAACCCTCACAGGTACTGCATTTAGCATAAAACAATATGCTCCAATCATAACATGGCAAACTGCAGCCCAACAGGCAACAACAGCTGTCAGTGTGTCAGTGTGCTGACTTGACTATGACTTGCCCCAAACTGCATGTGATTATCATAAAGTGGGCATGTCTGTAAAGGGGAGACTCGTGGGTACCCATAGAACCCATTTACATTCACATATCTGGAGGTCAGAGGTCAGTATGTGAGCCATGCTCACTTTTACCTTTTTTTTTTTTTTTTTACTTGCTTTTACTGCCAAGACCTGCTAAACTGTTTTTCATTGTTTTTCCATGACAATGACAATAACATCTCTAAGTCTAAGACTTTTTATCGACATACTATATACTATGACTTTTTTATATTTTTTAGTGATATACTATATATTATGGCTTTTTTATATTTTTTTGTGATATACTATATATTATGGCTTTTTTATATTTTTTAGTGATATACTATATACTATGACTTTTTTATATTTTTTAGTGATATACTATATACTATGGCTTTTTTATATTTTTTAGTGATATACTATATATTATGGCTTTTTTATATTTTTTAGTGATATACTATATATTATGGCTTTTTTATATTTTTTAGTGATATACTATATATTATGGCTTTTTTATATTTTTTAGTGATATACTATATATTATGGCTTTTTTATATTTTTTAGTGATATACTATATATTATGGCTTTTTTATATTTTTTAGTGATATACTATATATTATGGCTTTTTTATATTTTTTAGTGATATACTATATATTATGGCTTTTTTATATTTTTTAGTGATATACTATATATTATGGCTTTTTTATATTTTTTAGTGATATACTATATACTATGACTTTTTAATATTTTTTTTAATGATATACTATATACTATGATTTGTGGTTGGAAACCGGATCACCTGGATTCAACCCAGCAGACACGGGCCGAATCACTCAGCCACCATGTCGCTGTGGGGAGGAGGGAGAGGGTATGGAGGGGTGATGGTAGGAGGCGACCACGTCACCGTGGGGAGGAGGTTGAAATCACTTCATATAGAGCAGGTAGGGTGTAGGGGGTAGAGGTTGTAGGGTGTAGGGGGTGTAGGTGTAGGGGTTGTAGGGTATAGGGGGTGTAGGTGTAGGGGTTGTAGGGTATAGGGGGTGTAGGTGTAGGGGTTGTAGGGTGTAGGAGGTGAAATCACTTCACATAGAGTAGGTAGGGTGTAGGGGTCGTAAGGGGTGTAGGTGTAGGGGGTGTAGGGGTTGGTGGGTGTAGGGTGTAGGGGGTGTAGGGGTTGTAGGGTGTAGGTGTAGGTGGTGTAGGGGGTGTAGGTGTAGGGGGTGAAGGGGCGGGATGGTCAGAAGGGGGATGGGGGAAGAATGTGGAGAGAAAGGATGCTACTTCTCTCTCCTCTCTTTCTCCTTCCTCTCCTTCTTCTCCCTTTTCAAGTCCTCCTTCTCTTTTTTCTCCAGAGCCTCCTTTTCCTTCTTCACTCTTTTCAACTCCTCCTTCTCTCTTTCCTCCCTCTCCTTCTTCTCTCTCTTCTCTCTTTCCTCCCTCTCTTTCTTCTGTCTCTTCTCCTCCTTCTCCTTCTCCACAATCAGCTTCTTTAACTCCTTCTTCTTGGCATTCATCTCCTCCGCGGTCATCTGCAGTGCTCCCAGGTCAAGTTTCTGGTGGAGCTCCTGGAGGCAGAGGAGTTGTGCCTGGAGGTCTGTGGTGGTGTCGGTCTTGAGCCGGATCTGATCTTCCAGAGCGGCGAGTTTCGTTGACCACTCGGCCTCGCTCTGGAGGAGCTGCATCTCCTTCTCCTTCAGCCGGACCTCGCTCTGGATGAGCTGCATCTCCTTCTTTAGAGTCAGGACTTCCAGAGCCATCTTGGCCGTCGTCAATCCGGTGATCAGATCATCCTTTTCCAGGACGACCTGGCTCACCTTCCTGTCCGACTCGTCCTGCAGAGATTTGACCATCAGATTCTTTTGATCAAGTGCAGATTGGAGCTCTCTCTCACAGGTCTCTCTGATCTCCCTGTTCTCCTCCTTCCAAGCTTCACAGGCCTTTTCACACTTTTCAGTCCAGCCCTGGTTGACCATCAGGATCTCATTCTGCTTTTCAAGCAGACTTTGATTGAGAGAGTCGGTCACCTCCTGTTTTTCCTGCTCCTTGGTCTGCAGGTCGCTCTGAACCTGTATCAGGATCTTGTTCTTTTCCAGCTCCCAGCCGGACTCCTTGGCGGCCATCTGCTCCGTCAGGGCAGCGTTTTCGGCGGCCAGTTCAGTGTTGTGCTGGTGGGAGTCCTTCAGCTGGTTGCTGGTAGTCTGTTTGACCATCACGATCTCGTTCTGCTTTTCAAGCAGACTTTGACTGAGAGAGTCGGTGACCTCCTGTTTCTCCTGCTCCTTAGTCTGCAGGTCCATCTGAGCCTGTATCAGGCTCTGAGCTGAGCTGTTCTTCTCCAGCTCCCAGCCGGACTCCTTGGCGGCCATCTGCTCCCTCAGGGCAGCGTTTTCGGCGGCCAGTTCAGTGTTGTGCTGGTGGGAGTCCTTCAGCTGATTGCTGGTAGTCTGTTTGACCATCACGATCTCGTTCTGCTTTTCAAGCAGACTTTGACTGAGAGAGTCGGTGACCTCCTGTTTCTCCTGCTCCTTGGTCTGCAGGTCCATCTGAACCTGTATCAGGCTCTGAGCTGAGCTGTTCTTCTCCAGCTCCCAGCGGGACTCCTTGGCGGCCATCTGCTCCCTCAGGGCAGCGTTTTCGGCAGCCAGCTCAGTGTTGTGCTGCTGGGAGTCCTTCAGCTGGTTGCTGGTAGTCTGGAGGAGTTGAACCTGGAGGTCAGGGTTTTGTTTGTCCTGTTCCTTGAGGTCCCTCTGGGCTTCCTTCCTGATGGTTCTCTCTGACCTGAGAGCATTCAGGATGTTGTTCTTCTCCAGATCCCAGCCGGCTATCTGCTCCCTCAGGGCAGCGTTTTCGGCGGCCAGCTCGGTGACCTGTTGAGAGTCCTTCAGCTCGTTGCTGGGAGTCTGTTTGACCATCACGATCTCACTCTGCTTTTCAAGCAGACTTTGACTGAGCGAGACGGTCACCTCCTGTTTCTGAGCCTGTATCGGGATGGCTCTCTGAGCCATCCGGAGCTTGTTCTTCTCCAGCTCCCAGCGGGACTCTTTGGCGGCCATCTGCTCCCTCAGGGCAGCGTTTTCGGCGGCCAGCTCAGTGTTGTACTGGTGAGAGTCCTTCAGCTGGTTGCTCGGAGTCTGTTTGACCATCAGGATTTCATTCTGCTTATCAAGAAGACTTTGATTGAGAGAGTCGATCACCTTCTGTTTCTCCTTCTCCTTGTTCTGCAGGTCGTTCTGAGCCTGTATCTTGATGGCTCTCTGAGTCATCAGGATCTTGTTCTTCTGCAGCTCCCAGCAGGACTCCTTGGCGGCCATCTGCTGCTTCAGGGCAGCGATTTCGGCGGCCAGCTCAGTGTTGTGCTGGTGAGAGTCCTTCAGCTGGTTGCTGGGAGTCTGGAGGAGTTGAACCTGGAGGTCAGGGTTGTCCTGTCCTTTGAGGCCCTTCTGGGCATCTTTCCTGATGAGTCTCTCTGACTTGAGAGCCTTCAGGATCCTCATCTTCTCCTCTTCCCAGCTGAAATCCTTGGCGGCCATCTGCTCCCTCAGGGCAGCAATGACTGAGGCCTGCTCAAAGTTGTGTTTTCTGAGATACTGCATCTCCTTGCTGGGAGCCTGCTGGGTAGCGGCTTCAACCAGCTCTTGGTCAAGTGACGGAAAGACCACCGAGAAAACAGTCCCGTCCTAACGTTGGATCACACAAAGAGACAGTTGAAAGTACTGAAGCCAACTCCATCTGCTTCTAAAGAGCACTGTGAAGCTACTTTTTCTGAAACACACTGATTCAGTTGGTCACAAGAGTCTAGCCAAGTTCAGCCTCACACCACAGAATCACATCTTTCTACTGTTTCCTTTATACTATACACACAGAACACCATTTATACTGTCAATAACTTCAGTTTCAGATCAGTTTTTTGGAGATCAGGTTGATCTAAAATCTTTTGGTGAAGCTTAGAATATGTTTTCAGTTCTGTTTTTTGTTAATTTAACTGTAAAAAACAGCCCTGTTTTAGTCCACATACGTATCTTATACTGCTCATGCATTTGTCAAAAGTTTAGACAAAAGATTAAAAACCAGATGAAACTGTGGGCTGGCCTAGATCAGTGTAACGCTGAACAAAGTGTGTTTAAAGGCCTAGATCAGTGTAACGCTGAACAAAGTGTGTTTAAAGTCCTAGATCAGTGTAACGCTGAACAAAGTGTGTTTAAAGGCCTAGATCAGTGTAACGCTGAACAAAGTGTGTTTAAAGGCCTAGATCAGTGTAACGCTGAACAAAGTGTGTTTAAAGGTGTCTGGCTGAGAAGATCTCACCTCGTTTCTTGAACGGACGATCTTCTTCATCATAGCACAACGGAGGTGTTAGTTGTGGTAATGGAGTATAATACAGTAGTAACGCTGTACGGAGTATAATACAGTAGTATTATACGAGGACAATACAGTAGTAACGCTGTATTGAAGTAGCTATAGCAGGTATGTAGTAGATTGACTAACTGTCGCTCTGATCACACGCTCTGTTATCACTGAGAGATGCTTCTCTGGTGAAGGTTCGACTATAACTGAGTTGTTAGACTGCGGGAGCTTCTACTGGTGCACACACAACATTCTAGTGACTTTATGATGTCACTAAGCCACATTCTGTTTAATGTGATGTCACTAAGCCACATTCTGATGTGATGTCACGTTTCAGAATGTGATGTCACGTTTCAGAATGTGATGTCACACTGCACTGTGGTCACATGACTTCTCCAGACTGAAAAACTGCAAAATGGAGGTTTCTAAAAGTTTTTTTTTCCTTTCTTTTTTCATTATCTATATATAAAAGTTCAATACAGTAGATTCATAAACATGTTCAGATTTTATTTGTTACAAAATAAAATTCTGCAAATATTTTTTACAGTATAAAATAATATAAATTATACAGCAAATAAAATATAAGGAAAGAAAAAGATGAATAAAAACAAATAACAATAAAACTATTTTGTTAAACAATTGGAATAAAGGAGGTGCTGAAAGTCGACCTGCCCAACATGGGCGATGATATAAAGTCCTCTGAGGGTCTCTCAGTGTTTCAATATGAAATATTACACCTTCTCTATTCTACATTTTTATTAAACACAACAATGCATGTATTTTACAGTAAAGGCTTCTTGGTTCCTATAGCAGACGACCGTTGACCCCGCTCAACCACTTCTTCATGTTACTTCCATCAGGGATCCAGAACCGGGTTGAGACACTAAAAATGGGTTTAACATGATCAGAGATATAATCGTCCATGAGGACGGCTCGCCTTGTTGTAAGGTTCTATATCGTTTCCACCACAGAGGAACCTCGACTCTGAGCTATTCAATTCATGATATTGGCCAAAACCAGCGACTCCCATCTGGTCATTTTCTAACATAATATATATAATCACAATAACATTACATATATAACGTGATGAATTTAGTCTCCCACCCCGAGCCTCCACACCTTCAGTGCCCATTGAAACGGATGGGAAAGTAATCAGTGTTTTTATTATTGTTAATCTTAAAAACTATTATCTGGACAATGAAAGGCTAAATAAACACGTATCCATAAAGCTGTCCTTGGATATCTGTAAAATCCAACAACTGTGTCGTTTACTGTACATGTGTTCCACTTATGTGACGATCTTTGTTCCTTGAATGTTTTTAAGGGTAAATCCAAAACACAGAGGCAATCCTAACAAAAATAACAAATATCAGTCTTGACCGACATTTAAGATTTGAAGTCTTTAAAAAAAAAAAAGACACAATTTTGTAGTTTCAATTATGCAAAAATAACACCTAAATAACAGCAAAAACAAAATAAAATTGTTATTTTAAACATCGGTATCGGCCCAAAACTTTGTATTCGTCACTTCCCTGCTTTTCAGAGGCCTGAAGATGTTGAATGATCCAGTAATTCAAAAGCAAAGATTACATTTACTAAAAAACGTCATTTTATGCAGCAGAAATTTGTTTACAACTTCTTCTGGTTTAGACACCTGAGATCTGGAGAAACGTTGTGAGTGAACTAATTATTCTATTTATTTTTTAATTCTCCAGACTCTCCGGTCTTCATCTCTCATCCTCACTTCTTTAACGCCGACCCGGTGCTGCTGGACTTCGTTCAGGGTCTCAATCCAACCGAAGACGAGCACGGCCTCTTCATCGACATCCACCCGGTGAGCACGCACACATCTATGGCATGAAAAGAGTTCTTCTAGGTCCATCAAATACAAACTAAACAAATCTTGGTGGTGCCAAAAGTCCAATACACATTCATGTCTATTTATTACATAAGTTCATCTTCTTCCCTTTTAACTTAAAGGTCCCATATCGTGCTCATTTTCAGGTTCATACTTGTATTTTATGTTTCTACTAGAACATGTTTCCATGCTTTAATCTTCATAAAACACTTTATTTTCCTCATACTGTCTGCCTGAATATGCCTGTATTCACCCTCTGTCTGAAACGCTCCGTTTTAGTGCATTTCAACAGAATTGCGTTGCTGGGCAACAGCTTGCGTATATGTTTACTTCCTGTCAGCTGATGTCATTCATATACACTTGCCACAAGAAAATAAACATTTTAGAATATTTATGTTTAAAACTGTGAAATGGTCTAGATAAAAACAGTTTTATATCTATGATCTATATATATATTGTATATTTGTGACATCACAAATGGACAGAAATCCTGACGGCTTGTTTCAAAGACACAGTTTCTGAATACATGGCTGTGTGTATTTCTCTGTCAATACTTTCACAGTATTTATATTACACTTAAACCTGCTTTATAATATAAAAGCCATGAAAATCTCACTATTTTACAATACGGGACCTTTAAATATAAATTACTCTGTGGTTTGACATTTCAACCATTATGTCTTTCCATGGACAGATGCATGGACATGATTTCAGTAATTTAGTTCTACGTTTTCAAAACAGAAATCCTTAAAATTAGAAGTAAACATGAATAATTATTACACTAAATTTATGTTTGTATTCTCCCACGGAATTTAAAATTCTATATATAAAGATAGATGCTTTATTTCTTTAATTTCTATAATAATTCTAATTCTCTCCTCTCCTCGGTCCATCCAGGTGATGGTGGTGATGACTGTTATGAGCCTCTTCACAGGTCGGATCATCCTCCTCAGGTCGTTATCAGTCACTTCACCTTGATCCCTAAATCCAGTTTACCATTGAAAGACACTCGAGATGGTTTCACATCATTTAAGGCGCCACAGAATAGATTATCCCCATTATCCTACTTACTTATCCTATAGGAGGAACCTTTATCCAAGTAAACAATCTGAGTACTTCCACCTCCACTAGTTTCTATATATGTGATATCATGAGGGAGTATTCCTTTGAGTCTTTGGTACTTAAAGTGAATTTAGTATCATTACTGTTGTTAAATAACTTATAATAAAAAGGTAGACAGGTACTTAAATATATTTATGTGCAGCGGTGGAAAGTAACATTTACTCAAGTATTATAAGTAACGTTTTAGGTACTTGTACTTTACTTGAGCACTTACATTTATGGTACTTTAAACTTCTACGTCACTACATTTCAGAGGGAAATAATGTACTGTTCTACCAACAACAGTAACATGCTACATTCATAATAATAATAATATAATATGTAATAATATTTCACACAGGGGACATTTTTCTGCATTAAGTACTCAGAATTTATATATATATAAATAAATAAATATAACTATTGATCAACAGAAAACCAATCAGCAACAAGACTTTCGGTTCATTGTTCAAGTCATTTATCAAACAGAAATGGAATATCAATGGGAATTTGAATGTCTACTATTACATGACAGCAGGACAAACTCTACCCTTTAAACCTATTAAAAAAAACATCAAACAGGGTGTGACCTTCAGACTGAAATCCTCCAAAACAGTTCATGAGGAAACTTTTAGATAAACCTGTTAATCCTGTTCCTGTGATTGGCAGCAATGTTGTCGTCAAACTGCGCCTTTAAGGCCATCATGCAGTTTTAATAAAATATATATATATATATATATATATATAAATATATGTATTTTTTGCATGTAAATTACTTATTATTTTTTATTTAAAATAGAGTATATGTGAGCAGGAATTGACTACTCAACCTGTGCAGGAAAGGCCCGCCCAAAGCTAGTTGATTGACAGCTTGGCCTTTCAAGGAATAGCACAGGCAATAGGGAAAAGAATAAAGAAAAGTAAAGGGATAAAATTTAAATAAATTAAATTATATACAAATAAATAAATTACATCAATTAAGAATTTACAGACAAATTAGAGTAATTTAAATGCAAAAAATAAATAAATGACATTATAAATAAATTACATAAATTAAGAATTTACAGACAAATTAGAATAATTTAAATGCAAAAAAATAAATAAATTACATTATATAGAAAAAAATATATTAAAATGTACAGAAAAAAATAGAGTAATTTGAATGCAAAAAATAAATACATATATCCTATAGTCCTTTCTGATTTGACGCTATATAAAAATAAATTGAATTGAATTGAATATATACAGAAATAAATTAAAAGATAACTGTTAAAGTAAATGAAAAATGATTCTGTTATATTTTGTTATTTGTATATATATATATTGCATATCAATTACTCGTTTTTTTTAAAGGGTTACAAATAAATAAATGACATTAAATCATTAAATAAACAAAATAAATAAAACATAAAATAAATTAATTAATAAAGAATATACAGAAAAAGATGTAGTTAACCCGTATTCATTTTGCCAACCGTGTATCCCATAAAAATATTTTTTTAATGAGAATAATTCTTTTGTTCTTCAGCAATGTTTCCCAGACTGCGTGTGCGAAGACGCCTACAACAACACCTACGCCTGCGTCCGGACCCTCGACGGCAAAGACAACCTGCAATACTGCGAGTTTGCAGACAGCGAGGTACAGCATGACGACATACAGTACATGTAATCTGAGTCCTTTATGTGACAACAGATGTGATGAAACTCAGCGTCTCATCTTCTTCTTCTTCTTTGTGTCCCCAGTCGTTTGTGGAAGTGTACAACCTGACGTCAGACCCCCACCAGCTGGAGAACATCGTGAAGAAGGTGGATCCGGCCGTCCTGCAGGCGATGAACCAGCGGCTTATAAAGCTCCAGTCCTGTTAGGGCGACAGCTGCCGCGACACCAAGTAACCAAGAAGCGACGCACGCCAGGAAGCTGCCATTTCTACGAGATGGGGTTGGTTTATCCGACTTGTTTGGTCAACTTTTACCACAAGCGTGACGGTTGGATCGACCTTTTTTTATAACCCTGTTTCCCGTTTTGACTCGTCTCAACAGGAAAAGTTAAATGATGGCTGGATTCTATTCAGCTGCTTCAGTTTCAGGGTCCTGGTATTGTGCATGCTGGCTCACTGTCACTCTGTCATGGTTTACTGGGACACTTGAATAGAACGGAGCCGTCGTTAAAGGACACGTTTGACGTTTTGGGAAATACGCTAGTTTGTCACGGTCCCTCTGCTTCACTCCTCGCCGCCAGGAGACTTCTTCACCGGGAAATATATCTATAGACGCCGGTTGAGTTCACCGATTGAAGCAAATAAGAGCCGGGCTATTAATTGAAGTTTTGAGATATACACGTTTTTATACGGACCCTCCACCAGAATCTCCCAAACTGTCAAACTTCTCCTTTAATGTTTACTGTAGTTTTCTTACGACGACGAGTCAAAATATCTGCTGTGAAAATGTTCTTAGGGTTTTTTTTATTCTTTTATATTTGAGATAAACTCCTCACCCAGTTCATATTGTGCAGATCTCTGCATATAAACTGCACTATAAACTTCTGTTCTTTACTGACTGTTCGGGGTTCAAAATGTCATCTCAACTTTTTTTGTTCTTAAATGATGCACAACCAAAGGTTTACTAGCTGTTGTTAATCCAATCATCTCTAAAGGAAGAGTTCGACATTTTGGGAAAATACACTTATTTGCTTTCTTGCAGAGAGTTAGCTGAGAAGATGATATCACTCAAGCTTAGCATAAAGACTGGAAACGGGGAAACAGCTGGCCACTTCTGCGTTTTACTGGAGGGGTTTTGTGCCAAACAATTTCTTGGTTGGGAAATAAGAAATAATCCTTGTAGTTATATAAATATTACTTGTATTTTTACACGTTTTTGTACGGACCCGCCATCAGAAAGTCACGTCTGTCCGTTCAGTATAACGCTTAGCACAGAAAATAGTGTGAAAACAGCTGTTTAAAGATATCAAAATCCACCTATCTGCATCTCTAAAGCTCACTAATCACCTCGTTATGTCTCGTTTGTTTAATTCAAAACAAAAACTGAAGTGTAAAAATGATAATTTGCAATTTAACGGAGGTTAACGGTATGTTTGGAACGGTTTCTTGGCAAGAATAGTTTGACATAGACAACCATAAAACTACAATTTGATGTTTTGACATGTCAGTTTTTGTGTGAATTAAACAAACATGATATAAAGTGTTTATCAGTGAGCTTTAGAGGTTCTGCAAAGTGGATTTTATAACATTTAGACAGAACCAGGCGAGCTGTTTCCAGTCTTTATGTTAAGCGTTTAACCAGCTGCAGCTTCATATTTCCCAAAATGTCAAACTGTCTCTTTAAGCTGAACTTATTTAGAGTTCAGCTCTTAAATATTGTTGAACTTTTATCTCTGCAGAACTTCTAATGAAAGAAGTTGAAGTCTTTTGTGCCTCACACACAACTTTGTTTTAATTTTTAATCCTGCTGTTTGATATTTTACACGGAGTATTAATGATGACATTTATGTTATTGAGCCTTTTTAATTAAAAAGGAAGATGGAATAAAAAGGGCTGTGATATTTTTCGATGCGTGTTTTGTAATTGTGAGCTGGAAGTTTCACCAGGTAACATGATGAAACGAAACGCTCCGATCCCGTGTGCCTCGTGTTTGCACTGACGAGGCTCACGTGCCTTAAATGTGAATGTATTTGCACTGTGATGAAATTAACAATAAATCAAAAGAAGCATTTAAATGAACTTGTCATGTGGATATTTTTCTTTTCGGTGTCACACAGCAAAAGTACAATGTACTATTCAGCATTTATAAACATTAAATAAACAGGTTATAACACACTTTAATGTAGTTGTAAAGACATTTCAAGTGTTTTCATTATATTGTCATTTATTGTCTGTTTATACAGCAGCCTTCAGGTCCACAGGAGGAGTTATAGTTATACATTAATAAACACTTATATGTACTTACATCTACATTACAGAGTGTTATAAACCGCTTATTAAATGTTTATTTACTGCTTATAAATGCTAAAAGGGGGACTAAGTGTAATCTTCTTCTTCTGGAGTAATGTGCTGAAAATTAATGAACAAGATGTATAAAATGCAACCTGATATTTTAACTTTGAAGTATCTTATAGGACCCCAACCGGTATTAACTTTTCCCCTGACTTACAAACCATGATACGTTCGGCTGAGTCAGAGGCTTCTTTTAAATTAAAGCTTAAAACATACTTTTATCGCACCGCTTTTCCCTGATTTCATCTACTTACTCTACTTGTATTGCTGTTTTTATGTGTTGCTATAATGTATGTTCTATGTGTTCTTTCTTGCTATGTGAAGCACTTGATAATTTGTTTTGATAAATAATATATAAATAAAGATATTATATTATGATGATAAACATGAGGAATGGAGGTGATGAAACTGCATGTGAATTGAAAAATTGACAATTTAGTGTTGTGAATGATGAATGTAAGATGGTGAAAATGATAAAACACGGCTCTTTTTTCATCGTATCACGTTTTAAATTAATCAAATCACTTGATAATTTATCAATTCACATAAATTTTTACAGATCTGTTGTTCAATTTACATGCATTTATTATCGCCTCAATTTTTTATCAATTAATATTTGTTACTTCCACCGCTCATAGATAAAAGGATGACATTTCCAAATGTAAATAACAGTTGGATCATAGCGAACTGGAGCTGCAGTATATACATACATACAGTTTATTAAACCTTGTAGTTACTATATATGTTTAACAATATCAGGCATAATGTTACAATAACACATGTTTATTTAAATCTGAGCATTTATTTCACAAAAGCAATAACGCTGAAGAACAAGAGCAGAATCCATGTGGTGGTAAACCATCTCTAGTAGAAACATTCAGTATTAGTACAACATCAGAGGTACTTGTACACGGCTTTATCCTGCAGCGTCTGAATCTCTAACTTGACGGGGCATTTGTACAGGTGCGACAGCAGCGACTCCGAGTAGCCGATCAAGAAGTAAAACTTCTGCGGAGGTAACTTCTGGATCATCAAAGCGCACACGATGAGCAGGTTGCCGCGTCGTTTGATCACGATCTCGTTGGCCAGGCAGGCGTGGAAGGTCCCGAACATGAAACGTCTTATGAACACGTCCTCTATGGTCCGGTCAGCTGCGCCCTCCTCTCCTTTCAGGTTACCTAGAAGAAACAGGAAGGAGAGTTTACAGAGTATACAGCAATACATCCACTTTAAGTATATCGCCTAATACAACTTTTAAACCGATTAAAATAGTCTCTGCATGCTTTGCTCCTTTCCCACAAGTCCTGTTGTATTTACATCTTTACAAACACTAGATTCAAACTGTTAAGTTGCTCTTTAAGGAGCATGCTCGTGGTCGTGGTCATGGTCATGGTCATGGTCGTGGTCGTGCTCACTGGTATTGTGTGACAGCCATCCTTTGCGGTGGGCGATGTAATGAGGTGGAAGTGCTTGCTCATAGGTTATAGGTTTGTCTCCTTTCCCCACTCGGACACGAGCTGCTTTGTTCTGGAAAACAAAAGAGAAAGAAAGAGGATAAAATGTCAGTAAAGCAAACTGATAACTACACGATGAGCCTCGATCCAAAAGCAAGAGTGCTCACTAGTGCTTAGTTACGCCATCGTGCAAATCCCAAATATACAAAGAACTCTGCACTTCAGAGACTGTAACTCTGCGAGATATCTTCTTAAATTGTCTAGCTCATATGGGCAAGTGAGGACTGTTTTAAGACAGACTCAGAATAATGTGAACCTAACCTATATAAGGTTAATTATAATGATGTCTGGAGTGTTTACCTTGCAGCACGCTGCAGTGACGTGGAGAGCTCTGCTTCCAGAGGAGCTGCATAATGAGCCGGACCTGGATAAAGAACTCTGCAGAGGGGAAATAAACCATCAGATTACTACGACTAGTTCTGAGAACAGGAGGCTTTACAGGATCTAATCAGGATCAGTAAGAGCTGAGCTTGTGAAATGATGATTCAGTTGCAGTTCCCAGTTTAGCCCAACTGGTTATCCACCTTTGGTTATACATTTTAACATACTTTACGTTGTCATTTATCCACAAGAAGACACAAGAAAAGTGTTGAAATAAAACATTTGCATCTATGAATGTCTGTTTTTGCAAAAAGAACAAGAATGCTTCTTTAATGTTCAGTTAAGGGGAGACACCCGAGGTCAGGGGTCAGCAACCTTTACTATCAAAAGAGACATTTTTGGCAAAAAAATAAATTTTAAAAATCTGGCTGGAGCCGCAAAACATATTTGAGCCTCATAATGAAGGCAACACCACCTATTGCATGTACTACCCTCGTACCTGTTGTAGGTTTATGGTACGACGGAGTATTAGGGCAACATTGAGGAAAAAAATAAATCTGAGATTACCAGAATAAAGTTTACGAGAAAAAAAAGTCGTAATATTATAAAGTAGTACTTTACATGTTATTTTTGTTTTCTTTTTGTAAACCTATGACTTTATTCTCATAATATTACGACTTTATTCTCGTAATATTATTACTTTATTCTCGTAATATTATAAAATGTTTTCTCGTAATATTACAAATTTATTCTCGTAATATTAGGACTTTTTTTCTCGTAATGTTATGACTTTAATCTCGTAATGTTATGACTTTAATCTCATAATGTTATGACTTTAATCTCGTAATGTTATGACTTTAATCTCGTAATGTTATGACTTTAATCTCGTAATGTTATGACTTTAATCTCGTAATGTTATGACTTTATTCTCGTAATGTTATGACTTTAATCTCGTAATGTTATGACTTTAATCTCGTAATGTTATGACTTTAATCTCGTAATGTTATGACTTTAATCTCGTAATGTTATGACTTTATTCTCGTAATGTTATGACTTTATTCTCGTAATATTATGACTTTATTCTCGTAATGTTATGACTTTATTCTCGTAATATTACAAAATGTTTTCTCGTATATTACAAATTTATTCTCGTAATATTACAACTTTATTCTTTTAATATTATGACTTTATTCTCGTAATATTACAAAATGTTTTCTCGTAATATTACAAATTTATTCTCATAATATTAGGACTTTTTTTCTCGTAATATTATGACTTTATTCTCGTAATATTATGACTTTATTCTCATAGAGTTATGACTTTAATCTCGTAATATTATGACTTTATTCTCTTAAAGTTATGACTTTAATCTCGTAATATTATGACTTTATTCTCGTAATGTTATGACTTTATTCTCGTAATATTATGACTTTATTCTCATAGAGTTATGACTTTAATCTCGTAATATTATGACTTTATTCTCTTAAAGTTATGACTTTATTCTCGTAATATTACAAAATGTTTTCTCGTATATTACAAATTTATTCTCGTAATATTACAACTTTATTCTTTTAATATTATGACTTTATTCTCGTAATATTACAAAATGTTTTCTCGTAATATTACAAATTTATTCTCGTAATGTTATGACTTTATTCTCGTAATGTTATGACTTTATTCTCGTAATGTTATGACTTTATTCTCGTAATATTATGACTTTATTCTCGTAGAGTTATGACTTTAATCTCGTAATATTATGACTTTATTCTCTTAAAGTTATGACTTTATTCTCGTAATATTATGACTTTATTCTCGTAATATTATTACTTTATTCTCGTAATATTATGACTTTATTCTCGTAATGTTATGACTTTAATCTCGTAATATTATGACTTTAATCTCGTAATGTTATGACTTTATTCTCATAGAGTTATGACTTTAATCTCGTAATGTTATGACTTTATTCTCGTAATATTATGACTTTAATCTCGTAATGTTATGACTTTATTCTTGTAATGTTACAAAATGTTTTCTTGTATATTACAAATTTATTCTCGTAATATTACAACTTTATTCTTTTAATATTATGACTTTATTCTCGTAATATTACAAAATGTTTTCTCGTAATATTACAAATTTATTCTCGTAATATTAGGACTTTTTTTTCTCGTAATGTTATGACTTTATTCTCGTAATGTTATGACTTTAATCTCGTAATGTTATGACTTTATTCTCGTAATATTATGACTTTATTCTCGTAATGTTATGACTTTATTCTCTTAAAGTTATGACTTTATTCTCGTAATATTACAAAATGTTTTCTCGTATATTACAAATTTATTCTCGTAATATTAGGACTTTTTTTCTCGTAATGTTATGACTTTAATCTCGTAATGTTATGACTTTATTCTCGTAATATTATGACTTTATTCTCATAGAGTTATGACTTTAATCTCGGAATATTACGACTTTTTTTCTCGTAATGTTATGACTTTATTCTCGTAATATTATGACTTTATTCTCAAAGAGTTATGACTTTAATCTCGTAATATTATGACTTTATTCTCTTAAAGTTATGACTTTAATCTCGTAATATTATGACTTTATTCTCGTAATGTTATGACTTTAATCTCGTAATATTATGACTTTATTCTCATAGAGTTATGACTTTAATCTCGTAATGTTATGACTTTAATCTCGTAATGTTATGACTTTATTCTCGTAATATTATGACTTTATTCTCGTAATGTTATGACTTTATTCTCTTAAAGTTATGACTTTATTCTCGTAATATTACAAAATGTTTTCTCGTATATTACAAATTTATTCTCGTAATATTAGGACTTTTTTTCTCGTAATGTTATGACTTTAATCTCGTAATGTTATGACTTTATTCTCGTAATATTATGACTTTATTCTCATAGAGTTATGACTTTAATCTCGTAATATTACGACTTTATTCTCTTAAAGTTATGACTTTATTCTCGTAATATTACAAAATGTTTTCTCGTAATATTACAAATTTATTCTCGTAATATTAGGACTTTTTTCTTGTAATGTTATGACTTTATTCTCGTAATGTTATGACTTTATTCTCTTAATATTATGACTTTATTCTCATAGAGTTATGACTTTAATCTCGTAATTTACGAAAAATTTTCTTGTAATATTCTGACTTTATTGTGTAAATCTCAGATGTTTTTTCCCTCAATGTGGCCCTAATACTCCGTAGTACATTATCTCTTTGGCCCTCACTGCATTAGACTTATATACTATATACTTAGACTATAAACTGTGTTACCTTCATCACAATGATCAAATGTTTTGCGGCTCCAGACAGATTTTTATTTATTTTTTGCCCCGAAATGGCTCTTTTGATAGTAAAGGTTGTTGACCCCTGTCGTAGATGAGGTAAAAAGTACATTACTTCCCTCCAAATTGTAGTAGAAGTAGGAAGTAGCATGACATTTTAAATACTCAAGTAGAGTACAAATACCTCTGGTTATATAGAGTCAGAAAAACAACAACCGGCAGGGGATTGATCCAGTTAAAAGTTCAAAGAGGTCCTGATCATCTGTTGTCTCTCCGTCACCTCCATCACTGTCTGTCTGTCTGTCTGTCTGGTATCAGTGTCGGCCTACCTCCACCTTTGTCGTCTCCCATCATGCAGCTCTTTGATGTGACAGACCTTACAGTCTGAAGAAAGAAAATTAACCTTAAAGGGAGATTAGTCAAGTATTTAATCCTCTTATCAACATGGGAGTGGACAAATATGCTGCTTTATGCAAATGTATGTATATATGTATTATTGTAAATCAATTAACAACATAAAACAATGACAGATATTGATCCAGAAACCCTCACAGGTACTGCATTTAGCATAAAACAATATGCTCCAATCATAACATGGCAAACTGCAGCCCAACAGGCAACAACAGCTGTCAGTGTGTCAGTGTGCTGACTTGACTATGACTTGCCCCAAACTGCATGTGATTATCATAAAGTGGGCATGTCTGTAAAGGGGAGACTCGTGGGTACCCATAGAACCCATTTACATTCACATATCTGGAGGTCAGAGGTCAGTATGTGAGCCATGCTCACTTTTACCTTTTTTTTTTTTTTTTTACTTGCTTTTACTGCCAAGACCTGCTAAACTGTTTTTCATTGTTTTTCCATGACAATGACAATAACATCTCTAAGTCTAAGACTTTTTATCGACATACTATATACTATGACTTTTTTATATTTTTTAGTGATATACTATATATTATGGCTTTTTTATATTTTTTTGTGATATACTATATATTATGGCTTTTTTATATTTTTTAGTGATATACTATATACTATGACTTTTTTATATTTTTTAGTGATATACTATATACTATGGCTTTTTTATATTTTTTAGTGATATACTATATATTATGGCTTTTTTATATTTTTTAGTGATATACTATATATTATGGCTTTTTTATATTTTTTAGTGATATACTATATATTATGGCTTTTTTATATTTTTTAGTGATATACTATATATTATGGCTTTTTTATATTTTTTAGTGATATACTATATATTATGGCTTTTTTATATTTTTTAGTGATATACTATATATTATGGCTTTTTTATATTTTTTTGTGATATACTATATATTATGGCTTTTTTATATTTTTTAGTGATATACTATATACTATGACTTTTTTATATTTTTTAGTGATATACTATATACTATGGCTTTTTTATATTTTTTAGTGATATACTATATATTATGGCTTTTTTATATTTTTTAGTGATATACTATATATTATGGCTTTTTTATATTTTTTAGTGATATACTATATATTATGGCTTTTTTATATTTTTTAGTGATATACTATATATTATGGCTTTTTTATATTTTTTAGTGATATACTATATATTATGGCTTTTTTATATTTTTTAGTGATATACTATATATTATGGCTTTTTTATATTTTTTAGTGATATACTATATATTATGGCTTTTTTATATTTTTTAGTGATATACTATATATTATGGCTTTTTTATATTTTTTAGTGATATACTATATATTATGGCTTTTTTATATTTTTTAGTGATATACTATATATTATGGCTTTTTTATATTTTTTAGTGATATACTATATACTATGACTTTTTTATATTTTTTAGTGATATACTATATATTATGGCTTTTTTATATTTTTTAGTGATATACTATATACTATGACTTTTTAATATTTTTTTTAATGATATACTATATACTATGATTTGTGGTTGGAAACCGGATCACCTGGATTCAACCCAGCAGACACGGGCCGAATCACTCAGCCACCATGTCGCTGTGGGGAGGAGGGAGAGGGTATGGAGGGGTGATGGTAGGAGGCGACCACGTCACCGTGGGGAGGAGGTTGAAATCACTTCATATAGAGCAGGTAGGGTGTAGGGGGTAGGGGTTGTAGGGTGTAGGGGGTGTAGGTGTAGGGGTTGTAGGGTATAGGGGGTGTAGGTGTAGGGGTTGTAGGGTATAGGGGGTGTAGGTGTAGGGGTTGTAGGGTATAGGGGGTGTAGGTGTAGGGGTTGTAGGGTGTAGGAGGTGAAATCACTTCACATAGAGTAGGTAGGGTGTAGGGGTCGTAAGGGGTGTAGGTGTAGGGGGTGTAGGGGTTGGTGGGTGTAGGGTGTAGGGGGTGTAGGGGTTGTAGGGTGTAGGTGTAGGTGGTGTAGGGGGTGTAGGTGTAGGGGGTGAAGGGGCGGGATGGTCAGAAGGGGGATGGGGGAAGAATGTGGAGAGAAAGGATGCTACTTCTCTCTCCTCTCTTTCTCCTTCCTCTCCTTCTTCTCCCTTTTCAAGTCCTCCTTCTCTTTTTTCTCCAGAGCCTCCTTTTCCTTCTTCACTCTTTTCAACTCCTCCTTCTCTCTTTCCTCCCTCTCCTTCTTCTCTCTCTTCTCTCTTTCCTCCCTCTCTTTCTTCTGTCTCTTCTCCTCCTTCTCCTTCTCCACAATCAGCTTCTTTAACTCCTTCTTCTTGGCATTCATCTCCTCCGCGGTCATCTGCAGTGCTCCCAGGTCAAGTTTCTGGTGGAGCTCCTGGAGGCAGAGGAGTTGTGCCTGGAGGTCTGTGGTGGTGTCGGTCTTGAGCCGGATCTGATCTTCCAGAGCGGCGAGTTTCGTTGACCACTCGGCCTCGCTCTGGAGGAGCTGCATCTCCTTCTCCTTCAGCCGGACCTCGCTCTGGATGAGCTGCATCTCCTTCTTTAGAGTCAGGACTTCCAGAGCCATCTTGGCCGTCGTCAATCCGGTGATCAGATCATCCTTTTCCAGGACGACCTGGCTCACCTTCCTGTCCGACTCGTCCTGCAGAGATTTGACCATCAGATTCTTTTGATCAAGTGCAGATTGGAGCTCTCTCTCACAGGTCTCTCTGATCTCCCTGTTCTCCTCCTTCCAAGCTTCACAGGCCTTTTCACACTTTTCAGTCCAGCCCTGGTTGACCATCAGGATCTCATTCTGCTTTTCAAGCAGACTTTGATTGAGAGAGTCGGTCACCTCCTGTTTTTCCTGCTCCTTGGTCTGCAGGTCGCTCTGAACCTGTATCAGGATCTTGTTCTTTTCCAGCTCCCAGCCGGACTCCTTGGCGGCCATCTGCTCCGTCAGGGCAGCGTTTTCGGCGGCCAGTTCAGTGTTGTGCTGGTGGGAGTCCTTCAGCTGGTTGCTGGTAGTCTGTTTGACCATCACGATCTCGTTCTGCTTTTCAAGCAGACTTTGACTGAGAGAGTCGGTGACCTCCTGTTTCTCCTGCTCCTTAGTCTGCAGGTCCATCTGAGCCTGTATCAGGCTCTGAGCTGAGCTGTTCTTCTCCAGCTCCCAGCCGGACTCCTTGGCGGCCATCTGCTCCCTCAGGGCAGCGTTTTCGGCGGCCAGTTCAGTGTTGTGCTGGTGGGAGTCCTTCAGCTGATTGCTGGTAGTCTGTTTGACCATCACGATCTCGTTCTGCTTTTCAAGCAGACTTTGACTGAGAGAGTCGGTGACCTCCTGTTTCTCCTGCTCCTTGGTCTGCAGGTCCATCTGAACCTGTATCAGGCTCTGAGCTGAGCTGTTCTTCTCCAGCTCCCAGCGGGACTCCTTGGCGGCCATCTGCTCCCTCAGGGCAGCGTTTTCGGCAGCCAGCTCAGTGTTGTGCTGCTGGGAGTCCTTCAGCTGGTTGCTGGTAGTCTGGAGGAGTTGAACCTGGAGGTCAGGGTTTTGTTTGTCCTGTTCCTTGAGGTCCCTCTGGGCTTCCTTCCTGATGGTTCTCTCTGACCTGAGAGCATTCAGGATGTTGTTCTTCTCCAGATCCCAGCCGGCTATCTGCTCCCTCAGGGCAGCGTTTTCGGCGGCCAGCTCGGTGACCTGTTGAGAGTCCTTCAGCTCGTTGCTGGGAGTCTGTTTGACCATCACGATCTCACTCTGCTTTTCAAGCAGACTTTGACTGAGCGAGACGGTCACCTCCTGTTTCTGAGCCTGTATCGGGATGGCTCTCTGAGCCATCCGGAGCTTGTTCTTCTCCAGCTCCCAGCGGGACTCTTTGGCGGCCATCTGCTCCCTCAGGGCAGCGTTTTCGGCGGCCAGCTCAGTGTTGTACTGGTGAGAGTCCTTCAGCTGGTTGCTGGGAGTCTGTTTGACCATCAGGATTTCATTCTGCTTATCAAGAAGACTTTGATTGAGAGAGTCGATCACCTTCTGTTTCTCCTTCTCCTTGTTCTGCAGGTCGTTCTGAGCCTGTATCTTGATGGCTCTCTGAGTCATCAGGATCTTGTTCTTCTGCAGCTCCCAGCAGGACTCCTTGGCGGCCATCTGCTGCTTCAGGGCAGCGATTTCGGCGGCCAGCTCAGTGTTGTGCTGGTGAGAGTCCTTCAGCTGGTTGCTGGGAGTCTGGAGGAGTTGAACCTGGAGGTCAGGGTTGTCCTGTCCTTTGAGGCCCTTCTGGGCATCTTTCCTGATGAGTCTCTCTGACTTGAGAGCCTTCAGGATCCTCATCTTCTCCTCTTCCCAGCTGAAATCCTTGGCGGCCATCTGCTCCCTCAGGGCAGCAATGACTGAGGCCTGCTCAAAGTTGTGTTTTCTGAGATACTGCATCTCCTTGCTGGGAGCCTGCTGGGTAGCGGCTTCAACCAGCTCTTGGTCAAGTGACGGAAAGACCACCGAGAAAACAGTCCCGTCCTAACGTTGGATCACACAAAGAGACAGTTGAAAGTACTGAAGCCAACTCCATCTGCTTCTAAAGAGCACTGTGAAGCTACTTTTTCTGAAACACACTGATTCAGTTGGTCACAAGAGTCTAGCCAAGTTCAGCCTCACACCACAGAATCACATCTTTCTACTGTTTCCTTTATACTATACACACAGAACACCATTTATACTGTCAATAACTTCAGTTTCAGATCAGTTTTTTGGAGATCAGGTTGATCTAAAATCTTTTGGTGAAGCTTAGAATATGTTTTCAGTTCTGTTTTTTGTTAATTTAACTGTAAAAAACAGCCCTGTTTTAGTCCACATACGTATCTTATACTGCTCATGCATTTGTCAAAAGTTTAGACAAAAGATTAAAAACCAGATGAAACTGTGGGCTGGCCTAGATCAGTGTAACGCTGAACAAAGTGTGTTTAAAGGCCTAGATCAGTGTAACGCTGAACAAAGTGTGTTTAAAGTCCTAGATCAGTGTAACGCTGAACAAAGTGTGTTTAAAGGCCTAGATCAGTGTAACGCTGAACAAAGTGTGTTTAAAGGCCTAGATCAGTGTAACGCTGAACAAAGTGTGTTTAAAGGCCTAGATCAGTGTAACGCTGAACAAAGTGTGTTTAAAGGTGTCTGGCTGAGAAGATCTCACCTCGTTTCTTGAACGGACGATCTTCTTCATCATAGCACAACGGAGGTGTTAGTTGTGGTAATGGAGTATAATACAGTAGTAACGCTGTACGGAGTATAATACAGTAGTATTATACGAGGACAATACAGTAGTAACGCTGTATTGAAGTAGCTATAGCAGGTATGTAGTAGATTGACTAACTGTCGCTCTGATCACACGCTCTGTTATCACTGAGAGATGCTTCTCTGGTGAAGGTTCGACTATAACTGAGTTGTTAGACTGCGGGAGCTTCTACTGGTGCACACACAACATTCTAGTGACTTTATGATGTCACTAAGCCACATTCTGTTTAATGTGATGTCACTAAGCCACATTCTGATGTGATGTCACGTTTCAGAATGTGATGTCACGTTTCAGAATGTGATGTCACACTGCACTGTGGTCACATGACTTCTCCAGACTGAAAAACTGCAAAATGGAGGTTTCTAAAAGTTTTTTTTTCCTTTCTTTTTTCATTATCTATATATAAAAGTTCAATACAGTAGATTCATAAACATGTTCAGATTTTATTTGTTACAAAATAAAATTCTGCAAATATTTTTTACAGTATAAAATAATATAAATTATACAGCAAATAAAATATAAGGAAAGAAAAAGATGAATAAAAACAAATAACAATAAAACTATTTTGTTAAACAATTGGAATAAAGGAGGTGCTGAAAGTCGACCTGCCCAACATGGGCGATGATATAAAGTCCTCTGAGGGTCTCTCAGTGTTTCAATATGAAATATTACACCTTCTCTATTCTACATTTTTATTAAACACAACAATGCATGTATTTTACAGTAAAGGCTTCTTGGTTCCTATAGCAGACGACCGTTGACCCCGCTCAACCACTTCTTCATGTTACTTCCATCAGGGATCCAGAACCGGGTTGAGACACTAAAAATGGGTTTAACATGATCAGAGATATAATCGTCCATGAGGACGGCTCGCCTTGTTGTAAGGTTCTATATCGTTTCCACCACAGAGGAACCTCGACTCTGAGCTATTCAATTCATGATATTGGCCAAAACCAGCGACTCCCATCTGGTCATTTTCTAACATAATATATATAATCACAATAACATTACATATATAACGTGATGAATTTAGTCTCCCACCCCGAGCCTCCACACCTTCAGTGCCCATTGAAACGGATGGGAAAGTAATCAGTGTTTTTATTATTGTTAATCTTAAAAACTATTATCTGGACAATGAAAGGCTAAATAAACACGTATCCATAAAGCTGTCCTTGGATATCTGTAAAATCCAACAACTGTGTCGTTTACTGTACATGTGTTCCACTTATGTGACGATCTTTGTTCCTTGAATGTTTTTAAGGGTAAATCCAAAACACAGAGGCAATCCTAACAAAAATAACAAATATCAGTCTTGACCGACATTTAAGATTTGAAGTCTTTAAAAAAAAAAAAGACACAATTTTGTAGTTTCAATTATGCAAAAATAACACCTAAATAACAGCAAAAACAAAATAAAATTGTTATTTTAAACATCGGTATCGGCCCAAAACTTTGTATTCGTCACTTCCCTGCTTTTCAGAGGCCTGAAGATGTTGAATGATCCAGTAATTCAAAAGCAAAGATTACATTTACTAAAAAACGTCATTTTATGCAGCAGAAATTTGTTTACAACTTCTTCTGGTTTAGACACCTGAGATCTGGAGAAACGTTGTGAGTGAACTAATTATTCTATTTATTTTTTAATTCTCCAGACTCTCCGGTCTTCATCTCTCATCCTCACTTCTTTAACGCCGACCCGGTGCTGCTGGACTTCGTTCAGGGTCTCAATCCAACCGAAGACGAGCACGGCCTCTTCATCGACATCCACCCGGTGAGCACGCACACATCTATGGCATGAAAAGAGTTCTTCTAGGTCCATCAAATACAAACTAAACAAATCTTGGTGGTGCCAAAAGTCCAATACACATTCATGTCTATTTATTACATAAGTTCATCTTCTTCCCTTTTAACTTAAAGGTCCCATATCGTGCTCATTTTCAGGTTCATACTTGTATTTTATGTTTCTACTAGAACATGTTTCCATGCTTTAATCTTCATAAAACACTTTATTTTCCTCATACTGTCTGCCTGAATATGCCTGTATTCACCCTCTGTCTGAAACGCTCCGTTTTAGTGCATTTCAACAGAATTGCAATGGAATTGCGTTGCTGGGCAACAGCTTGCGTATATGTTTACTTCCTGTCAGCTGATGTCATTCATATACACTTGCCACAAGAAAATAAACATTTTAGAATATTTATGTTTAAAACTGTGAAATGGTCTAGATAAAAACAGTTTTATATCTATGATCTATATATATATTGTATATTTGTGACATCACAAATGGACAGAAATCCTGACGGCTTGTTTCAAAGACACAGTTTCTGAATACATGGCTGTGTGTATTTCTCTGTCAATACTTTCACAGTATTTATATTACACTTAAACCTGCTTTATAATATAAAAGCCATGAAAATCTCACTATTTTACAATACGGGACCTTTAAATATAAATTACTCTGTGGTTTGACATTTCAACCATTATGTCTTTCCATGGACAGATGCATGGACATGATTTCAGTAATTTAGTTCTACGTTTTCAAAACAGAAATCCTTAAAATTAGAAGTAAACATGAATAATTATTACACTAAATTTATGTTTGTATTCTCCCACGGAATTTAAAATTCTATATATAAAGATAGATGCTTTATTTCTTTAATTTCTATAATAATTCTAATTCTCTCCTCTCCTCGGTCCATCCAGGTGATGGTGGTGATGACTGTTATGAGCCTCTTCACAGGTCGGATCATCCTCCTCAGGTCGTTATCAGTCACTTCACCTTGATCCCTAAATCCAGTTTACCATTGAAAGACACTCGAGATGGTTTCACATCATTTAAGGCGCCACAGAATAGATTATCCCCATTATCCTACTTACTTATCCTATAGGAGGAACCTTTATCCAAGTAAACAATCTGAGTACTTCCACCTCCACTAGTTTCTATATATGTGATATCATGAGGGAGTATTCCTTTGAGTCTTTGGTACTTAAAGTGAATTTAGTATCATTACTGTTGTTAAATAACTTATAATAAAAAGGTAGACAGGTACTTAAATATATTTATGTGCAGCGGTGGAAAGTAACATTTACTCAAGTATTATAAGTAACGTTTTAGGTACTTGTACTTTACTTGAGCACTTACATTTATGGTACTTTAAACTTCTACGTCACTACATTTCAGAGGGAAATAATGTACTGTTCTACCAACAACAGTAACATGCTACATTCATAATAATAATAATATAATATGTAATAATATTTCACACAGGGGACATTTTTCTGCATTAAGTACTCAGAATTTATATATATATAAATAAATAAATATAACTATTGATCAACAGAAAACCAATCAGCAACAAGACTTTCGGTTCATTGTTCAAGTCATTTATCAAACAGAAATGGAATATCAATGGGAATTTGAATGTCTACTATTACATGACAGCAGGACAAACTCTACCCTTTAAACCTATTAAAAAAAACATCAAACAGGGTGTGACCTTCAGACTGAAATCCTCCAAAACAGTTCATGAGGAAACTTTTAGATAAACCTGTTAATCCTGTTCCTGTGATTGGCAGCAATGTTGTCGTCAAACTGCGCCTTTAAGGCCATCATGCAGTTTTAATAAAATATATATATATATATATATATATATAAATATATGTATTTTTTGCATGTAAATTACTTATTATTTTTTATTTAAAATAGAGTATATGTGAGCAGGAATTGACTACTCAACCTGTGCAGGAAAGGCCCGCCCAAAGCTAGTTGATTGACAGCTTGGCCTTTCAAGGAATAGCACAGGCAATAGGGAAAAGAATAAAGAAAAGTAAAGGGATAAAATTTAAATAAATTAAATTATATACAAATAAATAAATTACATCAATTAAGAATTTACAGACAAATTAGAGTAATTTAAATGCAAAAAATAAATAAATGACATTATAAATAAATTACATAAATTAAGAATTTACAGACAAATTAGAATAATTTAAATGCAAAAAAATAAATAAATTACATTATATAGAAAAAAATATATTAAAATGTACAGAAAAAAATAGAGTAATTTGAATGCAAAAAATAAATACATATATCCTATAGTCCTTTCTGATTTGACGCTATATAAAAATAAATTGAATTGAATTGAATATATACAGAAATAAATTAAAAGATAACTGTTAAAGTAAATGAAAAATGATTCTGTTATATTTTGTTATTTGTATATATATATATTGCATATCAATTACTCATTTTTTTTAAAGGGTTACAAATAAATAAATGACATTAAATCATTAAATAAACAAAATAAATAAAACATAAAATAAATTAATTAATAAAGAATATACAGAAAAAGATGTAGTTAACCCGTATTCATTTTGCCAACCGTGTATCCCATAAAAATATTTTTTTAATGAGAATAATTCTTTTGTTCTTCAGCAATGTTTCCCAGACTGCGTGTGCGAAGACGCCTACAACAACACCTACGCCTGCGTCCGGACCCTCGACGGCAAAGACAACCTGCAATACTGCGAGTTTGCAGACAGCGAGGTACAGCATGATGACATACAGTACATGTAATCTGAGTCCTTTATGTGACAACAGATGTGATGAAACTCAGCGTCTCATCTTCTTCTTCTTCTTTGTGTCCCCAGTCGTTTGTGGAAGTGTACAACCTGACGTCAGACCCCCACCAGCTGGAGAACATCGTGAAGAAGGTGGATCCGGCCGTCCTGCAGGCGATGAACCAGCGGCTTATAAAGCTCCAGTCCTGTTAGGGCGACAGCTGCCGCGACACCAAGTAACCAAGAAGCGACGCACGCCAGGAAGCTGCCATTTCTACGAGATGGGGTTGGTTTATCCGACTTGTTTGGTCAACTTTTACCACAAGCGTGACGGTTGGATCGACCTTTTTTTATAACCCTGTTTCCCGTTTTGACTCGTCTCAACAGGAAAAGTTAAATGATGGCTGGATTCTATTCAGCTGCTTCAGTTTCAGGGTCCTGGTATTGTGCATGCTGGCTCACTGTCACTCTGTCATGGTTTACTGGGACACTTGAATAGAACGGAGCCGTCGTTAAAGGACACGTTTGACGTTTTGGGAAATACGCTAGTTTGTCACGGTCCCTCTGCTTCACTCCTCGCCGCCAGGAGACTTCTTCACCGGGAAATATATCTATAGACGCCGGTTGAGTTCACCGATTGAAGCAAATAAGAGCCGGGCTATTAATTGAAGTTTTGAGATATACACGTTTTTATACGGACCCTCCACCAGAATCTCCCAAACTGTCAAACTTCTCCTTTAATGTTTACTTTAGTTTTCTTACGACGACGAGTCAAAATATCTGCTGTGAAAATGTTCTTAGGGTTTTTTTTATTCTTTTATATTTGAGATAAACTCCTCACCCAGTTCATATTGTGCAGATCTCTGCATATAAACTGCACTATAAACTTCTGTTCTTTACTGACTGTTCGGGGTTCAAAATGTCATCTCAACTTTTTTTGTTCTTAAATGATGCACAACCAAAGGTTTACTAGCTGTTGTTAATCCAATCATCTCTAAAGGAAGAGTTCGACATTTTGGGAAAATACACTTATTTGCTTTCTTGCAGAGAGTTAGCTGAGAAGATGATATCACTCAAGCTTAGCATAAAGACTGGAAACGGGGAAACAGCTGGCCACTTCTGCGTTTTACTGGAGGGGTTTTGTGCCAAACAATTTCTTGGTTGGGAAATAAGAAATAATCCTTGTAGTTATATAAATATTACTTGTATTTTTACACGTTTTTGTACGGACCCGCCATCAGAAAGTCACGTCTGTCCGTTCAGTATAACGCTTAGCACAGAAAATAGTGTGAAAACAGCTGTTTAAAGATATCAAAATCCACCTATCTGCATCTCTAAAGCTCACTAATCACCTCGTTATGTCTCGTTTGTTTAATTCAAAACAAAAACTGAAGTGTAAAAATGATAATTTGCAATTTAACGGAGGTTAACGGTATGTTTGGAACGGTTTCTTGGCAAGAATAGTTTGACATAGACAACCATAAAACTACAATTTGATGTTTTGACATGTCAGTTTTTGTGTGAATTAAACAAACATGATATAAAGTGTTTATCAGTGAGCTTTAGAGGTTCTGCAAAGTGGATTTTATAACATTTAGACAGAACCAGGCGAGCTGTTTCCAGTCTTTATGTTAAGCGTTTAACCAGCTGCAGCTTCATATTTCCCAAAATGTCAAACTGTCTCTTTAAGCTGAACTTATTTAGAGTTCAGCTCTTAAATATTGTTGAACTTTTATCTCTGCAGAACTTCTAATGAAAGAAGTTGAAGTCTTTTGTGCCTCACACACAACTTTGTTTTAATTTTTAATCCTGCTGTTTGATATTTTACACGGAGTATTAATGATGACATTTATGTTATTGAGCCTTTTTAATTAAAAAGGAAGATGGAATAAAAAGGGCTGTGATATTTTTCGATGCGTGTTTTGTAATTGTGAGCTGGAAGTTTCACCAGGTAACATGATGAAACGAAACGCTCCGATCCCGTGTGCCTCGTGTTTGCACTGACGAGGCTCACGTGCCTTAAATGTGAATGTATTTGCACTGTGATGAAATTAACAATAAATCAAAAGAAGCATTTAAATGAACTTGTCATGTGGATATTTTTCTTTTAGGTGTCACACAGCAAAAGTACAATGTACTATTCAGCATTTATAAACATTAAATAAACAGGTTATAACACACTTTAATGTAGTTGTAAAGACATTTCAAGTGTTTTCATTATATTGTCATTTATTGTCTGTTTATACAGCAGCCTTCAGGTCCACAGGAGGAGTTATAGTTATACATTAATAAACACTTATATGTACTTACATCTACATTACAGAGTGTTATAAACCGCTTATTAAATGTTTATTTACTGCTTATAAATGCTACAAAGGGGGGACTAAGTGTAATCTTCTTCTTCTGGAGTAATGTGCTGAAAATTAATGAACAAGATGTATAAAATGCAACCTGATATTTTAACTTTGAAGTATCTTATAGGACCCCAACCGGTATTAACTTTTCCCTTGACTTACAAACCATGATACGTTCGGCTGAGTCAGAGGCTTCTTTTAAATTAAAGCTTAAAACATACTTTTATCGCACCGCTTTTCCCTGATTTCATCTACTTACTCTACTTGTATTGCTGTTTTTATGTGTTGCTATAATGTATGTTCTGTGTGTTCTTTCTTGCTATGTGAAGCACTTGATAATTTGTTTTGATAAATAATATATAAATAAAGATATTATATTATGATGATAAACATGAGGAATGGAGGTGATGAAACTGCATGTGAATTGAAAAATTGACAATTTAGTGTTGTGAATGATGAATGTAAGATGGTGAAAATGATAAAACACGGCTCTTTTTTCATCGTATCACGTTTTAAATTAATCAAATCACTTGATAATTTATCAATTCACATAAATTTTTACAGATCTGTTGTTCAATTTACATGCATTTATTATCGCCTCAATTTTTTATCAATTAATATTTGTTACTTCCACCGCTCATAGATAAAAGGATGACATTTCCAAATGTAAATAACAGTTGGATCATAGCGAACTGGAGCTGCAGTATATACATACATACAGTTTATTAAACCTTGTAGTTACTATATATGTTTAACAATATCAGGCATAATGTTACAATAACACATGTTTATTTAAATCTGAGCATTTATTTCACAAAAGCAATAACGCTGAAGAACAAGAGCAGAATCCATGTGGTGGTAAACCATCTCTAGTAGAAACATTCAGTATTAGTACAACATCAGAGGTACTTGTACACGGCTTTATCCTGCAGCGTCTGAATCTCTAACTTGACGGGGCATTTGTACAGGTGCGACAGCAGCGACTCCGAGTAGCCGATCAAGAAGTAAAACTTCTGCGGAGGTAACTTCTGGATCATCAAAGCGCACACGATGAGCAGGTTGCCGCGTCGTTTGATCACGATCTCGTTGGCCAGGCAGGCGTGGAAGGTCCCGAACATGAAACGTCTTATGAACACGTCCTCTATGGTCCGGTCAGCTGCACCCTCCTCTCCTTTCAGGTTACCTAGAAGAAACAGGAAGGAGAGTTTACAGAGTATACAGCAATACATCCACTTTAAGTATATCGCCTAATACAACTTTTAAACCGATTAAAATAGTCTCTGCATGCTTTGCTCCTTTCCCACAAGTCCTGTTGTATTTACATCTTTACAAACACTAGATTCAAACTGTTAAGTTGCTCTTTAAGGAGCATGCTCGTGGTCGTGGTCATGGTCATGGTCATGGTCGTGGTCGTGCTCACTGGTATTGTGTGACAGCCATCCTTTGCGGTGGGCGATGTAATGAGGTGGAAGTGCTTGCTCATAGGTTATAGGTTTGTCTCCTTTCCCCACTCGGACACGAGCTGCTTTGTTCTGGAAAACAAAAGAGAAAGAAAGAGGATAAAATGTCAGTAAAGCAAACTGATAACTACACGATGAGCCTCGATCCAAAAGCAAGAGTGCTCACTAGTGCTTAGTTACGCCATCGTGCAAATCCCAAATATACAAAGAACTCTGCACTTCAGAGACTGTAACTCTGCGAGATATCTTCTTAAATTGTCTAGCTCATATGGGCAAGTGAGGACTGTTTTAAGACAGACTCAGAATAATGTGAACCTAACCTATATAAGGTTAATTATAATGATGTCTGGAGTGTTTACCTTGCAGCACGCTGCAGTGACGTGGAGAGCTCTGCTTCCAGAGGAGCTGCATAATGAGCCGGACCTGGATAAAGAACTCTGCAGAGGGGAAATAAACCATCAGATTACTACGACTAGTTCTGAGAACAGGAGGCTTTACAGGATCTAATCAGGATCAGTAAGAGCTGAGCTTGTGAAATGATGATTCAGTTGCAGTTCCCAGTTTAGCCCAACTGGTTATCCACCTTTGGTTATACATTTTAACACACTTTATGTTGTCATTTATCCACAAGAAGACACAAGAAAAGTGTTGAAATAAAACATTTGCATCTATGAATGTCTGTTTTTGCAAAAAGAACAAGAATGCTTCTTTAATGTTCAGTTAAGGGGAGACACCCGAGGTCAGGGGTCAGCAACCTTTACTATCAAAAGAGACATTTTTGGCAAAAAAATAAATTTTAAAAATCTGGCTGGAGCCGCAAAACGTATTTGAGCCTCATAATGAAGGCAACACCACCTATTGCATGTACTACCCTCGTACCTGTTGTAGGTTTATGGTACGACGGAGTATTAGGGCAACATTGAGGAAAAAAATAAATCTGAGATTACCAGAATAAAGTTTACGAGAAAAAAAAGTCGTAATATTATAAAGTAGTACTTTACATGTTATTTTTGTTTTCTTTTTGTAAACCTATGACTTTATTCTCATAATATTACGACTTTATTCTCGTAATATTATTACTTTATTCTCGTAATATTATTACTTTATTCTCGTAATATTATAAAATGTTTTCTCGTAATATTACAAATTTATTCTCGTAATATTAGGACTTTTTTTCTCGTAATGTTATGACTTTAATCTCGTAATGTTATGACTTTAATCTCATAATGTTATGACTTTAATCTCGTAATGTTATGACTTTAATCTCGTAATGTTATGACTTTAATCTCGTAATGTTATGACTTTAATCTCGTAATGTTATGACTTTATTCTCGTAATGTTATGACTTTAATCTCGTAATGTTATGACTTTAATCTCGTAATGTTATGACTTTAATCTCGTAATGTTATGACTTTAATCTCGTAATGTTATGACTTTATTCTCGTAATGTTATGACTTTATTCTCGTAATATTATGACTTTATTCTCGTAATGTTATGACTTTATTCTCGTAATATTACAAAATGTTTTCTCGTATATTACAAATTTATTCTCGTAATATTACAACTTTATTCTTTTAATATTATGACTTTATTCTCGTAATATTACAAAATGTTTTCTCGTAATATTACAAATTTATTCTCGTAATATTAGGACTTTTTTTCTCGTAATATTATGACTTTATTCTCGTAATATTATGACTTTATTCTCATAGAGTTATGACTTTAATCTCGTAATATTATGACTTTATTCTCTTAAAGTTATGACTTTAATCTCGTAATATTATGACTTTATTCTCGTAATGTTATGACTTTATTCTCGTAATATTATGACTTTATTCTCATAGAGTTATGACTTTAATCTCGTAATATTATGACTTTATTCTCTTAAAGTTATGACTTTATTCTCGTAATATTACAAAATGTTTTCTCGTATATTACAAATTTATTCTCGTAATATTACAACTTTATTCTTTTAATATTATGACTTTATTCTCATAATATTACAAAATGTTTTCTCGTAATATTACAAATTTATTCTCGTAATGTTATGACTTTATTCTCGTAATGTTATGACTTTATTCTCGTAATGTTATGACTTTATTCTCGTAATATTATGACTTTATTCTCATAGAGTTATGACTTTAATCTCGTAATATTATGACTTTATTCTCTTAAAGTTATGACTTTATTCTCGTAATATTATGACTTTATTCTCGTAATATTATTACTTTATTCTCGTAATATTATGACTTTATTCTCGTAATGTTATGACTTTAATCTCGTAATATTATGACTTTAATCTCGTAATGTTATGACTTTATTCTCATAGAGTTATGACTTTAATCTCGTAATGTTATGACTTTATTCTCGTAATATTATGACTTTAATCTCGTAATGTTATGACTTTATTCTTGTAATGTTACAAAATGTTTTCTTGTATATTACAAATTTATTCTCGTAATATTACAACTTTATTCTTTTAATATTATGACTTTATTCTCGTAATATTACAAAATGTTTTCTCGTAATATTACAAATTTATTCTCGTAATATTAGGACTTTTTTTTCTCGTAATGTTATGACTTTATTCTCGTAATGTTATGACTTTAATCTCGTAATGTTATGACTTTATTCTCGTAATATTATGACTTTATTCTCGTAATGTTATGACTTTATTCTCTTAAAGTTATGACTTTATTCTCGTAATATTACAAAATGTTTTCTCGTATATTACAAATTTATTCTCGTAATATTAGGACTTTTTTTCTCGTAATGTTATGACTTTAATCTCGTAATGTTATGACTTTATTCTCGTAATATTATGACTTTATTCTCATAGAGTTATGACTTTAATCTCGTAATATTATGACTTTATTCTCTTAAAGTTATGACTTTAATCTCGTAATATTATGACTTTATTCTCGTAATGTTATGACTTTATTCTCGTAATATTATGACTTTATTCTCATAGAGTTATGACTTTAATCTCGTAATATTATGACTTTATTCTCTTAAAGTTATGACTTTATTCTCGTAATATTAGGACTTTTTTTTCTCGTAATGTTATGACTTTATTCTCGTAATGTTATGACTTTAATCTCGTAATGTTATGACTTTATTCTCGTAATATTATGACTTTATTCTCGTAATGTTATGACTTTATTCTCTTAAAGTTATGACTTTATTCTCGTAATATTACAAAATGTTTTCTCGTATATTACAAATTTATTCTCGTAATATTAGGACTTTTTTTCTCGTAATGTTATGACTTTAATCTCGTAATGTTATGACTTTATTCTCGTAATATTATGACTTTATTCTCATAGAGTTATGACTTTAATCTCGTAATATTACGACTTTATTCTCTTAAAGTTATGACTTTATTCTCGTAATATTACAAAATGTTTTCTCGTAATATTACAAATTTATTCTCGTAATATTAGGACTTTTTTCTTGTAATGTTATGACTTTATTCTCGTAATGTTATGACTTTATTCTCTTAATATTATGACTTTATTCTCATAGAGTTATGACTTTAATCTCGTAATTTACGAAAAATTTTCTTGTAATATTCTGACTTTATTGTGTAAATCTCAGATGTTTTTTCCCTCAATGTGGCCCTAATACTCCGTAGTACATTATCTCTTTGGCCCTCACTGCATTAGACTTATATACTATATACTTAGACTATAAACTGTGTTACCTTCATCACAATGATCAAATGTTTTGCGGCTCCAGACAGATTTTTATTTATTTTTTGCCCCGAAATGGCTCTTTTGATAGTAAAGGTTGTTGACCCCTGTCGTAGATGAGGTAAAAAGTACATTACTTCCCTCCAAATTGTAGTAGAAGTAGGAAGTAGCATGACATTTTAAATACTCAAGTAGAGTACAAATACCTCTGGTTATATAGAGTCAGAAAAACAACAACCGGCAGGGGATTGATCCAGTTAAAAGTTCAAAGAGGTCCTGATCATCTGTTGTCTCTCCGTCACCTCCATCACTGTCTGTCTGTCTGTCTGTCTGGTATCAGTGTCGGCCTACCTCCACCTTTGTCGTCTCCCATCATGCAGCTCTTTGATGTGACAGACCTTACAGTCTGAAGAAAGAAAATTAACCTTAAAGGGAGATTAGTCAAGTATTTAATCCTCTTATCAACATGGGAGTGGACAAATATGCTGCTTTATGCAAATGTATGTATATATGTATTATTGTAAATCAATTAACAACATAAAACAATGACAGATATTGATCCAGAAACCCTCACAGGTACTGCATTTAGCATAAAACAATATGCTCCAATCATAACATGGCAAACTGCAGCCCAACAGGCAACAACAGCTGTCAGTGTGTCAGTGTGCTGACTTGACTATGACTTGCCCCAAACTGCATGTGATTATCATAAAGTGGGCATGTCTGTAAAGGGGAGACTCGTGGGTACCCATAGAACCCATTTACATTCACATATCTGGAGGTCAGAGGTCAGTATGTGAGCCATGCTCACTTTTACCTTTTTTTTTTTTTTTTACTTGCTTTTACTGCCAAGACCTGCTAAACTGTTTTTCATTGTTTTTCCATGACAATGACAATAACATCTCTAAGTCTAAGACTTTTTATCGACATACTATATACTATGACTTTTTTATATTTTTTAGTGATATACTATATATTATGGCTTTTTTATATTTTTTTGTGATATACTATATATTATGGCTTTTTTATATTTTTTAGTGATATACTATATACTATGACTTTTTTATATTTTTTAGTGATATACTATATACTATGGCTTTTTTATATTTTTTAGTGATATACTATATATTATGGCTTTTTTATATTTTTTAGTGATATACTATATATTATGGCTTTTTTATATTTTTTAGTGATATACTATATATTATGGCTTTTTTATATTTTTTAGTGATATACTATATATTATGGCTTTTTTATATTTTTTAGTGATATACTATATATTATGGCTTTTTTATATTTTTTTGTGATATACTATATATTATGGCTTTTTTATATTTTTTAGTGATATACTATATATTATGGCTTTTTTATATTTTTTAGTGATATACTATATACTATGACTTTTTTATATTTTTTAGTGATATACTATATATTATGGCTTTTTTATATTTTTTAGTGATATACTATATACTATGACTTTTTAATATTTTTTTTAATGATATACTATATACTATGATTTGTGGTTGGAAACCGGATCACCTGGATTCAACCCAGCAGACACGGGCCGAATCACTCAGCCACCATGTCGCTGTGGGGAGGAGGGAGAGGGTATGGAGGGGTGATGGTAGGAGGCGACCACGTCACCGTGGGGAGGAGGTTGAAATCACTTCATATAGAGCAGGTAGGGTGTAGGGGGTAGGGGTTGTAGGGTGTAGGGGGTGTAGGTGTAGGGGTTGTAGGGTATAGGGGGTGTAGGTGTAGGGGTTGTAGGGTATAGGGGGTGTAGGTGTAGGGGTTGTAGGGTATAGGGGGTGTAGGTGTAGGGGTTGTAGGGTGTAGGAGGTGAAATCACTTCACATAGAGTAGGTAGGGTGTAGGGGTCGTAAGGGGTGTAGGTGTAGGGGGTGTAGGGGTTGGTGGGTGTAGGGTGTAGGGGTTGTAGGGGTTGTAGGGTGTAGGTGTAGGTGGTGTAGGGGGTGTAGGTGTAGGGGGTGAAGGGGCGGGATGGTCAGAAGGGGGATGGGGGAAGAATGTGGAGAGAAAGGATGCTACTTCTCTCTCCTCTCTTTCTCCTTCCTCTCCTTCTTCTCCCTTTTCAAGTCCTCCTTCTCTTTTTTCTCCAGAGCCTCCTTTTCCTTCTTCACTCTTTTCAACTCCTCCTTCTCTCTTTCCTCCCTCTCCTTCTTCTCTCTCTTCTCTCTTTCCTCCCTCTCTTTCTTCTGTCTCTTCTCCTCCTTCTCCTTCTCCACAATCAGCTTCTTTAACTCCTTCTTCTTGGCATTCATCTCCTCCGCGGTCATCTGCAGTGCTCCCAGGTCAAGTTTCTGGTGGAGCTCCTGGAGGCAGAGGAGTTGTGCCTGGAGGTCTGTGGTGGTGTCGGTCTTGAGCCGGATCTGATCTTCCAGAGCGGCGAGTTTCGTTGACCACTCGGCCTCGCTCTGGAGGAGCTGCATCTCCTTCTCCTTCAGCCGGACCTCGCTCTGGATGAGCTGCATCTCCTTCTTTAGAGTCAGGACTTCCAGAGCCATCTTGGCCGTCGTCAATCCGGTGATCAGATCATCCTTTTCCAGGACGACCTGGCTCACCTTCCTGTCCGACTCGTCCTGCAGAGATTTGACCATCAGATTCTTTTGATCAAGTGCAGATTGGAGCTCTCTCTCACAGGTCTCTCTGATCTCCCTGTTCTCCTCCTTCCAAGCTTCACAGGCCTTTTCACACTTTTCAGTCCAGCCCTGGTTGACCATCAGGATCTCATTCTGCTTTTCAAGCAGACTTTGATTGAGAGAGTCGGTCACCTCCTGTTTTTCCTGCTCCTTGGTCTGCAGGTCGCTCTGAACCTGTATCAGGATCTTGTTCTTTTCCAGCTCCCAGCCGGACTCCTTGGCGGCCATCTGCTCCGTCAGGGCAGCGTTTTCGGCGGCCAGTTCAGTGTTGTGCTGGTGGGAGTCCTTCAGCTGGTTGCTGGTAGTCTGTTTGACCATCACGATCTCGTTCTGCTTTTCAAGCAGACTTTGACTGAGAGAGTCGGTGACCTCCTGTTTCTCCTGCTCCTTAGTCTGCAGGTCCATCTGAGCCTGTATCAGGCTCTGAGCTGAGCTGTTCTTCTCCAGCTCCCAGCCGGACTCCTTGGCGGCCATCTGCTCCCTCAGGGCAGCGTTTTCGGCGGCCAGTTCAGTGTTGTGCTGGTGGGAGTCCTTCAGCTGATTGCTGGTAGTCTGTTTGACCATCACGATCTCGTTCTGCTTTTCAAGCAGACTTTGACTGAGAGAGTCGGTGACCTCCTGTTTCTCCTGCTCCTTGGTCTGCAGGTCCATCTGAACCTGTATCAGGCTCTGAGCTGAGCTGTTCTTCTCCAGCTCCCAGCGGGACTCCTTGGCGGCCATCTGCTCCCTCAGGGCAGCGTTTTCGGCAGCCAGCTCAGTGTTGTGCTGCTGGGAGTCCTTCAGCTGGTTGCTGGTAGTCTGGAGGAGTTGAACCTGGAGGTCAGGGTTTTGTTTGTCCTGTTCCTTGAGGTCCCTCTGGGCTTCCTTCCTGATGGTTCTCTCTGACCTGAGAGCATTCAGGATGTTGTTCTTCTCCAGATCCCAGCCGGCTATCTGCTCCCTCAGGGCAGCGTTTTCGGCGGCCAGCTCGGTGACCTGTTGAGAGTCCTTCAGCTCGTTGCTGGGAGTCTGTTTGACCATCACGATCTCACTCTGCTTTTCAAGCAGACTTTGACTGAGCGAGACGGTCACCTCCTGTTTCTGAGCCTGTATCGGGATGGCTCTCTGAGCCATCCGGAGCTTGTTCTTCTCCAGCTCCCAGCGGGACTCTTTGGCGGCCATCTGCTCCCTCAGGGCAGCGTTTTCGGCGGCCAGCTCAGTGTTGTACTGGTGAGAGTCCTTCAGCTGGTTGCTGGGAGTCTGTTTGACCATCAGGATTTCATTCTGCTTATCAAGAAGACTTTGATTGAGAGAGTCGATCACCTTCTGTTTCTCCTTCTCCTTGTTCTGCAGGTCGTTCTGAGCCTGTATCTTGATGGCTCTCTGAGTCATCAGGATCTTGTTCTTCTGCAGCTCCCAGCAGGACTCCTTGGCGGCCATCTGCTGCTTCAGGGCAGCGATTTCGGCGGCCAGCTCAGTGTTGTGCTGGTGAGAGTCCTTCAGCTGGTTGCTGGGAGTCTGGAGGAGTTGAACCTGGAGGTCAGGGTTGTCCTGTCCTTTGAGGCCCTTCTGGGCATCTTTCCTGATGAGTCTCTCTGACTTGAGAGCCTTCAGGATCCTCATCTTCTCCTCTTCCCAGCTGAAATCCTTGGCGGCCATCTGCTCCCTCAGGGCAGCAATGACTGAGGCCTGCTCAAAGTTGTGTTTTCTGAGATACTGCATCTCCTTGCTGGGAGCCTGCTGGGTAGCGGCTTCAACCAGCTCTTGGTCAAGTGACGGAAAGACCACCGAGAAAACAGTCCCGTCCTAACGTTGGATCACACAAAGAGACAGTTGAAAGTACTGAAGCCAACTCCATCTGCTTCTAAAGAGCACTGTGAAGCTACTTTTTCTGAAACACACTGATTCAGTTGGTCACAAGAGTCTAGCCAAGTTCAGCCTCACACCACAGAATCACATCTTTCTACTGTTTCCTTTATACTATACACACAGAACACCATTTATACTGTCAATAACTTCAGTTTCAGATCAGTTTTTTGGAGATCAGGTTGATCTAAAATCTTTTGGTGAAGCTTAGAATATGTTTTCAGTTCTGTTTTTTGTTAATTTAACTGTAAAAAACAGCCCTGTTTTAGTCCACATACGTATCTTATACTGCTCATGCATTTGTCAAAAGTTTAGACAAAAGATTAAAAACCAGATGAAACTGTGGGCTGGCCTAGATCAGTGTAACGCTGAACAAAGTGTGTTTAAAGGCCTAGATCAGTGTAACGCTGAACAAAGTGTGTTTAAAGTCCTAGATCAGTGTAACGCTGAACAAAGTGTGTTTAAAGGCCTAGATCAGTGTAACGCTGAACAAAGTGTGTTTAAAGGCCTAGATCAGTGTAACGCTGAACAAAGTGTGTTTAAAGGCCTAGATCAGTGTAACGCTGAACAAAGTGTGTTTAAAGGTGTCTGGCTGAGAAGATCTCACCTCGTTTCTTGAACGGACGATCTTCTTCATCATAGCACAACGGAGGTGTTAGTTGTGGTAATGGAGTATAATACAGTAGTAACGCTGTACGGAGTATAATACAGTAGTATTATACGAGGACAATACAGTAGTAACGCTGTATTGAAGTAGCTATAGCAGGTATGTAGTAGATTGACTAACTGTCGCTCTGATCACACGCTCTGTTATCACTGAGAGATGCTTCTCTGGTGAAGGTTCGACTATAACTGAGTTGTTAGACTGCGGGAGCTTCTACTGGTGCACACACAACATTCTAGTGACTTTATGATGTCACTAAGCCACATTCTGTTTAATGTGATGTCACTAAGCCACATTCTGATGTGATGTCACGTTTCAGAATGTGATGTCACGTTTCAGAATGTGATGTCACACTGCACTGTGGTCACATGACTTCTCCAGACTGAAAAACTGCAAAATGGAGGTTTCTAAAAGTTTTTTTTTCCTTTCTTTTTTCATTATCTATATATAAAAGTTCAATACAGTAGATTCATAAACATGTTCAGATTTTATTTGTTACAAAATAAAATTCTGCAAATATTTTTTACAGTATAAAATAATATAAATTATACAGCAAATAAAATATAAGGAAAGAAAAAGATGAATAAAAACAAATAACAATAAAACTATTTTGTTAAACAATTGGAATAAAGGAGGTGCTGAAAGTCGACCTGCCCAACATGGGCGATGATATAAAGTCCTCTGAGGGTCTCTCAGTGTTTCAATATGAAATATTACACCTTCTCTATTCTACATTTTTATTAAACACAACAATGCATGTATTTTACAGTAAAGGCTTCTTGGTTCCTATAGCAGACGACCGTTGACCCCGCTCAACCACTTCTTCATGTTACTTCCATCAGGGATCCAGAACCGGGTTGAGACACTAAAAATGGGTTTAACATGATCAGAGATATAATCGTCCATGAGGACGGCTCGCCTTGTTGTAAGGTTCTATATCGTTTCCACCACAGAGGAACCTCGACTCTGAGCTATTCAATTCATGATATTGGCCAAAACCAGCGACTCCCATCTGGTCATTTTCTAACATAATATATATAATCACAATAACATTACATATATAACGTGATGAATTTAGTCTCCCACCCCGAGCCTCCACACCTTCAGTGCCCATTGAAACGGATGGGAAAGTAATCAGTGTTTTTATTATTGTTAATCTTAAAAACTATTATCTGGACAATGAAAGGCTAAATAAACACGTATCCATAAAGCTGTCCTTGGATATCTGTAAAATCCAACAACTGTGTCGTTTACTGTACATGTGTTCCACTTATGTGACGATCTTTGTTCCTTGAATGTTTTTAAGGGTAAATCCAAAACACAGAGGCAATCCTAACAAAAATAACAAATATCAGTCTTGACCGACATTTAAGATTTGAAGTCTTTAAAAAAAAAAAAGACACAATTTTGTAGTTTCAATTATGCAAAAATAACACCTAAATAACAGCAAAAACAAAATAAAATTGTTATTTTAAACATCGGTATCGGCCCAAAACTTTGTATTCGTCACTTCCCTGCTTTTCAGAGGCCTGAAGATGTTGAATGATCCAGTAATTCAAAAGCAAAGATTACATTTACTAAAAAACGTCATTTTATGCAGCAGAAATTTGTTTACAACTTCTTCTGGTTTAGACACCTGAGATCTGGAGAAACGTTGTGAGTGAACTAATTATTCTATTTATTTTTTAATTCTCCAGACTCTCCGGTCTTCATCTCTCATCCTCACTTCTTTAACGCCGACCCGGTGCTGCTGGACTTCGTTCAGGGTCTCAATCCAACCGAAGACGAGCACGGCCTCTTCATCGACATCCACCCGGTGAGCACGCACACATCTATGGCATGAAAAGAGTTCTTCTAGGTCCATCAAATACAAACTAAACAAATCTTGGTGGTGCCAAAAGTCCAATACACATTCATGTCTATTTATTACATAAGTTCATCTTCTTCCCTTTTAACTTAAAGGTCCCATATCGTGCTCATTTTCAGGTTCATACTTGTATTTTATGTTTCTACTAGAACATGTTTCCATGCTTTAATCTTCATAAAACACTTTATTTTCCTCATACTGTCTGCCTGAATATGCCTGTATTCACCCTCTGTCTGAAACGCTCCGTTTTAGTGCATTTCAACAGAATTGCAATGGAATTGCGTTGCTGGGCAACAGCTTGCGTATATGTTTACTTCCTGTCAGCTGATGTCATTCATATACACTTGCCACAAGAAAATAAACATTTTAGAATATTTATGTTTAAAACTGTGAAATGGTCTAGATAAAAACAGTTTTATATCTATGATCTATATATATATTGTATATTTGTGACATCACAAATGGACAGAAATCCTGACGGCTTGTTTCAAAGACACAGTTTCTGAATACATGGCTGTGTGTATTTCTCTGTCAATACTTTCACAGTATTTATATTACACTTAAACCTGCTTTATAATATAAAAGCCATGAAAATCTCACTATTTTACAATACGGGACCTTTAAATATAAATTACTCTGTGGTTTGACATTTCAACCATTATGTCTTTCCATGGACAGATGCATGGACATGATTTCAGTAATTTAGTTCTACGTTTTCAAAACAGAAATCCTTAAAATTAGAAGTAAACATGAATAATTATTACACTAAATTTATGTTTGTATTCTCCCACGGAATTTAAAATTCTATATATAAAGATAGATGCTTTATTTCTTTAATTTCTATAATAATTCTAATTCTCTCCTCTCCTCGGTCCATCCAGGTGATGGTGGTGATGACTGTTATGAGCCTCTTCACAGGTCGGATCATCCTCCTCAGGTCGTTATCAGTCACTTCACCTTGATCCCTAAATCCAGTTTACCATTGAAAGACACTCGAGATGGTTTCACATCATTTAAGGCGCCACAGAATAGATTATCCCCATTATCCTACTTACTTATCCTATAGGAGGAACCTTTATCCAAGTAAACAATCTGAGTACTTCCACCTCCACTAGTTTCTATATATGTGATATCATGAGGGAGTATTCCTTTGAGTCTTTGGTACTTAAAGTGAATTTAGTATCATTACTGTTGTTAAATAACTTATAATAAAAAGGTAGACAGGTACTTAAATATATTTATGTGCAGCGGTGGAAAGTAACATTTACTCAAGTATTATAAGTAACGTTTTAGGTACTTGTACTTTACTTGAGCACTTACATTTATGGTACTTTAAACTTCTACGTCACTACATTTCAGAGGGAAATAATGTACTGTTCTACCAACAACAGTAACATGCTACATTCATAATAATAATAATATAATATGTAATAATATTTCACACAGGGGACATTTTTCTGCATTAAGTACTCAGAATTTATATATATATAAATAAATAAATATAACTATTGATCAACAGAAAACCAATCAGCAACAAGACTTTCGGTTCATTGTTCAAGTCATTTATCAAACAGAAATGGAATATCAATGGGAATTTGAATGTCTACTATTACATGACAGCAGGACAAACTCTACCCTTTAAACCTATTAAAAAAAACATCAAACAGGGTGTGACCTTCAGACTGAAATCCTCCAAAACAGTTCATGAGGAAACTTTTAGATAAACCTGTTAATCCTGTTCCTGTGATTGGCAGCAATGTTGTCGTCAAACTGCGCCTTTAAGGCCATCATGCAGTTTTAATAAAATATATATATATATATATATATATATAAATATATGTATTTTTTGCATGTAAATTACTTATTATTTTTTATTTAAAATAGAGTATATGTGAGCAGGAATTGACTACTCAACCTGTGCAGGAAAGGCCCGCCCAAAGCTAGTTGATTGACAGCTTGGCCTTTCAAGGAATAGCACAGGCAATAGGGAAAAGAATAAAGAAAAGTAAAGGGATAAAATTTAAATAAATTAAATTATATACAAATAAATAAATTACATCAATTAAGAATTTACAGACAAATTAGAGTAATTTAAATGCAAAAAATAAATAAATGACATTATAAATAAATTACATAAATTAAGAATTTACAGACAAATTAGAATAATTTAAATGCAAAAAAATAAATAAATTACATTATATAGAAAAAAATATATTAAAATGTACAGAAAAAAATAGAGTAATTTGAATGCAAAAAATAAATACATATATCCTATAGTCCTTTCTGATTTGACGCTATATAAAAATAAATTGAATTGAATTGAATATATACAGAAATAAATTAAAAGATAACTGTTAAAGTAAATGAAAAATGATTCTGTTATATTTTGTTATTTGTATATATATATATTGCATATCAATTACTCGTTTTTTTTAAAGGGTTACAAATAAATAAATGACATTAAATCATTAAATAAACAAAATAAATAAAACATAAAATAAATTAATTAATAAAGAATATACAGAAAAAGATGTAGTTAACCCGTATTCATTTTGCCAACCGTGTATCCCATAAAAATATTTTTTTAATGAGAATAATTCTTTTGTTCTTCAGCAATGTTTCCCAGACTGCGTGTGCGAAGACGCCTACAACAACACCTACGCCTGCGTCCGGACCCTCGACGGCAAAGACAACCTGCAATACTGCGAGTTTGCAGACAGCGAGGTACAGCATGACGACATACAGTACATGTAATCTGAGTCCTTTATGTGACAACAGATGTGATGAAACTCAGCGTCTCATCTTCTTCTTCTTCTTTGTGTCCCCAGTCGTTTGTGGAAGTGTACAACCTGACGTCAGACCCCCACCAGCTGGAGAACATCGTGAAGAAGGTGGATCCGGCCGTCCTGCAGGCGATGAACCAGCGGCTTATAAAGCTCCAGTCCTGTTAGGGCGACAGCTGCCGCGACACCAAGTAACCAAGAAGCGACGCACGCCAGGAAGCTGCCATTTCTACGAGATGGGGTTGGTTTATCCGACTTGTTTGGTCAACTTTTACCACAAGCGTGACGGTTGGATCGACCTTTTTTTATAACCCTGTTTCCCGTTTTGACTCGTCTCAACAGGAAAAGTTAAATGATGGCTGGATTCTATTCAGCTGCTTCAGTTTCAGGGTCCTGGTATTGTGCATGCTGGCTCACTGTCACTCTGTCATGGTTTACTGGGACACTTGAATAGAACGGAGCCGTCGTTAAAGGACACGTTTGACGTTTTGGGAAATACGCTAGTTTGTCACGGTCCCTCTGCTTCACTCCTCGCCGCCAGGAGACTTCTTCACCGGGAAATATATCTATAGACGCCGGTTGAGTTCACCGATTGAAGCAAATAAGAGCCGGGCTATTAATTGAAGTTTTGAGATATACACGTTTTCGTACGGACCCTCCACCAGAATCTCCCAAACTGTCAAACTTCTCCTTTAATGTTTACTTTAGTTTTCTTACGACGACGAGTCAAAATATCTGCTGTGAAAATGTTCTTAGGGTTTTTTTTATTCTTTTATATTTGAGATAAACTCCTCACCCAGTTCATATTGTGCAGATCTCTGCATATAAACTGCACTATAAACTTCTGTTCTTTACTGACTGTTCGGGGTTCAAAATGTCATCTCAACTTTTTTTGTTCTTAAATGATGCACAACCAAAGGTTTACTAGCTGTTGTTAATCCAATCATCTCTAAAGGAAGAGTTCGACATTTTGGGAAAATACACTTATTTGCTTTCTTGCAGAGAGTTAGCTGAGAAGATGATATCACTCAAGCTTAGCATAAAGACTGGAAACGGGGAAACAGCTGGCCACTTCTGCGTTTTACTGGAGGGGTTTTGTGCCAAACAATTTCTTGGTTGGGAAATAAGAAATAATCCTTGTAGTTATATAAATATTACTTGTATTTTTACACGTTTTTGTACGGACCCGCCATCAGAAAGTCACGTCTGTCCGTTCAGTATAACGCTTAGCACAGAAAATAGTGTGAAAACAGCTGTTTAAAGATATCAAAATCCACCTATCTGCATCTCTAAAGCTCACTAATCACCTCGTTATGTCTCGTTTGTTTAATTCAAAACAAAAACTGAAGTGTAAAAATGATAATTTGCAATTTAACGGAGGTTAACGGTATGTTTGGAACGGTTTCTTGGCAAGAATAGTTTGACATAGACAACCATAAAACTACAATTTGATGTTTTGACATGTCAGTTTTTGTGTGAATTAAACAAACATGATATAAAGTGTTTATCAGTGAGCTTTAGAGGTTCTGCAAAGTGGATTTTATAACATTTAGACAGAACCAGGCGAGCTGTTTCCAGTCTTTATGTTAAGCGTTTAACCAGCTGCAGCTTCATATTTCCCAAAATGTCAAACTGTCTCTTTAAGCTGAACTTATTTAGAGTTCAGCTCTTAAATATTGTTGAACTTTTATCTCTGCAGAACTTCTAATGAAAGAAGTTGAAGTCTTTTGTGCCTCACACACAACTTTGTTTTAATTTTTAATCCTGCTGTTTGATATTTTACACGGAGTATTAATGATGACATTTATGTTATTGAGCCTTTTTAATTAAAAAGGAAGATGGAATAAAAAGGGCTGTGATATTTTTCGATGCGTGTTTTGTAATTGTGAGCTGGAAGTTTCACCAGGTAACATGATGAAACGAAACGCTCCGATCCCGTGTGCCTCGTGTTTGCACTGACGAGGCTCACGTGCCTTAAATGTGAATGTATTTGCACTGTGATGAAATTAACAATAAATCAAAAGAAGCATTTAAATGAACTTGTCATGTGGATATTTTTCTTTTAGGTGTCACACAGCAAAAGTACAATGTACTATTCAGCATTTATAAACATTAAATAAACAGGTTATAACACACTTTAATGTAGTTGTAAAGACATTTCAAGTGTTTTCATTATATTGTCATTTATTGTCTGTTTATACAGCAGCCTTCAGGTCCACAGGAGGAGTTATAGTTATACATTAATAAACACTTATATGTACTTACATCTACATTACAGAGTGTTATAAACCGCTTATTAAATGTTTATTTACTGCTTATAAATGCTAAAAGGGGGACTAAGTGTAATCTTCTTCTTCTGGAGTAATGTGCTGAAAATGAATGAACAAGATGTATAAAATGCAACCTGATATTTTAACTTTGAAGTATCTTATAGGACCCCAACCGGTATTAACTTTTCCCCTGACTTACAAACCATGATACGTTCGGCTGAGTCAGAGGCTTCTTTTAAATTAAAGCTTAAAACATACTTTTATCGCACCGCTTTTCCCTGATTTCATCTACTTACTCTACTTGTATTGCTGTTTTTATGTGTTGCTATAATGTATGTTCTATGTGTTCTTTCTTGCTATGTGAAGCACTTGATAATTTGTTTTGATAAATAATATATAAATAAAGATATTATATTATGATGATAAACATGAGGAATGGAGGTGATGAAACTGCATGTGAATTCAATAATTGGCAATTTAGTGTTGTGAATGATGAATGTAAGATGGTGAAAATGATAAAACACGGCTCTTTTTTCATCGTATCACGTTTTAAATTAATCAAATCACTTGATAATTTATCAATTCACATAAATTTTTACAGATCTGTTGTTCAATTTACATGCATTTATTATCGCCTCAATTTTTTATCAATTAATATTTGTTACTTCCACCGCTCATAGATAAAAGGATGACATTTCCAAATGTAAATAACAGTTGGATCAGAGTGAACTGGAGCTGCAGTATATACATACATACAGTTTATTAAACCTTGTAGTTACTATATATGTTTAACAATATCAGGCATAATGTTACAATAACACATGTTTATTTAAATCTGAGCATTTATTTCACAAAAGCAATAACGCTGAAGAACAAGAGCAGAATCCATGTGGTGGTAAACCATCTCTAGTAGAAACATTCAGTATTAGTACAACATCAGAGGTACTTGTACACGGCTTTATCCTGCAGCGTCTGAATCTCTAACTTGACGGGGCATTTGTACAGGTGCGACAGCAGCGACTCCGAGTAGCCGATCAAGAAGTAAAACTTCTGCGGAGGTAACTTCTGGATCATCAAAGCGCACACGATGAGCAGGTTGCCGCGTCGTTTGATCACGATCTCGTTGGCCAGGCAGGCGTGGAAGGTCCCGAACATGAAACGTCTTATGAACACGTCCTCTATGGTCCGGTCAGCTGCGCCCTCCTCTCCTTTCAGGTTACCTAGAAGAAACAGGAAGGAGAGTTTACAGAGTATACAGCAATACATCCACTTTAAGTATATCGCCTAATACAACTTTTAAACCGATTAAAATAGTCTCTGCATGCTTTGCTCCTTTCCCACAAGTCCTGTTGTATTTACATCTTTACAAACACTAGATTCAAACTGTTAAGTTGCTCTTTAAGGAGCATGCTCGTGGTCGTGGTCATGGTCATGGTCGTGGTCGTGCTCACTGGTATTGTGTGACAGCCATCCTTTGCGGTGGGCGATGTAATGAGGTGGAAGTGCTTGCTCATAGGTTATAGGTTTGTCTCCTTTCCCCACTCGGACACGAGCTGCTTTGTTCTGGAAAACAAAAGAGAAAGAAAGAGGATAAAATGTCAGTAAAGCAAACTGATAACTACACGATGAGCCTCGATCCAAAAGCAAGAATGCTCACTAGTGCTTAGTTACGCCATCGTGCAAATCCCAAATATACAAAGAACTCTGCACTTCAGAGACTGTAACTCTGCGAGATATCTTCTTAAATTGTCTAGCTCATATGGGCAAGTGAGGACTGTTTTAAGACAGACTCAGAATAATGTGAACCTAACCTATATAAGGTTAATTATAATGATGTCTGGAGTGTTTACCTTGCAGCACGCTGCAGTGACGTGGAGAGCTCTGCTTCCAGAGGAGCTGCATAATGAGCCGGACCTGGATAAAGAACTCTGCAGAGGGGAAATAAACCATCAGATTACTACGACTAGTTCTGAGAACAGGAGGCTTTACAGGATCTAATCAGGATCAGTAAGAGCTGAGCTTGTGAAATGATGATTCAGTTGCAGTTCCCAGTTTAGCTCAACTGGTTATCCACCTTTGGTTATACATTTTAACACACTTTACGTTGTCATTTATCCACAAGAAGACACAAGAAAAGTGTTGAAATAAAACATTTGCATCTATGAATGTCTGTTTTTGCAAAAAGAACAAGAATGCTTCTTTAATGTTCAGTTAAGGGGAGACACCCGAGGTCAGGGGTCAGCAACCTTTACTATCAAAAGAGACATTTTTGGCAAAAAAATAAATTTTAAAAATCTGGCTGGAGCCGCAAAACGTATTTGAGCCTCATAATGAAGGCAACACCACCTATTGCATGTACCACCCTCGTACCTGTTGTAGGTTTATGGTACGACGGAGTATTAGGGCAACATTGTCAGAAACATCTGGTAGTGTACTGTTTAGCGGTAAAATGAGAAAGTGTGCTCCGGCTGGTGGGGGGTGCTTGGTTTCGGCTCAACTGTTTTCAACATGGCGGCCGGATCACAAACTTTCTAATTTTACAGCTAAACAGTACACTACAAGATGTTTCTGAAAACATTTGAGGAGTTTGCGAGTTTTTACGAGCAGTGATTGACGGCTGCTTAGTGACTCCTCGGCTCTGATTGGTTGTTTTCCTTTGGGAAATCTTGCAGATGCCATTAAGAGCACCGGAGGACACAGAGGCACATAATTTTTTTCAGATTACCTGTCTCTACTGTCAGGATATAGTGATCATTTTATAAAATACTAGGAATGTCAAAGTTAACGCGAAAATAATCCTTTAATGCAAATTTGTTTTAACTCCACTAATTTCTTTAACGCATTAACGCGACAAGTGATTATTTGGGGTGTAGCAGGCTTAGTTTTAAACTAGAGTAAAGATACTGGCATCATATGAACATAGAAAACCAAAGGAATCCATTGGTACAGACCATGTCATACTAGCCTGTTGAAGGAGGTTAAATAATGCTCCAAACTTACGCTAAATTTTGGCGAGAAAAAAACTGTCATGGGCATTTTCAAAGGGGTCCCTTGACCTCTGACCTCAAGATATGTGAATGAAAATGGGTTCTCTGGGTACCCACGAGTCTCCCCTTTACAGACATGCCCACTTTATGATAATCACATGCAGTTTGGGGCAAGTCAACACTGACAGCTGTTGTTGCCTGTTGGGCTGCAGTTTACCATGTTGTGATTTGAGCATATTATGCTAAATGTAGTACCTTAACAGTTTCTTCTGCACTATAGTCACATTTTTATTAGTCCCGTATCTCAGTTGTTACCCTGCACTATATTCATTTTTAACAGTTTCTTCATCTCCTGTTATTTTTACATCTGGTATTTTTTTTTTATACTCTGTATTACTTACTCTTGCTGTTTTTTACTTATTATGTTTGCACTATGGAACTGGGATGCTGGAAACTTGAATTTCACTTAGGATCAATAAAGTTACTATCTATCTATCTATCTATCTATCTATCTATCTATCTATCTATCTATCTACCTGTGAGGGTTTCTGGACAATATTTGTCATTGTTTTGTGTTATTAATTGATTTCCAATTATAAATATATACATACATTTGCATAAAACAAGCATATTTGCCCGCTCCCATGTTGATAAGAGTATGAAATACTTGATAAATCTCCCTTTAAGGTACATTTTGAACAGATAAAAAAACGTGTGATTAATTTGTGACTAATCGCGATTAAATATTTGAATCGATTGACAGCCCAACTGCAGCTTTAATGCTCGCAGCTTTGCACTCTTAGATCAACTTTTGTTTATTTCTAAACTGCAATCAAAATGCAGAGCGACTAGAATAAACAGTTGATCAGTGAGCTGCTGCTGAGTCGCTCCTCAGAGAACAGACCGTGTTCAGCACCGCGGACAGCGACGAGCATCTATACAGTACGTGCTCAGCGGACGATCAAGCAGCAGCAGAGAGAGAGAAAGAGAGAGAGAGAGAGAGAGAGAGAGAGAGAAAGAGAGAGAGAGAGAGAAAAAGAGAAAAAGAGAAACAGAGAGAGAGAGAGAGAAAAAGAGAGAGAGAGAGAAAGATAAAGAGAGAGAGAGAGAGAGAGAGAGAGAGAGAAAGAAAGAGAAACAGAGAGAGAGAAAGAAAGATAAAGAGAGAGAGAGAGAGAGAGAGAGAGAGAAAAAAAGAGAAACAGAGAGAGAGAGAGAGAGAAAGGAAGAAAGAGAGAGAGAGAGAGAGATAGAAAGAGAGAGAGAGAAAAAGAGAAACAGAGAGAGAGAGAAAGAAAAAAAAAAAGAGAGAGAGAGAGAGAGAGAGAGAGAGAGAGAGAGAAAGAAAGATAAAGAGAGAGAGAGAGAGAGAGAGAAAGATAAAGAGAGAGAGAGAGAGAGAGAAAGAAAGAGAAACAGAGAGAGAGAAAGAAAGATAAAGAGAGAGAGAGAGAGAGAGAGAGAGAGAGAGAGAGAGAGAGAGAAAAAAAGAGAAACAGAGAGAGAGAGAGAGAAAGAAAGAGAGAGAGAGAGAGAGAGAGAGATAGAAAGAGAGAGAGAGAAAAAGAGAAACAGAGAGAGAGAGAAAGAAAGAAAGAAAGAGAGAGAGAGAGAGAGAGAGAGAGAGAGAGAGAGAAAGAAAGATAAAGAGAGAGAGAGAGAGAGAAAGATAAAGAGAGAGAGAGAGAGAGAGAAAGAAAGAGAAACAGAGAGAGAGAAAGAAAGATAAAGAGAGAGAGAGAGAAAGAAAGATAAAGAGAGAGAGAGAGAGAGAGAGAGAGAGAGAGAGAGAAAGAAAGAGAGAGAGAGAGAGAGAGAGAGAGAGAGAGAGAGAGCAGCTCCGGAAACTTCCAGCTTGGATCTCAGCAGGTTGCCTTCAGCGCACTAACTAACTGCCTTCTGAGCTGCATGATGATCGTCTGATTGGTCTGCAGCTTCATCTCCATGCTGCTCTCTTCTTCCTTTCCTAGGAAGCACCATCATGCTCCTCCTCCTCCACCCCTCCACCCCTCAGCCCAGACGTCAGCTGTTGGAGAGTGGGGCTCCGGTGATTTAAATAGGGACAGAGAGGAGAAGGTGTCTGTGAGAGAGAGACAGGAGCGTCTCTGGAAACAGTGAGAGTGTAACCACACGGTGGAGCAAAGACTAAACCAAAACCAAAAAGTTGTTTTATTTTATTTTTAAATCTTCCAACACCCCCCTCCTCCTCCTTCCTTTGAACTGAACAAAGTTTCCCCCAACAAACAAACTTTTTTTATAGCCCCACATTTCTGTTTTGACATTTCTTGCAGCAACACGTGCATATTGTTTTTTTACACACACACATAAAAAAAAAAAGAAATGCCAAGGACATATTAGCTGCCACCCAGCGTGCCACCACCTTCACACACCGGACCGCGATGATCGTGTCCAACGTGAGCCTGAGCGGCTGCGCGGCGGTCAGCGGCGCTCTGTGCGCAGCGGCAGCCGGAGAAGGGCTCCATCAGGGGGGGGCAGCAGGAGGCTCGTACCGGAACACCCTCAGCCCGACGGGGAACCTGGTGGTGGCCGTGTGTCTGGGCTTCATCGGCACTCTGGGACTTATGAACAACCTGCTGGTGCTGGTGCTCTTCTGCCGCTACAAGATGCTGCGGTCGCCCATCAACCTGCTGCTGATTAACATTTCCATCAGCGACCTGCTGGTGTGCGTACTGGGCACTCCGTTCAGCTTCGCAGCCAGCACGCAGGGACGCTGGCTCATCGGAGAGGGAGGATGCGTCTGGTACGGATTCGCCAACTCCCTCTTTGGTGAGTAGGAATGCGGGATGTTCATGTGGAGGTTTGGTTTTTAGTGTTTCTATTCTGATCTGTGTTATTTCTGATGTGGTTGAGAGTGACTGTGTGTGTGTGGCTGCTTCCCAGAGCACTGCGCTTCTTAGAGTACATGATGTTAAAGCTTCCTTTCTGGGGTCGAAATTAAGGATTTTGCAAAATGCACATCAGATGGTGATGATGAGTTGTAAAGAACCAGTCCTGTGTGTGCATCCTCATGGTATGCTGGTCATTATTACTCCGGCTGAAAGCTGCAGGACAGACCGATGAATCCCCCTTACAGCCACTTCCAAAAGCTGCAGGTGCATGCATATTTAGGTAGCTGGAGGTGTTTATAGGGGGGGAAGCATAGAGCTCCATCACAGACTTATATGATGCACATCCCCTGGTGATGATGAGTTGTAAAAACACAGTCCTGTGTGTGCATCCTCATGGTATACTGGTCATTGTTACTCAGGCTGAAGGCTGCAGGACAGACTGTTGAATCCCCTTACAGACACTTCCAAAAGCTGCAGGTGCATGCATATTTAGGTAGCTGGAGGTGTTTATAGGGGGGGAAGCATATAGAGCTCCATCACAGACGCTTAGTCATTTGTTCAAATGCCATTAGGAACTCTGGAAAGCCTGTCTGTCACCCAGGACTGTCAGCAGTGCGTATATACTGTATATATGGAGCAGCCCAGCCATTTAAATGGCCGCTAAATGCTTGCTACCATAGTTGAGTGTTTGTGCCTGAGGCAATAGGGAAACCTCATCACTGCTCATTTAGCTGCCTGTGCAGCTCTCAGTCAGTGCACGAGCAGCAGGCTATAGGGCAGATGCATCAGCAGCATTTGTTGCAGAGTAAAATTACCCGTGGGAAATGTGTAATGAGAAAAGGGGACTCTGGTGGTCGTGCCTTTGCTCAGGAGTGCTGATATGGATGCAAATGGGGCACAATGATGCAAGTGAGAATAAAGCAGTCACTCTTTCACCTGGAACAGAGCCAGGCTGGTGGGGATGAAAAAAAGAAAAAAGCTTAGTGTTCATTTTTTTTTGGAAGGGTCCAGGGGGTGCTGTGTAAAAGTTGCAAATAAGGAGTTTTGCATTAAAGGGACATAAAGTACAGAGTAATATCCATTTCCCCTGAGCACCGTATCCATCATTCAGATTTGGATGAAATGTGGTTAGATGCTAAATGCAAGAGAGGAAGACTCATTTGCAGAGTGAATGCTTTAAACATAAACACGGTCTTCTATCATGAGGAGTCATTGGCCTGACGCCTGATATCAAGTTCTTTAATGAGCACGCTTTCTTGCTATCAGTTCCACTAATTGCTTTAAAAGCTTTCCGAAGCATCCCGAACAACCTCTGAAGGCCAGGCAGATGGAGATATATTGGGTTTCGAAAACACTAATTTCTCCAGTCTTTGACGTTAACACAATGTTATAATGATTGCACTGCTGTGTGTTATACGAATTCCAATAAAAGTGCCTGTTTCAAAGAGTTTTATTTGACAGATTTTGATTTGAAACTAACCAGTTAAAGCTGCAGTAGGAAAGTTGGAGCAAATATGATTTAAAAAAAAGTTGTTTGTATAAAACGGACCGGAGGAAAACAACCAATCAGAGCGGAGCTGGAGTCTTGCCGTCTCTGAGCAGCTGTCAATCACTCGCGAACGCCGATCAAACAGTCAAACTAGGCAGCGCTGATTAAATATGAATCAATATTCTGTTACTGTAATGCCTATTTCTCGCCTCCAATGTTCTGCATTTCTTTGTGGTTGCTTCTCATCTCTTTATCGTAATTTTGCATTTCTTTGTAGTAGTTTCACATCTCTTTACATTAATTTTGTGTCTATCTGTGGTAATTTGTGAAAGTTTTGCATCTCTTTGTGGTAGCTTTGCATCTTTGTGGTCATTTTGTGTGTCTTTGTGGTACTTTTTCGCCTCTGTAATTGTTTTGTGACTCATTCAGTGACGGTCCAGGAGGCCTCCCGACACTGTGGGCCCCTAGGCCTGTGCCCGTTAAGCCAGTTAATTAATCCATGCAGCAGAGGAAGGAACTAAAGACTTCCACACATTAAACTCAGTGAGTCAGATCTATGCAGCACACAAGTCCCTCCCTGGCTTTTCCCGCCAGGCCATCCTGTTGCTTTCCTACTGCTACAATTTTCACACAGTACGCTCAACTTTAACTAAATTGAATTTTCCTTTGCTTAAGAGCCTCTTGAATCTGTCAAACTTTTAAATTGAAAACAGACTCACAGGCGCTACTTCCAGTTCCTCTGGGATAAGTTGGCAATTTCCAAAACAGGATTACTTTATTTCAGTCATATCGCGGAGAATAAAGCGAGCCTCCAACGTTTCTCCTCATCCGGATGTACTCCGATTGTATCCGCTGTCTCGTTAACCCCAGTGTTATGTCGAGTTTTAGCACCATCTGAAGATGTGTAACGCTGGCATCCACAAGGAGCCAATTTATTAAAATCTGCCTGACAGGACTTTGGCTTCTACAAGCTAAAAACCGAGCAGGACGGGAGACAAAGAGGGAGAGTGTGGAAGAGAGGGAGAGAGAGCAATGGCTCGAAGACATCATTAGAACCTCCATTGGTTATGGATGAGTAATTCCTCAATGGGCTCATAAAAACAGAGTGAAAGAAAGAGTAAGGGAGGGTCAGAGAAAGGAAAAGTGAAATTGATTATTTAGATGAACAATGCAGGGCGCAGCTTTGACAAAGTGACTGTCTCTGTCTTCACCAAATCTCTACAAAGCTTTCTGAATGATCGATGTTCCCTCAAATAAGAGGGTATCACTGTCAATGACAAAAGATATTGTTAGTGTGGTGCTGGGACATTGTATTCCTGCTCCCTCATGACATTGATTTCTACTTTTTGCTCGCAGTCTCCTGCTTTTAGCCCATTACGTTTTAGATTTTTGAATGACTGAACAATTGACAATCCACCGCTTTGACTTTATGCCAAGAGCACAAACTGAAGACAATTTGTGGAGACCTTTTTCCTTTGACGTCAGCCCCCTGGCATCCATATAGCCGCTTCACCTATTCCGCCCAGTTCTTCGCATTTCCCTCTCTATATCACCGAACTTTATTGTCTTCCCATGCTGCGGAGGAACGGGAGAGGATCTTTTTTTCCGTCTTTATTTGACACCGGGTCTGCGTGTTCCTGCATACTGTTTGCTGCCTCCTCCTGCTTCAAGTGGACTCTGCACACAATCACTGGATTAACCTTGCACTGCTGGGCCCACTCGCTGCATACTGAAGTTAGATTGCCCTCCTGCTCGCTCAAACAAACACACACACACACACACACACACACACACACACACACACACACACACACACACACACACACACACACACACACACACACACACACACACACACACACACACACACACACACACACACACACACAAACCGGCACAGATGTGGGCACAGAAATGGATGAACATGTACAGTGGGGGGGGAGAGGAAATGCATATACATGTGCATCACGCAGGCAACACCTGGCCAGAGTGATGTGAATTTGTTGCGACGGCGAGGAGAAGTCTCAGCGGGGAGAAAGAAAGCAGAACAATGGCGCTCCGCCACAAAAGGTCAGAGTGAGCGAGCCAGCTAATGAGTCTGTGTAATAAATAGTGTATTAAAGCAGAGACTCTCACAGCAGAGGCAAAAATATGGACATTAGTGTGAATGATTATCTTCGTACACGCAGAGAGCGACTCGCCAAGGCAGTCATCCTTAATGTTAGCCAGACATTTGCAATCTGAGCTCCTTCTTTTTTTTTTAACCGGTTAGTGCTGTCACAGTAGTTCTGTGCACCTGTGATGACTGAGGGGAAATACGCTGGGATTTATTGAGCTAACACAGCTTTATTTGATCCTGTGTTTTTCATTCAAACTGCCTTTTCCTGGATACACAGTATCAGACTATAGTGATACCGAACCGGATGCTTTCAAACAGATAAAGAGAAAGAAACAGTGAGGGAACATCACAGAGACGGCGGAACAGAGATGTTCCTTTTTTAATTTCAGATATCATCAGATCATAAGATGTTTCATTTTGGAATATTAGATTCAGCTGCTGCCTTTGATCCTGCCGGAGGACTGGGAGACGGACGGGAGGTGATGTTTGATTTTACATGCTATGAAGTCACATCCAAAGTTATACGGGTGTCTTTCACTATATTGCATTGCCTCGAATAAAGATTTCCCTGTCACCCATATATCAGCTTAGTTGTACGTAAAGGCGTATGAATGACACGTAATTTGCAAGGCTATTGACGTGTCATTTCTACGCCATGTAGTCTGTACTGAGTCCAATGTCAACGCATCTGCGTAAATATGCCACACTCAGAGCTAGGGACGTAGAATAAGGAGTGATGGTACGTGTCCACAGGAGGGATCGCCTCGCTTCCCAGCATTGAATGCTTGATGGGCTGCCACTAGACACTGATCGGGCGAACGCTTTCACTTGTGGGCTGCTGCTCCCAGCTTTCAAATCAGAACCAACATGGCGGCTCATTTGGAAACTTTTTCTCGTATATTATGAAAAAAAATCTACAAAATGTGTTTCTGAAAACATTTCATGAGAAAAATGAGCCATGCAGGTGCTGAATCTGTGTTCAATTTTAGATCGACAACGGTTAGTTTTTCCAGAGTTTCCAGAGGCAGCAAGTCAACGTCACATCCCTAGCCTAGACCTCAACTTTATGTAAATGAGGAGCGGCCAACGTTACGGTCTGTCTCTCGAAACGCAACACTACCAGAATGCATTGCACGGCTGCAAGACAATAAGACAATAAGTTGAAGCGCGGAAAGGACGGATTTTGTGGACAGGTATCATTATAAAGACTGCATATGGCAGGCAGGAGGTGGATGGGTCCAACAAACACAGGACCGTCAACCAGGAGACCGGTGTTGGAAACTGGTGTTTGTAAGTTAAGTTGGTGGCGTTTGTCAGGTGTTTTCCATACTTATGCTATGTTGTTTCCGTACATATTTTACTTAGATTATGTACTTATTTTAAGCCCAACCATGACGTTTTTCCTAAACCTAACTAAGAGGTTTTGTTGCCTAAACCTAACTGCAGACATTACTTTACAAATGACTCACAAAAAGCGTCACACAAATGATTCAAGAGATGCCTAAAATGCGTCCTCATGACACGCAGAATGTCCTTATAATGTTGTCGTCCATACCCCTTCACTTGAGATTGGGTTGGTAACAAGATAAAGAGCTGTTCTCATCAAGAGGGTGGACATGTGATGGAATTAGCTCATATAATCAAGTTTTCATATAAAAAAGTGATAAATCACAATCAAAGACAACATTTATGTGGAGCCTTGGGGCAAAAGGTCGCTGTCAGTTGGTGCAGCAACATGATGATTGCCAGTGTTCAATTTTGATGCCTCTGTATGCGTGTCATGGAGGAGAGCTGCTAATTAGCTTTTGGAGTTTTGAGAAAGTGTGATTGGATTTGACTCCATTTACACTAAATGTTATCTCAGAGACGTGCTACACCACATGCTCCCAACCCAGGTTTTGGGTTAGAACTCATGGAATTTACTCAGAAATCAAGTTCTTCATGTCGTTGCACTCTTTGCCTCTGCTTTTCCTGTCAGTTATTTCATATATTAGGAAATCTAGAAGTGTATTATCTTGCTTACATCATTAGGGATGGATCCAATACTGACCGTATTAAGCGGTCCAGGTACTGGCTAGATGTAACTGATCCACACAATACAGTTTTCTTTGTCAATATCACTTTCAAATTGAGTGTTTTTGCTCTACATGCACAGTCATACAGTCTCATCAGACTGATGACTCTACAGGTATAAAATTGACCCCAATACGTTCCACACAGCGAGGTATAGAGGTACAGATTTTGCCTTTGGGAAATAAAGACACTGGTATCGTATCGGTTCCCGGTATCGGCGGATGAGGCTGAGGTATCGATATTGGTATGAGGAGAGAATACATTGGACTGGTGCATCCCTACACACCATGGCCACTCATCACAGGCAAACAGAAAAGCTATATCCAAAGCGTCATCCACTTTTTAACAAGTTCTTTAAACTACTAGTAAATACCTTCAGACTAAATAACCAAATAGGTCAAATTTGTCATTGCCTTCCAAAACAACACATGTTCATTCTCTCATCTGACTCTGCATGTCAGCAGAAACACATCCTGTGTCAGTATACTTCAAAACACTTCACATGTGACTAGTACAAAAAGATTCATATGACTATGGTTACAGTTTGGCAAGTTAGTGCTACAGACACAGAACTACATTATTAAAGTTAAAAGGAAATATTGTGTCCAACAACCTCGCAGTTGCATTTTAGGGTTGAGAGATGTCAAAATAAAACTAGAGAAATTAAGGTTTGTGCTTCGTGGCTCTGCCAACAATTCAGAAAATGTGGCGTCCCTTCCTGGAATATATTGAATCTACACTTTAAATCTCCTCATACTGTATGTAATTTGCAGACCTACAGTCATTGCCATTATTTTTGAACCCCCCCCCCCTTTTTTTAATTTAATTTTATTACTTTATTCTATTTATTTATTTCTCATTGTGTGTGTTTTTGTTTGTTTTTAATCCTTTACCAATTATTTAAATCTTTTTTTTTTCCTTTTGTGCTCTTTTGTTTGTGAAACACAAAATGTTGTTTGCATTGAATCTGTAAAACTGAAAAACAACTAAACACATTTAAAAAAGAAAAAAGAAACAAGGAAATATTGTGGTTTCTGTAAAAAAGAGATTCATTTATCCCCTCCAAGACCACTTACTCACTTGTTCTAGAGCTTTTGACCATGTGACATGGGGACTGCATGTGATTTTTGCTTCATTGTTAATCATGGAGCTGTAGATATTAAGTCAGTTCCATTATTCTGAGCACTTCTGAGACTTTTACCAGACAACTTAACCAACGTCATCTGCAGATGATCACACTGTGATATGGTCAAAAGCTCCAAGTGAGTAAATGGACCTTGATTGGAGGCTATTTTGTCAACTTAACCAAGAGTTGTTTTTTTCTTGCAAGGAGTCTCTTTTTAAAACTTTCTTTTTATTACCTCCGCCAAGGCCAAAGGCCTAGGAAGGAGATTATGTTTTCACCAGCATTGATTTGTTTGTTTGTTTGTTTGTTTCTTTGTCCGTTAGCAGGATTACTCCAAAGTCCGCGATGGATTTTAATTTTTTTTTTTCTGAGTGGTGGGGTGTGGCACAATGAACAATACATTAGATTTTGGGAGCAATCCGGATAATGATCCGAGTTCAGGATAACCACAGGGTATAACACATGCGCAGTGTACCTGATGACGCGTTGATGGCGCGTGACCCCGCCTCCTTCTGAGAGCAGAGAGATACGTGTGTGGATGTGTGTGCGGAAGCTGCTGGCCGTCCGCAGTGAGAAAGAAAAAAGCTGTAGATTACCGGATGACAGACAACGTAGTGTATCGTTATACAGACATAACAAGGCTGCTGAATGACAGAGGCATCAGCCGATACGTTACACGGAAACACACCGTGTTAATAATAAGCCGACCACCTCACGTAACCGCCACGCGTGAGCTGTGATGTTTTTAAAGTCACGCGTTGACGGAGGTCTGCACTCTCCGAGTGCAATTCTAGTTTTAGATAGTTTACCCAGTAGGTAGGTCCATTTCACCAGTGGAAGTTAGATAAACTGTGGTCCTGCAGCTTAATATACTTACAAACTGCTTCTATCGGTGCAGGGTTCAAGGTAACAAGTGTTGCTATTGCACTACACTGGTGTTTACTGATGATACCTGGCTATAAACACCATCACTGAGATTCTGCCGGGCCACTTGATGTGAGAAGACAGCTCTCCTAGCGTTTCCTTTGAAAGTTAACAGACTGCAGACAGAGAATAACAGAGGAAGAAATGACAGCACAGATGAGATAGGGCAACAATGAGCGGGGTTGAAAGCGTCTTTTGTCAAAATATCTGGGAAATATGTTTGGGATTGGTTGTTATGTGTCAGTCGGCTGATAGCAAACAGTTGTTGTTGTAAAACTGTCTTGACTTTGTAATATTGTGGAGACGGAGCTAATAAAAGCCCGTAGCTAAGCAGGAAAAGCAACACGAGCGCAATATCTGGGGACAACAACAAGACAAGCATAACACGCAGTGCTCAGTCAGGGGTACATGCAGCGTGTTCAATGTATTTGCACACAGACAAACACAAAAACATTCTGCAGAACCATCATCTTCAATCACAGAGCTAAATTTGTTTCCATCTTCTTTTACCGCATATAACTTTTTTTCCCCCTCGTCACTTTTTTCCTTTTATCCATTCATCGTGCTGAGTAACTGTGGCGTTGGCACCTCAGCGATAAAAGGCCTGGACCGCCTTCTTAAAGGAGTGTCCAGTTCAGCTCCGCTTCATTGTGGCTGAAAATCAATGGGCATGAAACACAGCCTCGTGGATCGTAATGGCTTCAAAACAAACAGCAAACAGGATAAAAAGGCTGAGGGGTCAGCGTGAACACACTGAGCCACTGGGCTCCGTGTTCCCACGCTGTGCCTCTGAAATACGAAGAAAGAAAGGCACAAAAAGAGAGAGGGATAAGAAGGCTTCTAGAAATCTTCTGTTGTGTTTCACCGCATTGCTTCTGTCAAGCAGAGACACTACAGGTAGTGCCGCTGTTTGTGATTTACAGCGTATCTGCTGCAAGGCCCCGGCGTGTGAACCGAAATATGTGATGATTACACAACCACGTTTGCTGTACTTTTATCATTCCGCACATCTCACTCTGGCAATTGTTTTATAAAATCATAACCCGTCCTCTCTCTTTAAATCATAATGCTCCTTTTAGCTGCACTTTGGACTTCAGAAAGAGTTTTATATCACTGTGACCGTGCATGTATTCCTCCCTAGAGTAGATAAACATTTGGACAGGCGGTGCTTTTTTGTCCCTCATGAGTCCATTAAATCTGCAGTGGGCAGAATATTTTTGGCATCATTGGGCAAAAATTCCATAATAACCTTTCAGCATATTGTAATTCAAGTGTTCTGAGAGATAACTAGATTTCTGAGCCTCCTCATGCCTCTGTTTTCAGGATTTGAGAAAGTTTGCTCCGGCTGGTGGGGCGGTGCTTGGTATTTCTTCAACTGATCTCAACTTGACTGCACAAACTTTCTAATTTTACAGCTAAACAGTACACTACAAGATGTTTCTGACAACATTTCATGTAAAAAATAGTCATTACAGCAACAGAATATTAATTCATATTTGATCAGTGCTGCCTAGTTTGACCGTTTGATCGTAGTTTGTGAGTGATTGACAGCTGCTCAGAGACGGCAAGGCTCCAGCTCGGCTCTGATTGGTTGTTTTCCTACGATCTGTGAAATCTTGCAGATGTCATTAGGAGCACTGGAGGACACAGAGGCACATGATTTTTTTCAGATTACCTGTCTCATGCACTACTGTCAGGATATAGTGACCGTATTATAAAAATAACTTCTTTTAATCATATTTGCTCCGATTCTACCCACTGCTGCTTTAAATGTCAAGTAGTCAGGGTGTACAGTGTTATGTTAGCTTGTGTTTTGTATTGACACCCTTCTGGCTCTTTCTACATGCTCTGTGAATGAATCTATACTGCATGTAATGGTTACTTATGTATGTGTGTGCCCTGTCTGCCCTGTAGGCATCGTCTCCCTGATCTCCCTGGCTGTCCTCTCCTATGAGCGCTACAGCACCATGGTGGCGCCCACCGAGGCGGACTCCTCCAACTACCGGAAGATCTGCCTGGGCATCGCCCTGTCCTGGGTCTACTCCCTCATCTGGACCGTGCCTCCGCTCTTTGGCTGGAGCAGCTACGGTCCCGAGGGTCCCGGGACCACCTGCTCCGTCGACTGGACGGCCAGGACGGCGAACAGCATATCGTACATCATCTGCCTGTTTGTGTTCTGCCTCATCGTGCCATTCCTGGTGATCGTGTACTGCTACGGGAAGCTGCTGTGCGCCATCAGGCAGGTGAGGTGATACGGGAACCGGGGGGTGGATTCCACTAAACCTGCAGTGCCATCACAAATGAGTTTAGGTGCTCGTTTGACATTGGCTGCCGTGTTAAAGGTCCCCTGTGCTGTGATTTATTTGTCACGTAACTTCCGTACTTAAGTTACGCCACTTCCGCAGCTATTTCAACCCAAACCACGATCTTTTCCTAAACCAAACAAAGACGTTTTGTTGCCTCATCCTAACCAAGTAGTTTTGTTTCCTAAACCTAACCAAGTCGATCCTTTCCTAAACCTAACTACAGTAGTAAGTAGTTTTGTTGCCTAAACGTAACCAAGTTGTTTCCTGTGAAGATGGAAGTTTATTTTGAAAAGACTGTAAGCATGTAACGAGCAGAAATTGACATTTGTGTCACGTGTTGCTGGACATTTGTAGGAAAACTCACGAAAAATGAGGAATAACTTTTCGTAAGATATCATACAAACGGTTGTATGAGGATACGTTGGCTGAAGGTCCAGATATTTAACCTCAGGAGATGGAGGAGACCAAAACAGAGCTAAGAGGAGAGTGAATATTTGGCTTACATTGATCAGGTGGCCAGAGACACAATCCAAATGAATGCTAACGTTGCTCCGTGTCTGCTGGATGTGTAAATAGGCAATTATTGGCTAACATCTTCACCATATCAACTTAAAATGTTAACTTAAAACTTGTAATGTCGTAGGGTATAAAGTGTGAAACCGCTCCTTAAACAATGAATTGGGAGAGATGTTGTAGATGACATTGAGAGCACCCAGGGGAATGATTTGAGTATATGGAAATACTACAACAGAATAAAGCTCATTTGGGTATTAAAAAAAAGAAAACAAATATTCTGTGATTACACAAAATCAGTCTCCCATTCATTGTTTATGGAGCAGCTCCAGACTCTATACTCTACGACATCACAAGTTTGAGACTTACTTCTCTGGTTTCTGGCTTTGAGAGATAGGAGCTAATGCTCACATATATTGATTGAACTTCCCAAAGCCATGGCAATAACATAATGCTATTCTTAGTTTAGGAGGTGTTCCCCTTTAATAACCTCCATTACCCAAAAACGTTTTCCAATATAACAATAATACTAAAATGAAACATAAAGCTCACAGGGATGGCATCATTACTTTCATAGTAGCTGATTCAGCAGATGCTGAGTATCTCACTGTGGTGATGTCACAATATTAACTGCAGCCCAACACATCTCAACTTAAGAACAGATGCAGCAACAGCGGAAATAAAATTGAATTATATCAAAGCCTCTAGATGCTGAATGTGGTTGTAAATTAAATTACCAAAATAAAGAGAAGTTATATTGTAATAATATTGACAAATGTTCTTGTCTTTATTAAGACAGGTTGTTTCAGTCTCCTAAACAATAAACAGATCTTATAAGAAACATTAAGTTCAACCCAGCAGCGTATCATATTTGTGATTGGCCCCAGTGCACATTTCTTTTCTTGGGCCCTCGCCCTCAAACACAAGCACATACTTGTGGCGCACACAAGCACGTACACACACAACCACTCCAGACAAATGCTATGCCACAAAGGAGAGGCTCACCATGCAACTCCCATACTGCAAACCAGCCTTAGATCAGCATCACGGACAGCAGCCGAAGCGCCAAATTTATCAACGCTATTTTAACAGCCTGCCGTGGACTCAGCCGCCCATTGTTCTCACAGTAACAGATTACAGTAGGTGCACATTTTCCAACATATGAGGCGTAACAATTACAGTGCTATAGATTTAAACCCCTGATCCCACTCCATAATAACAAAAATAAACCAATACTCACCCATTAGACATTTATCATACTGGTCTTGTGCTCCGCAAAATCATTAACAACACTGCTTAAGAACCACGTCCTTTTTTACTGCACTGTCCTGGCCGTGGGAGACGCAGCTTGACGCGGCACGCCGTTTTGACCTGAACTTTTGTCAGGCGCCCAGCTGTTTCTATTTATTCCTATCGCTCGCCTTGATATCGCCTCAATGGACCAGTACCGGCTGATTGGTGAAGTTAAAACGAGGAGTTATCTTCCTCTTTTCACTACAAAAGCCTTAATAAGGAGGCAGGGAGATCACCAGAGAGCTGAAAGTTTCCTACTGCTGTTGGCTATATTGTATGTCATTTCCAGGAAATATCACAATAAAAAGAACGAACAAAGGAAGATAATTGGTTACGTTTCGAGCGCACAGCTGATAGGTAGCCTACAGTACATGGTTTGTTTACATGACATAACAGAAGTGCATTTAACAGATTCAGTGTGGACACGGTGAAGGTGTTTTCTGGGCTACAGCAAACAGTTGCAATTGTGCATCATGATTACACTCAAACAACACTTAAGTATCATGTAATAGTAAATGGATCATTGAATTCCTCATCGTATCTCAAAATAGAGATCTGCTGTGGTGTAAGTGAATTACCGCTCACAGATTCAACATTTACAGAGCTGAATAGATGCACATAAACACTCTCTTTTGTTGTGGAGCAACTAAATCTAAAAACCTATAGTGCATTGCCCACTCTGTTATTCTGCTGATCTCTGGCAGTTAAACATTTTTCAGTTCAAACTACTTTTCTCTCCCGAAGCTGTGAACCAGTGATCCAAAGCCTACAGCTGCATTCAAATGGCTGTTTTATAGCAGAGCTAATTACAGTGATGAATCATGAACTCTGGTTTTATCGCACTAAAATTACCATCGACGCCATCACTGCAAGTCTGTGAGTTCTGGTCTTTGTCAGCGGAGCTAAATTTTGATGGGTCACATCACACACGCCATTGGGTTCACACATTTATCTTGATGACTGGATTGATGTGTTAAATACACTGGTTTCAAAAGAGAGCGCTCAGTGTCCTCACAACCTCACAGCGACAGGGGAAATATAGCTTTTTAAACAGTGATGATTTGAGTCTGTTAAAACCAAAAGTTTCTTCAGTAACAAATCAAACTTTGGTTGCTTGTACACCTCCTCCGATAATGCACAGATCCACTCACTTTACCACCACTCAGCATCAAATTATGGAAAAAAAAAACAAGCTGCATTCATGCAAATAGTTGGTTAATTCATCCAGTCATTAAGTAATTCATTAATTGACTTATTACCAATGGCAGAGCGATTTTTAAGAAATTTCTTACGGTGTATTTCCCCCAACACTGGGTAACGTTACAAAAATAAATCATTTAGAGAGAGAAAGAGGCACCGTGTCCTAACAGCAACCCTTACGTTGAGTCATGTAAACAAACCACGTACTGATCAACTGTAATATTATATTCATAACTATGTTTTCATTAGTGTATAATCACCTGAAACTAAGAATCGTTGTGTTTTTGTTTGCTTAGAATGAGCCCTTCATATCTACATAGGGAGCGGGTCCTCTTCACGAAGTCCGCCATGTTGCTCCGCCATGTTTCTACAGTAGCCAAGAACGGACAAACCAAACACTGGCTCTAGAGACAGCCTTTCAGGTTTTTACATTAACTGAAGACCACCAAGATAATATTGTACGTAATTTAAGTATCATGATTATATCGTATGGTGAGGCCTCTGGTGATTCCCACCCTTAGAAAAAAAAGTGTAAGAAGCTACATAAAGTCTTTGTCTGTTTTTAGGTTCACTTTCACCGTGATTCCTTCGATTCTGACATGTAGAATAAATACAGGTCCAGATTATGTTCATTAAATATTCAGCAGTGGATGTCTGCTGTGAGGTGAGGAGGACAACAGATCACACACTGTATTATTTTGTAGGATTTGGCTCTTCCTCCTCTTGGCTGTGAACTGTGGCATGAGGTAACCGATGTTTTGGTTTTTCACACACTGTCCCACACTTACTGACTGGAAGGATATGAGAGGACACAGTGTGGAAGGTAGTACTCTTTCTCTCTCCAGGGACGCCTCACAAACACACATAAAGAAACACACAGTTTGCAAGAACAGGTCCTAGAGCAATTTTTCCAAGAGAACAACTCACTTCGTGAGCATCATGTATTCTCAGGTAAACAATGAATCATGATCCTCCCGTCTTTAACAAAGCTTTGTGATTGTCTTCCTCTCTCTTAGTAATTATAATTATTTTATAATAGTTTTGCAGCAGTTTCTTTCACTTTCTTTTGTCCCCTCTCACACTTTATCTATTTGCTGTTTCGTCATCAGAAAACAAACACGGTTCTTTGTATAGATTAAGAAGGAGGCGAGGGGAAAGTAATAGCCTTTAGTTATCTTTCTCTCTTTGTTGTTATCAGCCTTTACCTCCCTCCCTCTCTTTCTCTTTCTTTTCCTTCCAAACTCTCTCTCTTATACATCTATTATACATAGGCTTCAGCTTCCTTGTCCCCTATTCTCGTCCTTCATCCCTTTATTGTGCGGGATTACATGCGCATTCTTTATCTTTCCCTGGTTTTAATGACTCGCCGTGCTCTTCAGGGTTGTTCTTCACCCACTGACAATGCTGTGTAAAGTATAGGCTATAGTTCTCCTGTCACATTATGTTATGCAACACCAGCTGGGACACGTAAAAAGTAGTTGAGCAACTTGTCCACTAAAAGTTAAAGAAGCTGAACTCCCCTATCTAATAATATGCGGCTCAATGGAGCGGACCACATGGGGAAGAATGAACCAAGTTTGGGTTTGGTCCAAGTTGATGTGAATTCACTATACAACCAACTATCAGAGGTGAGAAGAGACACAGAGAGTGGGTAGGACGTTTAGTTTCGTAGTAGGACTCTCTACCTTCTGTATTAAATTACCGGCCTACGCTTATCAGTTCACTTTAGTTTAATGCTTTACCTTGCCATGAAGTGAAAATGCGCTCCTTGTTCAGTTAAATTAGGCATCATCCTCTCAATCACATGCTTGCTGGTGGGTTTTTAGTTTTGGCTGTACCGAATAGTTCGAAGCTTCGAAAGCTGCATTCATAACATTGACATTCAAATTCTAAATCAACATTTGAATGAGATCTGGATGTTATTTGGAGCCAGAGTCTACGCAGTAGTGATCGGGGAACTGGAGACGCGTATCAAGGTCCCGCCCACACACCCGCCCAAGCCAAGCTGAGCACGACCGCAGTTTGAGCTGAGCTCCTGCTTGCTGCATACAAAGGGAGAATAGGAACTGTATTAACGGGGCGGTCTGACACCAATCTAACAGCGCCATAAATTACATTTATATGGGCTAACCAAAATTAGGGTTCACAACATGTTTTTATCTCAGGAAATATTCTGCTTCTATCCACATTTATTGGCGGGTAGCCTTTAAAAAAATGACATTTTCACTGCGGACTTGCTCTCCTGCTTGCCGCATACAAAGGGAGGCTAGGAACTGTATTAACGGGGCGGCCTGGCACCAATCTAACAGCACCATAAATTACATTTATATGGGCTAATCAGAAAATAGGGTGAAAAAAAGACATTCGGTACAGCCCTGTTAGTAAAATAAATGGACAGATAGACAGGAAAAGAGAAGACAGGCACAGACAGCCATACAGGCAGAGCTCATCTCTGCCGGCTTGCCAATGCTTGTAAATGTCTGTCAGTGTTGTCATCTCTTTTTATTTCTCTGTGATGGGAAATTGAGGGCTTTATCAGTGCAGCAGACAGGAACTGTGAAAGAGGGGAGTTTTGTCCTTTCACAGGCACTTCAGTCAGGGAACATCGTAAAACAGATGTATGCGTCAGAGCTCGTCTTTGGATTACTGTCTCTGCCTTTGGCCTTGTGTGTAGAATCAAATGACCTCTGTGCCTTTCTGCTGGTCAATGTCTCAACTATGGTGATAGTTTAATGTGATTTTGAATGATCACAGAAGTATTGACTCCATGACAGTAAAAGCATTTTGCACGAGTGTATAATGTTATTTCCTTAACGTATGTTAATCAAAATCAGTCTGTACAAACATGCAACATGCCATAATAATGTTATTTACAAGTTACAAGTATTCTACTGATAACAACTAATAATCAACAAAGCATTCATTTTACCACATCTAAAGCTCCATTAAACAAATTATACACACAATATCATGATAATTAAGTTAAATACATCAGTGCAATCAAGAAAAAAACAACTGATGTAACTATAAATTGTTTGTTTTTTAGAGGAGAATTCAACGGATAAGTAATAATTAATTATTTTTAAATGTGTTCCCCCCTTTTTTACTTATCAGCACACATTTTGTGCACAGAGAATGATTGAAAATGAAGGCATGAACCAAATCCATCCAAAACAAACAAATCAATTACAGCATACTCACTTAATATATTACTGTTTGTGTGAACGTAACACCATCTATCGCCCCAAATGTGGCTAACTGTGGCTTCAGCTCTATTGCTCTTGCAGGCACTGCTGGGCTCCTTGACCCTTCAGCCTAATGTGTTACTCCCATGATGACCTCAATAAACTTGTTTACTCCTAATGCACAAGTCACGCACAGACTCATAAGCGAGATCAAAACAACAGTTCAACATATAAATCCCCAAACTGCTCACTGAAGGTGTGAAATCACACGTTTTCAATGTATTACAATGAGAACATGTCGGCATTTAAAAGTGTTTGATTTGATTCATAAATTAATAATTAGTTGGGGCATTTCCTTGGCCCTTAAACTGCAACATGCATATGCAGCAAAAAAAACAACACTCAATAACTAACACAATACAAATTGCTACATGTTATCTAGTTAATTAACAATTAATGAATTAAACAACAGCGGCGTTATCTCCGGTTGCCAGGTCTGGATGTGTAAAAATTGGCTCAACACCGAATGCTTTGTGTCCAGTACTCTGTGCTCAGTTCCAAACTGCAGGGCGTTGTGACAGAGTTTTGGTATATAAGTATAGGAGGTAATGGCCTGGGCTGTAATGGCCATTTTGCTTTACCGGGACAGCAGCAGGACGTACCGTTTGGGTTTGTGCAATTTTTATGACTTCAGTTGTTGGCAGACAACCCAATTACAAACCATCAAAATCACCATCTGTTATGTATAATATGTCTGCCTGTTTCACTCTGACATAACGCTGGAATACAAATCTGGAAAGCAGACAATTTTTATGCATTTTTAACAGCGACTATAAATGTCTCCAACAAAGCTGCTGTGCTGCGCAATTAAGTGTAAAGACACATCTCCAGATACTGCATTATTACTCATTCCTCAAAGGCTTACTGATTGTTGTGCGAGTACATTCGCTCCATATTGATTGATCATCCCTGAGAACTAAACACAACATGCTGAACATAAGAGGATTTAGTGCGGTGGCGATTTTAGATTCCTTTTACGGGTGCTCAAGCACACCTAAATTTCATCTCAGCACCTGTAAAAACGAATTATCAAACCCTCTGAAACCCGCGGCAATACCGGTAATCCCGGTCGACATTACTATCTTTAAGAGGCTGTAGTGGGCTCAGTCTTAAAGCTGAACAAATTGGTATCTTATGAAACTGGAAAACCTAAAGAGTCTATTGGTATAAAACATGTCACGTTAGCTTGTCGGGAAGGAGGCTAAATAACACTCCAAATTTGACCTCTTGACGTCAAGATATGTGAATGAAAATGGGCTCAATGGGTATCCATGAGTCTCCCCTTTACAGACATGCCCACTTTATGAGAATCCCATGCATTTTGGGGCAAAACCATGCAGTTTTTTGTTTTTGCCGGTGTATTTGAATATTTCTGCATACTGGGGTCCCTAAACAGTCTTGGAATTGCATAAATTGGGTATGCCTGGAGAGCTGAGACTCTAGTGGATTCAATAAATTGAATTGTCATATGAATTTTGTGTTTTCCTTTACATAAAAAAAGACATTCCCACCATAACTTGATGCAAAAAAGGTGGAAATTGGTGCAAAATAAATCACCAGAATACAGGAAATTAAGTGTTTGATGGTCAATATGTCCTGGGGGAGAACCCCAAGAGCCCCCGCTTAGTATGTCCCCCCCCCCAATGTTGAAACTAAACCCAGCCCTTGACTGTACACATCACATCCTCATTAGGGGCTGAGCCCCCCTAAAGGTCTGATCCTAGAATCGGCCCTGATTTAGCGTGATTTTAGAGAAGCCTACTCAGGTGCAACGACGTTGTTTTAAGTGACATGAATTGCACCAAACATTGGTACAACATGAACTTTAGATTGCTAAACATGTCTGAGCAGGTCACTGTTATTTTTTTACGCCAGAAAAATGCAGTGCAAAAACACCATGGGCCACTGGGAAAATGGCATTTTTTTTACAAAACTAGGCTATATTTGTGTATATGCAGTGCTTTGACTTGCATACTTTTATATAATTTGGCATCTCATTTGATATTTTGAATGAAATCAAGATAATTAACGTCAAAATTAGATTATTTGGATTTGGTTTACTACTAATACATTGCATTGTTGCCAGAGGACGGAGGAAGACATAACTAAGTGGTTGAAGTCATGACCCTCGGCTTTGATAAAGCAGGTTTGGTTGAATCATGAATAATCAGACCCATTAGATTTCCTGAAAGACCCTCTGTTCATTTAGCCTTAGCAACACAGATGTCATCCAAATAAGAGTAGAAAGCAGCGTCCTGTGGATTACTGTCGTGACAGCATGTCATGGATAAACTATATCCATGACACTTGAAATGATTTGCATAATTTGAAAACAAAAAAAGAGGTTAAAATATGCACATGAACAAACACACACAGGCGCACACATCAAGGAGTCTTTGGTTAGATAACCAGCAGCTCCCTTCCCTTGTCTCAACATCTTTACCCTTGGTCTGAATTTATTATGTGACTCATACGTCCCTGTGGATATCCAGCGATACTCTCAAGTGCTACCATATTTCTCCAACATGCTGTAGGCTGGAGAGAGAGGGAGGGAGGGAGATGAAGATATCAAGAAGAAGTGAAGGAGGCAGAGAGATGAAAGGATGAGAAGGAGGGGAGGAGGGGGAGAGAAACAGACCGTGACTGCCGGAGTCCTAATTTTGAGCTGGCCCACATCAGATGCACTGACCTTGCTCTGGTCATGAGGTAATTTCATCGGCCATGAGCAGATTTTTTTTTCCGCCTTTGCCCATTTGGTAATTTAGTGATCCACTATATCATATTTCACAAAAATAGGCAGGGAGTGCACTAGAGGGGGATCTCAATGCAAATTAGGAGGTGCAGTTTGGATTAAGAAATTACACTTGTGCCTTCACCTACTTTGCTGGCATCTTTCATTTGCTGGTTATCCTGCTGGATAACTTTACAATCCAACTTTTCTTCACTTCCCTGGAGTCAACGAGTATGAGCGGATAGTTTACAGGAACAAAGCCACTCTGATATTGCAACTCAAATTGTTTAAGTCTGCAGCGGGCAGACGGAGCTCCCCATCCACGCTCCAAACAGGCACGAACATTGAACAAACATTGGCATTGAACAAATTGAACAGAGATCCTTTATTTGTTCGGGAAGAGGATTTACTCGTGGGAAAATAACTGAAATGAACAAACTGAATCTTATATATTTTTATTGTTCATTGCTGAATCTCCGGAAAGTGGTGTTTTTTTTTGTTGAACTCTGGACTATTTATTTTTGGTGAATTTTATTGGGACTTGCATTTAATTATCTTAAACTTAACTCCCCAGATCCACTTAGTTTGAACCAATCCAACAGTATCCAATCAAGTTTCAGGAGAAAACCATGAAGAACTAACGTTACGTTACTGAGCACCAGTTGGATCCAGTTACTCTGCTGTTAAAACGGCATTACATGTGGTGAAGAAAAACCCAAAGTTTAGGACTTGGGACTTGAGTGCAAAGACTTGAGACTTACTTGTGACTTGTAAAACAATGACATTGTCCCACCTCTGGTAGCCTTTACCTGGTGAATGTCAGGAAGATATGAAAAAAGAGATAGCGCCCAAGCCTAGTATTCAGGGTTCAATATATTTAAATTATTTTGCTCTGGTCTCTTCTATAAGTTTGTATTCAACATAATACCGTATTATACAATGAAATGTACTGAAACAAATGTATATGTGACACAAAAAGGCAATTTATTATTTTGGCCGGTAAAAAATATGCTTGGCCGGTGGATTTTTTCATCGTTTGGTCGGTGAGTCAAAAAGTTAATTTCGGAAACTGTCTATGAGCTAAGATAAGTTCAACCAAAGAGTGATGTTTCCTTCTCACTTTCCTTCATTTTAACTGTTTTTAGAGTCAGGAGAACGCATTTCTTGTCAAAACCATGTCAGAACCAGTATCACAAGTCCAGTATAAGTCGTCACCTCTGTTGTTCGTGTCCAAATGTGCTGCTACAAATTATTGTCTGTGTTTATTTCTTTGTTCTCCTGATGTTCCTCACCACTAAAAATATGTGACTAAAACTCGCCACACACGCACGCACGCAAGACAGAAACAAGAAGGCGACACAGCTGTGAAAACACTTCTTAGCAACCCTTGGAATGAAAATTGCCAGCACTTCTGCTTGATACGAGCTGTGTGGGGGGAGCGGCGAGATGCTGGAGGGCATGGCTGCCGCGCTGCAGAGGAGGCTGCACGCTTAAAACACAAATTAGTTCTCAGTCAAATTGGCTCTAGGATGAAGCTCTTGTTCTCTTTGTTTTACAAGTGCCTTGTCTTTGCTCATAGTCTTGCCAGGTCCTTGATTTTTTTACTTGTTTTTTCTTCTTCTTCTTCTTCTTCTCCGCGTTCCCTTTGCCCTCTGAGCATCCATCTCCAACTCCGCTTCCCTCTTTTGACAAGTCTTTGGACTATTATGCTAATCTCGCCTGTGCGTGTTCTTCGTTCTCACACACATCTCCACACATTCACATTCTGATTGTCCGTATCAGTGGCTTATTATTCACAATCTGCACGCACACACTCACAGTACAATGGCTCATTTCATTGTCTGCAGTGACTGCTTCAATCCCGGCTTTCTCATTTGCCTTTTCACTCTTTTCTAAGCTCTCTTTCTCTTTCTCCATCTCCCAGCTCCCTATGTGCCCTCTTCGCATATTCCTCACCGTTCACCGTGCCATCATCAACCATCTTTTTCACCCTGGTTGTCTCAGTTGCCATTATCGCTTCCCATCCCATCTCCACCCCTCATCACCTCTCGAGCAAGCAACCCATAGTGTGCCGTTCTTTGTATAACAACGAGAAAGCTGTTGACATCTGAAAGCAACTTGTTACTTGCAGCATATAAAACAAGCAAAACAAAATGAGGTTTTGAATGATGCGTATATGCTCAAAGTACTGTAAAAAAAAGTTTTGCATTCTCAATCTCTCTCATTTCCGAAGAGAAGCGGTACCTCTATTGCAGTCTATCAAACGCAGTGGGCAAGGCACATTGGTGGGAAGCCAGTGAGGGATCATGACTTTGTTGCTGCACGAGTGATTCTTCGAGTATTTATCTACTTGTTTTCAACAATGCATTCTTTTGGTCATTTGTTCCCACCTGAAACAAAAACTGAATGTCCAGTAGAGGGAACTTTTCTACGAGGCTTTGGCGCAAAGAAAGCAAAACAAACAAAATACAAGTGATTGGTAGATAGGGCAGGGCAATATAACGATATACATCGTCAAAACTATATAAAAATGTCTATCGTAAATATTTTTCTGTATTGTTTCTATTGCGATATAGGCTAAGCCTATATTTATTTATTTTTTCTCTATAATTTCACTTAAAACTTTTATATTCATTTTACATTCAAGTTCTTAAAATGAGAAAATACTCATTTAGTACTTTTCATTTGTCAAATATTTTATTCACACAGGAGTTTACAGAAATAGGATTTACCATGTGGTTATTTCATATAGACTATTTATTTATTTATTGAATCAACAGAAAACATGCTATATCGTGATATATATCGTTATCGAGATAAGAAATGATCTATATCGGCATAGACGTTTTTGGCCATATCGCCCAGAACTAGTGGTTCATTCTTTTCTATCGGATTGTCCTTCCTGCTCAGTGGTTTATGACCCGCTGTCGAGAAGTTTTAAATGTCTCGAGGCTTTTCCAGTTAACAATGAACAGGCAGAGAGTGCACAGATGTTATGTGATAGTTATGTGACTTACAGATCGATAAATATACAAAACTACATTGATCATCTTTTTTTAAATAGCTGTTACAAAACAATATTTTTTAGGGACTTGCATTGAAGCTCACTCTATAGTCTGCAGCTCGCTGTGCCACCTTGAAGCTAGAATTCACACTTTCAAAATAACAAACAGAACATACTGTAGATCCAAGATAATACATACTATTATGTTTCCAATTCCACTATTTAGCCGTCACGAAGGGTACAGGTAGCACGACGTCTATTCAGACGCTGCAATTGCCAATAACTGCAGGTACACAGCAGCACATTTCAGGTACATCAGCTTTGGGATTCCTTGACATCTGCCAACCCCTCACCACCAATCTGTGGATATAATGAGAGCACACGCAGCCCCACACTGACATCGAGCTGTGGAACGCCATCAACTAGACCCTGCTGATACTTTAATTGATAACTTCACTGAGGTGCACTTCCTCCAAATTATGGTCAAAAGTGCAGCCAACCTCCAAAATCCATTAGGAAACCTGAGAGAAAGGTTTAGTCTAGTAGGAGGGAGGTCTAATCGGAATTGAGCTATACAATTGATAATGTGCTCATCAGCAGCTGCAGTCCAGTTTTAAACTTGTATATGTTTAAAGCAGTCTAGTGTGATCATCGTTTACGTGGCAATAAAACCACGAGGAGCCTCTGTGCATCAGCAGATGTTAATTGCTGTTCAGTATTACAGTAGTCTGCACACGGATCAAAGGCTCAGTTACTGTGTCGTCAGAGACAAAAACAGCTACAGGGTCAGACCTCAACCTGTATACAGTTACTCCAGCTCTTACACAGAGGTCATTGAGTTCAGGCCACTCTGACTAAACTCCAACACCACCAGAGAGTTCATTTATTATCTTAGGAAGTCAAGGAAATATCAGGTCAGATCCAGCCTAGAATTATATAATTATGTCATAAACTTGTTGTTTTCCAAACATCAGCTGTTACATTTAAATTAGGGCTGTCAAAGTTAACGTGATAATAACGCAATGACACAATTTTTTTTTATACGCCACTAATTTCTTCAATGCAACTTGCGTTTTTTAGGTTGTAGCTCGCTCAGTTTTAAAGCTAAAGTGAAGGTATGGCATCATATGAAACTAGAAAACCGAATGAATCCATTGGTACCATTCATGTCATATTAGCTTGTCGCGGAGGAGGATGAATAACGCTCTAGACTTGCGCTTAATTTTGGCAAGGAAAAACTGGCATGGCCATATTCAAAGGGGTCCCTTGACCTCTGACCTCAAGATATGTGAATGAAAATGGGTTCTATGGGTACCCATGAGTCTCCCCTTTACAGACATGCCCACTTTATGATAATCACATGCAGTTTGGGGCAAGTCATAGTCACATCAGCACACTGACAGCTGTTGTTGCCTGTTGGGCTGCAGTTTGCCATGTTATGATTTGAGCATTTTTATGATACGAGTATTAAATACTTGACAAATCTCCCTTTATAGAGATAAAACATGTATGATTAATTTGCTATAAATCGCGATTAACTAATTTTAATCAATTGACAGCCCTAATTTAAATCTTAGTTAAGTATATGCCTCATGCACATGAATAATAGTAAGGATTTGTATGTAATTACACATAATGTTAACAAAATGTGCATAAATGTGTTGCATTCGAGTAATTTACACTGTAAAGCATAAGCTTTCAGCGAGCGAGCCTTTCAAAGCGTGGATAGGCTATACTATGAAACTCCTTCAGAGTTACAAGACCCTTTTATAGCCGGCAGGAGGATGTATCGTTAGTTTAATTCATAATTGAGATGTGCTCATTTAATGCCATCCCTAGAACCATTTCTTTTACTTCACTTTTACAACTGATTAGAATAGATTTGAAAGAGCTAACGTTTCTTATGGCTGCCAGAATAAAATTATATATATTAGCAGAGCTAGATAGTGAAATCGAGGGTTATTTCAGGTGGGTGGTATTAAAGTGTAGAAGTAATGAGCCTTCTTTATCTCCACTCCCAAGTGAATGTCCCTCATTGACCTTCTTCTGAAACAGGAGCAAGATTATCAATCATAGTGGTAATATTTGAGAATGCTGCATAATGAAACTGTTCCCAGGGTTTAAAAAGGTTATGTATAATTCAACATGGTTTTCACCCATGTTTCATATTGATGATGTTATTGTACTGGACAAAGGTTTTGTTTTAGTTCTAACTCACACAGGTGGAGCCCTCTACTGGACTCTATAGGTATACTCTCCTCCAATCATGACCACGCATTTGTCCACTGATAATTTGCATAGGACGTGCCTAACCGAATATGTCACATTGCCACAGTATATAAGGCAGCACACACCGCTGTCTGCCATTCTTTTTCTATTCAGCAAACTGCGATTTGTCCACTGACTGCTCGTCTCCACGGATGGAGTAGCCGCTTCAAGAACCTCGTAAATGTCCGTCACGTCTCAGCCTCATTGCCGGATGTTCACAATGTCTTCTTCGAGTGCCTCGGCACAGACCACGCAGAGAGCGGTTTTCGGCCTGCCAAGCGCTGCCCAAGATTCGACGTCAGCAGCCGTGGGATCACTTCTGACACTTTGATGTGGTGCTTTGCTGCGAAAAGAGTGAGCTGGAGCTCAATATCGTCGCCATTGAAGTCCCCGCCCCAGCCGCCAATGCTCCGCGCTGCCTCCGGTCAACCTGAGACACCGGCTCTGTCTGCAGATGATGATGATGACAATATTTCATCGATGTCCAGTATATCAGCATCCCGCGGAAGTCCACCGTTGACATCTCTCTGCCGGACGGTTTGGGCTACAGCTTGTCTTTTTGACCCCTGCAGGGTTAGGCCGTGGCTCTACAAAGTTCAATTGCATACTACCTCGGTTGGCTGGGGCCTCCTACTTCTCCGCTGTGGCGGCCTAGGTTATAAAGAGGTAGTTGGGCTGCGGTGTCTAATCCTTAGCCGGTCTGGATCAGTGTGGTCGGGTCATTGTCATGTCGCGGCAGGGCGTGCATTCATCAGGCTCCACCCACTGTACCCGTGGAATCCAGTAGAATCCCTAGTTCTATAAGCACAGGCGGAGCCCTCTACCAAAGAGGCCCTGTCACCCTACGCCGCTCGCTGAAAAGGGTGTAGGATGGTAGACAGCAGTGTGTGCTGCCTTACATACGGTGGGGTCCACATGTATTTTGGTAGGCGCGTCCCGATTGGCCGGCGAATGCGTGCTCGTGATTGGAGGAGAGTATTACCCATAGAGTCCAGTAGAGGGCTTCGCCTGTGCTTATAGAGCCAGGGTTACGATGTTGTAACTTTCGTTACATTAACATAAATGTACTTACATGAGCTCAGATAAACTGTAAACTCAATCTGTAACTTGTCTACATGGTGAAAGTTTTGACAGAGAGGGAAAGAGTTAATTCATTGACCCAATCTCAAAATCTCAAAAGTCTATATTATTTTGACTGAAACAAAGGCGTTCCTGGGTGCATTATTGACCCAGTAACTCAAACCACAGATATGGGCAAACATTATTAAATTATTCATCATTACGATGTTAATTATTGATATTTGAGCCACAGCCCTCAGTTAAGAGTTTTGATGACTGTCATCAAAATGTACTATACTGTACAGTAAATGTGCATCTTCTAACTCCCATTGCATCTGCTTCCAGAGCAAACTGGGACAGAAAGATCTGAAAATATCAACCCCAGTTTTTCACATATGCTTTCATGTTGGCATCCCAAGAGGAAATCAAAGTTACTGACAAACTGTAAAGCACAGGGCAAAACATACTCACAACATAGCTGGTTGATATAGAATCAATGTGTGTCTGGATCATACATATAAATAGATCTTGAAAGAATTTTAGTTTACAGAAAAAAAATGTGTTCTACAGTACTACAGCTTCAGCCCAGTGTTTTTGAGTAAAATGTAGGGCTCACAAATTTGTTTAACACCACTTATTTCTTTAACGATTGCGATGTTTAGGTTGTAGCAAGCTCAGTTTTAAAGCTAAAGTGAAGAGGAAGGAATCCATTGGTACCAACCAACCATGTCGTTCTAGCTTGTTACAAAGGAGGCTAAATAATGCTCCAAACTTAAGCTAAATTCTGGCGAGGAAAAACTGTCATGGCCATTTTCAAAGGGGTCCCTTGACCTCTGACCTCAAGGTATGTGAATAAAAATGGGTACCTGTTGGGCTTGAGTTTGTCATGTTATGATTTGAGCATATTTGGTATGCTAAATGCAGTACCTGTGAGGGTTTCTGGACAATATTTGTCATTATTTTGTGTTGGTAATTGATTTCCAATAACACGTATATACATAGATTTGCATGAAGCAAGCATATTTGCCCACTCCCATGTTGAAGAGTATTAAATACTTGGCAAATCTCCCTTTAAGGTACATTTTGAACAGATTCAAAATGTGCGATTAATTTGTGATTAATCATGGATTAATCGTGATTAAATATTTTAATCGATTGACAGCCCTATTATAATGTAGTAGATTTTGGGATACTGAAAGCTGCAAAGGATACCAAGCAGTGCTAATTTTGTTAACAATATATATACTGACAAATATTTGTTGACAACCTATTTTTCATGAAGTCATAATTAGAGTATGAATTCTTGCATTATTATATGGCCAAAAAATGTGTTTTGTGAGATCACAGTGACCACCACCAAATTCTAATCAGCTCATCCTTGAGTCCAAGTGGACGTTTGTGCCAAATTTCAAGAAACTCCCTACAGGCGTTCCTGAGATATCACGTTAAAGAGAATCAGACGGACGTGAGGTCACAGTGACCTTGACCTTTGACCACCAAAATCTAATTTCTTGAGTCCAAGTGAGGCTGTGATTATCCTAGAGGTCACAACAGGTCATTTTATACAGTGAGGTCAAGTTTCAAATAAATGGTCTTAATATAATGAAATGGCTACTATGGGGACTAACATCATCACACATGAATACAATTGGGCTCATTGGATCCACAGGGGTCTCAGCTTTACAGTGATATACAAGCCGACAAGCTAGCATGACAGGGATGTTACCAATGGATTCCTTACGTTTTGTAGTTTCATATGATATCTGGAACTACTCTCTGGCTCTAAAACTGAACCTGCTACAGTCTCTGAAATACAGTAAAGTTGATTTGGATGGCGAGGCTCAGAGGGTTAACCATAACCACAATTCTATTTACAGTTTTGGGAAGAAAGAATTAGAAAAAATGTTCCAGGGTTTTCAGAGAATCGCATATCAACATTATTGTCTGGTGACAGGGATGGGATTGTTGTGCTGGCAAACTGCATTTGGATGGACCTTTGAGATGGAGCAGCCTCGCCAACCCATTAAAATGTATCCAGTCATGACATGTGGACTTCGAAAGAGGAAGCCCTGAATTGGGACACAGCTTAAGGCTGTCTTAATCCAAAATAACATGATGTGATCTGATTAAATCAAAACATGATATGTCATTTGCATGTGTATCTTCCGAGCCGAGCCAAGGGCTCACCCACTCTGTTGGTCTTTCTGAAAACACAAGTGTTTTCCTTAAGGAGCTGCCTGTGGTTGACCCTGAATGGTCCAGACACCGGCATGCAGAGCACGACCAAAAATGTAATTTGGCTGACTCAAGCAATTAATTCAATACAGATGATAAAAAAACAGGAAAACGTTATCTGACAAAATAGTTCCCAATAGTTAGTTTATCTCTCTGTGCTCACATCCTGGGCTTCATGCCTGTCCTGACCCAATAAGCAATGGCCTAATTGGGGTATTTGAATGTGAGACAGCCTCTCATCTGGCACCGCCAGCCTCTGCAGCCATCTGTCTGTAGGATGTAGCGGCATTTCACTGTTTCACTGAGACGCAATATGTTCACCCTGATTCATCCAGCGGAGCATTGATGAACAGCGTTGCGTTACCTTGAAATTATAGCAGCCATTCTTCTTTCTTTTACCGTCGTACGCAGGTTTATTGAGGACGGCTGCCCGCTGTTATAACAGTGTGTGTGCGCTCGCCCCGGCTCCTCCCCGTCTGTTTCTCCTAAGGATATAAATCTAACAAACCTCTTGAGGATTCAGTATTGGAAATGGGGCAGCGGCCACAGATATATAACCGCTTTGAATGGGTTCCTCCTGACCTATTTTCATGTGTTCACTTGTTCCCTGGTCCTCCCTAATACAAGCTGTATGCTTATAGATATGTTTACTTCTGCTGGAGATACCCATTCCCAACTAATAATATTTATATTTTAAATCAAAAGGTTTGTAATTGTAAGCTCTGTAATTTACCCTCTGCTTACGTATATTTTAGTAACAGTAGAAAGATGCTGTATAATTATATTTTACTTACTTATTGCTACTCCTTGTCCTGCATTTATATTAGATCATGCAAACTTGTATGCAAAGTATAGCTAGATTGTACTTGGCATTGTTTTTTTTTTGTGTGATTAATTCGAACGTCAATATATTTTTTCAAACTGTTGTTTTTGTAATAAGTACTTTCACACAGAATGCAAATATTACACTGTGAAAAAGTGCTCACTTTTCTGAGCTTTTTCACCGTGAATAAAGGCATCGACCGATCATGTTGTGCAGAACCAGTTAAGTTGTGCCTATATTTATTAAAACAACAACACAGAGGCTCTGTAGTCCGAACCAAGATGGTAGGGCTGTGCAATTAATCAAATTTCAATTACAATTTTGGCTTCAAACTATTATGAAAACAAGATAATTGACATAAAACTAGGGCTGTCAATCGATAACAATATTTATTTGTGATTAATCACATGATTGTCCATAGTTAATCACGATTAATCGCAAATTAATCACACATTTTTTATCTGTTCAAAATGTACCTTAAAGGGAGATTTGTCAAGTTTTTAATACTTTTATCAACACGGGAGTCGGCAAATATGCTGCTTTATGCAAATGTATGTATATATTTATTATTATAAATCAATTAACAACACAAAACTGCATTTAGCATAAAAAATATGCTCAAATCATAACATGGCAAACTCAAGCCCAACAGGCAACAACAGCTGGTGTGTCAAGGTCAGATTGATGCATTCAACTTTTACATGTACAGAATTTTCTTTCTAAATGCATGATGTTTCCAAAGTTAATGAGTAATCGTGTAAATAATTGTGATCTCAATATTGACCAAGATAATAATAGTTATTGCCATAATCAAGCAGCCATACAAGACGATAATCTTTATTACTCCTTTCAACCTTGACAAAGGCAGCGCAGACCAGATCCACTTCAGTCCTAACGTTCTCACCTTTCACAATAAAAACCCTAGACATATAATACTCGTAGGCGAGTATTTCGCATTTTCGGGTCGTTTATTCGTCTCACCCCCCGGTGTGTAAAAGCCTTTAATCTGGAAGAAGTTAAAGGGAGTTCAGAGGACTCCTAAGTCACTAAGATGTACTTGGTGTAGTGCCCGCCTTGTGTCAGCGTTTTAAAAAAAAAAAAAATCCAAAGATAAAGCACTCCTGTGTACTGATGAATATTTCATTTCACATCCCCTGACACAGCCAGGTCACCTTTCCACCGATCGCTGTAAATTCATTCATTCATGAAACGTAATGTCATTCATTGCAGCAGCGTCTACCCCGGGTCAGTTCTCTCCGTTCAATTAGTAAAAGTTGCTCTCGGGAGCCTGAAGAGGAAACTCTCAGTAACTCTAAACACTATTTAGGAGGACTCGTAGTTTAAGTCACGATACTGTGAATACTGCCCCTTGTTGTGATGCGCCTGTCTACCTTACAGCACCTCTATAAATAATTCAACTTTAAAAAAGATTGTCCACATTTTTCATTCTTTGCAAGTTGTACCAGATGATTGATGATAACCAAGTTTAACAGGAGCAGGGGTTGGCGTGATACAGTTCTGCATCGGTTTTTGCAGTAGAGAGGGCATTAAATTTAAATACATCATTGGAACTGAGAAAATCTTTTGTAACCCTGAGGCTGGAGAAACTGTAAATCTTCACATTTGTAGGATTGCACCTTGGCTAATTGCCTTTTCCTCCCCTACATCAGATTAAATATTCATGTGGATAATGAATTTGCTGTTGGAATGTTAAACTGGAGCCATACTGGGACCATCAATAATATTCATACTGAATGCGTTTAAAACCTCTACGGAGGGGAATCCTCCTGGTGTGTGTGTGTGTGTATGTGTGTGTGTGTGTGTGTGTGTGTGTGTGTGTGCTGGTGTTTTAGGCAGATCCAGGACACACTGAGTGATGAGATGTTAGCCCCCTGCCGCCAGCTGATGAAACACAAACACATAACAAACAGTCTTACTCTACGCATCTATGTGTGTATGTGCTTGACTGCACAAGGGTGAGGGAGTAACATTTTACAGCGTGTGACACATGGAAGTCTGTCAGAGCTGCACTGTACAGAAAGGTTAAAGGGACACGACACCAATCTTACAACTGAAGTTCATGACAGTACTAATCATGTTAAATAATGTCTGCAATAGATAGTGAGATAATACAGGCTGAGGAATGAATCATGTCATCAGGGTCAAACAAAAGACGCTGCTGAGTTGCATTATGGGAATGGTAGTGTTTTCGGAGCTTGACCCACACTACAGGCGAGGATATTAGGATATCTCGGCCCTTGCTGCTTTGATTTTGACCATTCTGTCCCTTGTGATCTCCCCAAAATAATAATAGTACAATGGTAAATCCCTAACGTCCCTTCAATATCCTGCTGTGTTTTATAACCACCCTTAAAAGGTGCTAGACGTGAAATCAGGATATCATATCTATTGCCTCTCAATGGCTCTCAGCATGCTGACGGTGCTAATAATGCTAACAATGCAAACAACGACAACAGTGCTGACAGAGCTAACAGTGTTAACCTGGGGAGGAACCAGAGGGTGGGCACTACGCTTCCGCTACGATGATTAAGGTCAACTTTTTTCTGCATTTCAAAATCGATTTGAAACCCTTTTTTTGAATGCAGAATTTTTTTATGATCAGGCGATGCAAAGGAGACACTTCATTCAATAAGAATCACTGTTGACTCCAACCCAGTCTCAAGGGAAGGCGTATAAATACCACTTTACACGGACATTCCGCGTGTCACGAGTACGCATTTTAGCCTTTTCACGTGCCATTTGTACGCTGCTTATCGCGTGTCATTTGTACGCCTTGCAAACGTCCGTAGTTAGGTTTAGGCAAGAAAAACACTTAGTTAGCATAAGGGAAAACGTCATGGTTGGGCTTAAAATAAGTACGTAAACTAAGTAAAACACGTACGGAAACAAGTAACACAACTACAGAAAACACGTCACAAATGTCTATAAAAAACACCAGTCAACAAGAGTCTGAAACACGGGTCTCCTGGTTAAAAGTTCGGTGTTTGTTAGCATGGGTATGGGAGGGTTCATTTCCCATTGATAGGGATTTTAGTTTAATGCATCTTTGCCTGATAACAATGCACCACTTGCCATCTAATGTAAATTTTAAATTCTACATAAAGCCCAGAGTTTACATTTCCAAACTTGAAATCAGTGCCAAATGTTTTCAGTAGGCTAACATGACACATTTTGGATTATTGCAGAAAATAAATTCTGTGCCAAATAAACGTTTATGATACTTACACGTTTTGTTCAGCAAGATAATCTTCACAAATGAACACTACTTTTTATGATTTTTGAAGTATGAATGAAATCGCCAGAATAAAATGCTAATATTAGGCTATAAACAAATTACATCACAGTGAGCATATACAATGAGGGTGTAAAATTTTGTATTAAACACGGACCTAAAAAACAAAAACACATTCAAAAAACCCACTGACTTCCAGACGAGGGAACCGGAAGTGCTAAAATGCTAACTTATTTCCAAGTTTTAGGACTCATTCCTGTAGCACTTTATTGGTTAAGTAAGTTATTACATTATTGGGTTTTATTATATTTTCGATCAGGTTTAAATGCAAATTGTATTACATTTTCAGACTTTATTACATTTTCAGGAAATTATCATTGACCTGGACTCACTGAAGCTTGCTGAAATTCACCAAGGTCATAAAGTCTCCTCAGTTTGCAAGGCGCTGCCAGACTTCTCTGTATTGTGTGTCTTTGTCAGTATGTGTGTGAATATAGATTGGCCAAATTATAAAGAGACGCCTCTGCAGTGTCAGGAAAAACCTTGAACTTTACAGAAAACCCCTACCTTATTTATTCCTCACTGATGCCAGTTTTTCCATTTACACATTTCACACCGACGTTGTATCACATTGAAGTTGCATAGATGGAGGCTCGGTTCCATTTAAGGCACTAACTGTTGACCAATTTCTATAGTTTTGTTCAATTAAATGTGAAGCTCCGAGTGTGACCGTGACCAAATGCACGCTTTAAATCCGTCTTTGTGCGAGTTCATATGTCTGTCAGTCTACTTGTGTCAGTGTGTTTGATTGAGGCAGGCTGCCAAAGTCTTGAAAGGCTCAATTTATTCCAGTGAAGTGACAATTTCCCCATAGATTTCCACCTTATATATTCTGGTGGGGTTCTTTTCTTCAATTTAGAGACTCATAGTGAATATTTTAGAGTCGGGATGTGAGGCGTGCTTGATGTCAAATATGTCACTTGTGTTTGCCGAAAGCAGGCGTGTGTAAGGGCTGCTATGAACTCATCTGTGACACCTTGCTCACAGCCGGCGGATATAATTCATTTTGTCTCTCTGTATTTGGTGAACTCTATAAAGACTTCTGACATCAGATGAGAACATTGGTCTACTGATTTTTCTTTTTTTCCCCCCCCTCTGAATCTCAAAGTCCCTTTAGAGCTCCGGGAGGCAGGATCTTCAGATGTTACCAAAAGCAATCCAAACGGAGAAGAAAAAAAAGCCCCTTTAGGTCTACAGTTCAACAAGTCAATTCCACATCGCCTCTACAGTGCTCCTCTCTCTCTTAGGTGCTCGGAGTGTTGTTATTCCAAATGAAAATGAATGTCCCGGCGCTCCATCTCGACGGCAAAACACACATGCGCCCGACAGCACCAACCTTGCATTCACTACATCCGCTCCTGAATTCCCCCAGCAGAGCCTCACCCTCAATTTGATTCCTGATTCCTTCCCTTACAAGTTGTTTGTCTGTAGAAAGCAGCCGGTAATGCTTATTCCCTGGCGTTCGACAGATTTACTTGACTCCCTCCCTCATTCAATAAAAGTTACAGTCATGCTCCTTTTCTGCGCGACCTTGCAGACACCTCGGCGAGAAGGGGGGGTGGAAGGAACGAGGGGATATGGAAAGGTTGAGGAAGAGGAGGAGGAGGAGGGGGACGGCGAGTGGTTTATAAATCGACTCAGCGGAGCGTTGAGGATTCTTGCTGAGAGAGGCCCTTTGATGGCAGACAGGCAGGCGTAGTGTTTGGCAGGCCACGGGAGGCTGGTGGTGTACAGGACTAATGCCGCAGACACAAATCCTGTGATCAATCATGTTTAGCGGCCAACAACTGCGGCGGCAGAACAACCGGGACGACTCAGGAGCTGGAATGCTGAGGCACAACAAGCCCAGAGTGCTGCGCCGGTGTCTTTTCCCCGCAGGACGATGTGTGTTCGTGCGTGTGTGTGCGTTGTCTGACTATTTGTCTGGGCGCCCAGGTGTGTGTGTTAAAATGTAAATGTTTGAGTCGACCGCCTTAGGTTTATGTTTTTATATCTAGGGGTGTCTATTTTGATATAGAAAAGTTCTCAAGACTATATTTGCATGAGGAGTGGATGTATACATCTGAGTATATTTCTGTACGGTAGGGGTTCTCAAACTTTTTGGGGCCAGGGAACCCTTACAGGGGAGTACATCTTCCAAGGACTCCCTCATATTCACAACACCGATTACGCATTATGCTTACTACCATTTGTACGCTTAGATGCCATTTGAACTTTCTGTATTCTAAAACCTTTCAACCTAAATATTTCAGACCTGTTTGATAGTGACAAATAGAAACACATTTCAATTTGAATCACTTTGATACAACTTTGGTTTGCCCTGAGATGCACCGATACCAATACCAGATCGGATATCGGGCCGATACTGACTCAAATAGCTGGATCGGATATCGGTGACAATGGGGCCGATCTATTTAATTAAATTCTATGTTTATATACTATGTACTCCTTTGTAAGTTTTGACCATTTGTTGCTGCATTAAAAAGGATTACACTTTTTTAACAAGTTGCATTATTTTATTACTATTAACAATACTAATAACAATTCAATACATTTATATCTATGTATTTATTTGTTACATTTTGTTTTACAAAGTGAGGAAAGTAATGTTTAAGTCGAAGCCTGATGTTGCCTTACACACAAAAGAATGATCCCATGCACTTCCACACAGTGAGGCATACAGCTTATTAATTAAACACTGGTATCGGCTCGGTATCGACCAAAGCCCAGGTATTGGTATCGGTATCTGGACTGAAAAAGTCGGATCGGTGCATCCCTAGTTTTGCCCTGATATTCCGGATGCTTTGTTGTCAGATGTCGCTTTAGCTTGGCTGGCTTCATGGCTTGTTCGCTATCACCTGAAGACGCATTTTGGTCTCCCGTCGCTGTTCTCAATAAAACAAAACTCGATATAACCGTCCTCATATTTTCTCAATTTAGCCGGTTTGGGCTTAGCGTCACTTGACGATGTGGACTGACTCAAATGTTTCTCTGTGCTTGTCAGCTAGCTGGCTAATAAGCTACGCTAAGCTTAGCAGCATCAGGAACGGTTTGTTGTGATAGTAATGGACACAATATGCTTTTTTTTATTGCCGCAAATGGTTCCCATATCTGTAGATATGTACTTTATAATTATACAACACAATTTTATAATTTATAGCTAATCATTTTGCGGCCCCCCTGATAGAGTGCCACTGGGGGTCCCCGGACCCCACTTTGAGAACCATTGCTGTACAGTATGTGTGTGCGAGCCCCACAGCACCATCAGCATAAGACTGGAGTTGTGTACAGCTGTTTGGCTTCAAGAACTACCCCCCTCCTCTCTCAACCACTTCAAGTAAGTAATTTCAGAGGAGACATGTCAGTCGTACAATCGCTGACATGTTTTAATGTGACTCTCGGCGTTAGTTGAACGTCTTGTCTCTGTGACAGCACTTCCCCCCCTCTGGCAGAGATGATGGAAGGGTGAAAAGTGCGATCAGATTGGTGAGGATGTAGCTTTCTGAGGCGTTCATGTTCTGGTGCCAGGATCCCGGCTTAGCTTTGATATCGTGGTGCAAGTTTCAGCTGTCACAGCCCCGCCGACGGCAGAGGAATATTCCAAACGAACGCCAACAAGGTTTTTGCTTTTTAAACTCGTGAATATTCAGCAATTACGGGGGACGCCTGAAACAAAACGAGCCACTTTTATTACATTTGCAATCCCCTTACTGTAGGTCTTGTAAAGCCCTGGCTTTCAGAAGCCAGAAGTTGGGGGGGTGGTGTTTTGATAGTGACACATGATATGCTCGTGTTTAATAAATGATCAGATAAAGAAGTCAGTTATGAGGAATCCGTTTTTTATGAGGATGAGTAAGCTGTCGCATTACAAGTTTCCACCTCATTAAATCAACTTTTAAGAGAGAGTTGCCCGCAACAGATCGTATATCTCCTATTTTGTTCCTCTTCACATAACTTTAGTCACATTCAACAGTCACAAGATAAGTTTTTGGCTCGCAAAGTTAGATGCGGCTGACTTACAGACTCGAAAATGAGGAAAAAAAAAGTTTCTGTAAAAGATAGAGGGTGATAACGGGAGTCAGAATTTACAGTAGAGGCACTTGGAGAGTTGCTTCTAATCTTTCTTTCCTTGTTGAGGTGGTGCAGCGGTGCAAAAGCTGTTCCAGCTCACCTCTCCCAGGAGCTTCACGAGCGTTGACGGTGCATTCTCGCAAAAAGATTCTCCTGGCTCGGTAGATGACTAATTAACTCAAATGGTTAGGCTTGGGTCTCCGTTTCCGAAGGGTGTCTCAGGGTATAAGTGCGCTTTAAGAAGACAGTCGGAGGCTTGCTTACAGAGTGCACTTAAATAACAGCAATGTCTTTTGAGGTTGTGTGTGAATTAGGGCTGTCATGGCATGATTGTCCATGATTAATCACGTTTAATCGCAAATGAATCTGTTCAAAATGTACCTTAAAGGGACATTTGTCAAGTATTTAATACTCTTATCAACATGGGAGTGGGCACATATGTTTTCTTTATGCAAATGTATGTATATATTTATAATTGGAAATCAATTAACAACACTAAACAACGACAAACACCCTCACAGGTACTGCATTTAGCATAAAAAAATATGCTCAATCATACTGCAGCCCAACAGGCAACAACAGCTGTCAGGGTGTCAGTGTGCTGACTTGACTATGACCTGCCCCAAACTGCATGTGATTATCATGAAGTGGATATGATTGTAAAGGGGAGACTCGTGGGTACCCATAGAACCCATTTTCATTCACATATCTTGAGGTCAGAGGTCAAGGGACCCCTTTGAAAATGGCCAAAATCTTGCGCAAGTTTGGAGCGTTATTTAACCTCCTCCGCGACAAGCTAGTATGACATGGTTGGTACCGATGGATTCCTTAGGTTTCGAAGTTTCACACAATGTCATTATCTTCACTCTAGCTTTAAAACCTGCTACAACCTCCGAAAGATTGATTGCATAAATGCTAGGGATGCTAATTTTTGACAGCCCTCATGTGAATGTTTGTCTAACTGGCAAACGTATCTGCAGCTGCTGCACGTTTCTCTCCAGCCAACTCAACATTGGCCAAGCTGGAAGCCTCACCTGCTGATTACATCGTTGGGCAAACTCCCACAAAACCTGTCCAAAATGAGGATAGAAAGACAAAAGCAGGAAAGGGGCTTCTGTCTTTATATCTTCCCTATATGCCTCCATTTCTCCCCTTTGGGATTTTTTAAATCTCCTAACACTTCTCTCTCATTTCTCTCTTCTGCACCAGTCCCACTCTTTCCTCCTTTCACCTCTCAAACATTTCTCTCCGCTATATCTCCATCTTCCCCTGTCTGGCTCATACCGCCTGGTTTCTGTCGCATCGCCGCCGCCGCCGCCACCACCACCACCAATCTCACAGTCTAGTAGCCAGTGTCTGCTGCTGCTGCGGGCGGGAAGGAGGGCAGGCAGCAGCTGGGGAAGGCGCAGGAGGTACTGACTGCTTCCGGCCTCCCAGGGCGTTAGGTGATTTTCAGCAGCCGGTCTGGCAACCGCAAGCTACCTCCATGTAATCCAGTTAGCCAGCCTGACAACTCCAAATTAACTGATTATGTGGATTGATTAAGAACACTTAGAGTGTGCTAATATGTGTGTGTGTGTGGGGGGAGGGTATGGGGGGCATCTGGTGTGATGGTGGTTTAATTCTGGGTCACCGACAGTCATAATGAACACGTTTTTTCCTGTTATCTGCGTGTAACTCACTGAATAAGAAGCCCTTTTGTGTTGAATGTTATCATTGTTTTGCTTCAATCTGCTTTTTCATGATACAATTATAGATATGAGCGAATGAACAGAAAGAAAAGAAGACAGAGGTGGGACTAGTCAGACATACTGCCAGTATGTTGATAAAGTGAGAGAGAGAGAGAGAAAAGAGACTTTTTTTTACAGTCACATCTGGACTGGGACAGATGAAACTGGGAGAGCGGAGAGCTGATAACAAAGCAGAAACATAACTTTGTGTGGAAACAAAGTTTGTTATGTGGTGACTCTACAGTTCTTGTCAGAACGGTTTCTGAAATGGAAACAGTCGAGAATTGTGTTTTGATTTATTTCTGCCTTCCTTGAGCACCGCTGTCAGCCTGTCTCCTCCATCCACCTGCAGACCAATTTTATGTGTGTTTGGAACAAGTGTGTTTCCAGTTTAGAGAAATAGGCGTGGGTGCCGACACGAAAGCAGAGCAATGTACTGCTGTGGATGGGGGCAGCAGCAAAACCTTTACAACATTTTTTTAGCCATCTAAACAAAGGCCCACCAAAAAAAAATCAACATCAGTTAAAGTGTACGCTATATTTAGAATATTTTCTGACAGGGAACTGAACTGAAAGTGAAACGTGTCTATACTGTTTTGTCAACGGAGTCTTGTGGCTTTGAAGAGAGCATAGATAAGTTTCACTTTCAGTTCGGTTCCCCGTCGCAGAGGGCTGTCCGACGGCAAGATAAAGCGGTGAAAACATTCTAAATTTAGCATACACTTAAACGGATATTTCTTTCTTTTAGTTGGTTAAAATATGTTTTGCTGCCGGCCCCGTCCACAGCAGTACATTGCTTTGTTTTTCGTGCGGTAACTCCTGTCTGCTTCTCCAAACTGGGGGCGTGCTGACCGTCATCAGGTAATAAACTGACTATGGATAAGTACCTCATACAACCCCACTTCAAAACACCCAACTATCCCTTTAAGCTGATGAGACGATTTGATTACACCGATATAACTAAAATGACCACCTCGCTGGTGTATGGCTCCGCCAACCAGTCCAGTTGCAGTTTACATCCATGTCTGTCCAAAATGTCATCACTTCATCATTTTATCCTGTTAGACATTTGTGTGAAATTATCATAATTAGAATATTGATTATTGAGTTCTTGAATTCTTGAGAATTCTGTAGGCTAAAAACGTGTTTTGGGAGGTCACAGTGACCTTGACCTTCGACCACCAAATTCTAATCAGTTCTTTCCTGAGCCCAAGTGGACGTTAGTGCCAAATTTGAAAAAATTCGCTCCAGCTGTTCCTGAGATGTCGCGTTTACGAGAATGGGACGGACGGACAACCATAAAACACAAAGCCATAAAAAGCAGCTGATCCCACCAGTGTGTCGTACGGCTTCAGAGAGGACGACCACAGGAACACAAATGCACACTGAGCCTGAAGGTCCACACTGTTTATTACATCCAAGCCCATAATTTGAGTTGTTCATGCATGCTTTTAAATGAGCTGCTGTTTTCCCCTTTTGCCGGCTGCCTCCCAAATCAGGATTATCTGGTGCTAAAACCTGAAAAATTCATTTTTAAACCATAACAGGATATCGTGACTGAAATACACATTTTGGAGTTAATGTGGCATATTACAGGATATTGTTCCAAAACTTTTAAATCCAACTTTCCACTGCATTTTGTTGCATATATTTTGCTGCTGAAATTGTTGAAACTTTGAAGTTGAACTGCAAATCTGAAAAACAGTTAAAATGGAAGTGTTAAGTTTCAGAGTGCAGTGTTTATATGTTGCCTCGTCTATGTTTTTCGGCTCACCTCTGCCTTCGGCTTCAAATCCAAAATGCTGCCATATAGACTGCCGCATGGATCACGTATTTTTGGAAAATAGCAACGCCCTGGGTTCCCTCAACAAAAAGCCAATGGCATTTTTCCACTAGAGTTTGGATTATTGCAGAAAATAAGCTCTGTTGCAAACAAACGTTTGATACTTTGTTTTGTTCAGCAAGATAATCTGCACAAATGAACACGACTTTATGATTTTTGAATTGTGAATGCTATTGCCAGAAGTAAAAAGCTAATGTTAGGCTATAAACGACCTACACCACGATCGCACGAGGGCGAGTACAAACAACGAGGCTGTAAAGAGGGATGAGTCGGCGTGATGCTGTTTGTAGTCTCATTTAGCCACTTGTTAGCAACTGCCTTTTTAAAGACCCATAAAGGCTTCAAAATGTACGCATGGGGTATTTAGTGACGTATTTTATGTCGTAGAACAAAACTTTAAGCTTGTGTTAACCACAGACCTTATTTAAGGCATCCAACCAAAACTCATTTCCGAGTTTTTGGACTCATTCTTGGAGCACTCTATTGTCGCAGTTTTAGTTTTCTTTTAGAATATGGTACATGTCCACAGCCTCCGTCCTTTCCACGCTTCCCATTCATTGTCTATGTAAGCAGCCGTGCAATGCATTCTGGCGGCGCGATTCGAGAGACGGGGCGTCAAGTTGGCCGCACCTCATTTGCATAAAGTTGAGGTCTAGGCTACTTTATACAAATCAGGGTGTCCAGCGGAACTCGCCGCCTCTTGAAACTCCCAATAACTTTTAAAGTAACCGTTGTCGATCCAAAATAAAGACAGATTCAGCAACTGCATAAAATGTTTTCAGAAATACATTTTGGTGAACTATTTTGGTGATATAAGAGAAGAAAGTTTCCAAATGAGCAGCCATTTTGGTTTCGGTTTGAAAGCTGGGAGCAGCAGCCCACGAGGGAAAGTGTTCGTCCAATCAGGTGCCTAGTGCCTCGTGTCTAGTGGCAGCCCATCACCGTCGGCACAGATTTCTGATGTCAGCTACTTTATAATTTGCCAGAACGTGTCATAATGTTTAGTTGGTTCGCATAAAATCAAACTGGTTGAAGCTTGTTCACCGGACCGGACCGGCAAAACCAGAAATCAACTCTATTTTTGAACAATTCTCCTTGAAAACTAACAACACTAAAAAATGGATAGGATGGATGTTATGACTTGGCGGCACTTCCACCCCCTCCACTAGACCTTTCCATCATAACGACTCCAACCTGAAGCCTGCAGGGGCCCCGACTTGATTCTAGACAAGGAACTGTCATACAAAGCCCACAATGCAGTCACAAACCCAAGTATGGGGGTTCGCTCTGCCAAAAAAATCCATCAGATCTGAGCTTTTCGTCACCCAGGCCTCAGCTCTTTGTTCAAACTTTAATCATCTCCCGCCTTGACCACTGCAACACCAACTGCAGACAGGCTGCTGAAATATTCTTTTAAACTGAAACTCATCAATCATTCCCCCAATTCTTGCATGTCCTTCTACTATTCCCTCCTTGAACGAGGCTGTTAATAATGGAGCTGCGGCCCGAACCGTGCAGTCCATCCAGTAAATCTGCCACAACCGACTACGTTCCCCACCGTGAGACGACCTGGTCATCACTTCTTTTTGTGTATTTTTGTAGGCCAACCAGGATGTTAGCATCGCCCTGGTTCCCTCGATAAAAAGCCAATGGGATTAACTCTAGTTGGGTTTTGGATAATTGCAGAAAATAAACTCTGTGGCAAACAAACGTTTATGATACTTACACGTTTTGTTCAGCAAGATAATCTCCACAAAGAACACCCCTTTGATGATTTTTGAAGAATGAAAGTAATAGCCAGAAGTAAAAAGCTAACGTTAGGCTATAAACGAACTACACCACGATCGCATGAGCGCGAGTATACACAACGAGGCTGTAAAGGCTTGTACAAGAACCGATTCTGCCATTCACTTATTGTAAGTTCCTCTTCTGAGCATGACATGGACAGCTAAATGCCTACAGTAAAGTGTAACTGTCAGATTCCTCAAGTGACACAGCACACAGTTTACCCGTCCCTCTCGCTTCACACACCATTATTCACCCTCTTGCATGTGACATGCTGTGATTAGAATAGATGGCTTTGCCTACAGACAGGAAATGCCGACAGTAGACGTCAGTGTGACAGCACAAGGCCACAGAGTGACTATCTCTTCTCCCACGGAGACGACATGACAGACACATATTGAAAGCAGGTTCTTAGTGTCAACTTCAGTGTCATCCGAAGGAGCAAAAAGTCGGTGTAGAAGAAAACGCACACATCCAAGTGTTTAGGCAGAACACAAAACAAACTGTCAAACACATCTTTCCTGTTCAGGCACTCACATAGTCTTCTAAAGGCAGCATTGTACAATAAACAAAGGGGTTAGCTGGTGACATTGTTTTTAGCAGCATTGTTGCGCCCTTGATTTAAGGAGGTTTTTTGTACTTGCATATCACACTTATCACAGCAGAGTCAGACCTTGCACTAACTGGTGCTGCTGTCTTTCTAAATGGTAAATGGACTTGCATCTATTCTTCCAACTACTCAAAATGCTTTACACAGCATTCACCCATTCACACACACATTCATACACTGATGGCTGCCATGCAAGGTGCCAACCTTATCTAACTACTCATTCACACACCAATGGCACAGCCTTTGGTAGCAATTTGGGGTTAAGTCTCTTGCTCAAGGACACTTCGATATGTAGACTGGAGGAACCAGGGATCGAACCCCCAACCTTCCGATTGGTGGGCGACCCACTCTACCTCTTAGCCACAGCCCTAAATCAGCATGTTCTATACACAGCAGTTTCCTCTACAGCTGGCCATGCTACATCTGCCAATATTTTCTAATATTTTAGGTTGTGTGTGTGTTTTATGATAAAACTAGAATTACTGCCTCGCGGTTGGATACCTTCGCCAACCAGTCAAGTTGCAGTTTACATCCATGTCTGTCCAAAATGTCATCACAATCCTTGAGTCCAAGTGGATGTTTGTGCCATATTTGAAGAAATTCCCTCCAGGCGTTTCTGAAATATTACGTTCACGAGAATGGTACAGACGTAAGGTCCCAGTGACCTTGACCTTTGACCACCAAAATCGAATCATCTCATCCTTGAGTCCAAGTGGACGTTTGTGCCAAATTTGAGGAAATTCCCTCTGGGCGTTCCTGAGATATCACGTTTATGAGAATGGGACGGACGGACGGAGAACCCTAAAACATGATGCCTCCAGCCACGTCTGTCCCCGGCGCGGAGGCATTAACACTGTCCCAGAACACCCAGAATGCATTAGAAATAATCCAACTATAATAACACATGGTTTGATTGCATAACGCACTGGGAATCAGCACAAGGGAAACAGCTGTAAAACTGTTACAACGCACACACTCAAGTTATTATCGTTAGGTCCGATAGAAGGTATTATTTTCATGTCCATCATGTGGGCCAAAAGGGAACACAAGTAGTATGTGATGGAAACTTTACACATTGAGTAGAGTGAGCAGCTTGGCCACAATTCTGGGAACAGCACAAAGATGGACTACCTGGCCCTGCAGAGGGATGGTGCGGTCAGCTGAATGCACCATCCGATGTGAACCCTCAGCCCTCTGAGCCATTTACACCAGGAGGTGCAGGGCGAGAGCTGGGAGGATCATAAAAGACCTCAATCCCCTCGACAACAGACTCTTCTCTCTGCTGTGGTCAGGACGGCGCTACCGTTGCCTGAAGGCCAAAACACAGAAAGGATGAGGAGGAGTTTCTTCCCTCAGGCCATCCAGGTGCTGAACCAGTCATTTTCACTATCTTCACCACTGTAATTCATCCACCTGCCATGCATTTTATATAATATATAGTATGTAATGGTTATTTCTCATTCACAGTGAAACTATTATTTCACCCTGATCACCACATGATAGTCATGATTTAAAAAAAACAAAACAACATTGACTGTTCGAGTTCTGTCCATAGACTGTATATAAGAAGTGGACGTAGTCAACGTGATGTCACCCATTAGTTTGTTGACTGACATTTTGAAGCCTCGAATTCGGCATTTTGGCCGTCGCCATCTTGTTTTTTTGTAACCAGAAGTGACCGGAGAGGGTGGAGCTAAATACAACCAAACGCATTTTTCGTCGAACAAAATGTTACAATTAACTTTCCTGAACTGAAAACAAACTGAAAACAAAGTCAACAACACTTTCAACTCCCAGACCGGACAACGTTGGTGGTAGCAACCTGTCAATCACAAGGTAGCTACGCCCTAAAATAAACCCTGTTTTATGGTCTATTTGACTCTAATTGGGACCATAATTTACTAAATGAACATCATGCTGTATTGAAGAAGACTTGAAACTAGTGATTGAAACCATAAACTCATGTTGACAATGTTTACTGAGGTAATAAATCAAGTGAGAAGTAGGCTCATTTTCTCATAGACTTCTATACAATCGGAGTTCTTTTTGCAACCAGAGGAGTCGCCCCCTGCTGGCTATTAGAAGGAATGCAAGTTTAAGACACTTCAGCATTGGCTTCACTTCTCAGACCCCAGGGGTTGTTGCCTGGTAATGTCATTATTCACGCCAAGAGGTCACTTGTCACTGACAAAAAAAACACTGACATAGGCCCTTTAAAGTCTTGGAACAACTTTTTTTTTCTGGTTGGGACTCACGAACACACACTTATACACTGTACATTTGCAATATAAAAATGTACTTCTACATGTGCCAGACAAAAAAACTACAAATATGGACATAGTAGACGCACATACAGACACACATGGTGAAATCACAAAGCCACTTCATGTACCAACAACTTAAACTTTATTCTATTTCCAGGCAGTTTGGTTCAGAACTCTCTTCAACATCGCAGCACACTGGCCAGATGATCTGTCTGAATAACTGACAGCCCGCCAGGGACTCAAGAGGAGACAATGCTCCTTCTGTCGTCGCGGAGGGAAAATTAGCCATCGGATATTTAATTAAGTCTGTGATGTGCTGTGAAGATATTCTCTCTTGACAAACATTTCCTGTTAAACAGTTCCTGACAGATTCTTTCCCAATCACTCTCTGCGTGCATCTGCTTCGCGTTGGACTACTGCCAAAAATCTACAACTCTATTTCAAACTGTCATGACACAGAGCTAAAAAGAAAGGAGCTGCTGTTCTCGGTTCACTGCCTGCTTAGTGCAAACGCATCATGTTGTCCATCATCAAAACCTCATGTTATTTTGATGCTCATTACCGAGCTCGTAGTCCTGTCGCTTTGACAAAAGGCTGCAACAAATTTGTGCCGTGACGTTGGACACCGCACATAAATATTAATTATATACGGCTTCAGGGAATGAATGGCTGTTTAGCATATGAAACAGTTTCTTTGTGAGGGCGGTCAATTAGTAAGCTATCCTCTCACCAGCCACCCGGCCCTATGATTGCAATCATTCAGCACTTACTCTCCCTTTCCTCAATTTGTCTGTGATCTCTGCCACTTCATTTATTTAATCAGAGCCAAGATTGAAGCTATTACCCACCTATTCTGCAGGGCTGACAAAGTGAGAAAGTCTAAATGGTGGGAACGGAGCCAAACTGGCAGTCAAACCGAAACTTTCCTGAGTCAAAATGACAGGTGATCCTTAGATTTTAGATTTAATTTGTTTACACATATAAGGTTAGGTTGATATTACATAAACAACAACAAATGTGATGGAGAGGTGCAAAAACAACTCTCCAGTGCACACCTTAATCAATTATAAAAAGAGAATAAAATATTAAAAAGGGATGGTAAAAAGAGAGAGAAGAAGGAAAAAAAGGATTAGATTACTCACACTAGGAAACATCCATATATGCAAGAAAACAAAGTGATGAAATAGAATTAAGATTCTCATTGTTATATCATCAGTAAAAACTCCTAACTGGTAATCAATTTACAGAGATAATCCATAAGGAAAACATTGGGGAGATAAAAACAAACCTTTAACGGCTTTCTTAAATTGTTCTGTTGCCAACTTTAAAATATGAGATGGCAGAGCGTTCCATATGACTGAACCTCGGTGAATTAAACTGTAACTGAGATGTTTGACACAATGGAGGTCTGACTTTGTAGTTATTTTGAGTCGAATAATTGTGAAACTGTTGATTATAGGAATACTATTCATGATAATATGAGGTCTTGTTTAAAGATGCCGGACTGGAAGAACAAAAGTTGAGATGAATGAGTTTGACGTACACAGTTAATAATTCTTAATGCTTGTTTCTGTAGACGAAAAATAGGGACGAATTTAGTGGGATGAGTATCCGCCCAGACTGAGTTACAGTAATATATATACTGTATATGGATAAACCAAAGAATAGTATAAGAAAGTGGCAAACTCAGTGTTCATCATATGTTGGACTTTTCCCAAAATACCAACACTTTTTACAATTTTAGAAGTAACTGTGCTGATCTGTTTTTTTCCAAGATAGAGACTCATCGAGCTGTACACCCAGGAATCGTGTAGACTGCACTTTGTCAATAACACTATGGTTAATTTTTATATTTAAAGACTGATAATCATTCCCTGGAAGAGTACCAAACAACATGTTTTCTTAATATTTGAGAGATAATTTTATAGTTAAACTTTGACTTGTAAGCGTACTCGATAAATCAGGAGAGCTATATACAGACGGCACTGAACTGTCACTGAGCTCTTGGAAGGATACGTAGCAGTTTATGGACATACTCGTTGTTGTTGGAATCTCAAGTTATTTTTGTATTTGGTTTGTTTGGGTTCATACTGGCCTCTTTCAAACAAACCAGCCAAAAAATGTTTCCTCTGGAGTTTGTTTATTGGACTATTTTTCCTGCTGTTGTCCTGCCAAGTTTGAGATTTCATGGCAGAGGGAGTCAAAACAAATTCAGTTAGTCCCACTGGTGTCAGTGTGATTGACTTATCTCTGCTCTTTGCCGTAACTGACTGCTCACTAAACCCCTTCCTCAATCCTCCTCCAAATCATAGCTTAGCAACTGTAATTGGGCCCAGCAGGTCTGTCAAGCTTTGGATTTTTGATTTGTTTTGGAAGCATTTTATATGAGGGTAAGAGGGATACCTGGTATATAAAGAGCTTCTTTCCAAAACCAAAAAGAGCAAACGTGTATGGAACGGAATAAACAGTGCGTTTGTTGGCTCTAACAAAAGATGCAGATGTTAGCATGTCCAGCTAACTAGCTTACCACCTACAGTGGTAATGCTAATGTGGTTTTATTTCCAAAGGCCTAGGAGCATTTATACTACATTATTTTGTACGGTTACAGGTTACAGGTTGAAGGTGCCTTATTCAAAATTCAGAGCACTGAAATGCATTCGTGGCCAGACCGTCTATGTAAACAAAGCACAGAAAAGCTTGAATTACAACACACAGAGGGAGAGAGGCTTCATTCAAATAGTTGTAGCAAATAGTTGTTAGCTGCTATATTAATGCGCTGAATTTAAAATGTAGCACCTTTAAAAAAATGCCCTGTCCTCGACACATCCATTGTGTAGTATTTCCTTACGGTGTGGAAACAGGTCCTGGTCTCAGGACAGGTCTCAGTCCTGCTCCTTATTGGTTTGATCCTCATCCTAAACACCTTTCCTCCCGTAACATAAAAAATTAAACATACTGTTTAAAAATATGACTAATAAAGCACAAATGTCATAACCACCATACATATGGCTTATCCAAGAAAGCTGTGCAGTCAAACTGGGTTATGTTAGAACAAAATAACAGTCTGATCTTACTTTTTTCCTTATCAAGATGACGGGGAAATTTATTTGATAGAAATGAGAAGCCTGTTTTTGTCTACCTCTGTCTGAAATCAAGGACCCATTGTTTTTTTTAAAAACTAAAAACTAAGCTGGTAGCTCCTGACAAACCATGACACAGTTTGCCTGACATAAAGTAATCTAAGAGAATAAACACACAAAACATGTTTTGTATGAACAAAACCTCCTGGTGGTAAAGGAGCTAAATGTAAAGAGTCTGTCAATCACTGGCATGGCTTGATGAGCCACAATAGAAAAACATTTATTTGTTCTCTGTCATATTGCGGCAGTAATGCAAACACTCTGCCTGTCTGCTGAAAGCTGACTGCTATATTAACGTGTATATATTCATGCAAATGCAGCAGGGTGGGTGACAGCACAGGTGAGTTTACAGCATGGTCAGTAGAATGTGAAATGAAGGGCACCTAAACACACTTTATCATATTTTACAGACCCTTAGAGCATGCATAAACAAGTATGCACCATGAATGTAGCATGAGCTAAAATGGAAATATCTACATATAGAGGAGACTTGTGCAAATATGGCGGTTTCATTAAGCAGAGAGAGCGATAGAGCGTTTTTCTTTGTTCCGTTTAAGTCATGTTGTTTTTTGTGCCTGGCTAATTTATGGTGCTGGGACGATTCACCTATCTCCCGATTCGATACTTTCACGATACTTGGGTGCCGATTCGATATGTATTGCAATTTTTAAGGCAGTATTGCGTTTCAATATTACGATTTATTGCGATTTTTGTAAACTTTTTAAACTCTAGACCATGGGACAAAGTTGAATCATACACTTTTAGGAACTTTTACTTTGGAAAATATCTAAATTAATACATTAAAATGTTTGATTTTCAGCATGTAAGTAGTCAGAAATGTCCTGAAGTCAAATATATCATATCTCCCGGTTTCTGCTCGCTACGACCAGCCGGCTACTGTTTATTTTGAGTGAGCGACAAAATAACATTAAAAGCGGTAACTTCCCTCTACCTCCACATAGACTCAAATGAAGCAAATATATCGATTATGGCATTAAAAAATCTATTTCAAAATAAAAAAATAAAAAAACGCAATACATACTGTAGGTGAATCAACTTTTTTTCCCACCCCTACTACTTTACTTGTATGTGTACAACTATCTGCATAGTATATCTACTTTCTAAGAATATCATCACTTCACCTGCCTTACCAAAAAAGAAAAGAGAAGCTGCCACAGCAGGAGCCTTTTTTTAAAGTGGCACCCTGTCGGTGTGCGTCTCCATGGAGATGAAGTTGAGTGATAGCTGCCGACAAGAAGCCGTCAGGCAGAGATACTCATGGAGACTGCTCAAGTTTGTGGAGGGCGAAGGTGTTTGTCAGTTTGCAAGTTTGTCCATGTCAAGGTGACCGGCTGTACTACTAACGTTTAACAAACAGATATGAGAATAGTCTCAATCTTCTCATCTAACTCTCCATAAGTGTTTTTTCTACAAACTTTTCGTGCGGAGCGATTAAATTCAAAGTCAATGCAAAGAGGCAAATACGAACGGCGCAAAAGACGCGATCATGGTTGATGGAGGAAATGGCGGAAAGAAAAGTTGCTGTTGGTATTTGTGGAGACTAGCCCCTTCTCCTCTCCAGCACGTTGAGAGCGAGCAACACATACGAACACAAATTGATCCCGGCGGTCCAACTCGCGCGAGTAAAGCGAGTCGGAAATTCGCTTCCCTCTTGGTGTGAACATAACATTAGGATCCAAATAAATAGTTTATTTTTCTTTCACTTTTGTCAAAGCAATGTTTCTTCCTCAAGCAAGTGTGAAAGAGAAAAACAGGCATTTCTTGTAGAGGCTATAATTATCAACAAAGCATTATCACCTGCTAGACAGCAAACAGCAGGGGAAAGTGAAAATTACAAAAAAATAAATTACAAAAATAAAACCCAAGTTGTAATAACCTTGAATTGTCTTTTAATTTGTGAGAACAAGACTGTGTTTTCGTCAAAAAAATGAATGTGTGCGTTTGTCTATATTTGCACCACTTAATATTTATGTTTGAGATTCGTATTAGATCAAATGAGCAGGGATAACAAAGTGTTATTTTCTTCTTCTATTGCCTCTGTCTCCTCACCATCAGACATGAGTTTCGCTGCCTCCTCTTCAGTCTGTTTCCCGCTCTCTGTGCCTCTCTATACAATTTCAATCTCGCACTTCAACCTGTCAGACCTGCTCTCTAATCTGTCACATTTTATTTCCTGGACTCCTCTCCTCCTCTTCATACTTCTCTCTCTCCCATAGGGGAAAAGCGGATGGCAGCAAACGTCAAAAACCTTTATGTCTGAGCACACTTAATCATTGCTGGCTCATCGACGCTCTCTTTCTCTCTCTCTGTCTCCAGGTGAGCGGTATCAATACATCGACGAGCAGGAAGCGTGAGCAGCGCGTGTTATTCATGGTGGTGATCATGGTGATCTGCTACCTGTTGTGCTGGCTGCCGTACGGCATCATGGCCCTGCTGGCCACCTTCGGGCCGCCGGGCCTGGTCACGCCCGTGGCCAGCATCGTCCCCTCGGTCCTGGCCAAGACGAGCACGGTCATCAACCCAGTCATCTATGTCTTCATGAATAAACAGGTGAGAGTGGGGGAGGGAGGGAGGGCTGTGGCTGCTGGGGGTCATAGTCTTTTATCTTTGGCTGCTGCAGGCGGAGGTCGTCTCGGATTGTTTTTCACGGTGGTTTGATATAATGGAAATGAGTCATTGTTTTGTATTCCCATCCGATGTTATTCAAGTGCCTTCTTGACACTGAATAATCTGAATGATGTACCTGTGTATGGATGATGAATAAGAAGGTGGGTTTCTACATTTTGAATCGAGCTATTTGTTTCAGATTTGAGGAAAAAGAAACCTGAGAAAAAAGTGTAACCTGACCCTGTCAGATGGTTTGTTACACAGAACCATCTGAGAAGCCGTCATTGGAAACTGTTTGGAAAAGGGCAGGCACTTTCAAAAAATACTTGGCAGGTGATTTTGTATGAACCATCTGTTAATCAAACTAATGAAAGCAAAACTAGCTGAAGGCGAAAACCTCGCCGTACTTAACACGTTCAGTGCCGTTCTTTGCTCTTCTTTCAATGAAAAAATACTCTGCACTTCTGATATAACAGATGCTATTGCAGCATCTACGCTAACCTCTCAAGGAGCTGCAATTGTTGTTTAGAACAAACAGTCGCCTTTCCGTGTTGTCTTACGCTATGGTCTCACCGGGTTTCACACACCTAAGCCAAGACCCGTAGCTGCACTAGCTCCTCACAGGATGCCTATTGGTCCGTTAAGCTGGACACAAACGCATTACTTGAAGCCTGACAAGATGGATTTTCGTGTGACTTTGATCCCGTGATTTCGTGCCGTGCAAGGTTATACCAAGCAGCATCACAGGGTCCAATATCCAGCTATCCAATGACATCAACAATTCAATAAGAAGAGAGAGGAGTGAGGTCCTGCCGTGTTCATGCCGGCAAATCTCAGGCCCCAATGCACAAATCTAATATACCCTGTAATCACCTATCCCAAGCCTTTCATGTGATTTTAACCCAATTCCTGGTACTTACTGGCTGTTTGTCAAACCAGAGGGGGTCTTTGCAATGTCATGAAGGAACCCATCGTCTCAAGTGTTGATAATTAGTCTCACAGTTGGTCTCAATTAACCTTGGCCCGTGCCCACTTTAGACAATATGATGAATCACTCGGGGAGTTATTATGTTTAATTGGGAGCGTGTTGTTAGACGTGGCCTGGGACTGGTATCATGTTTACTTGCTCTACTACTTTGTCATATTTAGTTTTAAGTTGCCTGTGTGGAGGTAAAGAAAGCTGACACAATGAGTGCATGTCGCGTGACTCTCTTAGGTCATTTCACATTGGGTTTATTACTAATTGCACTAAAACTGCTGAACATTTTGTCTCCATTTGCGCTTTCCCCTAATATGTGATGCTTGAATCAGGTTAGTTTCGGTTAGTTTAGCTAAGCAACAAGTGGAGACTCCAGGAAGTTACCGCTCCCATCCAAGAAATAGTCTGGAACATATCCCCATGTAAAACAGCATGCTCGTGCTTCTTTGGCTGGCGGGCCAGAGAGACAGGAGACAGGAGACAGGATGAAAGCAAAAGGCGATCAGGGTTGGGAAGCAAACTCCAACATCAGACTTGTTTCATCAGTCAATCCTCGTGTCATGCCACTAGTGGCCGACATGTGGAGAACCTCATCTGAATATAAAGTAGATATACATACGACTGAATTATTGATTAAGAACCAGGGGACACAAAGACTTTGTATGCAAATAATTAATCACAGCAGACCTTTAAAGTAGTGTCACATTTATTGTGCAACTCTGTCTTTGTGTTTGTGTTAATTAATTTAATCCGCAGAAACAAACCAGCATGAGTTTGTTGAATCATTCAGTTGGAGCCTTCTTATTTAGTAATTTCAGGTTCAGCCGAGACACAAAGAGTCCAGAACAGTCGCTGAAATGGATCCGAGATTCTCTTCCCTTAAAATTAGATTAGGCTATCTTTAGCAAAGGCCTTTGGTGAATTCAAATCAGATTTAATGAGACACATTGCCTACCCAGTAGGAGCACAGATGCAGCTTTGCCCCAGAATAATATGCTTAGAGGGCAGGTATTGTTTAATGGATTATTCCAGTTACTTTTAACTATAGGTCTCGATTCCCTGGTGTTTTCTATCATGCTTATTAATAGTGTTTAAATCACTGTAGAGATTTAAACTTAGTAGCTACAGTTCACTACTGGAGCAGCTAGAACAATTGAGTCCCGAAAGCAATATTTCGTTTGTTAATAACTTGATTCATTATTTATCACAACATTACCTTTAATCTCTCATGTAATACTTTATTTAAACTGTTTACCAAAGCCGGATTAGCAACTGGGCAACTGCCCCGGGGCCCTAGACCCTAACTCAACGTGGGGGTTAAGATAAATCTTAGGGGACACCGGTTGATTAAAAAAAAATTACCATTAAATAAAATTACTTTTGTGTGTTTTGTTGTGAAATTATGGATAATTTGACCTCTTCAGGCCTCTAAAAATCATTCAAATGGAGAAAAGTATTGAAGGAAAAAAAATCACTCTTTGGTTTAATTGTTGTCAAGATCAAACTGAGGCAATAACCTGTGATTAGGTGTCGCACTTTGCTTCATTTAAAAGGGGTCACAAGCCAAAAAGGGTTGGGGGCCACTTCCTTTGGGGGCCTGAGGGCTTCAGGTTCACTCTGTGAAAATTAGTTTGTGATAATATGATTAACTCAATAATTGTTTGGGAATACTGTACCCTATAAAAGCACAATATAAACTGCGACAATAAGGGCTTGAAATTGACACCCGCCTAATTTTGTTGCCCCGTTTTGTTGCATATTCCTAAAAAAGATGTCAAATTACCACAAATAAATCATTGGCCCTGCTCAGACAAGGTATTAACATGCGTCCTGAGTGGACAGCTCTAAGTACAGGTGTGAACGCACTCGAGACACATTGAGATCTGATCTTTCAGACCACATTCAGAGGTGATCTGGGCCACATATGACCACATTCTTTTAGCAGTGTGGGCCATTTTGAAGGAACGCCTACTCAACTTGACGTCCCGCTGAGATCCGAGGTCTCACTGCGCTTCTCATGTGAATAAACAGACAGACTGGAGCCTACTCTGCCTCATGGCATGGAAACAGCCTCTATGCTCTACTGTATTCTGTCGGTACAACTGTATTTTATCAAAATATATCTTATCTATAGGCTACATAATCTACTATATGACTAGGCACGCAAAGTGCATTATTATCATACTGTCGGAGATTGGTCGTTGTTTTTCCGACTCTGAAGCTCTGTATCCCGCTGTTGCCTGGCAATGGCAGCGGTGTCGGCGGCATGGAGTTCCCCGGGGACCACCGGTACAATAACCTTTTATTTTGATGTTAATAAAAAGCACCAGAATTCACGAATATGTGGGATATTACTACTTACATTCCTGTAATATTATGTTCACAACGTCTGCTGTATTGGCCATGTGTTTCCTACATGTTTATTTGCATATAGAGCGGGGAAGTGAGATCGGATCACAAGTGGTCACTGGAGAGTGGAGATGCATTCTAATGCCAGATGTGAACAGACGTACTTAAAGCTATCCACTTGTGATCGGATCAATCAGGACGCAAGTTAACACCAAGTCTGAACAGGCCATTATTTACTGACTCATATATAATGCACAGAGGGGAGCAATGGAGAGGCCCTGGGGTCCTCTTGCGGGTTAATCCGGCCCTTTTGTTTATACACTTCCTTATCAACTTTGCTCGCTGCCTTTGTGTTACATTCAGGTTTGTTTTGCTTTAGTGTTAAAGCATGCATTAATCATCGGAACGCCAATCATTTATGAATATTAAACCAAACAAATTCACTACAGCAATTATTTCTATAATGACTTGCCAATGTGAGTGGATATACAGCTACTGTGTGCTTTCTAACCGTGTTTATACAGCCACTTTCCCAGCTGTGTGTGATAACAGCAGCTGCAAAAAATGTCCACAGATCCTACTTGTAATTCCCACAGGGAAGTTGACACAAACAATTTTGCCCGTCGACAGATTGTATTTACAGAACATGTGCCACGAACGCAGCATCAGCATGCTTAAACAAGTCAACAGTACTTGTCAGCTACCTTATGCTGCAGCTTTTTTAGCAATTGTTAATCAGAAATTGGATTTGGGGTTTGACTGCGGGAGATTGTCCTCTCTCTCTGGGTGGCTTTTTGGAGAGAAGCACTGAGCTCTATAGGGAAGAACTGAAATTTGAACATAATCTGTCGACATCATAGAAAAACTAGGAAAATAAAAGCCTGGTTGAAAATTGAGTTAAACTTTCTTTGTGTCTCTTCAAACGTTTTTGTTTCACAGCATCTTATTATTTGTTGAAGGATTTCTAACATCCAACTTATAAAAGAGTGGAATAAGCTTACGACTGCGTTCACTCTCAGACATTAACGATGCGTTGCGTGTACCTGGTGTTTTAAGTTTCTCAGTTGTCGCACAATTTGTAAGTGTAACTCCTCTGTAAAGGAGGCCAAAGTCGTTTGTGAGATTTAAAGGGAGCACCACCTGTTATTTCCATGGCCCAGTAAAGTTCAATTCATATTTGTGAACATGAGCTCCTCTCTCTCAAAGCCAGAAACCAGAGAAGTTAGACTCAAACTTGTGATGTCATCGGGTAAAAAGTTTGGAGCTGCTCCAAAGACAATGAACGGGAGACTGATTTTATGGACCCAAAGAATGTTTGTTTTCTTTTTTTATACCCAAATGAGCTTTACTCTTGTAGTGTTGTCAGTTGTGAAACAGAAAATGTTCCCATATATACTCAGAGCATTCCCCTGGGTGCTCTCAGTAGCCGTCTTTTGAAGGGGATTCTTTCACAACAATGACCCGCTAACTGTGCTAGTATTATCCCGTTTATTACACAGCGACTAACTGAAGAAATCACTATTTTGACACAAAAAACGGTCCGCCAGAGTCCGAGATCAGAGCTGCGCCCATAGCAACGGTCTGCTATACATAGCAACGGTCTGTTATAAAGAAATTACAGATCCCATAACGCCGTGATTAACCAATCAGAATCGAGTACTCAACACAGCCGTGTTCATAAAAATGTATGAATTTTGAAAATGGGCACAAGAACTTAAGACCTATTATAAAATGATTAATAGGAAAGGTAACTGCAGGTGACTTTCGTCCTCGGTTGACAGATAACAATATTACTTTCACAGCCTGAACGCCTTATCGTTTCATTTAATGCCTCTTACTTTGATTTAGGATTTATATTTTGGATGTGCAGAGGTCTGGAACTTAACTCCTAAAACTTTGTACTTTATACCCTTCAAGTTCCTCTCTCTAGTAAAAGTCTTTGTACAAAACAATACATTTACACTTAAGATTTAAGATGTCCCTTTCTGAAACACAGTTCATCACGGTGAGCAAAAATAACAGTAGATAAAAAGCGGATTGTCCTCCGCTCCCACGGCGGCAGACTGATAAAACTTTACTCCTCAATGTAATCTTTATCACCCTGTTCTGTTCTTTTAACTGAATCACAATATGCTGTGTAAGGTTTTAGAAAATATTCTCTTCAGACTCTCCAGGGATTTCATGTACTATACAGAGAATTATATACACTACTGTTTATTGGAGAGTAAATCTTATCACAGCTTCCGAAGTTATTCAAGTGTTAAACTTTGTTTGAAGTTTAAACTTTCCTCACAGAGTTACTGTCACGAGTTATTTTATTGTGAAGTTGGAAATCAATACAAAACTACACCGTGTTCCAGATGTTGCTCCGTCGCCAGGAGGTATACGAGAGCCTCCGTTGGGCTCCCGTCTGTTCCATCTCACACTCCCTTCCTACTCAAGCCTCCGCCGCAGATAACTGACCTTGCTGGGATGTTCTAGCCCACACATCGCTGACCTCAGAAACAGCGTGAGAGAGTGGAGAAGTGGGAGAGAGGGACACCGAATGTCCTGTATGTCATTTTCAGTCTTCAATTCCTCCCAGCCCGTTACTATGGAAACTGTGAGTTGAGGCGAGTTGAAGACTAAAAATGCTGTACAGATACAAGTAGCAGCTGGTGCGTTTGTCCCATCAACGATAAACGGCACACACAGCCGAGAGGTGGATGTCAAGGATTGGAACGGAAAAACCCAGGAATTATGGGTAAGTTTACAATGAATCATCTTTTGATCTCATGTGAATACAGAGTGATTTGTACTGTATGTCCGCCGAGAGTACAAGCTTTGTTGCCAAAACTTTTGCAAGAGTGGAAACTTAAAAGGTATGGTTGGTGGTGTTCAAGTACATTTTTTGTTATATATGTTGAAGTTCACATTACATCCCAACAGCAAGCAATCAATCAGTGACTTCCTGGAGTCTCCCGTGCTACCAGTCTTTTCTACTAAGCTAAGCTAACTGGTAGAGATGCAGAGATTGCAATATTTTTGGCCAATTCTGATTTTCAATTTTTTTAAAGTCTCACCTGCCAATTCTGATTTCCCTTCTTTCTAAGAACTATAATTGACTGCATAAACAAACATTTTGTAACTTTTCCTTCATGAACAATTGAAATTCAATTGTATGTTCATTAAAAAACATTTACTATTAAATAGCTTACATTTTCTCCAAAACTGCACCAAGTTACAGGACCTTCTCTCACTCTTACTAAACAAATCTCAAAATAAAAGTGCTCGAGGTTACGGCACAAATAGAATCCATATCCCACTTTTGCTGACATGTTTCACTTTCCCAGAAGAAAACAGGTGCATCATCTATATAACATCACACCTGATGACATTTACATCATAACTTCCACACCGACGACATGATGAAGCTGAAAATTGCTAAAAAACCTTCTTGCTTGCTTGCTTGTTGGTTAAATTATATGTCATTACCAGTAAATATCACAACGTAAAATGTGTTTTCTGTTTAAAAAGTACAAATGTAGGACAATAGCAAGTACTCCCCCCATATTTGAAGTGGTTACGTCTCCAGTCTGATGTTGAGCGCACAACTGATGGGTATGTAGTTTGTTTACATGACGGATTCAGTGTCGACAGAGAGCGTTTGATGCAATAGTCGGACGCTCGCTTGCTGTTATGACACGGTGTTACCGTCTGTAAATTTAACTGGCAAATAAAACGGATATATGAGACAGCTGACAACCGGAGGCCGATCGATCAGTGCATCTCTACTAACTGACTGTAGCTTCATTTTTAGTGGACAAACAGACATGGGAGTAGCATCAATCTCTGCCTTTAACACAATTTAATCATAATCACAAACACTATTGCAAAAGTGGCTTAAATTAGGCCAAGTACCAGTGAGCACTCCTTTTTAGCTGTGGAACTTTTCAACACAGCGTGAGCCAACTAGCTGAGCTCCACAATAATCTCTACTGTAGATGCACCTGCGATTTGTGCACCATCCCAGAATATAAATTACTTATTGTCTAGAGGATCAGTCTCATAAATAACACGTCAAAACAAACTGACAGGTGTTATACATTCAACATCCCATTTTACCGCTGTGAAATGCTTCATCACGACTGACAGTTTGACAGGCTCTGATTTCTCTGACTGATCTACACCATCACTGTTTAAATAATTGAGCTGGTTAGAGTCGACTTCTGAGGTGCACTCATGTTCATTTCTGACATTCTCTCTTCACACCACAATTTGGGTCCCTCATTCAATGCCCATAGGTGCCACCTGGTCTCCATAGAGTCAGCCATTGACCCATAATCATTAAAGTCTTTCTACTAAACAATGCAGTCAGGATTCTGTGTGTTGAACTGACACAGTAGAAGTTTGCTATGGTTTGCTCGGCCTCTGTTCACAGTAGTTCTCTCAATGGGGCAGCGGCTCGACGTTATGTAGGTGCCAGTTTTGTGTTTTGCTTTTAAATTTACTTTCTGCGCTCAGAGAAAAATTCCCAGCCGGTGAACCTTACCAAACCAAGATAATTAAAGCAGAATCTACAGTTTGTCAGTTAGACTGCAGTGGGCTCTCTTGTCCACTTTTTTGGTTTTAATTAGATTTAATTTCACACAGCGGGCTACGAATCTGCCGTTTTCCTGCCCCCCTCTATTCTGGTGTTGTCCGTCCGTTTTGCCTTTGTGATTCGGTTGACTTGGTAATTAAGTCTCTTTTAATTAATTCTTAAAACATGGAGTGACAAGATTTTTAGAAAATGCTTAATATATAATTAATTCAGTTTGACATGAATGAAAGTCAGTTATATAAGAATATGTAGATTCTGTGTCCCATTTGCAATTAGCACCAGCAGGAGTTTTTTCTTCTCTTCAGGGATAGAAGGTTCTACTGTGCTATAGTCTACGAGGGCTAAAGTACTGCAAAATGAAAAAAATAAACGGGTACACAGACGCGTTAAGAATCAAGACGGATAAGCTTGTCATGTGTGTTTTGTCTAATATTTTTCAGAGTCATTGGCAGTTTGCCAGTATGAAACAGAAAAGAATGGGCATCCGGACATTAAGTTGTATTTAGTTTGCTGTTTGGAGTTAACTGAATAATTAATTAACTTGGAGTTGAACCAGGCATTGAGAAACACACAGAGCCAGTAAGTAAACATAAACTGTATATTATGTGTGTTTGCTTCTCTGTGTTTAGAGAGCAACAGAAAGAGGAAATTGTTTAGTCTATTTCATTTATGGGTGCAACACTGTTCTGCCAATCTTAGCAGAAGACAAGAGCCAGATTAAATTAAAACTGCAGATTTTATTCATATTGTTGTGAAATTGTTGGCAGTGAGGATTGATATTTTTTGTTATTAGTTTTACAGAGTAAAATCTTGTTTACTGATAAAGTCAGATCCGTGGCGTGCGCTCTCCTTGGTGTTGAAGTGATGTTGATGTTTTTGCCATTTGGCCGATTACTGTGCATCTAGTTTCTAGGTGGTAAACTCGTAGTAAAGTGCTAGTAACAGGGGACTCGGTGTAAACTCACTGTTGAGAAGCTACAAAAAGATAAATTTATACTAAGATAATGTTGGATTGAGAGAGTTTAAGTATCTCGGGGTCTTGTTCACAAGTGAGGGTTAAATGGAGCATGCGATGGATAGGCGGTTTGTTGCGGCGTCAGCAGTGATGCGGGCGTTGTACCCAACCTTTGTGGTAAAAGCAAACCCCCCATTTACCAGTCCATCTACGTCCCCGACCCTCACCGATGGTCATTAACCTTTGGGTAGTGATAGAAAGAATGAGATCACGGATATAAAGCGCCAAAATGAGGGTGGTTGGGCTCAGCCTTAAGCCGCCCACACATGATCAGTGGTAAAATTGGTAAGAGGCCCTGGGGTAGACCTAGAACACGCTGGAGAGATTATATATCGCATCTGGCCTGGGAACGCCTCGGGGTTCTCCAGGAAGAGCTGGAAAACGTTGCTGGGAGAGGCACGTCTGGAATACCTTGAATTCCTTGCATACAGATTGTGATGCAGGTATACTCAACAACTGGCCAAGGAATGAAGATCTATTTAATAGCTGAGCATTGTTGCCCACGAGAACCAACATTTTTCACTTCATCGTAACAATAATTATGTTTGTGTTCATGCTAAAGACATGACAGGGCAGTCGGGGCATATTTGACTGCAGTTTATAAACTAGTTTTCAGAACTTCAATCATCATTTGACCTAAATGGGAAAAGCATTTGTGACATGGTTTTAGGAGCCTTTAGGCTGACTTGCCTCATAGTTGTATTGTGTTATATTATCATTATATGATCATCTTTTTAATTGGAAAATTTAAATAGAACCATACTTTCATTTACCCTTTTGGCAGTACACATAATATGTGTATGCACTATTGTTACACTACTTTCACGTCCTGCTTGTACATACCAACATTTTTTAGTGAACTTAAAAGAAACTATGAGTTCAATGAGAGGACTCCAATTAAACCAATTGGCTGAGCTGTACTTTTTTGTGTCAGTCCAGCATCATCTGTTCAAACCTATTGAACAAATGATGAATCATAAAGTTCTCAAACACATCACTGCAGATGGAGACTTAACAAGGCATAGCAGCAATAACATGAAAGATTTATTTCTTCATTTCTGGCTTCCAAGAACTCACAACACTGTTGAACAAAAATGTCTCTTTTATTACATGAGAAATACAACAAATTTTCAGGCCCAAAATTGGCTCTTCATCAGGACCAAGACCACGAGCCAATGCTGACTCAAAACATAATTTGTTTTTATTATGTCATTAAAAAATAAATTCTAAAGGGAGTGCTCAACAGGGCTGTGAGTTCTTGGCAGGCAGAAATCACAGTTACAGTTTCGTTGGACTCAGCACATTGGAAATGAAAGCGTACTTAGTGACCTACTGTAGCTTATACGGGTAACACTTATTAATAGCCATCAATAATAAATGGTAAATTGATAGTTAATTAAACTTTAGTTAAGAGTTATTTTACAATTAACAAACAAATTATAAGTAATGCTATGATTTATTAGGAAGTTATTTTATCATTAGTTTGTGTAATATGAAGTAGTTTATAAATTATATATTGCATCAGAGCTGATAAGAGACGATAACAATTACATTCTGATTACATTAGTAAACTAAAGAGTTTATTATTACACAGTGCACACATAACATTTGACATACTATACAATATGAATTAACTCTTAATAATGATTTGTAAACCTTTAAGAAATCGTTTGTTAAACATCTGTAAACATTACAAGATAGATGGAACAAAAATCAATTATTAACCATTGACAAAGTATTGACTATCTCATTTATGTTTACAGATGTTTTACAAAGTATGTATTAACCATTTAACAAGGTATTGCAATCATCAGTTGCAACTTTATAATAGATAATGTTTATAGGTGCTTTACAAATCAATTATTAACCATTAACAAAGTGCTACAAACATCTGGTCCATCCATTTACGTAAAGTTTATAGATGTTTAACAAACAATTTGTTAAAGGTTTACAAATCTTTTGTTAATCATTAACAAATACTTAATATAGTATATAAAATGTTATGTGTGAAACAATAAACTGTTAAAATAGCATAAAGTATAGCATTACTAATAATTAGTAAAAATTATAAATTGTTGATTCATTGTTTGATAAACTAACTATTAACTAAAGTTTAATTAACGATCAATTTACCATTTATTAATGATGGTTATTATAAAGTGTGACTATTGTAGCTGCTTAAGCAAGATGCCTCTGAAAAAGTTATGGTAGGAAACAGTGACCATCACCATCACCACCACCATCAAACAGAGCCAGAGTTTAGGTTACCACGGAGCTGCGCATCATTTCAGAATCATGTCACTCCTCAGGCCACTTCAAACAGGAGCTTGGATAGAATTGTTTGCTGAAAAAAGTAATGTTTGAGACCGGGAACTGATAGGAAGTATTAAGTCAATGGGTCTCCCCCATCACAGAAATGGGATTTTGCAGGAAATCCTACTTGAAAGTTCCAGCCACTGATTGTAGTGTTGAAATGATTAATACGCACGCCGCAGCCTTTTGCTGAATTGAGAATGTGCCGGGAAATCCAAAGAGGAAATCAGACGATTGTCATTCTGTTCACATGTTCCTGTGTGACGCTCATTATTTTTCCGGCTAGAGCTCTCAGATCTGTTCATATTCTGTGGTTTGCAGGATACTTCACAACACCGGAGGGAGTATATTGGTGCAAATTAAGTCACGCAATTGTCAAATGAAGTAGTGAGTTACACTGCACTAGAGCGTTTTGGATATTGGTGTCACAAATAACTCTTTCAAAAAGGAGTAGGATCTAGGGCTGTGTATTGGCAAGAATCTGGCAATAAGATACATATCATGATACAGGGGTAATGATATTTATATGACAGCAAGGCGATATATTGTTGTTTTTTTTAATCTAATTACATGAAAACTGTCATATTATAAACAACAGACCAGAAATACACCATTTTAGAAATTTTGGCAAAAATAACAAATTTTTTCGCCCCAAACTGGATGGGATTATCATAAAGTGGGTCTGTAAAGGGGAGACTCGTGGGTACCCATAGAGCCCATTTTCATTTACATATCTTGGGGTCAAAGGTCAAGGGACCCCTTTGAAAATGGCCGTGCCAGTTTTTCCTTGCCTAAATTTAGCGCAACTTTGGAGCATTATTTAGTCTCCTTTGCCTTTGACAAGCCAGTATGACATAGTTGGTACCAATAGATTCCTTAGGTTCCTTTCTAGTTTCATATGATGTCAGTAACCTCACTCAAAGCTTTAAAACTGAGCCCGCTACAACCCCTGAAAGCCAGAATAGCGACCTGGCCTGGCCTCGGATTTTTAAGCGGTTAATTAAAAATCGATACAGCGTTTCGGAGAATCAATACAGTATCACAAAACATAACATCGAGATCAAGCCCCGAGGAAGAGCGCCAGGCTTTGAAGCAAATTTTTGTAGCGGCCAAACGGTCGTACTACAACTTCTGTGTCCGTCATGTGATGCCATTGGACCCAAAAATACTTTTTCCCATAGACTTACATTGGGAAAGAGACATCTGTAAATCAGTGGATAATTGTCTTTTAGGTAAATCAACTTCCCAGTGCAAACACTTGAATGGACCCTTATTTAAATCATTAGGTCCTAAAAGTTGTAAAATGCAATAAAATTAGTTATTCTCCTTCATCTGTTCATGTGAATGAGCCCCAGTCCGAGGCTGGACCGCGGGCTGGAAGGCAGAGTTAAAGGAAACGCTACTGCGCCTGCTCTATGGGCCCAATTGATGCGGAAGATAGCCGGATGATCCGGGTACTTTATCACTCAGCAATATAGCCATTATGGCTTCATGCGCCAATGAGCAACTCTCATAGGAATGAACGGGAGCCTGCCTACAACGTAATATCCAGTTCTCTTTATACATCCATGATCGCAATACTGTGTATCGATATTTTTTTACACCCCTAGTTGGATCATTTCATTGTTGCATACTGTATATACAACCACTGATTGAATAGGAAAATATAGCCTACTGCATGCATAGTTTTGGGCTATGTTGGACAAACAAAACTGGCGTCTCCTCTTGCAGAGCCAACGTGTGAATGTGCGAACTGCTAATGATAGTATCTTTGTGTACAATCGCGTATAAACAGAAAAATCCGAGCAGACATCCCAGGCTTTAAAAGATAGATGAGCACCTTATTGCCAGAGATGATGCCTGACATTTGACCCTCTAGTTGTCATTCCCTACCCGTAGAGCACCAGCCCAGATCATAGAAAGCATCAGCCAAACCTGATGTGACCAGTCTGAGATGACCCTTCCTCAGTCATCACCAACCCTCTCTCCTCTCCATCCTCCGTTAGTGCATCTCGCTCCTTCCATCTCCGTCATGCTTTATCTATTTATCTGTCATTGCCTTCACCTTTCTCTTGACCTTAGCCTTGATGCCCCTGTGTCTTAACTTACTTCATCCTCTACCTTTTTTTTCTGTTGTCTCCTCCATCTCAACTCTCTTCCGTCTGTCTGACACTCTTCAGTGTGTCGTTTGGACAGCTGAGGGGAGCAGGGAGTGTGCATCAGCACCGCCGAGAGGTGTTGATTGTCTCGTTCCTTTACATCTCCGCGCTAGGCCTCGCTCTTAGATGACCTATAGGTTATGGACAGACTGGCATGTGTTGATCGCAGACGCATCGTGAGTAGAATTTGTGTTAATATCCTGAGGCATTTCTCTGTCTCTCTGCACCTCTTCACACGCAGCAAGCTTTTGACAGACAGCGGTATGCAGAAGAAGTTCAATGTCGAGTCAAATGACTACAAAATTCTCACGAGACAAGTTCGTGATTCGTTTAGAAATTCATGTTTGAGAGATGTTTTCAAATGAAAAGTACTTATTAAAACAAGTACTCATTTAAAGGATAAGGCTGGCGATATTCTATATTTCTATTATTCAATACTTTTCTTTTCCCAAGCCTCACTCTCGGCCCCATTCCCATTGATTTCTACAGAAGATGTAAATCTTTTAGGGTTGTCAAAGTTAAAACGATAATAACGCATTAACGCAAATTTGTTTTAACGCCACTGATTTCTTTAACGCATTGACGTAACAGCATATTTTTATGCTAAATGCAGTACCTGTGAGGGATATTCTGGACATTATTTGTCATTGTTTTGTGTTGTTAATTGATTTTTAATAATAAATATATCCAAACATTTGCATAAAGCAAGCATATTTGCCCACTCCCATGTTGATAAGAGTATTAAATACTTGACAAATCTCCCTTTAAGGTACATTTTGAACAGATTAAAAATGTGTGATTCTTTCTCGATTAATCACGTTTAAAAATTGTAATCGATCTTTCAAACCAGGTTGTAAGTATATACTTCTATTTTTTAAACTAAAATTGCCGCCTCACGATTGCATGACTCCGCCAGCAAGTCAAGTTGCATTTTACATCCATGTCTTTCCAAAATGTCATCACTCCATCATTTCATCCTATTAGACATTTGTGAGTTATGGCCAAAAACATTTTTTGTAAGGTCACAGTGATCTTAAACCACCAACATCTAATCAGTTTATCCAAAGATTACTAAATTTGAAGACATTTCCACAGGACGTTCCTGAGATATTGCGTCCACGAGAATGGGACGGACGGACAACCTGAAAACATAATGCCTTCGCCGGCGTGGAGGCATAAAAAAAGGCAAAAGTAATTTCCCCAAAACAGCCAGGCACTGTAGTTTTTAGCAAATGTTTTTTCAAACAGGAGTAAATAGTGTATTAATTGAGGACTATTTTCAGCTACAGATTTGCTGCGCTAGCGAGTGTTTACAGCAGCAGGACGGGGATCGATTACAGTGCATTAGCACATCACCCAGCGCAGCAGTGTGGCTCATTTACAACAGAGCTTGATGGTAAAGATGAATAAGCTATATTATGCTTTGGCTACAGGCACTACTTATTAGTAGGATTTGATGATAACAGAAAAATAAATAATACGACCAGCCTTATCTTTTAACAAAATAATGCTGGTAGGAGCTGTTGCATAAAGGATTATGGACTATTCAGCGCAAGTCCACATTTCTTTATTGTTACAAGGTTTGCTGGCATATTGCTGTTACTTCTATTAAAGCTGAAGTAGGTAGAATTGGAGCAAATATGATTCAAAAGTTAAAAGTTATCCTTGAGACAGGTAATCTGAAAAAAATGTTCCTCTGGTGCTCCTAATGGCATCTGCAAAATTTCCCAGACCGGAAGGAAACAATCAATCAGAGCCGAGCTGGAGCCTTGCCGTCTCTGAGCAGCTGTCAATCACTCGCAAACTCCGATCAAACGGTCAAACTAGGCAGCGCTGACCAAATATGAATCAATATTCTTTTACTGTAATGCCTATTTCTCACAAAAAATGTTTTCAGAAACATCTTGTAGTGTACTGTTTAGCTGTAAAATGAGAACGTCTGTGACCCGGCAGCCATGTTGAGATCAGTTGAGGAAATACCAAGCACCGCCCACCAGCCGGAGCAAACTTTCTTATTTTTCTGAAAACATTTGAGGTGAGAAATAGGCATTACAGTAACAGAATATTGATTCATATTTGATCAGCGCTGCCTAGTTTGACCGTTTGATCGGAGTTCGCGAGTGAGTGACAGCTGCCTCCGTTGAATGAACAGCCAATAGGAACGCTCTCTCTCTGATATGACCTGTGATTGGTTAAGTCTCCCATCACGGGCTAGATATCTTTTAAAGCCTGAAAACAGAGCCAGGAGGAGGTGCATAAGTCAAGTTTTCTCTCAGAAAATTTGAATTACAAAATGCTGAGAGGTTATTTTTGCCCAATGATGCCAAAAACATTCTGCCTACTGCCGCTTTAACTGTATTAAATTAATTGTATTTCATTTATGTGTTTTGATTGTCTTTATCTCTCCATATCCATCACTGCATATACTATTTTTCACAGTTGAAATGCTTTTAATGTGTGCGTTTGACTTTTGTGGTATCTCCACTCTAACCAGATGCTGTGACAGAGTTTCATCACATTTTTTGCGCTCATGAGAAAATGTAGTAGACTATAAGTATACCTGAAACTGCTAAGTATACTAAGTATACTACGTTTACTCAAGAGTGGCGTCTTCAGAGTCCACAATAACAGGAGCTGAGGAAGAGGACTTGAAAACAGTCTAAATTGCGGTCCAGTGCCTGCCTTTGTTGTGAATGTGTCCTGGATGTGGTTGGAAAATGCCTGGAATTTAAAGTATAGCCAAATACCCCGAATGCATTGTTATGCTTTCAACCCGCTGCTGGGGTCCTCAATTATTCAGAATCTTCCTACCTGTCAATCAGCAGATACCTGGACTTTGAGCTTGGTAACACTGGGGCTCAGTGATGTTCAGGGGTTGGTGTAAAACAGGGAGATCTGCATCAAATCATAATCCTGATCTGTTTCTCGGACTGAGAAATGTATCATGGGGTCCATTCACTATTTATCATACCCTGACAGATGGTGTATACATTTCAAGGCCTTTCCTTTGTACCTCGGAGACACTGATCTCCCATCATTTTACTGATGATTGAAGTAAATTATTTGAAGCTGACAATAAGTCACAAGTGGTCACTGGAAATAGCTTTTCAGATGCATGTTGATGCCATGTGTGAATACATAAGTAATGCTTGTTTTATTGAGTCCAATAAGAGACTTTGGTGTTTTCAGAGATTAGATAATTTGATTAGAAATAAAACTAGTTCGTCATTGCTCTTCAGTTTGTGAAGCTTCTCAGAAAGTTGACGTCCGTCTCGTCACACCCAGTGGCTACCACCGTACTTTAAACTAAAAATGCCAGGAAGGGTTACACATTAAAGGTTATGCAGAACTTTAGTTCTATGAGCACAACTTGAAACCAACCCTTTCGCCAGACAAGACTTTGATACTGAACGATTTCGCGATTATGGTCAATGACAGATTTTTGACGTCCAGTCAGTAACAACGTTTAATGTTGATTGGAGGTATGTGATGTGAGGCGAGCTCTACTCTGCATGAGCAGCACGCTGGGCATATAAGTAGGCTTCCAGCTGCACTCAGAGCTGGTACCAGGGCAGTATCAATAGACAACGGGTTGCGAGTAATCCAATCAACAGAATTGGATGACTCTTATAGGAGGGCATCAAGAATAACTGGAACATTCAAGTGCTGACCGCCCTTAAAAAAAAACTTTTATCAAGGGATGGCTGTGGCACTGACCATATTTCTCTCACAGAAAGCCCACATGAGAGGAAGACATTGCTGACGTATACAAGTTACAAGAATGTGACAGGTCCAAATAGAGTGGTGGAAGACGTATGTTTGAAGGCCAACCCGGAAGTTAAAATCGCTCGAGTTCCTTCAACAAAAAGCCAATGGTATTTTTCCATTGGGTTTTGGATTATTGCAGAAAACATTCTCTCTGGCAAACAAGTTTATGATAGATTTACATTTTGTTCTGTAAGAATCTCCACAAATGAACACTACGTTTAGTAGTCTCATTTAGCCACTTGTAAGCAACTGCCTTTTTTAAGAAACATAAAAGTTTCCAAATTTACGAGTGGGATATTAACTAATGTATTTTATATCGTAGAAAAAAACGTTAAAATTGCTTAAACTTGTGTTAACCACCGACCTTATTTTAGGCATCTAAATAAAACCCATTCAAAAAACCCATTGACTTCCAGACGAGGAAACCGGAAGTGCTAAAATGTTAACTCATTTCCGGGTTTTAGGACTCATTCCTGTAGCAAGTTGATGGCAAGAGAGCAGTGACTAGAAATGATGGTTTTAACCTCACACCACTGCTGGCAGGCAGCCAACGTATTTTGCAAGGTGAACTGAGCACATATGCTCAGAATGATACGTACTACAGATTACAACCGCATTAATGTTCACCAGACAGTCACAGGGGGTGTTGATCTACAGTGCAGTTCTCAGCCCCAAATCAGACCATCTTGTCTCACCAGAAACTAAAGTGCAGTAGCCAACAAGTGGTCACTTTGATTGGCGGATGAAGTGCAGAAGAACCTCGATCTTTGTTTCCTTTTTCATTAAGTTGATACGATGCGAATCCAGAGTGGCAGAGTGGGCCGTTCCTCTCTCCCTTTAGAGCCTCTTCGGAGATGCGACAGTGATGGATCTCTTAGCTTTCCCTCTCAGTCTGTATAACCAAAGAGTTGTTATGTCTAACCACAGCTGCCTCTGAGACACAGATTGCTGCAGCCACTTCCCGACTAACCACTGGGAAGTTATTAGAGCATCAGAGCTCCAGTTCCACTGGTCGAGGGTGCCTCATTTTCATTATCAATGTTTCCCACACATAGACTTTACTTGGGCGAGCTGCCCAGGTATATTAACCCTTTTTAGCATTTTTTTTTTTAATCTGTCCGAGAGAGCGACACCTTTAACTAGAGGACAATCTCCCCTCACTCTACCCCTCCCGTACCTGTTCGTTCTGCTATCGCAAGAAGGGTCTGCTGACTATCGCACATGCGCTGTAGAGTAACACACAGAGAGAAAGAGACGTTCTCTGGTATTACGTTAGAAGACGAAAGACAAGCTGCACAGTTGTGTCAAAAACTGATGCATTCAAGTTAACTCCGATAAATTGGTCTATGTTCTGAACACAACACTGTCAATCTCGGAGACCCAACTCTTTAAATAAGTTATGAGCAAGCATGTAAGGAGTCTAGCTAATAAGGATAGCTATAAGTCAACGTTAGAATACAGCTGAGTTGTCGAGGTTAGCACTCTTTATAAGCACACGTTAGTTATCCAGTTGAAAATGCAGTAATGGTTCAAACTCATGATTGAGAATGTAATTAATTGCATATCTAATTTACTTTGGAAACTTTACAAATAACTTGTGTCCCTTGCCGTATTGTTCCACGTGAGAGAGAGATTAAGACAAATTAACTTTCCATTGGTAGAAACAGCAGCTTCAATCTAATTCATGTTTGGGCAACATATGTTATAGATGTAACATTTATATTTATTGCATTCAGACAACATGTGTCTAACAACATATTACAGAAAGACTCTTCTGGGCTAGTCATTACAATTTAATCCTCTGTGGTTTCTTGACTAATCCTGCAGTACAGTACATTTCTGATCATGTGTTTGTATTGTATGCTTGCCCCAGTTTTACAGATGTTTCCAAGCCCTGCTGCATTGTGAGGCTCCTCATCGAGGCTCCAGCATAAGGAGCTCCTCCAAGGTCGCCACCAAGGCCGTGAGGGGTGTAGCAGTCACCGGTCCCCGCCGCACCAACAACCTTCTATTTATGGTGGCATCCCTGGGTCAACCGGTCTCCACCATGCCCCAACTGGGCCCCTCGGTGGAACCAACCATTGATGTCACCAAAGGCCCCTCTTCAGACAACAACAAACCTGTAGTATCACTAGTGGCCCACTTTAACGGCTGATGATTGGCTATAACCATGAAATCCCCAAAGTCCCCAGCCAGGAAGTCATTAATAATGATGGTGTTACTGAGGCTTGGAGAGGAGCAGCCTGCCAAAGTCCAGGTGGATTTAACGCGAATGTTGCATCAGTAGACATGATGGACTGGTAACAAAGGCAAATCTTGGACTGCCTCTGGACAATATAAATCTGCTGAAGCTGGGAGTCTGCGTTTCTCTGCAGAGAAAAAAAACGATATATCTGTCTTGCTAGGAATGGGCATTTAAATTACGTTCTCATCCCGATTTTTGGAGAAAGCGTTGTCAAGACTGTTATGGCAACAGAAGAGGGATTGTAGGGCTCATTTATTTTGTGCAATATCTAATGTTTGGTAAAAGCATTCCCTTTGGCATAACAGAAATGTGTTCAGGGTGTAGGATGAGGGATAAGATGTATTTTTGACTGTGGTTATAAAACGGAGGTTGAAGAACACAAGTTGTTTATTACCCCAAGCATTTTGAAGTCTTTTCTAGAGTTGACAAGATTAAAAAGATAAGAGACTAGAATAATGGGAATGTACTGGTAATGATTTTAAAGTATCACTCTTTTTAGCTTTTAATACTTGCCATTCATTTTCATTTAATTCATCACTCTTCACCTTAAAATGCATAAATAGTTTTGAATTAAGTGGTTTAATAAGTGGTCTGTTCGAAGTAACATTGCTAGCATGCTAGCGGCATTCAAGTTTTGTCAGGAATAGTGATTTAGGAATAGATAAATAATTGCATGTTGGAGAGTTACTGTGTAGTTCCTTCAATAACGACGTGCATGTGCACTGTTGCAATGTCATATGAAAATGAGGTTGGAGAAATACAGTGTCTGGTAAAGTTCAGAGGATAGCACTGATACAGATTCTTGGTATCGGCAGAAATCCTGAAAAAGTATGCCTCTCTGGACTGAGACATTTCCACTTAAAGCTGTGAAATCTGTTTTTTTAGCTGTGCTGGATTTGGTCAAATCCAAAGAGCAGGGTGTACCATTTGTTAAAAAACTGATGTCACAGGCCCTTTAATGTGTGAGGGATCTTTAAACATCCTTAACAATGATTAGCAGTTCAGTGCCTTGCTCATGGGCACATATATAGTCAGCAGTGCATGTGGACAGCAGCCATCAGCTTCTTCTCAGAAATTCCAAAGCCAACTATTTGCTTCCACAGAAGTCAGTCTACTGTGTTTAACAGACTTTGAATAATTGGTATTATTAAAAGAAACAGAAATTATTTTCCAGCATTTCACGGAACATAACAAGAGGACTTTACTCAAGGCAACAAATGTATTTTAGATGGAATAAGTTTGTTCTGTATATATTGTTTGCAATGTGCTTGTCTGCATCTTGTTAAATTTTTTGATAACTGATTTGACACTTTTTCCTTCTTGCAATTAGGGATGCACCGATACCGATATCAGGTCGATACTGACTCAAATAGCTGGACCGGCAATCTGTGGCAATGGGGCCGATCTATTCAATTTAATTCTATGTTTATATACATTATATAATGGAATTTCAATTATAGTTAAATGTTCCAGCAATTGGTGCACAATTTATTGTTTTAATAATAAATAAGCATTCAGTAAATTAATTAAAAATTTTAAAATTAAAATTTAGTATTTTCAATTTTTTTTTAATTTAGTATTTATGTATTTATTTGTTACATTCTGTTATAAAGTTAGGAAAGCAATGTTTAACTTAAGCCTGATGTTTCCTTACACATAATACAATGATCCCAGGGGGCTGCCGTGGTGAAGGAATTTCCCCTGTGGTGATAACGATTGGCTCAACAGCACAATATACAATATTATTGCCATTTTTTTCATTTTTGCAAATTACACAATTTATCCTGATTTTAGTGCACTATAAATCAACTTTATTGTTGCTTTTTAAATGACAAAGATTACAGTTTTTAAAACAAATTAAATACCTGTTTATTGTTAAATGCAGAACACAGTATGGCAAAGTTGCAGAATAGACGCTCTGCGCCTTGTCACGCTGCTGCCGTTTGTAGCATGGTGTAAATATGCGGCGCTCCCATTGCACAGAAGTCAAAAGAGTTTGATGTGAACACAGCGATTGTGGCGGTTGCTTAGCATCCCCTGCAGTTGGCTTGTCAATAGCGCGATATTGCAATATTGCGGTTAATGCAACAGCCCTAGATCCCAGTCACTTCCACACAGCTTATAAATTAAACACTGGTATTGGATCGGTACTCGGTATCGGCCGATTCCCAAATCCCAGGTATCAGTATCGGTATTGGGACTGAAAAGTCGGATCGGTGCATCCATACCTGCAATACAAAGATAACTGGAGTTTCTCAAAGCAGTGCATCGATGCTGTGTCGTCAGTGAATGTCTAATCTACTGTATAAGTGGTGTGATACTTTTTGCTACTGCATACGATTACAGTGTGTGATTTTTTTGTAATTCACTTTTAGCCACTAACTGTTTTCTATGTGCCGTCGATATCTTGTATACATTAATGTACATGAGTTGATACCAAAGGTAAAGAAATTTGAATATTTTTTGAGGGGAGCTGTTCATTAAAGGTTTTCTATCTAAATCCATGTACAGTGCTTTGTTTTGATGAAGACTTGTTTAAAAGTGGTCAATATTAAGGAAGCTTGAATGAGACTTTTGAGTGCTAAATCTGCCACCAATGTAATTGTAAACTGCATTATGTGCCATCCAAGAAAAGGAAGGCTTGACGGGCGAAAAAACGGTATTTAACGGGGGCAGGATGTAGGAAACGGTTTGTTCATAACGTCACCACGTTGAACATCTTCCATAGACAAAATGATATATAAACAGGGTTTATATAAAGGTTAGCTGAGGTGAACCTAGTAATGAAGTTTTTGTCTTTAATGTAATAAACATTGAATTTCCAAGGGGAATATTAAATATCAGACTACGTCCAACTTGGTCACAAGATTTAATTTTTTTTCCACTGGAGATCCTCTGTCAAATTGTAAATACCACTAAGCCAACCCACGTTTTAAACTCGCAGAGAGAATCAAAGGAGTCCTATGACTGTGTAATTGCCCTAATTGTCCAATACAATGGTGCCAACTTTCCGAGGTCAAGAAGAATTGTTTTCATCTTCAATCTCTTGTCTTAAATCTTTTAAACCTTGTTCTAAAAACAGATTTTTTTCCTCTGGATACAGCCGGGGTGAGCGCGAGGTGAGAGCAGGTTACATATCAACACAGAGATGAGAGCGGCCGAGCACGAACGCAGTTTGGTGTTTTTAACCACTGAGTACCGAGACAACCGAGATCAAGTGCCTAAAGGGCAACTGACAAAGAAGCAGTTATTGAATCATGATGGACATCTTGACATGGATTCATGTGTACTAGAATGACTGGAAACTGTGAATTGTGTAAATGTTATAATAATGATAACACTGGACGGGAGTTTTGGCAGCCAGTTGTGGACATTACAAATCAATGTGATTGAACCAGTTACATCATTTATTAATTGATTCACTCATTACATCCACAACATAATGATTATATTATGTTACTGTTATATCATGAGCAGTAGAGACATTATGAGAGGAGTTGTCCTCATGTAACCTTTTGTATTATCAGTGGATAACAACCAAACAATTTACAAGAACTGCACAAACTAACCCATAAGTCTATCCGCTGGGGACTGAACTTAAATTGGTAGAGGGACTTCAGGTTGAACAAATCTGTTCCCAGCACTGATCTTAAATCTCTTTCAGGCTTCATTGCGCCTTTAGGGATGTTCAGCTAATTATTTTTGTGTAATGCTCGGTCCTCGGTCCTCGGTCCCCGCGGTTTACTATGAAGCCTCTGGTGAGCGCAGATAAGAGACGCCCCAATAATCAACATGGCCTTTGAGACGGCATTGTGGTGATGAACTCCATTCAATGTCTGATTAACCAGTTGAATAGCCAGAAGACTGAACAGATGCCGGGATGAGAAGAATCCAAATGACCTTTTGTTGCCAACTCTTTCAGCTTTTGTCAAAAATAAGAGCCAGTCTTGATAAACAGTTGCCCACTAAAGGCCTGCGTCAGACTTGATTTCTCTCTCTCCCTCACTTCTCACCACTCTCTTTCTCTCCCTCTCTCTCTCTGACTTTTAGCCATGGATAATGTCAAGAGCTCCTTTATTCATTGAGCCAAATGAAAACAGATGGAATGGGATAAAAAGTTGAGCTCCAGCCAAACAAACGATTTACCCCTTTTTAATGTAGTGGAAACGACACTGATTTACCTTCACAGCTACATAAATGTATAAGAGATGAATGATACAGGTTTGTTTTTTTATAACTCTACTGTTTCTGAGTCCCCATCAAACTGACACTTTAGAAACATGTTGGACCACCGAACATCCATCAGTCTGTAGACTTAGTTAAAACCTTTGAACAATTAATTTTCTTAAAAACGTCGAAACAAAAACAGGTTCCATATTTCCTCTCCGTGGTCAAATCGACCTCATATATTGACATTTATGATAAATGCATTCAAACGGCCCCAATGGAGCTGACCACAGATGTATAAAGAGACCGGACCTGACGGGAGAGCTCAGAGCTAAGAAGTATAAACGTGTGACTACGTCCGGTTTTCAAAATAAGGCGTTAACAAAGGGAACTGTATATACAAAATACATATATAGAAAAATGGTGGATTGGATTATATTAACCAAGAGTATTAAACATTACATGTTCCCTATAAATTAAAAAGAAATATCACTAATTTGTGAGGGAAATGTCTTTATTCTTTGACTTTTGGGTTGCTGGAAAAAAATAAATAATGCCTGACAAGTTTGACTTCAGAACATCTCTGACTACATACATGCTGAAAATCAAACATTTTTACTGTATTCATTTAGATATTTTCCTTAGTAAAAGTCCCTAGAAGTGTATGATTACATTTTTCCCCATGGTCTAATGTTAAAAAATATATCGCAATATATAGCAAGATCAAATTGCAATACTTAAAAATGGCAATACATATCAAATTGGCACCCAAGTGTCGTGATAGTATCGAATCGGGAGCTAGGCGAATCGTCCCAGCCCTTATAACAATGCTGTTGCTAATGTTATGTCCATATATGCACATAACAAACACGTCTAAATCCTTAACTACTGAGTGATCTACGAGCAGTAAAGCACTAAATAAATCTCTTTCTCTGATACAGATAGTCATGCTTCCTGCAGCATAGGTGGTAGACTGTTTGTCTTTGACTCCTGCCAAACAAGCCAGACTAAAGCGATTGTAATATCTGGCAAGCTGCCCTGTGACCAGAGGGTCCAGCCAGCACTGTGATGATGAAACACATTGTAAATGAGTGCAGACAGCACATGGGATTCCAGTTAGTTGATTAATTAAGTCCACTGCCACCTGTAACTGCCCACCATGAATTTTCTCACAGGCTCTATCCAGACTTTATCTTAAGAGAATTAGGAGATCTATCTTTTCATTTTCCAACAGATGATTATGATTATTTTATAATTGTCCAAACTAGAAAGGGTTCATTAACAAGGAATCCTGAGTGGCCTTGGTCAATTTTATGTCAATATGCCCATTAGATTGTGTAGACCTTATGACCTTTGACCTTATGTTTGACCTTACACCTCTGGGGATCATTATTATCTGCTGTTAAATCAAAAACTGGACATTTTCTTTTACAATAGCTTACCAAAGTGTTGGTGAAGGGAAATTAAAAATGTGAGTGTGTTGCTACACAAAAGGTCAGGAGGTGACCACCACTGGTTTTCCAGTAGGCGTTGTAGATCTGGATCATGGACCGACAGCCCTGCAGGCTCTGCCACTATCCGGACAAAAACGCATCGTCTATTGCTTCGATTATGCTCTCGTTCAGTTCCATCAGTCTGCTGTTGCAAGGATGCTGCTGTTTAACTGATGATGAAGATCGCCTAAAGCAAAACCGTTCGGCCCCATTTACACTTGTGTCTCATATCCTGATGAAATCCAAATGAGATTTAAGACACTTTCTTTCACACTCAGCCATATATATATTTATACTTTCACCTTTATTAGTCCCCGAAGGGATATGGGTTTTTACAGCAAGACATGGGTAAGACAATAAAATACAAAAAGCCTGTATAGGGTACATCAAGGGGGGGTCCTAGCGATTAAAAGATACAAGAATAGAAAGCTGAATTTCAACATGAATATCACTAATATAAGTAAGTAAATCACCGGTAGTGTCTGCCTCCTCCAGTACAGAAAGAGGTGGTAATGAACCTCTCACCCACACAGATCATTCGTGGTTGAACTGATCAGAGATCAGATTAACGCTACAGCAGCTCGGTACGCCTTGTATTTGATGTATAGAAATCACGGCAGCCACTTTTCCTTTTTGCTTTAGTGAGATAGTGAACAACTTTAGTCATTTTAGTGTCACGGTATCTGCCATTATCACAATGACAAAGGAGACAGACCACGGGTGTATTAAGAAAATCAGACAGTGAGTGTATATTTCCACAGACTGTTACTGACACAGTCGCACTATGGGAATAAAGATTACATATGTGTCTTGAAGAGACGGATGCATTTACACCTTTTAAACATCTGGCTAGAGAGCATCTCCCCTCCTCCGATGGTGTTTTTGTTGCTCTGGGATGTTTGTAATGGAGTAATACGTAGATAATAAGAAAGGAGATCAAGCATATGCAACAGAAGCAAATCATGTCTTGCATTGGATTAGGTGTTTTAAAGCTCCAAAAGTCGCTAAATCTAGCAAGAAAGCAAGCAGCTTGTGGAAGACTCTGGTGCAGAATGAGTGCACGGGCAGGCAAACAGGTAGGTAGACTGGCAGGCAGGTAGCAGGTAGCCCGTCCAATCATTTCATTCGGCACAAATGAAATGATTGGCCGTGCTTATTACAGTCCTGCGACCGCCACAGATAAAGGTCAGAGCATTTGTTTTATCGATTGCTGTCGGGATGTAAAGAAAATTTAAACAAATATAACAAAAAACAAATTCTAAAATACATTACCTACCCTAGCTTTAACTACAGAAATGTTGTTGTCCAATGTACAACATGTTCTGATATGAAATTCCACTTTAAAAAGAGGATGCGATGTGTTCTCTGATCTTCTGCTGCTCCCTGAATGCATCACTCTGCCTCGTGACACTCTCTGACCTGGCGTTGTCAAGCTTAGTTACTGTATTCAACTTTGAAAACTCAGGTGACAGTTTGGTCCAAATGAGATTCATTAATACAATAAAATATTAACTGAGTGGGAATTTCCTTGCCAATGTGGCCCACAACTGCAGCCCACCTTGCAATAAATTGCTGCGGGGAAATGCTGGTAGGTGCTGGATTGCTAGATTTAACAGAAAGGGCCCATGCTGGTTTGGGGGGGATTTTGAGCTGCAGTCAAGTCAATGATTGTTAAATACTGGCATCACTGCTGCAGTGTGCTTAGAAAAACACCTCTGTAAAATGTAAAGCACTAAAGGTGTCAACAATATGAATAGATGAGCATCCCACATCTCTCTATAGTTATTCATGGTTAATAATACATGTTATACAACAGAACAGCAATATATAATAAATACAGTATATTGCTGAGGAACCTGAAATTTAACAGATTATCTGTCTCATTGACTGCTGCCAGGATAAAGAAACCGTTTCAGCAAATATGACAATAAGTTATTTTTTATAGAAGTTACTGACTGAACCTTTAAATCTGCAGAACATGATGTGTAGGCCAGGACATCTCTGCACCACGCCAATATTTAATTTTAAATGGTACTATATATTTGCGCCTCCTAGGGTTTGAAAATTGCAGTAGGTCGTACTGCGATAACATCTTACTTGTCTGACCACAGAAAGGAATAAGTGAAGGGTGAAATATAAACTGTCTGCTGAACAGGAGCAAATGGGCGCTCAACCAAGAAAAAGCTGAACTCCCAACATTAGATACTAAGCCTCTCTCATCCCCTAGAGCCCAGTGGTTCTTTATCCTTTTGGAAAGAAGAACCAGAGAAAAGTTTGTAGATGGTTTGTCATGCTTTTTACTGCAATATCAGATTCCTTTTCTGAATGTGTAAAATGACATTTCAATGGGTAATCCTGCTTAAAGTTATAATCCTTAAGATGTTCATGAAATCAAACCCTTATTTTTGATACTCTTTATGGTTGGTGTTTTTCCAGCAATACACATTTAATGAATCTTATAATCTATACAGTAGTTTTCATAATGCAAGCTTGAAAACTACTTATTAAGTTTAAAAAAATGGTCTCACTTCAATGAAATGGCTACTTTGAGGACTAACATCATCACACATGAATACAATTGGGCTCATTGGAACCACAAGAGTCTCAGCTTTACAGTGAGATCTATACAATTTATGCAATTCCAAGACTGTAGACTGCAGAAACATTCACATATACACCATTTTTAGAGCAGGCGAAAATTATCCATTTGTACTGCATGCAAAAAACTGCATGGTTTTTGCCCTAAACTGCATGTGGTTATCATAAAGTGTGCATGTCTGTAAAGAGGAGACTTGTGGGTACCCATAGAACACATTTTCACTCACACATCTGGAGGTCAGAGGTTAAGGGACCCCTTTGAAAATGGCCAATGCCAGTTTTTCCTGCCAAAATGTAGCTTAACTTTGGAGCGTTATTTAGTCTCCTTTGGTTTTGTAGTTTCATATGATATCTGTAACTTCACCCTACATTTAAAACAGAACCTACTACAGCCTCTGAAAGACAATAAAGTCGGTCAGGATAGCCCGCGATCCAGCGGGTCTCAGGGGGTTGAGAGTGTACCTTTTAGCCAAACACCTGACTTTTGACAAACCATCTGTCTTTAGAGGACCACTGTGCGCTGCAGTTAGTTTGACAAGTTTGGCGGCACACTTAAGCCCAATCATGAGGCTTTAATTGGAGCCATGGGATTCAGTAAGGAGGCCAAGTGGACAGTATCAGGTCATCTTTCCTGTGAAGTCAAGAAAGACTATCTGCAAATAGATCCCACACTGAGGTCTCTACTCTGACAGGAAGCTCTTTGAATCACTCGTGCCTTCATAACTTCTGTGTTAATCATTGTATTTATAGAAAAAAAAAGAAATAACCTTTATAAAAACTAATAAAAAACAGTTTCTATCAATTAAAATTAATATATGCATGAAAGAATAAACAATTTCAAAACAATTCACATTAAAATGTTATTCTAATTTATGTCTTCTTCATTAGCGCTATTTTTAACAACAACAGGCAGCTTGTTTAACACAAGAATAGGTCTGGCATTTGAAGACAGATGAAATGTTAGAAACAAAATCCATTTAGAGTGTAAAAGGGAAAATAAGTGAGTCAGCTGCCTTCTTTTGCCTGTCACTGTGATTTATGTCGACGTTGCACCGTCTCTGTAATCATCCGTAAGCGCGAGCCAAGCTCGGTTATAGAATTTAATTACTCAGACGTCGGCTGATGGGGATTAACTGAGGAAAAGTGACAAAAATGGAAGGTTATTAAGCCTCGCCGTGGTAATTGTCCCATCTGGTGTTATAGAAATCCACGAGTAAACCAAAGACTAAGGAGGGAAATAAAGCTCCAATTAAACTTAGGGGAAATATGACTTCTCCATCAGAACTCATGGATGAATGGTTGGCAAACAGGTGAACAGATGAATGGAGGTGAATGGATGGACATCTACCATATTCCATAAATAAGTAAATAATAAACATAAGTAAATAAAACTGAAGGTGAAAGCACAAAAGATAATTCACCACCCACTAAGAAAAGTTCCTCTCAAGATTAAATGATCTTGGGCTGAAAGTGAAACTTCACAAACATCACAGTATTTTAAAGAAGTTCTGCATTTTATGAATTTATGTTTATAGATACTCATTGCTCATGCAATGTAAAATATGAACTTGTCACTTGTCAAATCACTATTTTATTGAAATTCTTATGAATGCACACAGCTTTAACAATCAGAACCCAATAATTTCAGGGCTCATGACATTCAATTTTGCTATCTGACAACACAAAAAACTTGATATGTAAGTTTTCTGCATCATATAGGCTACTAAAGATTGTTCATGGGAGTTATTTTGAATTGTAAAAGTATCAAACTTTAGTGGCATTTTCCACTTTTCACACATTAATTTCAAGCACCAAAAGGGAAAGGGAAAGGTCAATACTGTTGTTAACAAATTAAGCTCTTTTATATAAACAGTAAAAGGTCAGATTCAAACCATATATCACATTACTCTAAGTACACTAGACCAGCAAGTTTTAATAAGAAATTCCTTGAAAACTTACATGAGTTGGTACGAGTTAATTCCAGATTGTTATGTTTGCATGAAAATGGCTTTTACTTTCTCTTGAACCTATAGCACCCGTGCTGAAATGAGTCCATGTAATGTGAAAGGGTCACTTGTACTGCCAAACACACTGAAACTCAACACAGACTCTGTGACATCATATCTGTTCCGTATCAGTCAACCCAAACAAACCGCAGTCAGCCACAGCGAGCCGAAACGAGAAAGTAGAAAACGGCGGCGCGTCAGCATAGATACGACCTGCACCCTCACATTGAAATCCAACGTGGTAAACACTACACATACAGTAAAGTATGGAAACACTTTGGGTTTCACACATTGCCAGGAAAAGCAGAGCTAGACATCATGGCTAAAGCTGCATGCTAACTCTGTGATGGACAGGAAACATTATCGTATTGCGGTAACGTGCGGTCAAGCCAGCCGTCACTCTCATCTCCTTGGTCAAATCGCCCAACGCTACAACTGTAGAGCACTCAAATCCACTCTGATGGAGCTGACCATGGATGTATGAAGAGAACGGAGCTGACGGGAGAGCTAGCGACGGACTTGGCAAAATCAGCGGAAGTATACACATGTGACTACGTCCGTTTTTCAAAATAAGGTGTTAAGAAAGAGAACTGTATATACAAAATACATATATGGAAGTAAGATTGATTGGATTATATTCACCAGAACTATAAAACATTACATGTCCCTTATAAATTAAAAAAGAAAATAAAACTAATTTTTGAGGCAAATGTCTTTATACTTTAATTTCTTTGGTTGCTGGAAAAAATTTAATAAATAATGACTGATTTATTTGACTTCAGGACATCTCAGACTACATACATGCTAAAAATCAAACATTTTTACTGCATTAATTTCAATATTTTCCAAAGTAAAAGTCCCTAGAATATGATGTATGATTTGTGTATGATTCAACTTTTTCCCATGGTCTAGTGTTAAAAAAGTTAACAAAAAACGTAATATTGAATCGCAACTCTAAAATATCGCAATACATATAGAATCGGCACCCAAGTATCGTGATGGTATCGAATCAGGAGAATGTTTACAGCTTGGTACAAAAAACAGTTTTGGTCTCTATAGCTAATTTTCACTTTAATGAAAATTGTACGGGGGGTGAATTTGTATACAACTCATCCATTCAAATTACATTAAGGCTTAAAGTTAGGCATAATTGAGGGCGTGGCCGCTTTGAGTGACAGGTGGGTGCCGTAACAGGTCGCTAGCTGCTAGCTGTCTGCTCCGCTGCTTCACCCGGGCTCACCTCAGCTCCACCAACGCTCCTCCTCTTTGCCAACTTTTGGATTAGTTGGGAGTTGTCGCTGCCAAAATGGTGACGGCCGGAGCCACCCACTTTTCCCAACAGCTCCTCAGAAACTATTTGTGACGTCACAGAGACTACGTCCATATTTTATACAGTCTATGCTTTTACCTCATTGTTTCAGTGTTCCCTCTCTCACCAACTCCTCCATTAGACTTGGTTTTGAGCAAAACAGCTCACACAAGCCAAGTGTAGCTACCTGACCAACACCAAACAAACAGCAGAAGTTAACTAGATGCTGGTGAAGAAAGTTAAGCATCTCGTAAGCTGAGGTAAAAGTTACAGGATAGGACATGGTAGCTGCCCAGTGGTGCAGCATAAGCCACGCATTACACAGCATTACACAGCATTACACAGCTAATTCTCTGACACAACGGCCTTGAATTAATTTTACACGCCTATTAAGCAGAGAGGATTGTCCAGCACCCTGGGAGTCTCACTATTAAAAGCTTTATTATCCACTGCTCACAGTCTCTTCCACAGTGATACAGCTCAGGGTTAAAGGGTAAACCATCTATTGTCTTTCATGCATCCATGTTCAGCTATGTGGGAGTTATGAAAAAGTAAATCCACGTTGCATCAGAGCAAGTCTGGTGTTTTGTCCTTTCATTTTCTTTTTAAACGATCAGAACCAGGCCTGTGGAGACTAAAATGCACTTGCCAAAGTCAAACACTGTCAGTGGAATATTTAGCATTGCACTAAAACGTTATGCCGGGGCTTTATCTGCTGATTGCGTCAGTTTACTGCCATCAAAGCTAGAGGCAGCCGAGTTTTCCCTTGTGCATGAAATGTGCTGTATAAATAAAATGCCGCCCTGCCTGGTCTTAATTGACTTGCCAGTTGTGCGGCCACACCTCCAGAGGAATGAGCCTGCACACCAGATGGTGGTCCCTGCCCTGCTGCACAAACAGCAGGTCACTTTGACAGTGGGGTTTCTGTCTCTCCTCTCCTTTTTAAGCCTTCACTGCTCTGCAGAAACGAAGGAAGTGGGATGAAAGGCAAAGAGCTGGAAAGCCAAACTGCTGTCGTCCCTGTAGACGTCACAGTGCAATAAAACAACAGCACCAGCTTTTGCAAAGTATACTGTATACAAGACGGATGAACAGAAAGTGCATTTGGTTCAGTTGCTAATATGCTCATCCAATATGAGAGCGAGCAGTAGAGAAGCAATTTAATCTCTTATTTCCTGTAGTGATTGTCGCAGGGCATCTCACACGGTGCCTCCGGCAGTGACATGTCCCAGGATGGACTTGATTGAATAGTCCAGAATGCCACATTATCAGCCTAACTGAGATGTCAAGATAGTTTATGAGGTAAACTATAAAAAAGCAGAAAAATGTACCCTTAAGCTGCCGTCAGATGATAAGAAATTTGCTCTTTGCTCACCACGAGGACAGCTGGCTGTATGCTGTGGGTGTTTACCGCTTTTATATTTATTTTTTTAACTTGCTCTCAAGTCCGTTTCACAAAGCCGGAGTCGGGGGCGCAGCTGAAAGAAGGCTGAAATAGTCACACATGCCACAACCTTGTCAAAAGCAATTATGAAGTGTAATCTATTCATTCATTATATTAAGAAACACTGGCCCATCTAGCTAACTATATCTGACTTTTGAGTATTCCGTTAAATTAATAAGTCTGTTAATTTACGCATTCACACATCGGGAGTTTCTTTTGCCAGCTGTCCTTCTATCATTTGGCAGCTGCAACTGTGTTACTTTTAGTCTGGATTATGTGTTTAACTTCTTCGTATTTGTCTAATATTATAGTTTGCTCTTTGTTTGTAAAATGCTCCGCTGACAGTGAATTTGTCATGTTTGTGATTGGCCCTATGCTGCAAACACCGCCCCTTGGGTTACGCGTTGAAAGGGTCAGCAGCAACCACGGTCAAAGTTGAAATAATTTGAACTTTGAGCGCAGCGCTCGGTGGCAATTTCGAGCGGTGAGCCACGCCAGCGCTTCCGCCTTGTCGGATGCCACAGCTCTCCCCATAGGAAAACAATGGCGCAGCCAGCTCAAAGCAGTTTTACTGCTGATCATGTGTAGGCGGCTTTAGGGTTGAATAAGCCTTGCCCTGATCAAGCAATGAATTCCTGAAGGGATGCAATAATATCTGCAGTGCACTGCACTTAAATTAAATGAGGTCTTTCACTCAATACTGAGCATCTAATGCATTTCACTTAAGGGCACAAGCTGAACTAGTTTATTAAATTTTCGTTCTCATACATGGTCCAAATTGCACGGGAATTGCATGAACCAGTGTTCCATTTATGGGAGACAGGTCCACAAATGTTGTGTGTCCCTGTGCTGTGGGTGTTTGATTATATCTGAGAGCTAAAACTGCAGTAAACCGGGGGCTATCAAAATCAAGGAAGGCTGCTCTCCCTTTATTCTCTCCAACATCATGTAATGAGAAGTGATGAAACAAAACCATATAGGGAAGCACATCTGGTTAATGGAGAGTATTTTATTTGAATGGAAAGATACTCATAGCAACCCAGTTGTGGCTCAAGCGGTAGAGCGGGTCGTCCACTAGGGCTGGGGAAAAAAAAAAAAAAATTGATTCACCTATATATACTGTATATCGCATTTTTTTAACGATTTTGAAATCGATTTTTAATGCCAGAATTGACATATTTGCATCATTTGAGTCTAGGCGGAGGTAGAAGGAACTTACCACTTTAATTGTTGCAGTCTGAGTAACTTTACGTCATATCCGTTCCGTATCCGTCAACCAGAACAAACCACAACTGGCCACAATGAGGAAGTACAAAACAGCGGAGGGTCCGCGCGGATACGACCTGAACCCTCACATTTTACATCTAGCTTAGTAAACACTACACATACAGTAAAGTATGGAAACACTTTGGGTTTCACACATTGGCAGGAAAAGCAGACGTCATGGCTAAAGCTGCATGCCAACTCTGTCATAGACAGGAAACGTTATTGTATTGTGGTAACGTGCGGTCAAGCCAGCCGTCGCTTGCATCTCCGTGGTCAAATCAGCCGACGCTACAACTGTAGAGCACCCATATACTAACATTTATGTTAAATACTGTCAAACGGAGCTGACCATGGATGTATAAAGAGAACAGACACGGTAAGAACTAACGACGGAGTTGGCGAAGTTAGCGGAAGTATACACATGTGACTACGTCCGGTTTCAAATTAAGGTGTTAACTACATATAATACTATAATAGATATTTTCTATAATAGATATTTTCCAAAGTAAAAGTCCCTAGACATGTATGATTCAACTTTTTCCCAACGTCTAGTGTTAAAAAAGTTAACAAAAATTGCAATAAATCCTAATATTGAACCTCAATACTTGTAGAATTGGCACCCAAGTATCGTGACAGTATCGAATGGGGAGATAGGTGAATCGTCCCAGTCGGATGGTCTGCGGTTCGATCCCCGGCTCCTCAATTCCACATGTCGAAGTGTCCTTGGGAAAGATACTTAAGCCCAAATTGCTCCTGAAGGCTGTTCCATCGGTGCATCAGTGAGTATTTGGTTTAGATCCTGAGTGTGTGTTAATGGGTGAATGCTGACATGTAGCGTAAAGCACTTTGAGCCGGGGGGAAGACTAGAAAAGCGCTGTATAAATGCAAGCCCATTTACCATTTACCTTGTGTAACAGACAAGGCTAAACCTTTTTCATGTTTCATTTGGAAAAGTCCCTCCCCACTGAAATCCCCCATGTCCTGGTGGCTGGGATGAAAGTTGATTTTAAGGGATCTTAAATGCAAAATGCTCCACAACAAAGTCAGTGAGGCTGGCGGGATGCATGCTCCCATACCCGCAAGAAACCTTGACACATTGTCTGTGCAAATCAATACAGCGTGGCTCTGCATAAGGTGAAAGAAGTGTCGAGGCTAGAAACACTGTTTACAGTTCAACATTATTTATGTGTGTGGGACTGGCTCTGCATGGCTGCCCACATACTGTTCACTCTGCTGGAGCTCGGATGGAACCACTAACAGGATGGGCTACTGAAGGTAGGTCATTTTCTACCCTGTCTCCAGAGAAGCCTATGTTAATACAGTATGCAAGTACTCTACAAAAGTCATTACCTTTGGGTGGGAAATGCTGCCCAGGATGCATTTATATTTCATGTGATATTGTGATTACGTTCAGCAGCAATAATTGATGCACATGGTGAAGGGAGTCCTGTCGTAGATGTTTATGTACCTAGGGAAACAGGTGTTGATTTATTTTTCGGCATCTTATGTCACCCGTTGATAGAACCACCGCAGCACTAGATGAACATATTTTACTTGATCAGGCCATATTGTGCTTTAAAAATATTACCCAGGTGATAGAAGCCATGGTGGATTATCTTGTCTCATCACTGAATATTCTGTGGAATTGCCGTATTTACACTCTTACATTCACTGTGACAGATCTAATTGTGGTGAGCAGAGGGATTGCCGTGGATGTGGCTTTGCTAGACGCACGATGCTGAGAAGAAGAAGATTACTGAGCCTTCTTCAACTTGCAGCATGTTTTCTTCACTCTCAACAATCTCTAAATTACACTTTATTTTAATCACATACATAATATACATACATGAAATTTTACCTCTGCATTTAACCCATCCTAAACATTTTAGGGAGCAGTGGGCTGCTGTGAAGCGCCCGGGGAGCAACTTGGGGTTCAGTGTCTCGCTCAAAGGACACTTTGACAGCAAGACAGTAGGAGCCGGGGATCGGACCGCCTACATTGTGATTAAAGGACGAGCAGTATGCATGTTTTTTCAATAATATTATCTGTGTGTCCCACATCAGTACATAATCATTACAAAACAAAACATAAATCATTCTGCAGTGCATTGTGCTGTAATCTATGCCATTTTACACTGCACGAATTAGGCTAGCGGCTAGCAGACTTTTCCTTACTCATAGCTCTTCTACTCTTACTTGGTTTAAGTCACTGCGGGCCCTATTTAAATGATCTATAGTGCATGGTCTAAAGTGAAAAGCACATAATCTGGGCGCAAAGGGGTTGTATCAGTATATGCCGTTTCGACACGGTGACAAAAAAATGAAGCAGACACCAGAAGCAGAAAAGAAGTGGTAAGAACGAAAGGTGTCGAGGTGTAAATGGTTATAGAGTTCTGAGGAGTACATACAAGCTAGCTGAATCATGCAGAGGGATTATCCTGTAATGCACAAGAACATACCACATTGCAAGTGTTTGTATATTCTTTTTAGGGCTGTCAAAGTTAACGCGATAATAACGCGTTAACGCAAATTCATTTTAACACCATTCATTTTTGTTTCAGTGACCTCTCATCTCATGAGGTCAGATACAAATTGCTCATTAATTGGTGGAGTATTACACTGCTGCCGATATTCTTTTTCTCTTTAGGTCTGCTCGAGTAGTAATGCAGGAGGTACGTGTTGACATGTCATATATTAAAGTAAAATAAAGTGTAGAGGTTCAGGAGGAGGATAAAGATGTGTGTTCGGTCTAAAACTATTGTCAGTATAAACATTTATAATTTAACCATGCTGATGATCTTTGAACCATACCCTAACCACACTGTAGTAGCCATTTTAGGTGGAAAAATCAATCTAAAGTGTGCATGTAAATTGAAGTTTCTACTTGTAAGCCTGTCAAGAAAAAGTCCTGCAGTTTGTGACCAGTAAGCTCGCCTGGGGCGCTGACAACCAATACAATTGGCTAAATAAATCTGTGGCAATCATGACAGTGAGACTGCAGTACAGTGTTGCTGACTGGATGAGCTGTGTAATGTCTAAGGAAGACGTTTTAGTGATGGATTCACAGTGCCAGATAAATGACAAGATCATTCATTCAAGAACGCTTTAACGTTAAGGGATACATCTACAGATACAGAGAGCTTTATTTACATCTATAAGCCCTATAATGGATGTGGTTACAGCAAACAGAATCAAGGCAAGACCGGCAACTTAATGACCTTTGAGCCACTGACTGTTTTTTATTCTATGAGTAAAATCGGAAAATCGACCCTAGACTCTTTAGAAATCCAGTGCTACAAGTATAAGATGGGGATATTGTGGTCTCTTAACTTGAACTTTTAATCTTCATATTCCCTTAAGTAAATACTGTGTTTGTTTTGTAGATATCTCGCCTCAAAAATCAAAGAACCCAAATCAAATTGCTCTCTAAACCACAAGATAAATTCCCCAAATGGCCTTCATGGTGAAAAAAATACTTGTTTTCATATTGTTCATCACAGTTCACCGCTCCAGTAATCCCTCTGGACGGCGATGGCAGTAATGGTTGCAACAAATAGCAATCTTCCCAGCTCCTCCCTCGTGCCCTATGGTCCTCAACCTTGTGTGATAACACTTCATCAACTGTCCCTCTTCACCTCAATACCTTCTCTACTCCTTTCCCCTCCAACACTCCAGTTTTCCCGCTTCTTCCTGCCGACTGCTTCCTATTTCTCATTAAGCACCACAATTGCACCCCAGTATCAGCGGTAAATTGGGCTACCCCAAATTACTGCAGCTGCCTCGCTAGGTACAGTGGAGAGGGAGAAACCGATTCAGTGGGAGTATCAGGAAGGACAATCTCTGAGCCTGGAGAGGAGGAATTCCCAGGGAAAACAGATGCCATTCCATACTTCATTAATCACCAGCCAGGATGACAGCTACAATAAATTGGAAAGGCAGGAACCCTGATTCGGTCTCCATCAGCCTCCCTCCTCCTTTTTTCTCCTCTTCTTCTTTTACACACCTTCCTCTGTCTTCATCAGTCGTACTTTTCCCCACCTCAGTCCCACCTCTGTCCATTTTCTTTGTCCACTCCCACACCCACCTTGTCATTGCTCGTCCGTACTCTACGTTCAACCACAACACCTTGTCCACCTCCTGAATCTCATAGAGGACTTTTTCTTCCCCAAATGGCACAGGTCCACTGCAACTATATATTTTTTAACAACGTCAGTAATTAGGGATGCACCGATACGATACCAGTATCGGGTATCGGGTCCGATACTGTGCTCATGTACTCGTACACGCAAAACGGCTCCGACACAACGGCACCGATACCACTTTACGGCAGCGTGAAGTTAACCTCTCGTCACCATCTTTAGGGTCCTATCGCACGCCCTCACGCTCCCCTCAGGCCGTGCGCGCCGGCCCTCACTTTCATTGCGCCACGGGGTTTTGCTTGCACCCTCTGACTTGCGCGTGCGTTAGACTCCTTGGTCCGTGTTTGAAGACGGGTCGAGTGGGTTGCAGACATTGCCGCAGACCCCTGGCGCCTTTTACGTGGGCCGAGCCCCGCCCTGGGGGCACGATGCGGTTGGGGCGCACTAAGGACAGTCCACCTCGGTGCCGCTTTGGCCACGGCCCTGGGAAGCACCTTCGCCCCGAGCCTTTCCAAGCCGACCTAGAGCCGGTCGTGGCGCACCGCCTCTAATGCGCGACTCCCGGGCCTGCCGTGTGTCGCTCACACCCTCCATCTGGCTGTTAACGAGGGTCTTTTGGCACAGAGAAGTACTCGTATTGGTGCTCGGTATCGGCGAGTACCCAAATGTAAGTACTTGTACTTGTACTTTGTAAAAAAGTGGTATCGGTGCATCCCTAGCTGGGACGATTCACGACAACGGACGCTATAATCTGAAAGTGAAAGCATCTGCTCTGTAAGGAGTCAGCTCAGAGTAGGAGGTGTCATATTTCACACACACACACACGGGACGAGAGAGTTGACAGACACAGATTTGGTGTGGAAGCGAAAAGCAAACAACCCATATTTGGCAATATTTCAGATTTAAACCTAATGCTATAAAGGAAACCACAACGTTAATGAGGCAATCTCTGCGAGGAGGATGGAGCGGTCACAGCCGGTGTGTGCGGCGCAGCGGCGCCAGGTAGACCCCTGCGGCCCTGCAGCAAAAAGCTGGACCGGAGAGGCCAGACACACAGCCACCCGACGGTATAGATCAAAGTAGGCGCGCTACACATATTGACCGTCGTCTTTTGTTGTAAAATGTCCGGTGTAATCAGTAACACCGATGTTGTCACAAGTTTATTAATTGATTAATTGTCACATCCCTAATCCCCTCCCTGTTTCATCTCCCCTTCTGACCCTCACCTGTAACAAAGATACACAGAAAGTGTCGGCTGTTTGATGGATTAAGTCAGGGCTTTTGAGAGATCCGTGAACCAGAGCTCCTTCATCATCCAGAGATCATTACTCTACCCAGGACACTGCATCATCCAAGTGTAGTTAGTGGTGGTATTGATGCTGATGTTGAGGAAAATAGATCCAGACTGATACAGCTATGGAGGACCACAAGAGTTACAGAAATAGTAATAAAGCATTTAATTGATTAATAACTAATTGTTAAAATAAAAATGCCAGGTGACAGCCAATCAGAGAGCCTGTTAAATCCCATGTGGCTCATTTGCATTCTATTGCCTCCTTTTACTAGAGCAAAACCGTAAGTGTCACGGAAAGGCTAAATGACTCAGCAGATCCAATAGCTAATGGGTTTAGCAAAAGCAGCAGGGAAATTCTAATGCAAATGGGAAAGGAAGTTTCTCTTTTGAATGCCTGATTAATCAATTTGTGAATCCAGTTATTTATTTCTCTTTTTAAACTGCATTTTCAAATAGATTTTTAAATTCCATCATTTATGTATTTTGCACTTATTGACTGTTTTATGGTGTTTTTGTAAATCTCTTTGTAATAAAAACTATTTATTGATGGATAAGTATTTCATTTGTAAATTCTCTTTATAATTCTTCTTTTAATTGCCCATTAAAATGTCAAATAATTAATTACATTTATTCATAGATTAATAAATACATTTGTACACAACTTTATTAACGCCTATTGACTCTTGTGGTCCTCCATATACATCGGCATGCATTTTGGAATGCATTAATGCACTATAGTGCACTTATGCATCTGGTAATGATGTTTAAGATTAAGTTTGGATCATGATTTGATTTATATTAATACAGAATCAGATATCAACTGATTAAAAGAGGGGAAAAACATGTTATTAGCCTACACAAAAATGTTAAAAACTTAATGGCCTCAATTAAGTGCACGCTATGCAGATACGATATGCCAGTTCTAGATAGATTACCAGCAAAAGCTCAATATTTCTGTCATTTAACATACCAAATTGTTTGGATTTGGCCAATTTAAGGGTTTACTATTTCATTCTTGCATTTTCTTTGATTTGTAATGCAATTATGACAAGCCACGGTTTATATTCATGTCTCTTGTTCTGTCACATTCCATGCTGTGGTAAATTACATGATGACAGAGGTTTCCCTCAAGCTCTGAATGCCACTCAGCAGAGGAGGCGGGAAGCGTGGCGCTCAGAAAATGGGGTTATAGTTTTGTAATGAGCCCATAATGTATCAATTACCCGCTGACATGTTCTCTCCATCCTGACAACGGATGACGGAAGCATGTGATGTGCCATTATTCCACGGTCTTCTCGGGGTCACTGCGAGTTAATTAACAAAACAAATGGTTAATTATATGGTCCGTTTACCCCTGAAATGGGGATGTGTTGATGAAGGGCTCCGGCAAGGTGTTTAAAATGTTTTTGATGAATGTGCCATTTTGATTTCACTGTGAAAAGATCAAACTGTCACAAAATGGCAAATTCATTTCAATGAAATTAAATTAATTTTAACTGAAAAGTGTGTGTGTGCATGAATGCGTGTGGATTTTTCCATTTGTGTACAGTGTCATGCAGGGCTGCAACTAGCAATTATTTACAGTCATCAGTTCATAAGCTGAATGCTCAATCAATGGTTTAGTTGATAAAAGAGAAAATAGAGATAAATCCCCACCACAAAATTCCAAGGTGATGTCTTCAAAGTGTTGGCTTTATTCGTCCAAACCCAAATATATTCAATTTACTGTGATATAAAAGACAGCAAAGGAGCAAATCTGCACATTACAGAAACTAAAATTAGCTTTTTATTGGCATCTTTGTTTGAAAGGAAATACATTTATAACAAATTTGTCATTATCAATCAACTAATTGACTAATCAACAAACCATTTTAGCACAAATCTCATGTATAGAAATGAGGGCGAATTTAACCTGATAATAACGCGTTAACACAAATTCGTTTTAACGCCACTAAAATTTCTTTAACGCATTAAAGCAACTTGCGATTCTTAGGTTGTAGCGGGCTCAGTTTTAAAGCTAGTGAAGATACGGCATCATATGAGACTAGAAAACTTAAGGAATCCATTGGTCCATGTCATACTATTTTGTCGGAAGGAGGCTAAATAATGCTCCAAACTTGAGCTTAATTTTGGTGAAAAAACTGTCATGGCCATTTTCAAAGGGGTCCCTTGACCTCTGACCTCAAGATATGTGAATGAAAATGGGTTCTCTGGGTACCCACGAGTCTCCCCTTTACAGACATGCCCACTTTATGATAATCACATGCAGTTTGGGGCAAGTCATAGTCAAGTCAACACACTGACACACTGACAGCTGTTGTTGCCTGTTGGGCTGCAGTTTGCCATGTTATGATTTGAGCATATTTTTGTTATGCTAAATGCAGTACCTGTGAGGGTTTCTGGACAATATTTGTCATCGTTTTGTGTTGTTAATTGATTTCCAATAATAAATATATACATATATTTGCATAAAGCAAGCATATTTGTCCACTCCCATGTTAATAAGAGTGTTAAATACTTGATAAATCTCCCTTTAAGGTACATTTTGAACATGTGATTAATTTGCGATTAACTATTTGAATCGATTGACAGCCCTAATAGAAATATTTACCATTTTGGATTCCCACTTACAGTATTATCTCAGTCTACATTTTGTTGTTCAGAAAAGCGCTACAGAAATAGAAGCGTTTGGTGTATCTGGACTGGGCACTAGGCCATGTTGTGTTTGAGTGTGTGTGCTCACACGCAAAGACTAATACTTGGTATGAGTAATGCTCCTGCCAGCGCCGCACTGTTTCTGTTCATCTGTCTGTCTGTTCACTTCACTCCTCAGATGTATGTGTCAGGCGGTCGTCAACAGGTGTCAGCCCATTAAATAACTATTTGGCCCGCTGAATAGATTCTTGCAGTGGAGCACTCATCCTCTGAAAAAAATAAATAGCATGATTACCTGCTTCTGACATCTGGAATCGTGTCTGCGTCTAAATAACTGTATGGCCCCTAAACTCATTCAATCAACATTTCCCTAAAGCTCCACACAAACCGAATTCTGTCCATTCAACGACTGGCTGTAGTCACAGACAGTTGAAATATTCTTCAATTGAGACAGATCTGCAAGTAGTCAGCGCCGTGATTACGATTCAAAAGTAGTCATAAGCTGTTGTGAATGAGTATAGAGTTGTCATTTTGCCCTGTCTGCTAAGGGAAAAAACAATTTCCTCTGCTGGTAGTCGGATTTCCGGCAGCAAAGACAGACAGCTTGTTCAGTGGCTGACCTATTCTTCCTTTTCTCTGTATGATCTTCATTACTGCATAAACTGTAGCAGGATTGACGCGGCATGTATTAATGCAATTGGCAAGCCCACGAGTAAAGTCAAGAGGGAAATCACAGAAGGCTTTTCTCGTTTTTCATCTTCATCTCATCTCATCTGATCGTTCCAATACATGGCCATCTGGAATGAAGCTAAGTGGTGAGTGAGAGTGGTGTGAAAATGGTTGGCAAACGCTGCTTTATTTCATCTATGTATCATAACAACGGCATGTATATACGCGGTCCTCGGTCTTCCTGTTTCCCTTTTTGAATGACCAATACAGACTACCGCCGCCTGCTGGTGTGGAGAGTTATTTCAGCTCACGCAGGCGCAGAACGTACGTGCTAACTGGCCGTCAGCTGTAGTCTTTGCGGTGTGTTCAAAATGCAACTTGTCGGCCAAGATGAAGAAGACTGGAGGCGTTTTAAGATGGGACGAATTGTCGCATAAACTATTTGATTTTTTATAATTAACGACTATTCGAAAAATTGAAAATCATAACCCATCCCTACTATGCAGCATATAGCCAAAGTAATTGACTGAGTCGGAAGCTGCAAGCACAGTGTCACCAACAACAACACTAAAACCTGGGGACCTTTTCAATGTTATCTTTGACCCAAACAGTATGGATTCCCTTTTTCCTAAATGGAGTGACAGCTTGTTATCTGTCATCCACCTGCTGACATTAAGAAGTTCAGCACTCAGTGTACTTTCAACTATGCTTTTATCACCGGGTGACCTTCTTCTCTGAGCTGGACACATCCAACAAAACACAGAACAGGAAGCGGAGGGGACGCCACGGGAACAGACCGGAAAGTTGATGAACAGCCTTCACAACTGACAGGGACTGTTTGTAGAAGCAGACACGTGCACATACTGTTAATAATGGATATGCTAGCGGATATATCCGCAAACCATCACACACAAACACAAACTCTTCTGCAGCCCCTCATCCCATTCATTTTTCCACTTCACCGTTCACCAAAAAAAAAAGAAAATCGAAGGAAGACATGGCTTGAGAGAATTAGACAGTTGGGAAATCAATGTTCTGTCCCTGAAGTCCTGAGAAAAGAAGGGGCCGTGGCTGTAGTAAGTGGGTGAAAGAGAGGGCTTGTCATTTTTTAGATGTTTAATTCATTTCCCAGGTCCTTGAGGCTGAAGGCTGCGGGATTTAGAGGAAGGGCAGTAGTGAGGGAGGGAGGGAATGAAGGAAGGTGAACAAAAGCCCTGGTGAGGTTTGTAAAATGCTTCCCATCTACTTTAGATGTACCAAACTTCTGCAGGGTATGGGTGTGTAAGAGCTGCGTACAATGCTCCGCACTTTTCAATCAAATAAAATGTTCTCTTCCTTGTTGGAAAAAGTCAACTTAAAAAGTAAAAGTAGTTTGTTTTCAATGGAATGAAATACCAATTTAATTCACAATGTTTTGATATCAGCTTTTTAGGTAAGCTTAAAACAATTGCAAGCTCAAATGTTTAACTAAGATTACACCTACTGTTCACTATCCACCAGCTGTTTACTCTTGACTCTTAACTTACAGAACACTTGACATGTATATAGACCTTTTATTTTATTTCTCATTTTATTGCTGGTCATTGGTGCTTTTTATATAATATTCATATATATACACACCAATTTTATCACCACTTGTGTACATGGCAGTTCTATTTCTTGCCTTTATTTTTCCAGCTTTATTATCCTTGTCCCTAGCTGTTTCAAATTCCTTGTATCTATTTACTCGGCAAATAAAGCTGAAAGACTTTTTTAAGGCCACTCAGAATGAAATTTAAGACCAACTTTACAATGACTAAAATTGAAGTAAAACACAACATCAATTACTAGAGGTGGGAATGTGCAGAGGCCCCATAACACGATATTATCACAATACGTGTTATGGTTTAGTTAATTCTATTTTATGTATATATTATATATCCTGCTTTTTCCCCACAAAGATCATAAAACCTTAATCTTTTGTGAATATGAAATATGGGGTTCATATAAAACACAGTACCTTGTATCTATCCGACTCTTACCCCTTCACTTGATGTGCCTGATTTAAGTACAAGGACTTCCAATTAATGATCAACCAATACTTTCACATATCATTGTGTCTCACATAATGACATAAGTGAAGCTCCAGTCCACTAATTCTTTTTGATTAGACATTGAAAGCAAGTGGGTTAATTGATTATGTAGCGTTCTGAAGGAAACACCTAAAATACAGCCACACTGTGTGGATGCGGATCAATAAGCAATCTACATATAGATGAAGGTATAGCAATAAACATGGCCATTTTTCTCTCCCTTCCACATTGCTGTACATCAATTCCCCTCACAAGGACCCGTCATTCCCAAAGATGGGACGAGACCCTCAGCTTCATAGAGTCCTCCCTTGTTCTCCTCCGGGAGGCTGAGTGACTGGTACTGTGAGTGTTATGAATGGACTGAGAAATTGGAAGTAAATAAAAGCTGTGTGCATGCCGTACCTCTGCTCGGTAACCCTGCGGAGCGGAGGGTGGATGCCCGTGGAGCTGAAATATGGAGCTGTCAAGGAGAGGCACAAAGCAGCAGAGAGAGGACACTGTGACCCAGCCGGGGAGTGTGGCAGAGACGTGGCTGAATTGGTTGTAGACTGCCTTATGCCTAATTTATCTGTTCTTCTATCCCACTCTGAATTAAACCGTACAGCTTGATCACTTTCTGGAACAAACAAGCCACCATGACTGAACAAATAAAGATAGGAATGCCACTCCGTCAACAGGAGACCCAAGAAAAGGATGTCCACACTTTTTAATTGAGAAGTGAACTCTGGGAAGTGAAGTGCCAAACAACTGACTGCACCCCCCCCCCCCCCCCCCCCCCCCCTTCCCTTCAACGAGTAGTGAAGTTAACATAATAAGCTCAGCTGTGCTCCTCCTATACCAAATACACCTGAAACTGAACCTGTCAATTATGCACTGACTATATGTCCTCACATTCAACTTTCTCCTGTTCCCAAACTTCACTGTGAGCCGGCACTCTCACAAAAAATAATATTTGGGAAGAGGTAATGAGATTTGCCTACTTGAACTACTACACTTGAGTTGTCCTTATAAACTATTCTGAAGAATGACGTGGTATTATTGTATAGAGGCCCCTGAAGACAAAACTCATACTAAAGGCGGTGCAGTTTGTTTGTGATGTGAAAGCAACCGCAGAAATTTATGAGAGCAGATATGTGATTTTGGCATGATTCCAAAAGCTAAACTACGAATAAATCCACATGCTGGTCGTGAAATCTGTTCAGTAAATTATCTTAAAAATGATCTGTATAAGGCCATGTATATATTTATGCAAATCAACACGTAGCAGGTGAGCAGCCAACACCTTCACTTAGCTGATTACACACCAGACAAAGGATGTTTTGTATGGGTTTTGCTTCTGTAAAGGCATTTTGAAGCACCAAACAGATCGAAAGCAGCATTAGTGGTTGTTACGACAATTATCATAAACACTCCCCATGTTACCTTTAATGATAGTGTCGGGACTCGCTTCACACATAAATAAAAAAAAATCCCATTTTCAAGTTGGCACGCTCTGAGCCGATTTTCGAACATAAGCCAGTGCTGGTGATTTAGAATGGATGCTGAGAGGAGCAGCTTCACTGTGTTTAATTCATCTCCTAATCACAGTAATGGTCTAATCAATGTATCGAACCATTGGAATCAGGTAATGACACAGTCCTCTCCAGTGCAACCAGCACAGGGATTAATCAACACTGAGGCAATGATTTGCACGGGTGTGTGTGTATGTGTCTGTGTGTGTGAGTGGTGAAACTGCCTAACAACGTGATATAGTGGGAATATCCATATGCTTCTTCACTGCCTACTAGCAAACGCCTGTTTGCAGGTTGAATAATTATTCTTGTGAAAAATTGCAGAGGACGTTGACATTCAGAAATCTGAATTAGAGGAGGCGAGACTTATGGAGCAGGAGGAGTTATCAGCAGTGCTGAATGGCCAATAATGAAACGAAAGCGTAACCGCTGTTTGTGTGCATTTGAGCGTCTGTGGAGGAGTAAAGTACATGATTGTGTCAGCTACGTGAATATGTGTAATAATGCCTGCATGCGTGAGTGTGTGTGTGTGTGTGTGTGTGTGTGTGTGTGTGTGTGTGTGTGTGTGTGTGTGTGTGTGAGGAGTAGGTGGCTGAGGGGCACGTTGTGGCCAGGCGATAACAGCGATGAATGGCCCCGCCAAGTATCTAATGAAGCATTAGTGACAGACTGAGGGAGGACACTCTTCGCCTCCTCTGCAGCCGATGCACTCGTTCACATTTTTCATCCGGTGTGCGGAGGGACCGGACTGAAGATAAAGGGATGAAGCAGAGGTGTGGAGAGCGGCGTGGAGGAGACGCTTTTGACGAGCTCTTGCTCGGCGGAGTGTCAGCTCAGCGAAAGCGTGAAAAGGCGGGCGAAAATTTTGGCATCTCATTTATTACGTTCGTTAGCGAGGAGCGTTCGCTGAATATGCAAAATCCAGGATGTCTCTGTATATATCAGGAGTGCACATAAGAATGGAGGTTATTGAAAAAAAAGCATGTGAGGATGTTACCAACTGGTACAGCAGTAATGAAACACGGGAGATAGGTACAGATAGGTACAGTATGAGTGGGGAAGTGGGAGGGGAGCGCTGAGTTTCTCCATTCATTCTCCTCCTCCTCCTCCTCCTCCTCCTCCTCCTCCTCCTTCTCCTCCTCCTCCATCAAATCAAACAATGGTAGGACTGGGGTCTCACCTGCCCCTGTAATCTATCGGGAAGGTATGATGCAACTGCCAGTATCCAGAGCATCCTAACCTTAGAATAACTATGTGGTATGTAGGGCTGCACAATTTTTCAAATATTAATCGTGATCACGATTTTGGCTTCCCACAACTAATTGAATATGATTGCTTGCGATATTGACATTTAAAATGCGCATTCTGCTGACAGAAAACTGTGCAGCATATCAAATCAATCGCTTCCTAAACTAACAGCCAGCCACCAGCCGGTGATTGAGATGTTTTGGTTTCACTTTTGGGTATTGATATTATCTATAAAACCAATGTGTTTATGATTTAAATGAGAGCATAGAATTGTTTATCTAGCTCTAAATGTTGCTAATTTTGCTCTCAAAGTGCACCAGATTGAAGCATTTAACTTTAATATGAATATTCCTGTATTTTTTCATATTGTATACTGTATATAGCAAATAAAAAAATCATTTCCAACATTGTGCAGCCTTAAATGTACATTAGCAAGAATGTAGCACAGCAAGGAAGTGAAAACAGTGCTCTGTTTATTTTAATATGAAAGTGCAATAAAAATGTTAAAATCTAAAATGCTAAAATCAATGAATAATCGTGATATCAATATTGATCAAAAATAATCGTGATTATCATTTTGGCCATAATCGTGCAGCCGTAATGGTATGGCAGCATCTCAGCCGGATATAACTTCTGGACAAACTGCATCAAAGATATTAGGCTAAGAGCGATCATCCCTCGCTGAAATTTGCACCATTAGGCTACAGAAAATGTCAAAGTAGTTACTGTCATGTCATGTAATGTCATGACAGTAACTACTTTACAATGACCTTTTAACTTCCTGACTTGGTTTAAAGGTCCAGTGTGTAGGATCTGGCAGTGAGGTGAGGTGAGGAGATTGCAACCAACTAAAGCCACTCTTGTGCCAAGCGTGTTGAAGAGCTACAGTGGCCGAGACGTAAACGTGAATGGCCCTTTCAAGAGCCTTTTGGAGTAGAGCCAGTGCGTCGAGTGTGTGTGTGTGTGTGTGTGTGTGTGTATGTGGGAAGTGAGTGGTGAAGTAAGAGAGGGAGACAGCGGCGGTGATGGGAGCGAGTAACGTTATCGCTTCCGGCCCAAGCAGGAAAGTTAACAATAAATCCTAAATGGTACACACTGGTCCTTTAAAACACTGAAAAGTATTAGAACTCCGACAGCAATGATCTGCAACAGCACTTACCCCAAAGGCTGTTCACATCCCCTTAACACTAAACCACCAATGTGCTTTTATTATTCTTGTCCATAAGACTCTGTAATAAATATGTGATGTCCTCAGGTGTGTGTTTTGTTTTATGTGACTTCAAAGCAAATTCCTGTCATCTCTACTGACATGGCAATGAAGTATTACATCTTTAATCTTGCAATCTAGTGTTGAAGTACAGGAAATCAAAGAAGCCCAATGCGAAAGTACTACAGATAAGATATCATTCACTTCTCCAGCTCTTTTACCTAGTTGCTTCCTGTAGCTGGGTCTTGCATGAAGTCTAAAAAACACTTTTGTGAAGGGTTTTTAAGTAAAAGTGCAGTTCTTCAAACATAATTTCAGCAGTTAAGTGCTTCTTTTCCATCATGCTCTCAGCTTGTTGCTGACGCTATAAAGGTGTTATATGGTAGCCTTTTTGCAAACCAATTTCTGCACCCTAACAATTTGTGCATTTACGAGTGCAATTATATTCCCCTAATGACCAAAACGTACATTAAAACAAGAATTACCACGGTTGTATACCTCCGCCAACTTATCAAGTTGCAGGTTACAACCATGTCTGTCCAAAATGTCATCACTTCATCATTTTATCCGCGTAGACATTCATGCGAAATTGTCATAATTAGCATGTGAATTCTTGAGTTATGGCTAAAAAAGTGTTTTGTGAGGTCACAGTGGCCTTGACCTTTGACCACCAAAATCTAAGTGGACGTTTGTGAGAGAAATTTGCTCAAGGCGTTTTCTCAAGTCAAAGCATGTTTATTTATATTGCAAATTCTATACTCCATTACTATATATACTCCACCACTGACAGGCAGTTACTGTTTACCGTGATGACGCTGCCACCTTGTGGTTTCCCGGCACCGCCCTTGCGATATGCGCTTACATGAGCAAGTTGCAGTATTTTTTTCATCATGTTATACAGCCTCCAAAATAATATCAATGTTTAAAAAAAATTCTGTTGTTCCCCTTTAAACTATGTCCCCACATCACTTTTCCTGAGCGTTTAATATTGACGTGGATGGGTTTACATTGTAGTTAATGGAAAGCCCGGTGTGCCTCATACCGGCGCTAAAGGGTGCCGGTATTGAACACCGATGGCCGTGACAAAGCGTCAGGTATTTGACGCCCTGGGAATGAGAACGGGCTGGCAGGGCAGTATCAGAGTGCTACTTTATTATTGACATATTTGCATTTTTTTCATCTTTTGGTGCCGAGACCAAACAGTGGAGGTTGCCAGTGACGTGGGAAAAATTGTGATGAAACCAATTGAGACATATTTCTAAAAATCTAGGGCACAAAGTGTGACAAACATCGCTGCTGGTATGGCTTCACAAGCAAGGGGTAAAGCCAGATATAATTTGTCTTTTTAAACTGCATAATGTCTCTGAATAAAACATACTGCATTACTTATTAAAAGTACTGTAGCCTAATGGCAGATTAATGGCAGTATATATGGAACTGCACGAAATCCATTACAGCTGACTTTTCCTCATTCACATCAAAATGTATCACTGCATTTATCAAATACATGACATCCCTCATATACAGCATACATAAATATCCTTCTTATAGTATTATGCACTTAGCTGCAAAGCTCTTTTTCATTATACAGAGTATCTCATGTCCAAGAGGCAACAACAAGACCTTTAGCGAAGGCCATAAACCAGGGGTCAGCAACCTTTACTATCAAAAGAGCCATTTCAGGCCAAACATTTTTTTTTTTTTTTTAAATCTGTCTGGAGCCGCAAAACATTTGAGCATTGTGATGAAGGTAACAGTTTATAGTCTAAATATATAGTATATAAGTCTAATGCTGTGAGGCTCAAAAAGCAAATGTACTACGGAGTATTAGGGCCACATTGAGGGAAAAAAACATCTGAGATTTCCAGGATAAAGTCATAATATTACGGAAAAAAGTCCCAACTTTATGGGGGAAAAAATCTTAATATTATGAGAATAAAGTCATAATATTATGAGAAAAAAGTAATAAGTTTACAAGAAAAAAGTCATAATTAACGAGAATAAAGTCATAACTTTAAGAGATAAAAAGTCATAATATTACGAGAATAAAGACATAAGTTTACGAGAAAAAAAGAAAATAACACGTAAAATTACTTTGACTTTATTCTCATAATACGACTTTTTTTCTCGTAAACCTATGACTTTATTTCTCTTTATTCTAAAAAAATGTTGTTCCTCAATGTGGTCCTAATACTCCGTCGTACCATTGACCTATAACAATGATAAATAAAAATGAAAATGTAAACAAAATAGAGTTATTCATTTCCATTTTTATAAATCCACAGGGAGCCACTGGAGAGGAGATAAAGAGCCTCGTGGATCCAGAGCATCAGGTTACAGATCCCTGCCATAAACCAACAAACATGGCAGCAAGTTATTAAGAGTGTGAATATTACACCAACAGCTTAATGCAGCCAAAGAAGGAATATAAGATACAACAACAGCTGATCACACACACAGCCACAGCAGGCCACAGGGCAAGCAGAGAGAAGAAGGTGTGTTTGAGTCACCACTTACTTGTTTCTAAAGAGGGAGACACATGGATGGAGATGTAGACAACCCTAATTAGTTGCTAAAGGACGTTAGCTGATAACACGAGCAACACTAGTAAACTTAGCTAACTAACTAACTCTCCTGGTTGCTAACGTTACAGCTCTGTTGCCTGGCGACCCCCTCCCGTCACACCTGACCTCATACCGCAGCATGACGTAGACACACGTGATTGGTTAAAAACGTACTTGTTTGTTAATTGAAGGCTAATTTCATTGGTTCCTCTTGCTGCACACGTCACGATTGCTTCTTCCGCCAAGTGCAATACCCCGTTTCACCACCACACGAACTGAATGACATTCATTGGTATCCAGGGGGGCGCTGTTTTACCAACAATGTAGAGTAGGAACCTAATGAAAAATGGGGACGTTATGGTCGTGGAAATGCAATAAAAAAAATTACTCATGTTGCAAAGAAAATTTAAAAAAACATATATTTTTTTCAAGATTGTTTTCATATATGAAATTTACAGTTCATACTTAGAGAAGTTTATAAACAAATTTTTAAGTAATGAGCTTAGAAACGAACAAAGACACAAAACAAGATATGAAATACAAAACAAATGTTTTTTCATTTATTTTTTTATATGTGCATAATTTTTTATTCATTATTTATTATTATTATTATTATTATTATTGTGTGGTACACGTATGAATGAATGTGTGGAGGTTATGTTTTTAACTTACGGACCGTACAGGAGTAGCACTCCAAATTTCGTTGTATGGTTTTAATGATACAATGACATAAAGGCATTCTATTCTGTTCTATTCTATTCTATTCTATATACACAAAGAAAACATCAGCATTAGAAATTATAAAAAAAAAAAAAATTTAAAAAAAAAAATTTAATTTTTTTTTTTAAAAATAAACATGGGGCAGAGCTATAACAACTAGGTTGGATGCTGTATTCAAGTTTGTACATTAAATTAATTTACATTGTATTTATGTACACATACATTTCCATATCTACTCTACACATACATTTATATAGACATATAAACATACACATATGGTCATACATACACATACACATATAGATTAATAAACCCACAATATATATATATGTATATATACATACACACATACACACATATACAAAAAACTTATCTAATTAAAACTTTTTATTATGCTTCATGAAACTGACAATAGGCATTATTTCTTTGTAGAAATTTCATGTAAGAAATGTCAATATTAACACCAGCATTGATGTGTTTCATCACAGTACAGTCATATCATTTAGTTCACTGCTCAAAAAACACATTCGAGAGTGCAGTATCGCTTTAATAATGCTTTCCAGGAAGTCCTGGGTACACATATTAAAAACAAACAATAAAACAATGGTGTTTTTATCCCTGCACTACTCAGGTCGTTTTGCTACCTTAACTGTAATGCTTTATTAAATTTACCTTTCTTTCATGCTGAATTGGTCATCTGTGAAAAACAAAAACAAAATTGGTCTGCTCCTGGAGCTGAACAGGTCATTTTGGGCATCACTTCACTTGAGCATCTTTTTTTTTACTGCTAGCTGCTGATTTGTAGCCAAAGGAGAGAAATAAAAACAAATTCAGAAGATTTTATTTTGCTTTTCTTTTTTTTTACCTCTAATCTTAAAATACTAACCAAAAATATTGCCAGGATGTCCCGTCTTTAAGTGCAGTATTGTTCACTCTGATGCACACGGCGTGGATACGTACATGCAGGAGTTTGAGAGAAAAGCAAAATGACGCATATATAGCCTAAGAAAAGGTCCCAACATATAATATGTGAAAAGATACAGCAAGTCAGATTGAAATGATCGCCACTTTTGAAAATGTCACCTTTCAAGAGCTCAGGGTGTCATGTGTGCTTTGGAGTGTCTCCTCCCCTCACAATTCAGTCCACATTAGTCTCAAAGATGTGACCGGGCTCCTCAGCACAAAAGACCTTTGGATTCGTCAAAGAAGTCAGAGCAAAGTGCAGACTTTGAATTTTTTGAATTTTTTTGCTGAGGGGCAGGGATTTTGTTCAGCTCTATGATAAATCACATGGACAGACCTCATTATGCATATACATTCACATTACTTACATTCCTGTTTACATTACAGTTTATCTACCACAAATAAAACTTTATATATATATATATATATATATATATATGACACTAATTTCTTTAGCACACGTCATGTTACCTTGTTGCTAAGGAGGTTAAATAATATTCCAAACTTTATTACCCTAAATTTTGGTGAAGAAAAACTGTCATGGCCATTTTCAAAGGGGTCCCTTGACCTCTGACCTCAAGATATGTGAACGTAAATGGGTTCTATGGGTACCCACGAGTCTCCCCTTTACAGGCATGCCCATTTTATGATAATCACATGCAGTTTGGGGCAAGTCATAGTCAAGTCAGCACACTGACACACTGACAGCTGTTGTTACCTGTTGGGCTTCAATTTGACATGTTATGATTTCAGCATATTTTTTTATGCTAAATGCAGTACCTATGAGAGTTTCTGGACAATATCTGTAATTTGTTTGTGTTGTTAATAGATTTCCAATAATAAATATATGCATACATTTGCATAAAGCAAGCACATTTGCCCACTCGCATGTCAATAAGAGTATTAAATAATTGACAAATCTCCCTTTAAGGTGCATTTTGAATTTTGATTAATTTGCGATTAATTGCAATTAATCATGGACAATTATGCGATTAATCATGATTAAATAATTTAATCAATTGACAGCCCTACAATACATATTCTTTATTTTATATATGTTATATTTGATCCCTATAGTTTAATTTTTGCACTATTTGCACTATGTCTCGTTACCAACGACTGCTTCTCTGTATTTGTTGTGCATATAACAATAAACAACTTGCAACTTGTTTTTGCTGACATAATTGCATCTAAATGTAATTGATTATATCTGGCTAATTGTGTCCGGTGTTAACCCCTGACCTCTTATGATCAATTGGACCCAGTTCATGAACTCGGGGTTCGTAGTACTCTCTACCTAAGCACTTCACACGGATAGATGGATTCACTCGAGATGGAGTCTTTAACAGATGGAGAGTCTTTTTTCTCCTTTTTCCTACAACCTCCTCTCTTGCTGCCCACTTCTCACCTCCTCAGCTTCTCCTCCAGAACTGCAGACCAGTCAGTTGAAATGAGTAACGGCTGGCCGTTTCTGCTAGATCGACATACGTTACCGGACCATCCATCAAGCTGCTGACAGCGCTCCGATGCTTTCTCCAGAGGAAGAGCCTATATGCACGACACACAAGCTCAACTGCAACAACACCCAGAAAAACCTCTCAAAATCACCCATCAGGCATTTTGAGTTCCCTTACCCAGCATTAAGCTGGCAGGGTTGGGACTGAGGGAGGGAGAGAGCTGGAGAAAAGGCTGTAAGGCAAACTGGAACAGCGCAGGGACGGCTAAAGCTGAAGCTGTAGTGTATTCTCTGTTGATGTTGTTATGCCAAGGAATCAAATGAGATCTGTACGGTGTCCTCCACCTGAGATAATCTCAATGTTTCCCTCTCAGTTGGTTCAGAAGGTTCAGCTCAGAGGACAGCAGGATAGCCAGGCGTCAGCACACTACGGCCCTTGTCCGAAAGCTCAGTGGCTGCAGATGTTATACCAGGTCAATTATTCTACCTCACATCCTTGCCAACTATTTTAGCAATGCTTGGCAGGAGAGATATGTCTCTCCTACTGACTCCTTCTCCCTCTTTCACATATTCACTAATCTGCAGAGCTCCCACAGGCTTTCTTTTCATCACTCTTTTAATCTCTGCCCCCGGGCACTTTCACCAATTGTATAGGCTACGACCGGGTGGGACAACTTAGGGAGAGGTATTTCGGTTCAACAACCTGCGCTTTATCAAGCTCCTTCTCTTAATTTCTCTGCTTCCTACTCGATATAATACATCATATATACCACCGCCCAGGGGGCCCAAAGCAAATGTATCTATATGGATCATCCGGCGCCCACCTCCGTGCTTCTCTAACCCTTGAATCATTCATTAAGTGTGGTGGGTTTCATGTATAGGGATATGTTACAGTTGCTTGAGAGACACATCTCAAAGTAGTTATTGAGTATATAGGCGCCAGCGGGTGGTGGGGGCGCCAAATCCGAAGATACTGTAAGTATAACATATGGTATATAACAATTTAATACTTACCATAAATTGAGGTGCTCATCAGAATCAACCAGGAAAAAGTGGGAAATTGTTTGTACTGCTACATTTATATTGAAACTTTTTACTGGACCTTTCATCCATTAATCTTGAGGACGACAGGAGGCCGAGACATCATCAATAAATCACAAATTAATAGAGTTCTAGTGTGTGACACATTTCTCCATATTGTCCAGGTATAACACATATGTTCGGCTTCAAAACCACAGCAAGTCTCTGAAATACGTCATCCTATTTGACGGCCAAAAAGAAATGAAATTTCATTGTTAACAGGCTGAACAGGTGGGTAAAAGGATATTAGTTCCTTCATTTTTCCCACAGTGCTCTGACTCACCACCATCATAATCACTCCTGATATGAAACACTCACTTTGACGCCATTAAGTAACAATAAAACAGGAGGGGAGAGACGTGTTTTGATTGATGCTACTGCAAGTCTTGCGTCACTTTAAAAAAAAAATTAAAAAAAATAAGGGTTATTATAATATAAGGATTCATGTTGAGATGAATTACGGAGCTCCAGTCGTTTTCAAATCTGTGTGGAAATTGCTTTTGTGTGCTAGAGAACACTTTTTCCCTTCTGGTCCTGTTCCCTTTCGGTCTCTTAAAGGGCTTCGTAAGACACCTGCTAGGTCGTGGATAGCCGTCTCTTACTCCCGCCTTTCATGTGAGATCCTGGAGATAGAATTAGCATTTCATGTCTGTGTTAATCCAAAACTGTCTTCAAGTAACTATAGCTGTATTGTTTAATGTAGCTTTTATTCCAGTCTTGCTTGAGTGAATAACTTGATGTGTTACCCACCATTCCTTTTCCAAACAGCAGTTTTATTGTGCAGTGTTGGTGATGAATGATGTTAATAAATGTCTCTATTGTAGTTCTATTTTGCCTTTTGTCTCCTGTTTCGCTTTGTTTATTCAGCTCCTTAATGTTGGCTCTTTTACTGTTGCCCTTTGTTCTGCCGTAGGTATTCTTTCATTCTTCTATTTTGTCTGTTCAAACCAGATGGATTTCTTTCTATTTTTATTATGCATCAGTTTTTCTCATTGTTTCTCTTCTGTGTTAATCGTTGAGGTTTGACTCTTCTCCCTTTTCATTTAGAAAGTGATTTGGTAGGGGAGGCTACTCAGCCTTGCGGTCGTCTCACTACTGCACGCTGTGATAAAAGTGTAATGGGAACACTTACATCTGTTTGCCGACGGGTTGAGTTGCAGCCCGTTCTCATTCCCAGTGTGTCAAATACTGACGCTTTCTATTAACTACAATGTAAACCCATCCTCCATAGTTTAAAGGCCCTGACAAACTAAGCCGACGGTTGGCTGTCGGACAGTTTGGGACCGTCGGTGAGCGTCTGTCGGCCTATAGTTTTTGAGGTGTGTCCCGATTGTCAGTGTACTGTTTAGTTGTAAAATTAGTTTGTGACCCGGCCGCCATGTTGAGATCAGTTGAGGAAATACCAAACACCGCCAACCAGCCGGAGAAAACTTTCTAATTTTACAGCTAAACAGTACACTACAAGATGTTTCTGAAAATAATTGAGGCAAGAAATAGGCATTACAGTAACAGAATATTGATTCATATTTGATCAGCGCTGCCTAGTTTGACCGTTTGATCGGAGATGCGAGTGATTGAGAGCTGCCTCCGTTGAATGAACAGCCAATAGGAACGCTCTCTCTCTGAAATGACCTGTGATTGGCCAAAGTCTCCCATCACGGGCTAGATTTTTTAAAGCCTGAAAACAGAGCCATGAGGAGGTGCAGAAGTCTCTCAGAAGACTTAAATTACAATATACTGAAAGGTTATTATGGAATTTTTGCCCAAATGCTAATGCTAGGGTTTGAGTGAAAACATATATTAAGATACAGAATTATACATAAGGCCAAAACAACTTAGCTCAAATCATGTGTTTACATAATAAATAATACATCCTCATTAGTGTGAGATACAAGAAATGTATAGAGTAAAACATACTGTAGCTGCTTAATATCATCATGATGTATCAGTACATAACTTATTTATATACTCTATACAAATACACAGACCCAGAATATGTGACGTATAGATAATTCATGGGGCTACAGCATCGAAGTGTTGCAGCATATGCAGCATATAAGAGTGTTGGGGGGGATTTTGTCGGCAACCTGCTCTCTCACCCTCCTGCAGAAACAGGAGATTGTTTCTAGCAGAAAGAGCCCAACGTTTTAGAAAGGAGGGGGATAATCCCTCTCCATGTCATTTAAATGATGTATCGGCCACTCCGGCACATTATTGATTTGACTTAAAGCCTAAAGAGATGTATGCTATAATAGTAAGCAGAGGGATTCCCATTGGGCTGCGTTTGATAGACAGAATCTTGGCAGTGCCTTAGAGTATATAAAGTACAGAAGACAGTAATCACAGTTGTAGGGAGATCATTATTTGGTCCACCTGTTATTTAATTATCTGCAGGATTTCTTTAAGGGCCAGAAAACTGTAATATTCTGTGGACTCACAAAGTAGGAAGAAAGCGAAGGGTTTCTATTTTTCCTATGTATGGTGGATTAACCCACTGGGGGGGCCATGGGGCAAAAATGAGCTGTGGCAAACTGTTCATACCACTCTCTGTGCATTGCCAATGTACCCTGTCACGTTCAAGTACTCATCAAATCATAGACTGCATATAAGAAGTGGACGTAGTCACCGTGACGTCACCCATTGGTTTGTGGGCTGCCGTTTTGAAGCGTTGAGTTTGGCATTGTGGCCGTTGCCATCTTGTTTTTTTTGGAACCAGAAGTGACACGAGAGGGTGAAGCTAAGTACAATTGAACGCTGAAGAAGACATTTTTGGAAGAGTTACAACTACAATTATTACAACAACTTTCATGAACTGAAAACACAGTGTGAAAGGGTTAAAGGAATAGTCTGTAACATTTAGGGGGGGTCTATTGGCAGAAATGGAATATAATATTAATAAGTATGTATTCTTTAGTATATATCATCTGAAAATAAGAGTTGTTGTGTTTTCGTTACCTTAGAATGAGCCGTTTATATCAACATATGGAGTGGGTTCACGGAGCCGGCCAACATGTTTCTACAGTAGCCCAGAACGGACAAACCAAACACTGATTCTAGAGAGGGCCATTTGCGTTTTTGCATTTTTAGTTTTTGTGTCGGCCACCATAGTTCTCCTACACGCTTGGCACATGGGAGAAGTTTCAGCTGGTTGCAATCTGCAACCTCACCGCTAAATGCTGCCAAATCCTACACACTGCACCTTTAAAGTTCTAAGACAAAAACACAGACAACTCCAGACCAGACAAAGCCGTGGTAGCAACCTGTCAATCACAAGGTAGCCACACCCTAAAGCATACCCTGCTTTATGGTCTATTTGACTCTAAATGGGACCATAATTTACTAAATAAACATCATGCTGTATTGAAGAAGACTTGAAACTAGCGATAGGGACCATAAACTCATGTTTACAATGTTTACTGAGGTAATAAATCAAGTGAGAAGTAGGGTCATTTTCTCATAGACTTCTATACAATCAGACTTCTGTTTGCAACCAGAGGAGTCGCCCCCTGCTGGCTGTTAGAAAGAACGCAAGTTTAAGGCACTTCCACATTGGCTTCACTTTTCAGACCCGGAGGTTGCCGCCTGCATCAAATACTGTTCACACAGGGGACTGTATTTGGAAGCAACCTGTACTCCTTTGCTGGAATACTACCTGCCTCCAGGTTGGCTGTGTCAATTAGTTTGTGCTTATTTGATTAGACACACTTTGATTTGGGGAATATGAGCCATGTCAACAAAAACATCCATCCATTCTATCCATCCATCCATTTTCTGCTGGTAGTGCAGACGTGCTTCTACTGAGCCCCGTCTTCCAGCTCTTCCTGGGGGATCTCAAGGCGCTCCCAGGCCAGCTGTGATATGTAATCCCTCTAGTGTATTAGTTTGACCTGTGGTCTTCTACTAGTTGGAAACCAGCTGAACTACGTTATACAAAAAAAAGCAGAAATGCAATACCGAGGCAACCATACCAGACACCCTTCGCCTCGAGATTCTGTGCATGAAAATCACTACACTCACCTCTTAACATTGTATTTGAACAAAACTACCAACCCTACTTTTAAGTATTCAGTCCGTGTTTCTGGTGGTGCCTCAGGCTGGGTGGTCCTGGAGACCCGCCAGTATAATCAAGAAACTCTTATTCTTTTATTTCCCCACTATCAGATCCTGGAGGAACAAACCTGGCCCCCGTCGCTGCGCATTATTTAAAAGTTATTACTGCTCTTAAAACCTAATTAGTTGTCGAAAAAGTTGTCTTTGGTTCTTTAGAGGATTAAGGAAACCCACGGCGAGTTGTCTGTTTGTCACCCCCTAAATGAACCTAAAAGCACAGCGTGGGTGTAATTGACTGGAGGTGTTGAAGAACTGCCGAGCTGAAAGCTCCCATTCTAATGCAGGGGGGCTATTTGGAGCTGCGGCGGCAGCAGCAAAATGCGTCCTTGGAGACCGAGAGTGTGTGTGTTTGTCGTATAGACCAGCATCACAAACACCCCTTTGCGAGCCTGACAGGTGAGACGTGAGATTAATGGTGTCTTTTTACTATCAGAGAAAGCCACTGAAGGCCGTGGCGATTGGCAGAGAGACTCAAGGTCATATAGTTCTTTTACATGTCAAAGGTGAGATGAGGCTCGGGATATAAAGTGAATAGCAATTCTAAATCAACTTTGAACTACAGTGCACTCTGAACAACTGTAAGTTACTGTAAATGTGCATTACGGCAGATAACGGCATTAGAGGTCAACGAACTTATCTTCAGGAGTGATGATAGTGCAAAGAATCCATCTTATGTTGTAAATTTTGACCTGACCGTAACAAAGTCAGTCTACACTGCTGTAAAAAAAGATACAGTGCAAAGTGGGCAGCAGTGTAAGGCCCTGTCTATACAGATATTTTTAAAAATATTAGGGTTAGGGTTAGGGTTAGGGGTTAGGGTTAGGGTTAGGGGTTAGGGTTAGGGTTAGGGGTTAGGGTTAGGGTTAGGGTTAGGGGTTAGGGTTAGGGTTAGGGGTTAGGGTTAGGGTTAGGGGGTTAGGGTTAGGGTTAGGGTTAGGGTTGTTAGGGTGGTTGGGGTTAGGGGTTAGGGTTAGGGTGGTTAGGGTTAGGGTTAGGGTTAGGGTTAGGGTTAGGGTTGTTAGGGTTCTATGCCAGAGATTCGCACGCCAAGTTCACACCAGAGGGGCGAATTATTTAGTTTTCTTTCCTGGGAGTTAAAGGTAAAATCAAAAGTTTAACATTCAAATGCTGTTGCAGTGTCATTATTATTTTGTTATTTTCACTCTATTAAAGTCACCAGAATGCAGGAAACAAAGTCTCTGTAACTCAACCCCCGCTTTGGTTTTGAAATCCTCCCTTTTTTAAGGTCTCAAGGTTGGCAAGTATGGCTAGAAACAATAACAAATCCTATTTGTTATCCTATCGGATTTGTTTTTACGTTTTGTTAGCAATGCTCGAAGTAATTACTACTTTACATTTGAAAACAGTTACAGAAGGGCTGCGGACATAAACCTCAATGACCTCCCTTTCATCATTTATGCATGTAAAGAGACAGTTGATAACAGCAGAGTGATGACAGGAATCCCAGCCCCCCACAAACAATAACTATTATCGAACTGACTGTAATGAAGCCGAAGGACAGGGAGTGAGAAGAGTGGCAGCAAAATTCTTTGACCCTTAAAGCAGCAGTGGGTAGAAATGGAGCAAATATGATTAAAAAAAAAAATTGTATAAAATGGTCACTATATCCTGACAGTAGCGCATGAGACATGTAATCTGAAAAAAAAAAAAATCATGTGCCTCTGTGTCCTCCGGTGCTCCTAATGGCATCTGTAAGATTTCACAGGCCGAAGGAAAACAAACAATCAGAGCCGAGCTGGTGCCTTGCCGTCTCTGAGCAGCTGTCAATCACTCACAAACTCTGATCAAACAGTCAAACTAGGCAGCGCTGATCAAATATGAATCAATATTCTGTTACTGTAATGCCTATTTCTCACCAAAAATGTTTTCAGAATCATCTTGTAGTGTACTGTTTAGCTGTAAAATGAGAAAGTTTGTGACCCGGCAGCCATGTTGAGATCAGTTGAGGAAATACCAAGCACCGCCCACCCGCCGGAGCAAACTTTCTCATTTTACAGCTTAACAGTACACTACAAGATGATTCTGAAAACATTTGAGGACAGAAATAGGCATTACAGTAACAGAATGCTAAGTATCAGTATATGAAAGTATCAGTGCTGCCTAGTTTGACCGTTTGATCAGAGTGATTGACAGCTGCCTCCATTGAATGAACAGCCAATAGAAACGCTCTCTCTCTCTCTGAAATGACCTGTGATTGGCCAAAGTCTCCCATCACGGCTAAAAAAAAATGTAAAGCCTTAAAACAGAGCCAAGAGGAAGAGCAGAAGTCTAGTTTTCTCTCAGAACACTTGAATTACAATATGCTGAAAGGTTATTATGGAGTTTTTGCCCAATGATGCCAAAAACTTTCTGCCTACTGCAGGTTTAACTTGTGATCTCACTTGTGGTGACATAAATATTACGGCTAGTCATTATTGCGTTCGAGTGTGGATGAAGATATTTTGTAAAACAAAGGTAGTGTTTTTTAAACGCCTGAGAAAATATGTGTTTTTAAATATATGTATATCCGTGTAGACTGGGTCTTACACCTACACCTCACAGCTCACAGCACCAGGGTCTATTCTCAGCTCCTGCCTTGCTGTATAGAGTTTGCATGTCGTCCTGCTGTTCAGAATTCCTTGATGTGCTTCGCCTCACTATCCTCCCAAGATGAAAAGACAGCCTTGAAATTGCCCATAGGTATGAATGTGAGTGTGAGTGATGGTCTGTCTACCTGTATTAGCCCTGTGACGGATGCCTGACCTGTCCAGGGAGTTCATTTGGCTTCATCCCCATTGGGTGCTTTGGCTGCACCTCGTTCCCGGAGAGAAATACGTAAGTAGATAGATAGATAGACAGACAAATACATACATACATACATGCATACATACATGCATGTAAAATGACATAACAAATAGGCTACATTTTATATTCAAAGTTTCTTAGATGATATATATTGCTCTATGCATACGCTTTCTAACTTGTGGGGAATCAGGGTCACATGTCACAAAATCAGAATGATAGCATCCTCGTCTAAGGAAGGTATTTGCTGCTGGGCAGCACCAAAGCAACAAAAGATATTAAGCTCCAACATCTGTTACCATCTTCTCCACTGAGAAAATTAAACTCTAAAAACAGCGCTATGATTGTATCATAGCTGTTGTTCCCTTTCCAATTTTTTCTGAATCCTTTGTGTTTTATCTGAAATTAAACTACAAGATGTTTTATCCTCCCTGTACATCCCATTGAGACTTCAAGCTGCTGTTTTATGAAAACACTGGCACTGTGCCCTTCAAAGCCCAGCTGAACTGAGACAACCTGAGAGACAGCCCGAGTCAACAGCCAACTCCCGTCAGATTCCCCGCCGCCCTGAAAACCCAGCCCCGTGCCAGGGGAATAATGGCTGTGGGCTTTGGCTGTTAGCAAAGGCCTCTCTGGAGGTGTGAAGGCCATAGATCCTGCAGCTGATGAGCACATGGGTGTCAGGAGGAGGCAGTTCCTGGGATTTATACGCCGGCTGCCTGGCAGATGAGGGCAGGCTTAGACTGGGTGAGGACAACAGCGTTGATTTAGATATCCCAAGTGTTTGTTCCATAGAAATAGAACAGGAGTAGAGTGGACGCTGAACTGTTTGCCGTGGTCGTTCGACTAGGTCAAAAGAAAATGTCGATTGTTTTTAGTTATTGGTGACAACACAGGTCAGTGGCTCCGTAAAGTGTGTCACACGTCGCTAAACCGGCCGCAGAGGCAGTCCATGAGGTAGTCCATGAGGTAGTCACATGGTCACAGAGCCGGATCAGTGTAAAAGGGACAGCCGGCATGGCGGGACTACACGTGCACACGCACTAGACGCCAACGCCGTCAGGTTTATGCTCCCCATGGTGTCCCCGGCGCGAGGGTGCACCGGCATGAGTGAGTCCACGACCTGCCGCAAGTCAGTTTATACTTTTAACTTTATACCTTTAACCGTTCTCTTGCATCCATGGCAACGATACACATAAAAATGGCCGCCGCTCTGACCATCCTGCTACGTTGATTTGAATGGGAATGTCCATTCTACTCATATTCTATTTCTATGGTTTGTTCTCACTGGTTCAAGATGTGAGTCACGTGTCTTTCCACCTGGACAGACCTGACTATCGTAATCAAAGATGATACACCTACAGAGTCTCATACTTATGTGGATCTTCCATTCCATTACACGTACTACCATTTACAACTGCAATAAAATACAGTATATTACGACATTTATCTGTATTCTGAGTGAGGTACATAATCTTAACTTTCTTGTTAACACTGCCCTGTTTTAGTCGTGTTTGCAATCATTTCATGTACAACGTATCCTCTTATGGTTCGTATAATATCTTATAAAAAGTTTTGTTTTTTTCGTGTGTTTTCCTATGAATGTCGAGCGATCAGTGCGCCTGCAAATGCCCCTGCAGTGTTTAGACAAAAAAAAATACTTGGTTAGGTTAAGGAAAAGATTGCGGTTTGGATTAAAATAACTACGGAGGCGGCGTTACTGAAGTACGGAAGTTACGTGACTAATAAGTCAACGTTGACTTCTGGTTTAGCGTGGGACACTAATCAAAGTCTGGTGTTTTCAGACCAACCCATCCAACCCGATGTAAGTCCAATATTCACTCTCTTTTTAGCTCTGTTTTTGGTCTCCACCAACTCCTGACCACCAAATCTGGTTCTTTAGCTGCTAAAAGTGTTTTCCAGTTAGTTGCTAACTTTCGCTGTCTGCCATTTGGTGCTGGGCAGGTAGCCTGCATTTGTTTTTTTGAGCTGCTTGCTATGGCGGGCTGATGAGAGCAGTGAGAGTCAATCAAAACAGTAAAGTTACGGGCCAGAAAAACAAAACAATCAGCTGGAAGACGCTAATCTCCATGGAGCCGAGGGGGTCAGATAATAACTCTCTGAGTTCATCTCTACAAAGGACCCCTTTTGCATACAAGTTATCCTGAGATCCATTTTCAATATAAAAATATTGACTACAGCTGCTGATTGGTTGTTTTCTTCCGGTCTGTGAAATCTTGCAGATGCCGTTAAGAGCACCGGAGGACACTGAGGCACATGTTTTTTTTTCAGAATACCTGTCTCATGCACTACTGTCAGGATATAGTGACATAAAAATAACTTTTTTTAATCATATTTGCTCCATTTCTACACACTGCTGTAAATACAAACATGGAAAAGAAAATACACTTTAAGACATTAAGTTTTTGATTTCATGTACTTGCACTCGGGAGCTCAAAAATCTGTGACCCCTCACAGATGAGAGGCTAAACTGGTTCAATGGTTCTGGCTCAGAGCCAGTTTCTTCTCTGACAGACAGCGAGGCGGTGAGGAACAGACACAAACACTCTCTGTGTTTTAGAGAGCCCTCACGAGGATGCTCAAGATATTTTTAAGGTCAGTTGATGGAAGGCCTTGAAAATCAATGTGAGTTGGTTAAATTTCCCCTGGGTGGTGTGGGGGAGTGCTGCTCATCAAGTAAGTAACAACCACAGGGCCCAAATGAATACCGCTGAATTACTTGAAGAAAATGAGAGCTCCTCCGACTGCGCATGCCGCCCAAATGTGGAGCAGTAATGACCACACAGAGGAAAAGTGTGAACCGCGCTCGATCTCTGGGCCTGCCGGGCTTCCGGCTATGAAAGTGAATGAGACGCTGTGTGAGTCAAATGAAGGTCAACGGAGTGAATCCCAAATTCGGCAGCTGCTGAGGCTTAGTTGTTTTAGTATTTTTAAAGAAAATGGCGCCTAATTCACACGTTTCTGCACAAAATGCCAATCAGAGGTGATTATTGGAGAGAAGTACAACAGTTTAAATACTGCAGGTGTTTCTCTTTGGTGTCTCATTCCTTGTTGTCCACCTGGCATCTCTCTTTCTCCCCCCCTTTCCCTTCCTTCCTGTAGTGTCCAGTCTGTACTGGATAAATGAAAGCCCATCAGGAAGATATCAAGATAAACATAAAAGTAGTCTGAGCTTGACAAGAAAATAGGAGTCATCCATCAAAGGGCTTGGCTACTTACACAACATGTCAGGGAACCCCTTGGGTTCTCAGCAAACCACCTCGCTCTCTTAAATTCAGGACACCGAACCGGAACATCACCATCAGAGAGACGGACAACAAGCTGAGAGATAGAAGAGAAAAAAAAAAAGTCTTAGATGTGGTGTTACATTGCTGACCAGTTTGGGGTCCTGCATGAGAGCCGTCGCACCTTTCAGGGTTGAGGATGGTAGAGGAGAAAGTCTTCATCTTCATATCACACCTCTGGAATCTGCATCATCCTTCTTTCTCCAGGTTCCCCCCTGACATATCTGACGTCAGAGTTTGTATTGTTTTTTTAAACCATCAACCTAATGCTCCATTTCGCTTGCAGAGGTGAATGAAAATTGGTAGGCCACATCAGATGTCGTCCGTTCCTTTGTCACAGATAAGCCGATGTTTATACAGTTTTGTCCTCCCGTCCTGATAAACGCCACACGAACGGAACCTTTTGCACTTCTTAATCTCACTTTTTTTACTCGGTTATAAATCATCCTTTGTACTGTAACAAAGCTTCCATGTGCTTCACACTGTCGGTCATGGAAAAAAAGAAACAATTGGCCACAAATCAATTCAAGGGCAATGACACAAATCAATTAAGAGGGTAATGATGCAGTATATTAGGTTTGGCTACCTGTGAATCCAGTGTTATATGAGGAGGACGACTTTGCCACGAGTCACATTTATTAATCATTTCCTTCAACGCAGTCAATAGTTCATTACGAGGAAGATGCATTAAGGCGGTCACACTGTGGACAGGATGAGCACGTAGCTTCAGTTAACCAGAGATGAGCTTCACTTCCTGATTAGATTAGGTTTCAGACAGAGCAGGTAAAGTGCAGCACAGACAGTGTCTGTAGCCGCTGCTCTGGGCTGCTTTAAATAAGCTTCATCTGTATGGGGCTGTCACCAGTTCCTAGGAAACAAATCACATCTGGCCGTGAATTAAAAATACCTCCAAATGAATTATTTTAGTGCTGATGACAGTGTCTGGCAAAAACAAAGAAACATAAACTCTGAAACAAAGTTTGTGTTATGAGCATACCTGCTGAGTCCAACGATGAATATACTGCATAATATTAATGATGTAATGTATTTTTTTTTGCACATAAAACTGCACAAAATAAAGCATAGGAAAGCATAGGAATAGAGTGCTACAGGAATGAGTCCTAAAACACGGAAATTAGTTAACATTTTAGCACTTTCGGTTCCCTCGTCTGGAGGTCAGTGAGTTTTCTGAATTGGTTTTCAGTTAGATGCCAGAAATAAGGTAGCACCAGCTTACGAGATTTTAATGTTTTGTTCTACGACATAAAGTACTTCAGTAAATATCCCACTGGTGAATTTGGAAGCTTTTATGTGTCTTAAAAAAGACGGTTGCTAACAAGTGGCTAAATGAGACTACAAAACGTCATCACGCCGACTCGTCCGTCTTTACAGCCTCGTTATGTATAATCACGCTCATGCGACCGTTGTGTAGTTTGTTTATAACCTAACGTTAGCTTTTTACTTATGGCGATTGCATTCGCACTAAAAGTGGTGTTCATTTGTGGAGATTATCTTAATGAACAAAACGTGTAAGTACCATAAACGTTTGTTTGCTGCAGAGTTCATTTTCTGCAATAATCCAAAAGCCAATGGAGAAATCCCATTGGCTTTTTGTCGAGGGAACCCAGGGCGATGCTAACTTCCTGGTTGCCCAACAAAAATACGTCATCCCTGGAGCACTCTATGGGGACATAAATGGGAATCAAGACCATGCTAGCACCTTGGTTAAACTGTACTTACGCACAGCGGTGCTTTGAGCTAATGCTGACGTCAACATGCTAACATGCCCCTCAGTGACAACAGCCAGTTAAGCCTGTTAGCATGCTAACATTTGCTAATTAGCACTAAACACAAAGTATAGGTGAGGCTGGTGAGATGGTGCCATGCCATTGTTCAGACGGCCAATTATTCCGAAACCCCTGTAGTCTGAAAAATGCCCAGAAAGCCCTTTAACCCCGAAAAGAAGCACATGGCTATTTATTATGCAAAATTACTTTCCTGGGCACAAGGCATGACCCATGATCTAGTCTCACTCCTCATGCCTAAACCTTGATGTCATTCTGCATAATAATTAGCCATGTGCTTCTGTTTGTTACATGGAGAGTGTGTATTTTCGGACTAGAGTACTACCTTGAGAGCAGAAACCTATTAGGGCAGGAACTATGGCCCAGGAAAAAAAAATGACACCTGGTTAATGGGTTCAAAATGCAGATATGCAATACCTGAATATCTAAAGAGGTTTATTTGTTTTCTGGAAAAGTTTTTGTGGTTAGAAAAGGTCAATAAACTCAGCATAAAATAACAGTATATCAGCATTTAATCTAATGCCTCTAAGGAAATCCCTTGCATGACATGTATTTATTTGGTTCATTTCTATGTCTCTCTGGGGCAAAGTGTTGTGCAGATAAAGCGTTTGAGAAATGCAAGAGAGGGCCGCTTCTCTAATTGGACTGCCTAAGGTTACAAATCCTGTGACAGACAGGTCAGGATAATGAGCGCCAATAGAAAGACGAGACAGTCGTAAGGTCATTCACATCGTGACTCTTTGGCACCGGACAAAAGGCTTCTGCCACTGGCAGGAAAGGATCTTGGCAGAGACACACAGTCACCTTTTGACCTCCGCTCTGTTCAGCTCTCGACTGTGAAGCGCTCCTCATCTTACCAATAAATACGCACTTAAAGCTATGTTAGGTAACACCTAGATCAGTCACATCTGGCATCGTAACGCACCCTGAGCCCTGATGATAATGAAATTGCCTTCAGCTGACACGGAGCAGCAATCCCGCTACCGGTCATGTGAAGATAACCTGGCTTGGTGCCACGTTTAGCCCAGCACATCACACAGGGCTGAGAAAAAAAAACCTACGTAGGGTTTGCTGGCTGAGCACATGTTTGAGTGTAGCCCCCCCCCCCCCCCCCCCCCACCAATCCTCCAAGTACAGCGTGATAATCCTAAAAGCACAGCAAAGACCCACAGCACCATTCATCACTGCCAGGTTGTAGGCCACAACCCATTAGTTAGAAAGCGTTCGCCCTTCCACACCAATACTCACCACTGAGAAGTTACAGCACAAGCAGCGGGCTATACTGTAGTAGTCAAACTGCTGTGTTTGAGGGTGCACGACCTGCAAACAATGGTACAAAAGGGGGCAGGGGTAGCGTGCTGCTTTCTCTACTTCCAATCTGGTAAAAAAAAAAAAAATCACAATAAAAGCTTGAGCTTTTCTGCAGCATCCAAATCATTGATCACATCCTGCCAGAAGAAACAATTGATTATAGAAGCAGGCCATGCATTCATGTGTAATTAAATATCCAACATAATCAGTTAAGAGGCAGGTAGAATTAATTATGGCCAATTAATCAACCCGTCTCCTTATTTGTCCGTTTGCAACAAAACAGATTTTGGCGCGTAAGCTCAATTCAGGCAGCCAAGCAAATGAGATATGCTGTCGACACGAAAAAAAAAAAAAGCCGGCGTAGAAAGAATGAAGATGTATGGCTTCTATTAGCTGTTGTGATTTTCGGTAATATATCAAACAAAAAAAAGAAAAAGCGTGGCACTTTAAATAAAGAGGGGGTCAAAGGTGGTATTGTGTAACTACAGCGATCATTAAATGAGGTGGAAACTGCTTTTTTTTTTCTTCTTGGCTGTGTGGGCAGTGATCCGAGTGTCGCCCAGAAAATATTTATTAAATAATTGGTGGGGGGGGGGGGTGAGACTCGCATTGCCCTCTTTTCCGCTTAGTATCAGTTCAGCTCTTTTCTCCTCTTTTCGCCATAATTAATTATCTTCAGTTAATTGGGTGGAAAAAGAGGGTGATTGAGACTGAAGCAGCGTGTTGGGATCAGGAGGAATCTTGAGGTCTGTCAACTGTAACTGTGCTGATTAAAACAAACCCGACCAATTATGGAGAGTAAAATGACTCCAATGCTAAAAACTAATTTGCTGACATTGTCTCATGCAATCCTGGTAAGCAAACATATATATTCTAATGCTAATTCAAACAGCTGAACAGTGATTTCTGAATGGCTCCGGCTCCGTATTGCGTAATGCTACGTTCACACTACGAGCGACAAAAGCAACAAAACAGCCAGCATCGCCAGCTACATTGTCGGTATGTCGTTGTTGAAGTGTTGCTCAAGCGCTTGTTGACGTAGTTACACTGAATTCACACCAGAGCAGCGGCGAACTGCCATGCAATGTCTATGAAAAGCTGCGGTGGCCAATCCCGAGCTCAGCGAGCTGTGGGTATTGTTTCACAATCTTGTAGCGTGTGGTGAATCTACCTTGGATGGTTACGACCAGTGGTTTATCTCCGGGTCTGAGAAGTGAAGCCAATGCTGATGTGCCTTAAACTTGCATTATTTCTAATAGCCAGCAGGGGGCGACTCCTCTGGTTGCAAAAATAAGTCTGATTGTATAGAAGTCTATGAGAAAATGAGCCTACTTCTCACTTGATTTATTACCTCAGTAAACATTGTAAACATGAGTTTATGGTCTCAATCGCTAGTTTCAAGTCTTCTTCAATACAGCATGATGTTCATTTAGTAAATTATGGTCCCATTTAAGAGTCAAATAGAACATAAAGCAGGGTATGCTTTAGGGCGAGGCTACCTTGTGATTGACAGGTCGCTACCACAACGTTGTCCGGTCTGGGAGTTGTTAGTGTTTTCGTCGTAGAACTTTAACCCTTTCACAGTGTGTTTTCAGTTCATGACAGTTAATTATAACCTTTTTGATTGCCTAAAAATGTCGTTCGGTTGTACTTGGCTCCACCCTCTTGTGTCACTTCTGGTTGCAAAAACACAACATGGCGACAGCCAAATACCAAGATGGCGACGGCCAAAATGCCGAACTCAAAGCTTCAAAACCGTAGTCCACAAACCAATGGGTGGCGTCATGGTGACTACATCAACTTCTTATATTCAGTACATGGTTAGGACATTATGGCTAACAATCAAAATCCTCCATTCAGAATATGAATGGGATTTTCAATCACCGTTGAGTTCTATGAAGAGAAAATGTTACCATGATAGCAGCTCTGTGTGGGTTGTTCATCCAGGCAATACATACAGTGTAAGTGATTACCCATGATGCACTGCTTGCCAACCAATAACCTTCAATTTCAATCATCAGAAGCAAAATAAATCCCAGGATATCACCCAAAGTGAGGGACCGGTGTTAATAAATCATCCAAATGATGTAATTGAATTATGTATTGGCATGTGTGTGTAATTGCATGTCTATCTGTGCATGGCCATAAAGCATGTGGCACATGTGTAATAAAATCTGATTAATCATAATTTACTGTAAATGACACATTCAGGGCTCGTAGTCCCAGAGTGGCGTCAGCATTCTGCATCTGCAATTTTAGGGAATTCTTTAATCATTACAGTTGCTTTCCATTTTAACACCAAATATGTGTCTTTACCAATCTACCACTAACTGATACTGCTGTTAGTCTTACTTTATCTGGATGGCAGACTGTTTGGAACAGAAACATGTGATGTGGCAGCGTGCCAGGACAGATCCTCATTCAGACATTTTCTTTGCATCATACAAGACACATAGGTCAATTCAGATTGACATTTTTTGAGGGTGGGGGGTGAAGGATTAGAGCTGCACCTTGTGAAACAGATTAAAACCTACTTTACTGTGCAGTGGACGGGATATATTTCATACCTGCAGGATTGAAGACTACTTGAAGAACCGGGATATCTGCAAAAAAAATGCACCAAGAGCTGTCCTTTAAGCCTTCAAACATTTGTCTTGAATTTATACAGTATATTAGACAAAAATAGTGGCACCAATATAATCATTAAAGTGTTAAATGATTACATGTGTAGAATTAAGTCATTGGCTCTATGTGGCTTTTATTTATACACTTTACAAACAGTGTACACATGGCCGTTTTCTCCAATTAACAAAGATCTTTTAAATCTCAGCCCCCAACCCTGTGATTAAAAGACAAGCGGCTGGTTGTTTTGGTTGTACAGGCCTTTACTGTTTTGATTCAGTCTAATTATCATTGTTTCCAGATGTAGCAGGAAGCTTTGTTCAGCAAAAAAATTCACTGTACGCTTCCTGCCCAGCGCCAAACAGACAGACAAAGATAGCAACTAGCTGGTGAACTCAGCTAAAGAGACAGATATTTCCCTCAGGCGTTGGTGGAGACCAAAACAGAGCTCAAAAGGAGAGTAAATATTGGACCCATAGGCTAAGAAGTGGGCGTAGTCACCGTGACGTCACCCATTGGTTTGTGGACTGCCGTTCTGAAGCCTTGAGTTTGGCATTTTGGCTATCGCCATCTTGTTTTTTTGCCACCAGAAGTGACACGAGAGGATGGAGCTAAGTACGACCAAACGCTGAATAAGACATCTTTAGGCGACCAAAATGTTACAATTAACTTTCGTGAACTGAAAAACACACTGTGAAAGGGTTAAAGTTCTAAGACAAAAATATGGACAACTCCCAGCCCGGACAACACTGTGGTAGTGACCTGTCAATCACAAGGTAGCCACACCCTAAAGCATTCCCTGCTTTATCTTCTATTTGACTCTAAATGGGACCATAATTTACTAAATGAACATCATGCTGTATTGAAGAAGACTTGAAACTAGCGATTGAGACCATAAACTCATGTTTCCAATGTTTACTGAGGTAATAAATCAAGTGAGAGGTAGCCTCATTTTCTCATAGACTTCTATACAATCAGACTTATTTTTGCAACCAGAGGAGTCGCCCCCTGCTGGCTATTAGAAAGAATGCAAGTTTAAGGCACTTCAGCATTGGCTTCACTTCTCAGACCCGGAGGTAGCCCACTGATTGGACTTTAATTCTCCACGTCGACTAAAACGTGACTCCAACTGCTAAAGTTGCCTCCTTTTCTGCAGGATGTGTAAATAAGCCACTGTTTGCTAATATGTTCATTCAACTTATACGGTATAATTGTGACGGTGTTTGCAGTTTGTTGTCTTGCCTCCAAGTGGCCAATAAATAATAATAATAATATTCAATGCAGCTTTAAAATGTTGAGATTTCTCTCTTGATATCAGTGGGCTCATTATTACTACTAGCATCACTTACACAGATTAAACCGATAGCACTGACAAGGAAACTGTCTCCAGACCCCTGAAACACAGAAATTAGTTAGATTAGTTGGAATATGAGTAATGATTCAATTCCCTTCCGGAAAATCTTGTGTTTACTCAGCAAGTGCACAGAGTAAGGCTTCATTTTATAGCCCACATCCATTCTACTTAGCCTAGAATTATTATGAAAAAGAAATGAGGCTCTGATGCTTTGACCAGCGGTGGTCCACTAAATCTATATATTAGACTCAGCTCACCCACTAGACCAATTCAGACACTTTCGCCATGCGTTTCCATTACATGTAATTGCATCACTGTAGTCCATTATTAATTTCTAAGTGCCATATAATTGCAGAGTTTTAAACCTCTTATTTCCCAGGCATTTTGTTTTTCCCTCATAACTACTTCGTGAGATGCCATAATTATTTTGTAGGTGCTCCATAATGATAACATTATATTTACGGGCTAAAATCAAAAGCATTACCCAGAAATCGAATCAATGTTTGTGCATTCAAAAGCTTTTATTCCATTCTCAGTCATTTTGCTCTCAACAAACAACGTTCCCACGTGGACCCGCATTTATTTTATGGGTATTGACGCACGTTTGGCAGAAAAACACAGAAGTGGCCTCAGCGCAATTAAGCCGAGCACAGCGAGGATTGTCTTCAGCCACTGACAGGATTAGTTATAAGGACCTGAAGGGACACGATAGGAAGGTGGACAAAGTAACTCATTCCTCATGGTGATGCCCCTTTAATTTATTCAGTGCTACAGTGGTGAGGCTGAGGAGATGAGCCGTATTCCTCCTCAGGTTTCTGAGCAAACGATGAAGTGTCTCGGGTAGCGGATATGAAAACACTGTTCAACAAAGTCGTCTTTGTACAGATACTGGGAGTCAGCCATACGTTAACTCCGACTGTTCTCAATTTGTAACTGTGGCACCACATGACTCGATACTGTAGGGGAAAATTGTGAGTGAATACTGTAATTAAGAATATAATATATCGTATTTTGCTCCCTGAGTCCCAGTTGTTGTTACTGGTACTACTATCAAATGAACACACAAGGCTGGAGGACCCAACGTCTGCAGGCAGGAGATGATGGGATTTTGAGTAAGTGCTGCAATTGTAGACCATTTGTTATGTGTTGTGTGTACACTGTGAGGCCAGGCGGTAGATTTAGAACAGCATCCATTCGGGGTTTACCTTGAGCTCCTGATTCAATTTTTCCACGTTTGTCACGTGAGATGAACACAGAATTAAAAACAGGTCCGTCGTTGGTTGCCGGGCCAGATTTACGGCGCCATTTACACTTGCTGGCTTTTCAAGTGACAGGGACACGTTTGCGAAAATGGATTATGGGGGGAAATTACATGGGGAAGGAAAGTCCTATTCAGCGGTTTCCACATCTTCAGCTCAGCTCGCATCGTGGAAGTGATGTAGCGGACGACAGAGAGGGATCAGCTCGACGAGGGAAAATGGAAAAGAAAGCAAACCTCAACGCAAGGGACAGCCAGCCCCTCCTCCTCTTCTTCACCTCCCTTTACATGTGCACATTTGTTCTGCAAGGCTCCCAGCTCAAGGGGAGATCAATACTTACTTTAGTTGAGCATTCAACCATCCTTAGGAGTACAAACTTCATTTGATTATCAGGGTATCATTACAACAGTGTGGCTCCTTTCATCCTCAATTACTCCCACAGAGTAAGAGGTTCATTTTTTGTTCTTTTGTCTCTCGCTACCTTTATCTCTGTTTGTATTGTGCTTAATAGGCTGAGAAAACATTTTGAACGGCGTTTAAAGTATCTCACCGTGGTCAGATGTCTTTGTAAAAGGAAGGAAATGGGGCAATGAGCCAGCAGGCTTCCGACGCTTTTGATTTTTTGGCTTGCCAATCAGCGAAGCTGAAACCGTAAATCCAGGCTGCAGGTTTGTAAAAGCAAGCCAGACATACAGCAAGTATTTTACTTTACAGATTCCGAATGCTTTTAAAGGTGCAGTGTGTAGGATTTGGTGGCATCTAGCGTTGAGGTTGCAGATTGCAACCAAATGAAACTTCTCCCAAGTGCCAAGTGTGTAGAAGAACTGCGGTGGCTGACGCAAAAATGTGAAAACGCAAATGGCCCTATCTAGAGGCAGTGTTTGGTCTGACTGTTCTGGGCTACTCTAGAAACATGGCGGTGGGCTCTGTGAAGAGGAGCCGCTCCCTATGTAGATATAAACGGCTCATTCTAAGGCAACGAAAACTCAACGATTTGGATTTTCAGGTGATTACACAATAAAGAAAACACACTGATTAATATTGTCTTCCATTTCTGTCAATAGATCCCCCGCAACACACTGTGCCTTTAAAGGGGACATATTATATAATGCTTTTGTGCTTTTCCCCTTTCCGTTAGTTTGTTATATAGTTTTTTGTGCATGTAAAAGGTCTGCAAAGTTACAAAGCCCACGCCAAAGGGAGTTATTCTCCCTCACAGAAACACTGCTCCTGAACTGCCTAAAACGCCTTGCTTGAAGTCCCGTCTTTTCTTCTGTAACGTGGTGATGTCCAAGTAACACATTTGCAGGAGCTCAAACAGAGTGTTTCAGACAGAGGGTGAAAAGCCGGTATGAGAAAAGTAAAGCGTTTTTTGAATGTTAAAGCTTTTAAACATGTTCAAGTCGAAACCAAAAATACAAGTATGCACCTGAAAATTACCATAATAGGTCCTCTTTAACCAGAGGAACACTCACAGTTTATCAATAAAATACAGAGACAAGAATGGCAGGTGAAAAAGCTCTCCTTTGCGCTTGTCGGTCACAGACACTCCAACAATAGACCCCTTAGGTCTTCCTTCTTTTTTAACATTGCGTCAAAGCTTACCTCCCATTCGCTGAGCTTCATTTTGTCAAGTCTCGCTGACGCTGGCGGGTCAGAAGTCAGGGAGTGCTCCAAAAGTAGCTCCACGCTGCGATAAGTGTTTTGTTGTTCTGCCGAGTGTTTTCCGCAATCAAATTGGCTTCATTAGACGTTTGCCGCGCAAGCCTGCAATTTGGCATCGGGACTGGATACAAATCCATTCCACTCTAAATAATATTGCTCGTGTGACAGCTCTACGGACGCATCACAATGAATCAGCATTTAATGTTGTTTTGTCAAATAATCAGAAGGCGCCCACGCGCCAAAAAGGCAAACAAAATGATATAGCCCTTTCCTTTCTCTTTCCACCTTGGCCTTGGTTCAGCGTTGCTAGAGAACAAATCACAAAGGGACATGATTACCAGCAGGTCCAACGATTCTCATAGTCGAGTGCAGTGTATCATCAATACAGCCTACACACTCTCCTGGCTCACCAACCATCACCAGCTGCCAAGTCTTTGTAGAGATGCATTCTCCCTTAACAGTTTTTTGGGTTTCCTCCATGAAACTTATTTGTTTATAAAGAAGGAGGTAAAGGGATATAATCAGGTAGAGGTAGACTTTACAAAGTTAAGTCAGCCAACATTTGATGAAGTGAAGTTGGAGGACAAAAGAACTTGGATGAAGAAGCATAAAGGCAGCGAGCAGCTGCTCAAGAGCCATGAAGTACGGTCAAACCAGCACAACTTTTGATGGATCCTTAAAACAAGCCAGCTATTGATTAGACCTTAAAACAAATCTTTTATGTTTGACGATCTTTCATCTCTAAAATCTCTTAAATCGTGTTGAACTGCACTGAATGCTGATGTCAAAATGCATAGAGCATTTAGGGCCGGCCGTAGGACTTCAATCATACAAGAGGTTTGCTGGAAATCAAACTGGCGTAAAGTGGGAGGGAATCTGCTGATTGGACTGCACATTGTACAGCTTCTTGATATTTATTCATGTGATGATATACACTTTGATGATGAACAATCCTTTTTGAAGAGATTACTCTTGAAACTTTCATCACAACAAGTAGCCTAAACACAAAGTTGTCTGGTACAAAAGGAAGACTGTAATTTTCCTCTTTTAAATGAAATGAAAAGTTGAATTCATCAGCAATTAAACCCGCTCTTTCTTAACTGACTTTACCACTTGAAATTATTGATTTTTGAAATAATGGATCCTTGATTTCAGACAAAGGTAGACAAAAGCTGCTTCTCATGTCCAGCCGCCGCATTGATCTCAAATGGCTAAGTTTAGGCATTGACCTTGAATGGTTAAGGTTAGGCATTGACCTCCAAGGGTTAAGGTTAGGCATTGACCTTGAATGGTTAAGGTTAGGCATTGACCTTGAATGGTTAAGGTTAGAATAGGTCTGTGGGCAGTGAGTCTCGTGAGAGTTTCCCCATTACCTTCTAGACACGCCCAGTTATTACTAGTATCAGTAGGTATGATAAGGAAAACTGTAAGATCAGACTGTTATTTTGCTCTAACATAACCAGAATTAACTGCTATCAGCTTCACATTTTCAAAGAGTATGTTTTCACTTTCAACGTTACAAGAGAAAAGGCTTTTAGGATGAAGATTAACTGATGTGTGTATCTGAAGGTAACATTGGGTAAAGTTGGCTGGAGTGTATACTTCCCCACATACAAAGACCAAGACATACACTGTGGAAAGACTGTATGGGATACTAACTACACAGTGAATGAGCTAGTCACGAACTGGGCTAATGTAGGTAGTTGATGGTAGATGTACTGATTGGCCTTGGCAGTAACAACCTGTTACTACTGTAGGCTATGGTGAGATAATTAGCCGGACATGCTAATGATTGCATCTTACATTAGAGCTGAAAACACACACTTAAACCCCTTCTTCACACTTTTGCTCTTGAATTTCTAGCATGTAAAGAAATTCAAAGCTTCTCTGTTGTGCCTAGCTGAGGTGCTAAGCTATGATTGGACAGTCACTGTTTAGAGAAGGGGTTTAGTGAATGGTCAATTCAATACGCTCAGGACATTTGCTCCTATAGCCTTAGTTGATATGGCACTGTATTACCATGGGTGTATTAAGAGAGCTAAGTACAGCGCTGACACTGAATCTTGCTGCCAGTTTGTCCTAGTGGCCACTTACAGTATCGCAACGACAACAAATGGTGGTCCCTGTTCACACGGGCCCACTGGTGAGGCATCATAATACTGGCTGTCGAAGCACTTATTTACGCCTCTCCCAAAATAAAACCTTCCTTAGCCACACTAAGCAACTTGGAGCCCCATGAGCTGTACAAAACTGCTGTAACTATTTAAAACAATAACGGTTTTGCTATGCAATTATCCCCCGGCTAATTTGTTCTCGGAAGGCTAATTGGTCCGGTCTAATGGCGCTCCAAGCTGTCTGAGGTTTTCTCAGTCATTTATTGTTATTAAGCATTAGCATTTACAGTCCAGCTGTGGGGTACAATGTTGTGGCATTTTCAGTTCCATTAATGCACCTCTGGTGAATATTGTCAGGTAAGGGCTTTTTAAAAAGACTTAAACACACTCTCTTGGCCTAGGGTCAAGTTTATTGGTCCACAGCGGGTTTTGGATGGGCCAATGGTTATTCAAAATAAGGTACATCTGATGGTTTAATCCAAATATTTTGTTGACTAAGTTCTGGGTTTACAAGGAAATTACAATAAAGGATGTGGATAGAGTTCTTACAGGAATACAAGCCAGTCAGCCTCTGCAGAAGCCAGTTCACGAGGAGCAAGAGAAAGTGCTATTGAATAATTATTAAAAACAAAATACACAAGACTTTCTTATAAAAGCCCTTTGCAAGGTTTGGAGAACTGCCACATATCTCGCCTACAATTAATCACCCCAAAGTTGCACTGAAGGGTTCAAAACCTTCTTCTTCTTTTAATGTTAGACTACTGGTGGATAAGAAAATATGTAAATGTCAATATGAAGGCTAGCTCGTGCTGGCTGGAGGAAACAATGCAAATCTTTAAATACCCAAGTCCATCCTTCCTAGCTTAGATTTATGAGTCACCGTGATAGATAGTCAATTGTAAGTGAAAAATGGCTTGCTAAGACAAGTGAAAAATATCTAACACAATATGTAAGACAAAGGTATAATCCTTTATGTAAAAAGGAGTTTAAATGACCCCCAACATCTTAAGCAATGGTAAGGCTGTCAATCAATTAAAACGTGATTTATCATGATTTAATTAATCGCACATTTTTTAAATATTCAAAATGTACCTTAAAGGGAGATTTGTCAAGTTTTTAATACTCTTCTCAACATGGGAGAGGACAAATATGCTGCTTTATGCAAATGTATGTATATATTTATTATTGGAAATAAATTAACAACACAAAACATTGGCAAATATTGTCCAGAAACCCTCACAGGTACTGCATTTAGCATAAAAATATGCTTAAATGATAACATGGCAAACTGCAGCCCAACAGGCAACAACAGCTGTCAGTGTGTCAGTGTGCTGACTGGACTATGACCTGCCCAAAACTGCATGTGATTATCATACAGTGGGCATGTCTGTAAAGGGGAGACTCGTGTACCAAAGGCCAAATAATGCCAGGTACACACTACCCGAGAATCAAGCCAATTTTGGTCCTGATATCCTGTGAACCCCGAGGACAGCCGATGACACAGTCACATGGAAAGAATGATAGCCAATTTAGAACCAAGCTGACTGAAGTTGAAGGACAACCACAGCCATCATGGCGGCCGCGGCTAATGCATGAGCTAATGCAAAACGTGAAGCAAGTAGTAGCAACATGGACCTCAGAAATAGAAGACCAACTTGGTGATTAGTGGCAACAACACAAGTGTTTATTTAACGTGTCTCCATGACTTCATCCATCCATCCTTCATGAATCATCAGGACAAAGTAGTGCAAAAGCTAGCATTGCTAATTCTTCCTGCAAGTCGTCCAACATGTTCGTTTACACTGTAGTCACGTTTGATCGCGACAGATTTTACAAGATTTCAGTTTTTTTAGTCGGGACTCTTGCTCATGAATGAATCTGTTTCTGTGTGGTGTGGCTGTTTTGACCAAATCGTTGCTCTCCACACACTATAGGAACAAAACTGTTAAAGGGACTGTTTGTAAGAATCAGAAATTGTTTGTTAACAGCGACACCTGTGGCCGTTAAGTCAACGAAAGTCAGCGTCAGGCTCGCGCTTGCTCGCTCTACATAGACATGAACGAGCATCGCTCAAAACAGTGAGGCGAAACACATCAGCTAAAACCACAACATCACTCTATATTTCACCTGCTTGGCAGTAATGTTAGCTGACCAGACGAAGGTCTCTCCATGAATCAATGCTGATCCTAGTGTTGGCTTTTCCTGCTTCAGCCTCCTGACCGTGGCCGGAGAGAACAGAGGAGACACCGACACTCGGTCGGAGGCGATAACGTAACTTGTTGAGGAGCCCCGTCACTTCACAAGACACGGGAAACCTCTATTGGTCTGGAGGAGCTGCAGCATTTATTTCTGTACAAACGTCCACTGTCATTCACTAGATATTCTGAGAGCTAAAATAACTCTTCTGCAGTGTGTAGTGTGCGCGCATGCACGTGAGAGCAGAGCGAAAGAGTGAGAACGAGTGTGGTGTGTGACTGAAGGCAGGCAGGCAGGCAGAGGAGCAGAGTACAGCAGAGACTCCGGTCCTGGAGACCAAAGCTACGGTCTCCCCCGCATCCTCCGACCGCGGCCAACACTGTTTAACAGACGGGCTTCACTAGATATAACTTTGCGGTTTTGGTGTTTCCGTGTAGTTTGTGTTGGAGTCTTGTCTGAACAGTGTAGCCACACGAGAGCGCGCATGGGACACCGACCCGGATTGATTTATACGTATAAGAAGTTACAAACAGTCCCTTTAACATAACATGTGGTTATGTGTGGGGTCACATTTTCAACATCTGTTAAGATTTGAAGAATCTTTCAGTGAGGACCAGCCTGAACATAAAAGCAATATTCCAATACAAGCAAGCTTTGCCCTTTGTTTTATCTCCCATTTAGAAACCTTTAGGATGTTTAGTCCACCCTCAGGCCAAATACCAAGAAGGCATCTGACAAATGTCCAAATATTTCCATATTCATTGCTTTCTTATAATGTGGTTGAAGCACTAATTTGCTCTGTGGATGCGCGGCCGATAAGTCATTTGCTCGTGGACTCACACTTGGATCTGAGCAGCCCAAGAGGAGCTCGTTTCCTGTGAAACCTCATCAGTATGCCTGACCACTGACTAACAGCACTCCCCTGTGGTGAGTCCATATTGTTACAGTTTCTGGCAGTTCTAATGAGACTGTCAAGACCAATATCCTGCCCAGTTGTAGCCTTCATCCATTTATATATGTCCCTATGCGGATTTATATAGAATGCATTATGTGCATCCTCTATCTTGCACACAACCAGGACTCAGGTAAATGTATAAATAAGCAGCTTTATTCCAGGTCATATTTATCTGACTGACAGGTAGAGCGATCCACTGCTACTCTGAATTGCACACAGCAGATCTAACTTATTATCTTGAGATGTCTTCGCAAATACATCTTGCCTCAGTGATTTTTACATTTCTACTATACGAGCGCCTGCTTATGCAACAGAATCATTCGGTGCAATTTTGGTTTGGGGCCAAATGTTATCAACTCTCAATAATAACTGTGTGTTTTTATGCATTCTGTGTGCAAGTCATTTAAGAGATGAGCCATCAGTGTTTAGATGGACGGATGTCAGAAGACTGTTTTTCATCACTCCATAAATCAGCCACAAAAACAAATCAATTTTCTCCATGTTTTTAGGTCCATAAATCAGGCTATGAATGATATATGAACAACCCCCTCTGTAACAACCTTCAGAATATAGATAGGAATGAAACCAACTCATTTTGAGAAAAAGTCCATAGATTTGACACTACAGGGGAATAACGTAAAACATTTTACTAATAAATATCAATGAAACTTTCCCAGTTGATTACTTACATTACGACAATTATTTTTTGTATTACAAGTAGGGTTGTCAATCAATTAAAAAAAATGTTTGTGGGTACCCGTAGAACCCATTTCCATTCACATATCTTGAGGTCAGAGGTCAAGGGACACCTTTGAAAATGGCCAGTTTCTCCTCACCAAAATTTACTAGTTGTATTTTGGAACATTATTTAACGTCCTTCACAACGAGCTAGTATGACATGGTTGGTACTGATGGATTCCTTAGGTTAGTTTCATATGATACCAGTAACATCACATATCATAACAAATTATTATTAACTTTGACAGCCCTAATTACAAGTTTTCTGAAATTGTATGTTTAAATATGCAAATGAGGCATTATCTAGTTCTCACTTTTGGTGAATTTAGTAGAAATCTACAGACGCAAATATACAAAGTGTCGTAAAATAAACACCTAAATGTGTATTTTGGATGTTTTCTTTCCACTAGTCTCAAAGAAGACAGCAAAATAACCCAAAATATCCAAATTGATCAGTGCATGACAAATTATGTTATTGCCTGGGGTGTCTCGCCTTAAACTTGCAATAACTGCAGCTGTAAACACAACACTGACACATTATCACCTTCTTAGTTGATATTGCAAACTTGCTAGCAGACAGTTGCTTATTTACACAACCAGCAGACACGGAGCAACATTAACATTCATTTGGACTTTTGTCTCTGGCTACCGGATGAATGCAGGTCTGAATAAAGCACTAGATGTTCTCCATATAACTCCTGAGGGAAATATCTGGCTCTTTAGCTGCTAAATGCTCCACTATGTTCACTTGTTACCTTTAATAATGGCAGTATTCTTAATAAACAAGAGGGACTGCCTCTGTTACATATCACAGCTATGGTGGCGTCTAGGTTGAGTACGACGGAGTATTAGGGCCACATTGAGGGAAAAAAAATTATTATATATGAGATTTCGAGAATAAAGTCATAATATAATAATAATAATAATAGTAATTTAATTTAAGTTATTAATAGTAATTTTACATGTTATTTTAGAGGGGAAATAGAGCAGCGAGCCGCCTGTGTGAAAATGAGGAATGTGGAGCATCTTGTGAAGTTATACTTCAATATAAGTTTCACAAATAACCTTGAAAGGACCTTGAAAAGATTGTGCAAGAAACTGCGTTTATTCCGAAGAAAGAACCACACGGACTTAATGGGGAAACTGCCTCTTCTGTGGAGGAGGAAATTACTTTTTTTTCTCGTAAAGTTATGACTTTATTTTCAGAATATTACAACTCTTCTTCTCGTAAAGTTATGACTTTATTCTCGTAATATTACGACTTTTTTTCTCGTAATATTATGACTTTATTTTCGAAATCTCTGATTTTTCTTTCCCTCAATGTGGCCCTAATACTCCGTCGAAGTTGAGATATTTAATCACAAGATATGATTTAATAGCTCACCAACGTATTCGCAATAAGACCGCCAACCCCCACCCGCGACCATCAATCCACAAGTGTTACCATTCTCGTGTAGAAATGACAATTAAAGGTACAACGTGTACTTAAATCTTTACGGCACGTGTGCTACATTTAGAGAGAGTGCGTACAGTAATGACAGCCTTCACCTCACAATGACAGTCTAAACGATGTGAGCTTTAAAAAAAAACTCTGGCCACCAGCTTTGTCATTCATCAAAAGTTCTACAAAGTCAACCGAAGTGTACCCCCCTTCGATGTTAAGATCAGTTTGAGGGGAGATCGGTCACTTTAATGTAACCCCCTCTGGCAGTGTCGATGGGAGGGGAGTGGTAGGGAGTCAATGATGTCGGGGGTGGAAATGGTCGGTGGAAGGGTGAGGAAGATGACAAGGACAGAGGGAAAGAGTGGGCGGTAGAAAAACAAAGTGAAAAAGGGGTGAGGTGAGGAGGGTGAGATAAGAAGAGAGGCGGACAAAGGTGGGGTGGAGAGGGAAAGAGGCTAATTGAAGAGAGGAGGAGAGAAACGGGGCTAATGGCCGAGCCCACAGCTGGCTCGCTTGGATTAGTGAGGACCCATAAATAAACCTGTGACAGCGATAAATATAGCATGACAGGTCATCAGCACATTACCCACGTCCCCCAAGGACACTGCTGGCAAAAGGGTCCATAGGACACGGGGACTGCCCGGTGTCTCGCACACCGTGACTGATGAGCGGCTGATTGAGGTTCGGCGTCACAAAAGTCCCCCAGAGGAGAACAAAATGAACACAGAGAAGGTAAGAGTAAATGAAGATGACCTTTAACCCGCGTCGTGCGAAGCGAACGCCGAGGGATCGAAGACAGCAGCGATGGGATATATCAATCACCCGGTGCGGAGATATATTGGTTGTTATATAAGGTGACAGTGATCAAGCCTATCAGGGTTTAAGGAATGATATAAAGTGCAATGTTTCTGAGCTGCAACCTGGGCAAAAAAGGCAATATCGTCTCCAAAGTGCCTTTGACAGAATTTTAAAGTCCCGCTGACGTTGGCAAAACAGTTCAGACTTGCAATATAGAATGATAAAACGGGTCGGGAAAAGTTCAGTTTGACAAAAGTGAAAATAATAAGTGAAACGGCACTCTGCAATCTTGTGATCAGACAGGTTCTCAGGCACAATGACGAGGCTGCTGACTGTGGTTGCTAATATAATGGTGTTGCTGCTAGAAGAACCAGTAAATATAGATGGAGGATGGAAAGAAAGCTGTGGCTAAGGAAGCAGAAGAAGATGCACAAGCAGTTGAAGAGCGCATAGAAGAGGCTTTAGTAGAACGGTAGAAGAAGAAGACCCCTGGACTGAAGTATATTAGAGGTGCATTCGGACACAATATGTATATCCACATCCGTCTGTGAGCACATCCTAAGAGACTGCTTCTCTTGACATTGTAAAAGTTAAAAAAGACATGCATTAGGAGACTTTTGAGACTTTCAGAGGACTTGAATTTAGGACTAACTTTGAACAAACGAATAAGTTCACTGCTGTTTCTAAAGTTAGCTAAAAATTAGCTAAAAGTAATGGATAGAAAGTTGAAGTAGTTAGCTAAAAAATTAACAAAATATAATGGATAAACAGTTCAAATAGTTTAAAGTAGTGGATAAACTGTTGAAATAGTCCACTAAATGTTAGCTATAAGTAATGGATAAACTGTTGAGATATAGTTACCTATCTAACCGAATTAGAGATTGTTGCCATAGCAACAAAGCTCTCACCTCAGGTCGTGAAGGTAACCCACAATTTGGGAAACTCTCGCGAGATGGTTAAGGTTAGACATTGACCTCGAATGGTTAAGGTTAGGAGAGACCATTGGGCAGCGAGACTCGCAAGAGTTTTCGTACGTTTTTTGCAGATCTTCGCAATTTGCGGGTTACCTTCGAGACACGACCCTCGCCTCAGGCTTAGCCAGGGGAGAGGTGGCTAACTTTCCTACCTCAAATTAAGTCAATCTTAATATTTATGCAACAGACAGGTTTGATTAGACTAGTCTAATCTGAAAATCTAAGAACACTGGTATTAAACTAAGTTTATACAACTGGCCCGGGGACTTGGCATCAGTGATGCAGAGGCTGCAGGCTGGGAGGTGAAGAAGCCGGGTTAACTTTCCTTCCCCATTAACATGGCAAAAGAGCATTTGAATGTGTCACAGAGCTTGAGATTCATTATCAGTCGTGATTTAGGAGGCGAGTATAAATATGCATGACTTAATTTAAACCAATGGGAGTTCAATGTGTCACTGTTGTAAATGGTCAAAAAGATATTTATGACTGCAAACACACAAACTATTTAGAATAACCGACTCTCTTAGATTGTGTGGGGAGGCCTTGTCAGTCCGAGGTACTGTCAGCTCATAGTAAATGTGTTTAGCAGTCAGATAAAGATAAATAAACAAGATAAATAAAGTCTTTATTATCTCAGCTCAGGCTAACCCTAAAACTAATGGGTCCATTCAGAGTCGTAGAACACATAATGAAACAGAGGGGCTTTAATCGTGTTTACTGCTATGCTTGTGATGAAGCTGTGACTAGAGACTGTTGCAGATTGGTTCGTAATGAGAGCTACACACAATGCAATCTCTGCCATGCTCCGTGCGCTCTGGTAATACTGTATATGAGGACAAATGGAGCAGCTCTAGTAAACACATTTGGTGATCTCTGCACATATAGCTGCTGATGCATCAACTGGACACAAGTCTCAGGTGCGGACTCTCTTGTGCTTAGATTAAATGGTTATAAATGAAACTGAGGCTGAATTTTAAATACATAATATACTGTTTCAGTACAAAAAAAGATGTATTGGCTCCAAATGAAAGGGGCCAATGTTGACCAGTGCAGAAGTATAGAAATGTAACTTTCCCCCACAGTTCTTCTTCTCAGTAAAAACAAGAATATTCTAACATTGACAGTCATTGCTCAGTCTTGCAATTCACTGAAATTGAAAGGATCAAACGTGCGTCTCAACGCAAATTAAACATTTTAAACACATCTAACCATCAAAGCTGGTCAACCTCAGAACAAGAATTCTCAAGTGCAGAATTTAGTTTACTTGATATATCTGAAGAAGAGGAAAACAACAACACTTCTGAAGTTCATCAGCGCACATGCTTTTAAGTTGAAAGACATGATTGAGTTTATATGCAAACATCATTAGACACCAAAGCATATCTGCAATCTGTGGGGTGTCTCTAAATTATATGAAAAGCCGTATTAATGTTTTGTTCAATGGGTCAGTTCACTGAAATTATTAAAAAAAAACATTTTCTCAGTTACCTCTAGTACCTCTAGGTACGACTCCTGTGAAAGTTTGCCACGGGTGTGTGAGTTGACCTTTGGTCAGAGGCCCGCAAGCTCACTGTGGAGCTGTGCAAGCAGGAAAAACTGCTTATCTAACTGAAAGGCAGAGTTTAATGTCATCCTAGATACACCACTCAGGGTGAAATACTTGAGGTATTGGCTGAGATACTAGACATTGTGAGCACACTGTTTTCAATGGTTGTTTATCATGCTTTTGACTTGTCAATCAGCCGCTCTGTTTTATCAGTGTGAATGCTACTGAGTCAGCATTTCGGTTGCCTGACAAAGCTCCACCCATCATCATATGAGACAAACCAGGAAGCAAGTTTGTTACCGTTGAGTTCTCACTGAGAAGAGACGCACCAACAGACAGATGGTAAGATTTACCTTCATTTGACTTCAACTGAGGGGTGGCGGGAGGGGCAGTAACAGGAGGGAGTAGGGGAGAGTGGGGTAAGATGAGCCAATTTTTACTTATGCTGTCCTCGAGGTTAGGAAAAATGAGACAGAAGCAGAATGAAAACTTGAACCTTAAATTCAGGATCTCTCCTATCAAATGAAATGATCAGCATGCATCTATCACAAAGCTGTCTGGAAAAAATGACCTTCCCAAAAAAAGTGCTCCTGTGGCTCAACTTGCCCCAGGTAAGGGGTAAGTTGATCCGAGTCAGTGGGTAAGTTGAGCCATCGTGGGGTAAACTGAACATCTGAGTTTTTAAGTTTAAACCTCAGCATAAGTGTGTTAACAAACAGTTTCACAGTTATGAACTTGTGAGAACAAACCACCTGTGAGTTTCAAGACCATTGAACAATCAAAATATCATTCAATATTCGACAATATTCCAGTCGTCAAGGTTGCAGTGAAATATGAACTGTTGCTCCCTCCTTGCAGTTCCTCCAGCCTTTTGAGGTTGAGGTAGCTCCTTCAGCACATCACTCAGTGGAAAAGATGCCTCATCCTTTTCCTTGAGTACAAAGGTGGGCTTCTCACGTCAAGTGTTCCCCCGGATTCTTCTGAGAAATCTTGCACTCACTTCGTTGCCCTCCAGGCTCTCAACCAAGCCAATGTAATGGTAGCTTCTGCCTTTGGATACAAAGTTTACTATGACAAAGTCACCAACTGACAGATCTGAGATGTCTGATTCACTTCTCTCATCATTAGAACTCTTGTGCTCAGAAGTGTCATCAAATGGGATGGCATCACACTCTCCTCAGAACTGCTGTACGCTGTGATTTTCGTCTTGGTCTTTGGTTTGACCTAGGCCTACCTGCTAAACCCTGCTCTTTCCAGTTGTTGGGGACAGGAAGGTTGTTCTTTCTGCCAATTCCAATGCCAGTTCACAGCATTTCTTTGGAGTAAGGCCGTGGAACTGTTCAGCCAGCTTCTTGATATGGTCTGCAAGCTCCTTCTCTACCTCCTCTGTGAGGACCCTCTTTGCCTCTGCTGTTCCACTATAACCAACTGTTTTAACTTCCTTTATCTCCCTCTTCTATAAAGGTTAACACATAAAAAAATCAAACCAAGTTGTGTAACACTCAACAGTAATACCATTTTATACATCAGAGAATTCATTTGGTTAATTTATGGTGGGGTAAGTTGAGCCAGTGGCTCGGAATAATAGTAGAATATTAGTGAGCCAGTGGCTCAACTTACCCCATAGCCTTTGGCTCACTTTGCCCCATAGCTACCATTTTGGAAAAAATGGCCCAGTTTAGCAATTCAGGCTAATTTTTAGCGAAGGGATTAACATGGTGTTATACCTGAGTAAATCACCAACATGTATAATATATTTTTTTAGACCTGGATAAATTTGCTTTGACCTAACATTCATTATTCCTGACATGCAGAAAATTTACTTTGACTGGGAAAAAACTGTTTTTGGTGTAAAAAAGTACTTACTACTTCTCCCATGTGCTTAACTCCATCACAGCAAGATAGAAATGATGGGTACTTCCTGAATTTATGGTCACATGACAAAACATAATCACAGTTGCCAAGATACAGGGGGTGGGTCAACTTACCCACTGGCTCATCTTACCCCACTCTCCCTACTGAAGTATTGAAAAACTCAACTACAAACTGAAGAAACACACAAAGACTCAAAGTGAAAGTAACACTTTTCAAGAAGTAGCGAGGGGAAACACAACTGCTTGATTTAACGTGCTATGTTTTCTGCTACACTCAGACACAAAATGGCATCCAGATCAGAGGAGGATCACTGCTGTCCGGTGTGCCACGATGTCTTTAGAGACCCTGTTGTTCTGTCATGTAGCCACAGCTTCTGTCAAGACTGTCTGAGGACCTGGTGGAGAGAGAAACCAACACGCGAGTGTCCGGTTTGTAAGAGACGATCTTCAACGGCAAACCCACCTGTTAGTCTGGTGTTAAAGAACCTGTGTGAGGCCTTCTTACAGGAGAGAGACCAGAGATCTTTAGAGGCTCTCTGCAGTCTGCACTCTGAGAAACTCAAACTCTTCTGTCTGAGTCACCAGCAGCTGGTGTGTCTCGTCTGCAGAGACTCAGAAAAGCACGCCAACCACAGATTCAGCCCCATCGACGAAGCTGCGCGACAGCACAAGAAGAAACTTCGGGACGCTCTGAAGCCGTTGAAGAAGAAGTTAGAGGCTTTTGAACGAGTTCAAGTGAAGTTTAATCACACAGCGGACCACATTAGGGTCCAGGCCCGACACACAGAGAGGCAGATTAAGGAGCAGTTTAAGAAGCTTCGCCAGTTTCTACAAGAGGAAGAGGATGCCAGGATGGCTGCACTGTGGGAGGAAGAGGAGCAGAAGAGTCAGGTGATGATGGAGAAGATGGAGGCTGTGAGCAGAGAGATTGCAGCTCTTTCAGACACAGTCAGAGCCACAGAGGAGGAGCTGAGAGCTGAGGAGGTGTTATTCCTGCAGGACTACAAGGCTGCAGTGGAAAGAGTCCAGCAGCGCCCCCTGCTGGAGGATCCACGGCTAGGCCAAGGAGCTCTGATACACGAGGCCAAATACCTGGGCAACCTGGCCTTTAACATCTGGAACAAGATGAAGGATTTGGTCTCCTACTCTCCTGTGATTCTGGACCCAAACACTGCAAATGTAGAACTCATCCTGTCTGAAGATCTGAGCAGCGCGGGAGGAGGTGAGGAGCAGAAGCTCCCCGATAACCCCGAGAGGTTCGATGATTATTACATCGTCCAAGGCTACGAGGGCTTTAACTCGGGGACTCACTGCTGGGATGTCGAGGTTGGAGACAATACATTCTGGTCACTGGGTGTGTTAGCGGAGTCTTTCCAGGGGAAGGCAGCCATACAGTCTGGATTATGGGAAATGCGGTTCCATAAAGGTGAATACTCAGCACGGTCGCTACCGGCAACAGCCACTGATCTCAGAGTGCAGAAGAAGCTCCAGAGGATCAGAGTGAAGCTGGACCTGAACAGAGGAAAGCTGTCGTTCTCTGATCCCGACACTACCACACAGCTACACACCTTCAAACACACTTTCACTGAGAGGCTGTTTCCATACATTAGCACTGTGGATACAGTCCCACTGAAGATATTACCACTGGAGGTCTGTGTGACCAAACAACAACAGGTCTGATGTTTGAAGGTGATGATTATAATAATAGTATTCTTCTTAAAAGTTAATATGCGTCCATCTATTTGTGAAGATGTATACATGTATGAGCAAATTTCTAGAATGAATGATAAAATATGTTCAAAGTAGGGCTGTCAATCGATTAAAATATTTAATTGCAATTAATCTCATGATTGTCCTTGATTAACCGCAATTTATCGCAAATTAATCGAACATTTGTTTGTTTGTTTTCTGTGCAAAATGTACCTTAAAGGGAGATTTGTCAAGTATTTAATACTCTTATCAACATAGGAGTGTGCAAATATGCTTGCTTTATGCAAATGTATGTATATATTTATTGTTGTAAATCAATTAACACAAAACACTGACAAATATTGTCCAGAAACAAAACGAGGAAACAAGTGTTACATGTAACATACTCAGAGGAAGACTTATGTTCAACTACTACGTCTGCATATTTTCAGCTATAGAAACCATTCAAATATTAAACTGTTCAGCTCTTTAAGGACATTTATGCTTGTATTCTGCTTTTTTTCTACCTTTTTTTTTTTTTTTTACAATGAAAGTGAATGTGAGAAATCTTCAACGTACTCCAGTTTGAAGTTCTACTATTTTACTTTCAGCTCCAGACTTCATTTAAACTTTAAACGTGTTACAAGACTTTGAACTATTAAACTTGTATTCAGCTTTCTGATATTCCAATACAATGTCATTCAGTCGCCTTCTTTTCAGGCAATACATTTCAGTTCTCAGCTGCTCAGTGTTTAGCAATGCAGTTCATCTGTCTGATATTAACACAAAGCATTTCTTCTTTCAGCAATTTTAGGCAATTCCTTTCAACTTCGCGCTTGGAATGTATTACAATTTAGCTTCTAGCTTTTCTGGCAATGTATTTACACTCTTAGATTCTTTAGGTAATGCAGTTCAGCTTTTAATTCTGGCAGTTTTATATTTCAGTTTCCGGGATTTTCAGCAGTGCAGTGCAACACATTCGAGGTTTTAGTTGTTCAGACAATTTCAACCTTCTGCATTTTCAACAGTGCTTTTAAATTTATTTCAGCTGTCAGCGTTCACATGCATGTTCTGCAGGAAATGCATTTTGTTGTTATCATCTACCATCTGCATACCTATATCGTGTGGTAGAAAAGCATCACATAACTTTGCTCACCGAGGTCAGAGTCTAAGCTCTTATCTGTGAGCTCCAGCCTACGTGTATATCAGCAGATGGAGCTTAACTACCAGTAAAAGTATCAAAGACATGGTGGTAAATGTTAATGTTTCGTGCTAATTTACAATCACAAATGCCTCAGAGTTGGCCCAGATTAACAACCGCCCGGTCAACTCGATTCAAATCTTATTCAGCCTTCTGCTTTTGTTTAAGCTACATTTCACATGATGACATGTTCAGTAATAGCTTTTATAATCTGATAGCTGAGAGAGCATAAATGCACATACAGTAAGCAGAACCAGATTCAAGGTAATGTGTTCACTGTCACCATCTTGTGGCCAGAAATGGAGCAGCACTCCTTCAGAGACTCCACAACTGACACATTTATACTTTTATTGTGCTAGCGGCGTATATGTACGACCGCGGAGACACCTGCAGCTGACAAGTCATTGACAAAGTGCATGGTCTGATCCCATCGCACATACATTTCCCTAAACTGTCAGCCCAACCCTCCTCTAGCTGCATAATTACACTTTAATTTAGTAAAATTACAAAATGCATAATTCATCAGGAAATGTACTCAAGGCATACACACACACACACACACACAGTCCTGTTTCCATCCCTTTAGAGGACATTGCATTGACTTCAATTAATTTCCTGGAGACTCACCCTAACCCGAATCAATACTTTCCTAATCCTAACATTAAACAAAGTCGTCACCCTAAAATTTTATGATTTACATAATGGGGACTTTCGCATTTTGTCCCTAAAAGGAAGGAGTCCCCACAATGTGACCGTGTAAACAGATGTACGTCCCCACAACATGGGTAATACAAGACCACACACACACACACAAAATCAAACGAGCAAGCAAACGTCAAGCAAGGAGTGTGGTATAATATTTTATTCTCATATTTTATGGAATACAAAGCCCCCAACCCCACCACCCCCCCTCCCCTCCCCCTTCCCAAAAAAAGTGTGCACATCAGATCTGGTGGAAACTATTCAAGGACAAGGAAAAGAACAGGCGAGAGACAAAAGGAAGTTGCTTTATGGGTGTGGAAGTGTACGACTGCAATTTAATGTGGTGTTCATATAAAAAGTTTACCCTCTTCATCATGAATGAACCCTTTTTTAAAAAAAAAAAAAGCGGCTTAAAAAAAAAAAAAAAGAAGCGGCCGAATCCGGCTCGAGTCAGTTGATAAAAGGGCTGCAGCCACGACAGCTGAACAAAACAATGATTAAACAAAACACGAGTTGCCTTTTTTGAAAAATAAAACGTCTTTCATACGATCTTTTTCCCCCATTATGACTACAAGGACGTGTTCAATCATGTGCAACAATAATTTAGCTTTACATGACTGTGAATTCAGTCGCTTTTCTATTCTTTTACACAATCTCTTGCTAAGCTGCACAAAAGGAATGAAATTTATCCCCCCCCAATCTGACTTGGGAGAGAAACAAAATGATAACAATTACACAAAAAAAGAAAAGACGAATAGCAGAAGGGGATAAGATAACCAGCCAGCAGGGCTACAAACGAATGCAACCCATTATGCACTAGCAGCCAACCTAGGTCCAATAATGTAGGCTTTCAAAATGGCTTTGAAACATCTGGAGTGTGTTTGACATAACTAGCCATAACGTCCCGGTAAATCTGCACCACTGGAACCAGATTCCCACCGACTGGGACAAAACAACTGAAGCACATTTAAGTATTTTCAGAAAAGGTCTGGCCAAAGGTCTTCGCTAATCTCATGACATGTAAAACCAACCAGCTCAAAGACGCGCTGGGATGGCAAAAACCACGGACAAGTATAGTGAATTAAAAATAACATTAGTAACATCACTGCCATTGAATCCATACATTTCAATGCAAGTCCATTTCAGATGATCGGGGAGCCCCCCCCCTCCCCTCCAAAAAACTGTGTCACACCAATTATTATGAGATGGTTTTGTTTTAGTTCATTTTCCCAAGAATGAATTGTAATCTTTTCCTGATCACTACACATCAAAAACACACCAGAAAACAAGTTAACCCAATACAATACACACAATCCAAGGTTCACAGTCTGAAAAGGTGCTGTTTGAAAAGAGCCTCAGGTCCTCTATGTCCACTGGTTTAAGTGTCCCGACGAGAGCAATTCATGTTGTGGACACTGGAAAAAGAAACTTTTTTTAAAAAAAGAAAAGGAAAAAAAAAAAAGACATGTTCAGGATGATGGAGCTTCACTTCGTCAGCCGCCGTCTCGTTTGTCTTCTAACAGCTTTTCTCAGTTGCTCTGGTGGGGGAGAATGAACAGGCTTGTTGGCAGCTTGCTGTCCCATGTCTAACTCCTCTTCTTCAATCGTTATTTCAAATCCATCCGTCCCTTCTCTGGGGCAGGTCCTCACACCATGTACGAGTTCTGGTTCTTCAGCTTGTCCAGCTCTTTGCTCTGCTGCCTCAGAAACAGGATTCTGTAGTCGAAGGAGAAAATAATTATAATCAAATGTGTGATGTGAATGTCCTTTATGAGCTAACGTGGATGCAAATGTTAACATTGGCCTTACCTCTGTTCCCTCAGCGTGGCCTGAATTTCACACACTCTAACCAGGGAGCGGAGGTTTTTCATCTCTGTGCAGATCTCAGACATGTACAAGCTGCCCATGTTGTGGATGTCCTCGCGCAACCGAGCCGCCTGACGGAGAGACGAGTGATTATGGATATAGATTTTTCACAACAAACATTCATCAATACTTTGAGAACAAGGATCAACATTGGTTTACTGATTCTGAAATAATCAAAACTCAAAGTTTAGTCTTGACCTTGGAAATAGGTTTAACAGAAAAATGACCACTAAATTGATATTTCCAAAGCTTTCAACCACAGCTAATGGCCTTCCTCTTCAGATGGAGTTGCTCAGTTGTCATAGAGATGATTTAGCTATTATCGCAACCTTCGAGAGAAAGGCCACAAGATGAGCCTGAAAGCTTCGGAAACACCAGGTAAGTGGACTTTGTGATGACATTTATTTTTGTCACAGACTAAAAGCTGTACTGCTTCCGTAGCTCCGTAATGATGCTACAGCTAGAAAACACAGTGGTGACTGGTAACACGTGGAAATCTTTTGCGGCAGACAGTACCTGTTTCTCAGTGTTCTCTGAAGGCCATCCTTGGATATGTCTGATGAGGCTCTCGTCAAAATGAGTTGCCAGGGAGGGCGTGAAGGTGCCGGGGTTTTCGACCTGGGACTGGCTGTTGCTGCTGCCGCCGCTGCCGCCGCTGCCGCTGGAGGTGGTGTGGGCCAGCGCACCAGTTATGTTTGTGAACAGAATCTCCTGGCTGGGTGAGCAAGACAATGGATTACCGGGGTGTGGACGGTGTAAAATAAAATCCAGCTGCAGTTTCAATAATGTTGGAATGCTGACGTTTGGGCAGATTAGTCGCAGATACTGCGGATTATTCAGCCCACAGCATTTATTTCTACCTCGTCAATGTATTTAGCACTTAACAGCCATGAGAAGTCCAAGTAAGAACCTATAACAGTATGTCAAAAACATGACATCCTTCTGGTCCAGAGAACTACATAATTAGAAGTGGAGAAAGCGTTTATGCATTTATGTACAGGGTTCCTACACATTTTCCATTTCAACATTCAATACTTCCTCCAGACTCAAATTGTCAGTCTTCTTGGTAGATCTTTGTGACTAGGGGAGGATGCTGTGACAAGATTTTACACAAAGTTTTTCATCCCATTTGGAATTGTTAACCGACCAGGCTTTATATTTGGGATCGTCAAGCCAGACCTCGGAAAAATTGCGTTCAGTCCTAAGCCCTACGCAGAAAGTTGGACGACGTTCCACAGTGAAACATTTAGCATTTGGGGCAGAGCTGTTTTGCAGACTGTGCCCTGGAAAAACAATTATGCCACCCCTCTATTAGCACGATGGACAAAAAATCCATCTCAGGATGTTGAGATGGAAAGGCTTTTTATGCGAGCGCCCGCCTATATGGGCTCGCCGGCCCTGGCTGTGACGTACAGGTGTAGAGGTAGCTGTGTTGCTGTTGAAGTTTTGTTATTGTAACTCAGGTGTCCTTTTAGTTGTGAAAAGGCCTACGTGGTTTTTAATTTGTTTGCTTTACCTCCAAGCAATCTATCATCAACAAAATGCCGTCTTGTAAAGCGATTTCTACCTTCTCTGCTGGAGAGTTCTGGGGTCCTCTGGACGCTTCTCTACGGTCTGAGACAGGGGGGCTGATCCTTGTTTACTTGAAGACATGCTGCCCTGAAGAGGGAATAACAGATGATGAGGGAGAAAAGAAATAGGAATGAAAACAAAAAAGGGCGGCGGTAGAGAGAAACCAGGAAGAAAAGATGTAACAGACGAGGGCAGTCATAACAAAGTGGAGGAGAGAGAGAGAGAAAATGGGGGGTGAGTCACGAGCGAGGGGGAAGTCCTCCTCCGTTCTTCAAATTCATCAATTTTTTCGGATACTTTTGGTTCTGCGACTTACCCTTGTTTGTGAAGACGTGATGCTGCCAACGTGCACGCCCAGAAGAGACTTCTGGTTGCTCTGTGGCGTGCCGTTCCGTGGTGAGACGTACGGCCGCGGCGATGATGCATCCGACGTCAGGGAGACGGGGGACTGACTGGAGTGCTGGGCTGAAGGAGGAAAACAGGTTCATTACTAAGCTTTCCTTTTGATTCAATCATTTGACACTTTACAAATACAGTCGTGACGAATATCAAGAAATTCAAAGCCGGCAGTAATTTGCTTGTTTGGAGTGGAGAACAACAAGCATATGAATAATCAGTTTAGCAACGAGGCAGCACACAATCCGACAACTGATTTAAAAGGCTAGTCAGGCTTTCAGGTCGGACACAAGAAGACTTGTGTCAACTTTTTCTGTCGCGCTTGACGTGATTGCTATGCAACACATCCTCTGTTCAAGCAGAGGAGGCTCATTGGAATACATGGGAGGACGCCTTTTGTTTTTCCACATAGCTATAGTCGATCTGAAAAACCCTTAAGCGATACACGCAGTTAACTTGCATAAAATGAAGAATTTCATTGACTGAAGGTCAACAACAAATTGAGTACACTGCATTTAAAAAAAAAAAAAAAAAAAGACTTGCGGAGACAGGGAGTGCAGGACCCTTAAAAAAATTTGTTTGTGTAACAGATGGTGAGAAACAGCGAGGAGGCCGTACCTTGATTGGAGTGCTGAGCAGCTGAGAGCAGAGCAGTGATGTTGAAAGCGGGTCCAGCAGTGAGGAGCTTATGAAGCACAGACCGCAAGGAAGCTTGGGTGACAGCAGCGGCCAAGACTGCGGGGAGGAAAGAGGAAACACACACACACACACACACACACAGGTGAGTGAGCAAGGACGCAAAACAGGTGAGTGCACAAACACGCTGAGTTAAGATAAGAAACATATCACAGGAGTCGGTTCATGTACGTGTCATTTTACCAGTGAAACGGCTACTAAAAAAATAAGAAGAGGTTAATCATAAATGACAAGTGAAGGCCCAGGGTTAGTCACAGCAGAACACAGTCACCCGTTAATAACAGGATCAAAACACACACAGATAAGGGATGGGAGGATTTTTCGCCGTACACGCAGCTGTTTGCACGTCGTATTGGCCCGAATTTAAGACGGGCTCCGTTTTTTCCGACACTGGTGTTCGGAAAAAGACTTTCTGAAGATACAACACACTTTGACACTAGCCCTGTGAGGAAAGTTTCCCTGAGACACTGTTAATCCGAGGAGAGCAGAGTCCTCATCCTTGAAGTATTTTCCTCTCAGAATCACACTCTCACACACACACTCTCCTGTCAGACTCTTGAAAGCTGTCAACAATTATTTCCTCCAGCAGTTAGCATTAGGCCTGTCCTCGGCCAAAGAAATTCTTAGTTGACTAACACACGATTTTGATGACTAATCGATTGAACCGACAGATCTGTGAAACTGAGTTTCTCAAAAGCACCACTTTACATCTTGTGTTAACCAGAGATGTGCTCATAAGTTTCTTGGAAATAGTCGACTAAAGCAGAGTTTTCACCGCAGAAAGTTCCCCCTTAGTGTAGACGTGATTCTCAGCTGATCCGCGCAGCGACGGCATGTGAACATGCTGTGACATCATCTTCAACGCAGTACTCGGTGAATAATTTCAACGGCAACCAAATAGAGGAACATCTGCACTTCTTCTTTCTAAAATCTGGGTTGAGTGAATAATGGTAGCTTGGATATTTAAAAATGGCAGCTTTGTGCAGTATGTCGCGTTAGTGACGATTCTCTCTAACCAATCAGTGGTCAGCAGTGTTTTAACTCCACCTTCTAGCGTCAGCTCAGCTTGCTTGGAATCTCGACCGATGTGGTGCCAAGAATGGAGCGGTTCATTTCGTAACATCCACAACTTTTGCCAATGAAAACGCAAAAATAACCGTTCTAATGTATAACAAACTGAACTGAACTGCTTGGTGGAAAACGTGCCGTATTCGACTACGAGGGGGCAGCCATAGTTAGCATTTATATTTTCGTGCTCCTCATCATCTGTGACATTGTAATTCTTGGCTGCTTGACAGATTATTCAATCCACAGTCCGTTTCTGCTAACTACAGACGTCAGGAGATGATTTACACTTGTTTTTTAATTCGTCATGAATTGATTTCCTCCGTGGCAGCAAAACCAGTTACATGTCTTCAGAACTCCTGTAGGTTAAGCTGGGCTAACGAAAAACTAACTCTGAAAGCCTCACTATGAATTGACTTGAAAACACTCGCTAGTTTAGCAACAATAAGGGGCCGTTCACATGCTGCGTCTAAAAATGTGTGGAAAACGTTGGCCATGCCGCATTTCATCCTTTTATCTACAGTGCTTCGGAGGTTGTGCTACTGTGGCGCCTGCCGTTACTAAGCAACCAAAACACGTGTCTTGCGATGATGAAGTTGTGGTAACTTAACGGTAAAAGCCTCACTGACTAAACTAAACAAAGTCAAAACAAAGAAATGGATTTCCAGCACCGTAAATCCCTCACAGTAACATTACTGCTCGATTTCTCTGCGTCAGTCTGGCTGACCTGTCAACTGGATGTTGTGGCGTTCTCGGACAGACAAGGGTGAAGCAAGTAAAATAGTTTGTGGGACAGATCATGAAGCTCTAGGTAGCCCTCCGCTAAGACGATTAACTTCTCCTCCAGTCCATATATTTACAGAAAGAAAAGATATCTGGCGCCTGTGATTGGTTGTTCCAAAGTTGTTTCTTTTATCTCGGGGCACCCTGAAAAATAGGCGCTTGGGAACGCCAGCGTCGCTCCCGCATTTGAGTGCTCCTGCCACGCATCTACATCAAGAACAAAGGATTTGAGGGCGCAAAAAATGCTGCATATGTACGGCCCCGGAGGCCACAAACTACCCGTACAACAACACTCTCTGTAGGAGCCAGTGCTACACCGCTACTCTTCTCTCCATTCAAAAAGAACATCAGATGTTGTGAACATGTATTTGTCTGCTCGTTGAATGAGTTGACTTCTAACTTTTTCAAATGTAATTTCATAGCGTCTTTTTCAGGCCAATGCGGATCTTAAATTAGTATTTAGTATTTTTTTATATACAGCATCACACAAAGCACAAAGTTACATTAAAGCCACTATGTATAGGAAATGAAAATTCACAGCTTTGGTGACCCCCGTGATGCTACCGAAAAAGAACCTGTTGTGTTAAAAGTGACATCTTTTGTGCCCTCACCCTCGTTGAGTTTCGCCATGTCCATGCTGCCGTTGTTCATCTGCAGAGTGGCCTGCAGCGCCGGGAGGAGCTGGTGCAGGAGGGCCGGGTCCTGCAGCAGTGCTGGTGACGGGGACTGGACAGACTGAGGCACCTGCCCCGAAGAGGAGGAAGAGGAGGAGGACATGGCGGAGGGGGTGGAACCTAAAGCACCGAGAGCAGAGTTCAGACTCTGAGAAGCAGAGGAAGAGGAGGAATGGCCGGAGTTGGATGCTGTGGACTGGTCCCCTGATGTGGTCTCTGTGGAGACGAGCAGAGCAGGAGAACAAAGTTAACACGATATTTGACGAGGGAAATGTGTGCACCAGAGGACGACGATGTAAGAACATGAACCACGTTGCTTAGGTATTATAATCCTGCTATACTTACTTGTTGAGGCTTTGTCCTGCAAGGCCTCTTGTCTGTAGTCCATGTCCCTGGGGAAACTATTCGCCGCCATCTTGACTGGGTCTTTCTGTCGTTGTTCCCTGAAGCAGATTGAGCAGAAAGCAACAGTGACAATGTGCAAGATGCAGTTAGACTCTGTACCCTAAGCTAATGATATTCTGTTCAGACTGGCACGCTGCGTGATCTTGTAATGCATGACTCCGCATGAGAATGAGAATCTCGATTATTCTTTCATGTTAAAAATTGAATTGGCTTTCTGTGTGTGCATGTTGTCATGTCTTGCCTCTCCAACAGGTCCTTGGGCTTCTCCCACTGGGAGACCTCAGTTCTACAGTTGTAGTAGTACTTCTTTCCAGAGGAGCTGATGTGTTCTGTCCAGTCATCTGCTGGGTCCTGGTGCTGAGATGAGACGAGACAGGAGACGTTATTAAAGCTTCAGTAGGCAACAATTTTTTGGCATCATTGGCCAAAAAATCCATAATAACCTTTCAGTATATTGTAATTCAAGTGTTCTGAGAGAAAACTAGACTTCTGCAGCTCCTCATGGCTCTGTGTTCAGGCTCCCTGTGACGGGAGACTTTGGCCAATCACAGGTCATTTCAGAGAGATAGAGAGAGAGCGTTCCTATTGGCTGAGCTCAGGCTGGTGGGCGGTGCTCAGTATGATCACAACATGAGACAATGCTAAAGTATTATGTTGTATGAATTAAGTATGCATAAGTATATGTTCCCTTAATAAGTAAGCATCCATGTTCATTTAGTAGGTGAGCATCCCTCACTTTCCACCCTCAATAATGGATAAGGGCCTTTCAGTATAGATGGTATGTTTAATATTCATGATCATGTATATACCGACAATTCCAGTCATTACAACGATTCCAGGAAGAGAACACACTTTGCCTCATCCTGTTTTTCCTATTTACAGTCGCACCGATTTCAATCAAAGCTGACTGATTTTGCAGAGGAGCCACAATAACACATTATTTTATGCTTTCTCGCAAGAAGAAAAAAGGTTAGATGGCCTTAATGAAGATAAATGTGGACAGCATTAGTAACTGTAGATTATAGCAGGGTCTTGGTATTACAACAAACAAAAAGGGATGCGATTTGACATTTACTACTGCCACAAAAAAACGTTTTTAATTGCTGTTTAAGATTTTGCATTCACTCCTGACAGAAACAGAACATAATGTATGTATAGTTTTGAATCCTCTTCAATTTATCCTACGTTATTACCACTGCTGTAACTTACTGCGCACGTCTGCCACAGTTCATTAATGTTATGTGATGCTCTGCTACCCCGAGACTTTAGGGTAGCATAGAGAGGTGGTGAGGGAGGCTTTGAGTCAAACTAAAAGTCTTTGACAACTGAAAGCCGACAAAAGGTGGGTAGTTATTTTTTGCCCCAGCTCATGTCTAATCAAACTGTTCTGGGCCTGTGAACCTCGAAGTAGAGAAGAGAAGGGCAGGAAGGCATAATTATCAGCAGGCCTACATTAGAAAAACAATATTTAATAAACTTAATCTGTGTCTCATACCATATACCAGTATATGTGTGTTATATGTGGGAAAACGCGCTAAAATAGGTAATAGACTCCTTTCCCATTGCAAGTATGCCGTGCTGTTGCACTGGTCTGGTTTTCCTGCTGGTGTATCACGGATGCGCCGGCTGACACCGGAATCAAGGTTAGTAAACAGTGAAAATGTTATGGTGGTTACTGGCTACTTCTTTTTTTTTATATCTGTAACTTATTCAGTCTCTCTTTCAAACTCTCAAACTAGAGTTGGTGATTGTTGCAACAGTGGAAAGACTAACAAAGACGTTTTGGTGAGTTATATTTTGTTTCTGTCGAGTTTGAATGAAGTGTGTTTTACGACGATCAGCCAGGTAAAATATTTATTGTCTGACTGGAGTCTGGTGGCTTTGAGGAGAGCATATTAATTGTATGTTTTGTATGTTAATAAAGTATAATAATTGTCCAAATCCCTATTGATTTTATTATTATATATTCACCTCAATGCGCATAACATAACATTGCACCGGGTGTCATGTTTCTATCCCTGCCGATTGGAGCTGGAGCCGATAAAAACCTGTGAGTGACTACTGCAGAGTCATTTATCCCGGCGCGAATGAATACCGATTGTAACCTTCCCCACTAAAGACAAAAGCCAGATGTTGGTGTGTGTTAGTGGGTTTTTTGTCTAGTTGGAAAGGGGCTTTAGAAAGGGAAGGCTCTTTCTGTGTTCCTTAGTGGATTTCTTTTCCTCTCATCTCTCTCGTGATGGACACACAAAGGTGAACAAATGAGGAAAAACCTGCCTTTTGGCTACACAGTTGTCACTTGCTTGTAGAAACCACACTGTGTATGTAGCACATGCAAGTTCACATTTGAAAACTTTTTTTTATGTTGTCTTGTCATGGTGTTTTTGACTTTTACATATATACCACTCTCCATTGTGTATTCACTTCAAAATGATAACAAATAACAGTATACAGTACATCAACACCACTGGTTTGCTATACCATATTAAACCCAGTGTTGGAAATTAGCACCAGCCACCAGCCAAATGCTGATGAAATATACAAGTGGCTGCTACATTTGCTTCACTCAACAGCCTACAAAACAATGGTAATCTATTGAATGGCTGGTAGATTTTGGAAAAAAGGTTAATTTCCACTAAACCTAGATGATTAGTTCATCATTAGGGGTGTAAATCACCAGTTTCATCACGATACAATATTATATTGATTCTTCAGACAACAATGCGATATTTGCTGATATGACAAAGTCTGCCGCGATAAGATTTCGATCTGATTCAATTCAGGAGCCTGTGATTGGGGGAGATGATGTCATATTTCATATATATTTAACAGTTACATTTATATCCACTTACAAAAAGCAACTAAAAAATGATTTGGCAATTTTAATACTGGGCTCTTCCAGACATCTAAATGAAAAACAGAGTCAAACCAGACAATGATAACTATTGAGTGTTTGGCCTTATCGCTCGGCACAACTGAGTGAGATATAATAATTAGATCATTGAATATTTCAACAAGGAGGTCTAACATCTAACCACACCATCATCTCTAATCGAGGGAGCCAGTTACATAAATATGAAGTTTCAATCATCGTCTGCACAGACCGAGAGAGAGATGCCTCTAGTACATAATGTCCCACATACCATGTTCCAAAGTAGCGTGACAGCAATTTCTACAGGAAATTCTGAGGGTGTATCATCAGATAAAAGTGGACAACGTCTTACCCTGTCTGCAGGCTTGCTCTGAGTGGCATGCGAGTCGGAGCCATGGTGGGAGCTGTTGTTGTGAGAGTTCTCCTGAGGAGAGCCGCTGGTCCCTGCAACAGAGCCATTCATCAAGTCACAGAAGATACGCAGTGTTTTGCAGAGGACCGAATCTTAGTGACGGATGCAACTGCCAACTAAGAAACGCTTTGTTTGAGATTTTTTTATGTTTGGCATTCTTTACATTTGAGCAGCGATAGCTATGTTGTGATCTGATAGCAGGGAGATGACAAAATAATCTAAAGCTTCACTTCATTCTCCCTGTCAGATTCTAGGTTAATGTTTTGCTTTTGGTCAAACTCTGCATCCACGTTGGCTCCAAAGTGATATGGATTAGAGTGCATATATGACAAAACAAGTCCACACAGTATGTCAGAGATCAACACAAAAATAATGTTAAAATGAACCTTATTCATCACAAGACTCTAGGGATAAGGATTTCTTGGTCAGTGTACACAATTGATTACAGAAAGATGAAGCTGAGAGCCATTAGTTTGCCTGCAGCTGTAAGCATCTGATGTTTTCTATTTGTCTGAGGTTACTGAAGGGCGAAGATGCTGCCTTTTCCTTCTAACAGTCCTTCAAGACAAAACTTGCATGCATGTGTAAGACCACCAGGCTTACCATTTTTTCCTCTAACCGCATGAGAGGTTTTCGCCTTGCCATGTCCCACGCCTTCTCCGTGTCTGCTGACGGGACTTTCGTCGGAACGTCGCAGCATCTTGTAAGGGGGCGTGGGGTCCGATGAGCCGTCGCGCACCTTGTCATAGCGGTGAAGGCTGCTGGACTGGCTCTTTGGCTGAGATTTATGGGTCTATATTGAAGAAAGCATGGCAGAAAGACTTGTTGGTATGGGTCATCGTTTCCTTATTATTGTTTAAATAAATAGCATACTGGTAATAAATAAGGCTGTCAAAGTTAACGCGTTAACGCAATTCCGTTTTAACGGCACTAATTTCTTTAACGGGACTTGCGATTTGTAGGTTGTAGCCGTTTTAAAGCTAGAGTGAAGCTACTGGCATCATATGAAACGATAAAATCTGAGGAATCCATTGGTACCAAACATGTCATACTAGCTTGTCGTGAAAGAAGCTAAATAACTCTCCAAACTTACGCTAAAGTTTGGCGAGGAAAAACTGGCATGGCCATTTTCAAAGGGGTCCCTTGACTTCTGACATCAAGATATGTGAATGAAAATGGGTTCTATGGGTACCCACGAGTCTCCCTTTTACAGACATGCACACTTTATGATAATCACATGCAGTTTGGGGCAAATCATAGTCAAGTCAGCACACTGACAAGCATTTAACCTATTGGGCTTGAGTTTGCCATGTTATGATTTGAGCATATTTTTTTATGCTAAACCTGTGAGGGTTTCTGGACAATATTTGTCATCGTTTTGTGATGTTAATTGATTTCCAATAATAAATAAAGACACATTTGCATAAAGTAAGCACATTTGCCCACTCCCATGCTGATAAGAGTATTAAATACTTGACAAATTTCTCTTTGAGGTACATTTTGAACAGATACAAATTGTGAGATTAATTTGTGATAATCACAATTAACTATGGACAATCATTAGAATAATTGCAATTAAAGAATTTTAATCGATTGACAGCCCTGGTAATAAATATTAAAATATGAGTGTACAGCCATGGTTCTCTACCTTTAGTCACCATTAGTTGTAAAGTTAATAGATTGAGGATCATCCGTGTGTGGCAATGTTCAAGGAAGGAGTACTACACTGGTGTAATAAAAATGTGTCATACCTTGACATGCCTGATCAACACAACATGTTTAAAGGTCACATATCATGTTCATTTTCAGGTTCATACTTGTATTTTGTGTTTCTACTAGAACATGTTTACATGCTGTAATGTTAAAAAAAACAACTTTATTTCACATTGCCCTCTCCCGGTTTCAATCCCTGGGTCACAATTCTCCCGTATTTCTCCCGATTTATGGCAAATCTTCACACTTTTTTTCCTTTTCGTTATCTTAGCCTGTTTCTGGAACTGAACAGTGTGTGTAGTAATCCCTACTGTTTCCACCAGGACGACAATAAAGCTACATCAACCATCGTTTCCCGGTGGAAGAGAGCAGTCTATGGTTTTTCCACTATTTTTTCCTCTATTAAAAAACACATTATTTTCCTCATACTGTCTGCCTGAATATACCTGTATTTACCCTGTCTGAAACGCTCCGTTTTAGTGCATTTCAACGGAATTGCGTTGCTGGGCAACAGTTTGGGTCCATGTTTACTTCCTGTCAGCTGATGTTATTTACATACACTGCAACAGGAAGTAAACTGGGACACATTTAGAATGTTTACGTTTAAAACCGTGTAATGATCTAAATATTGTATATTTGTGACATCACAAATGGACAGAAATCCTAACGGCTTATTTCAAACGCACAATTTCTGAATACGGGCTGTGTGTTTTTCTCTGTATAGTGAGTGTTTTGATAGTTTAACAGTATTTCTAAAGCACTTTAAACCTGCTTTATAATATAAAAGACATGAAAATCTCACTCTTCTATAATATGGGACCTTTAAGGTACATTTTGAAAAGATAAAAAACGTGAGATTAATTCGTGATAATCGCGATTAACTATAGACAACCATGAGATTAATCGCGATTAAATATTTTAATTGATTGACAGCCCTAGTAATAAATATTATAATATGAGTGTACAGCCAAGGTTCTCTGCCTTTAGTCACCATTAGTTGTAAAGTTAGTAGGTTAAAGATCATCAGTGTGTGGCGATGTTCAAGGAAGGAGTACTACACTGGTGTAAAAATGTGTCGTAATGTGCCTTGAAAAGCCTGATGCTCTATCAACACAACATTAATTTAAGAGCAAACTTTGCAAGCTTTACAAGAACATTACACAAACTGCAGTAATGTGCTTTCTATAGAAGGTTTTGAATGCCATGTAGATTAATGTAAGTCAAATATTTAACTGCTAGTGGTTTATTTTGTTCAACGGGATTATAAAGTGACAATGTAAGTGTTCACTGGAGGTCAGACCTGACTCACACCATAGACTAGAAAAATGTATATAAAGTTTAAGTATGGTTACTGCATCTCTAGCATAACTAGCTGGCTATATGAAGATTTCAGTTTATAATTAAAAAAAAAATTGTGGACAGTATTCACTGCGTTCACAGGACCTCTTTGTGCTCTCTGTCCCAAAAGCTCGGACAAAATTGAGGAAAGGGCTTTTGCATATTCTGCACCCTCAGCCTGGAATTTGCTCCAAAATTACCTAAAAATCAAGGAGCTGGTATCATTTAATATTTTTAAATCTAAAATGAAGGCTTTAGAAGCAGATTCTATGGCATGCCAATGTTTTTAGCCCCCTTGTTGTACAGCTGACTCCCAGAAAAGTTTCTTTTTGTCCCCCCATTTGTTTTTGGATAGTTCTCTTTTAATGCAAATTGTAGTGCTTTCAGTGTTTGTGAATAGTATTTTATCTCTATTTGTGTCAATGTGTCTGCAACTTTGTGTTCTTGCTGCTGACTGTCTTTGCCAGGTACTCCCTTGGAAAAGAGGTTCTTAATCTCAATGGGACTAAAGCTTAAAACGTTCCTGTTTGCTGCTGCCTTTTATTAAACCAGATAATGATCTTATGCTGCACTAGAGCTTTTACTCTTGTGTGTTATACTCTATTTACTGTTTTATTTTTAGCTTGTTTTTATTTTCTAATCATTAATGTTTTTATAACTGTTTTAATTATGTCTTAATGTTCTTTTGCACTTTGTCGGATTGTTCTTGAATGTTTATGTAAAGCACTTTGAATTGCCCTGCTGCTGAAATGTGCTCTACAAATAAAGCTGCCTTGCCTAACCTGGTTAAATAAAGGTTAAATAAATTAAAGGAAAATTACTGCACATTGATCAGCTATATCAACACAACATTAATTTAAGAGCAAACTTTGCAAGCTTTACAAGAACATTACACAAACTGCAGTAACATACTTTCCAAAGGGAGATTTTGATAGCCAATATTAGCTATTTAAATTAATGTAAATAAAGTCTTTAACTGCTAGTGGTTTATTTTGTTCAACAGTATTATATATAGTGACAATATAATAAGTGTTAACTGGAGGTGTTAGTGAGACCTGACTCACACCATAGACTAGAAAATATATATAAAGTTTAAGTATGGTTACTCCATAATTAGCAAGCTATATGAAGATTTCAGTTTATAATTTTAATGGAAATTACTGCACATTGATGAGCTACATTAGTGGGAAAGTAATGACAGGTGATTGTCATGTGTGTCATCATACCTGATAGGATTGGGAATCCCTTCTATCGTTGCACCTGTAGGAAACACACAGAACTGTTAGACATGGTTAGGATAGTTTTTGTTTAGCTTAGCAACACACCTTCTCTTATATATATATATATATATATATTATATATATATATATATAATATATATATTATATATATCCTTGACGTGAAATACACCCCAAGAGCAACTTTGTTTAAATTTTATTTATTACATCTACCCTACCTATTTTAAAAGTGCAATTACCTCCGTTTACATTACATCTATTTTTATATTTTATACTTCTAGTGTATTTATTACATCTACTTTACCTGTTTTATTTACTTTATAACTATGTGCGTGTTTTTACCTGTTATATGTTTTACCTGTTATATTTTACTTTATAACTATGTGTGTGTTTTTACCTGTTATATGTTTTACCTGTTTTATTTACTTTATAACTATGTGTGTTTTTACCTGTTATATGTTTTACCTGTTTTATTTACTTTATAACTATGTGTGTGTTTTTACCTGTTATATGTTTTACCTGTTATATTTTACTTTATAACTATGTGTGTTTTTACATGTTATATGTTTTATCTGTTTTATTTACTTTATAACTATGTGTGTGTTTTTACCTGTTATATGTTTTATCTGTTTTATTTACTTTATAACTGTGTGTTTTTACCTGTTATATGTTTTATCTGCCTCGTTTACTCTTGTCAAGTATTTGTTTTAAAGCACTGATCAGAAGTGGTAAACTGTGAATCTCGTTGTATTTAATAAAATGAAAATAAAGCTTTCTATTCTATTCTCTATATTTTAAGCTAGCTAGCTAACCGGTGATTAGTTAGCTAGCCGTTAGCTTAATTTAGCTTGATTTGCTACCTTAGCAACAGCTGTTTACTCATAATGTCACTAGTAGAAAACAACAGATAATGTTTATAATACATGATAACGTTACACAACATTACCTTTTATCATGTTAGTTAGCTAACTAATGATAAAGCTACAGGAAATACCCGGAGTCCAAAGCTAATGTGTTAGCTCGTAGCTAACTGCTAGAGAGCTAACGGTTAACGTTCAAATAAACACTAATAAATAAAAGTAAACAAATAGGAATGAGTTTAAAAACATAATGTTTGAGTGGTTGATTTACCCATCGCTGACTCTGGTTGGTTTCCTTGCATACATCACCATCAAGGCCGTGGTGATGTGTGTGTGTGTGAGGGGTGAACCGTGGCCTCCTGTCTGTCTGATGCTTCTCTTCTTCAGCTTCCTGATAACCTGCGGACTGTCTATCCTACCAACACAAGACACTGGGAAGCCGAGCAGCAGCTCTGCATAGCTGGTGGTCTTTATTGCAAACCACCCTCTCAGTGCACATCATCTGGTGCATGTAGGTATACACGGAGAGAGACGCTTTTAGCTCGGCCGATGTAGCTTCAGCGGAACAGCAGCAGAGTCAGGAGGAAGAGAAGACTCTTCTCTAATGTTGAGATGGAAAAAATACAGGTTCCGGTTGGATGTTTCAAATTAAAAGAATTATTGAATATGGTACAACTCTTATTGAGTAAAGAACAATACCACAATGAGCAAGAATACATTTGTTAAACTTGTTAAAATTCAAGTTTTAGACCTCCTTATGCAAAGCCGTAAAGTTAAAGTAAATAACAGAACAAAAAAGGCAAATTGTGTCACTATATTTGAAGGAATGGCTCATGAAACAATACATTTTGAATAAATTTAAATTAAATTAAATTATTATTATAATTTAATTTAAAATATTTAAAATATTATTATTATTATTATTATTATTACTATTATTGTTTTTCATTGTGTTATGAAGTGATTACAAAACAGGTGAAGACACGTGCAGGGAAATATACAAAATATATATATATATATATTACTGTATACAGAGAGAGGCAAATAACAAAGAACAAAAATAAAACAAAACAAAACAAAACAAGGGGAAAAAAGCAGGGTGAGGAATGTGTGTGTGTGTGTGTGTGTGTGTGTGCATGATCAAGATAATGGGTATGTGAATAGCACTCTTAAATACACATATACTGTACATACGCACACATATCTATACATACACATACAGATATCTTTCCTTTTATGTGTATAGGATAGGGGGAACAAGAGAAAATAAATAAAGAAATAAAATAAATAAAGAAATGAGTAAAATAAATGAATAAATTAATTCATTAGTAAAATAAATGAATAAATGAATAAATAAATAAATAAATAAATAAATAAATAAATAAATAAATATGCACACACTTAATAATAATTTAAATAGAATCCTCTTAGCATGGCAAATCAGAACAAAAAACGACACGAAAAAAATTTGTGTTCTCATATTATGGCAGTGTTAAAGCTGCGCTCTTATTCTGAAGTAAGCCGTTCCTTTCCGGTATTAGCCTAGCTGTCTCTGGCTAACGTGACGCAGCTGAAAAGGCAGCTAGTTGGTGCTGAGGACTCGTGAGGACTCCTCCTCTAGTTCACATCTCGTTGGCTGGAAATGTTCAGGGACACACCCACGGTCTGTCTGTCTAGCTAGTCTGCTCTGTTGTCTCCATCTCTATACATTAAAAGGCTGCAACACTTGTCCTCCATGTGCAAGGATGTCCAATACTGTCTTTTCCTCCTGGGACATTTATTTATTTTGCACAATTTAAGACTATACAACATAACAAAAAAAATAAATGAATAATATACAGTGCAGGAAGAGGCAAAAAACCCTTGGGCTTATCTGAAGCCTCCACCTAGAGACAAAATTAATAGTGATAACAAACAATTTGGACATGGTATATATAATAACAACAATAACAATACAGTAAATATATATAAAAAAAAAAAAAGACAAGTGTGTGTGTGTGTGTTGCATGGAAGTGTATGGTTAGTGTTTGTGAGGAGGATATTGATTTAAATATCTAAAAAGACTTCTGGGCAATCGTAACCAAACGACATTGTGAGTGGGAAAAAAATAAAAAAACATAAAAACAGATATATGGACAATATGGGGAAACATGGAGCCGCAAAACATTTGAGCATTGTGATGAAGGTAACACAGTTTATAGTCTAAGTATATAGAATATAAGTCTAAAGCAGTGAGGGCCAAAGAGAAATTGTATGACGGAGTATCAGGGCCACATTGAGGGAAAAAACATCTGAGATTTACAGAATAAAGTCGTAATATTACGAAAAAAAAAAGTCGTAACATTACAAGAATGAAGTCATAACTTAACGAGAAAAAAAGTCGTAATATTACGAGAATAAATTCATAACTTAACGAGAAAAAAAGTCGTAATATTACAAGAATAAAGTCATAATTTAACGAGAAAAAAAGTCGTAATACTACGAGAATAAAGTCATAACTTTAAGAGGAAAAAAAGGCGGAATATTACGATAATAAAGTCAGAACTTTACGAGAAAAAAAGAAAATAACACGTAAAATTACTACTTTACTGTGAAAGTATTGAAACTCTCATTCCACAGGGAAATACACAGCTCGTATTGAGAAACTCTGCGTTTGAAACAAGCCGTTAGGATTTCTGTCCATTTGTGATGTCACAAAGCTACAATATTTAGACCATTACACGGTTTTAAACGTAAACATTCTAAATGTGTCCCAGTTTATATCCTGTTGCAGTGTATGTTAATGACATCAGCTGACAGGAAGTAAAAATGGACCCAAACTGTTGCCTAGCAATGCAATTGCGTTGAAATGAGCTAAAACGGAGCGTTTCAGACAGAGGATAAATACAGGTATATTCAGGCAGACAGTATGAGGAAAATAAAGTTGTTTTTGAACATTACAGATTGTAAACATGTTCAGTAAAAAACACAAAATACAAGTATGAACCTGAAAATGAGTACGATATGGGACCTTTAAAAAACAGAACAGCCATGTATTTTATCACCACAGAGAAAAGTGTGAAATTACTGTAAATAGAAAATAAAATAAAAGTACTGAATGGATGCAACTGCTGGCTGACCTCAGATTCAATTAAATCTGTGTGACAGTCATATGTGGAAAGTGATGCCCCATGCTTGTTGATAGCTGTATCGATTGCCCGCTGGCTTGATTTAGGTCAGACCTAACACATATTGATTGAATAAGGACACAGTTTCGTTTACTATCCGGCCAGTCAAACACCATACAACCTCTCTCTACAAGTGGACGTTCAAATGTAGCTCATACTCTTTAGGTACTAAGCGATCTGGCCTGCCGGAGCTGGGCCTGATGGAGTGCACAGTCTCTGGTGAGTGCAACTTATAGTTTTGTGTGGATGTATTGAGCTGCTTTCCTCTGCTTCAAATGGACATAAATATGTGCGTTACACTCCTAATCTGTACCCTAGATTAGTGGTATTAGTCCAAAACGTATTCATTATTTTCTCACAATGTTTTAATTTATTATCTGCTATTAAAATAATTGAAAGAAACAAATATCAGTGCGGATATAGTATTGTATTTCTCTAGCCTTGCTCATTGAGGGATACCGGACAATATTTGTTTACAAATTCTATTTACCTAACAAGCAACTCATGCTTTTCAATTGAATTCTGCATATTTGTTATGGTTACATTTTCTTAAATTGATCAAAATCATGACCTGAGGGAGGTTAAAAATCTATTCACTTTGAGTAGAGGACATACAATATTTATCCTGTAGTATCAGAGTTATGTTTTCATCCTTTGTTTGATGTAAGTTAATAGGTAAGTAATACTGACCAATCAGTCATGCAAAAATTAAAGTTTAATGTGGGTATTAATGTGAATATTATTGGTAAAACCTTTACTGATTTAATAATTTAGTGGCATAGCCGTATGGTCAATGGAACAGTGTATTATTACTGTAAAGGTGAAATATCTCATACCAGCATTAGGGGGCAGTAATATCTCAGAGGAAGCATCATGTGAACAACATGCATTTCTTTCCTTTCTCTCATCATTTTCCCTTTCTCTGGGTCACGCTCTAGTCTCCCTCCTCGCTGATAAAAACAAAAAGAAATCTGGAGTATGAATATATATATCAAGGGTTTCAATACTTGTTTATTTCTTTTCTCAGAGTGAGGAGGATGCTGAGCCGAACAGAACACAGAGGTACGTCTAAAGTGTGGCAGGTTAACAGGTTATATGTACACAATAGGCAATATGTAGGCAATCTGAGCACATTAGGTTTCTTTTCTTTTCAACTTGCTGTTTCAACTGGAAAATAAAGCAATGATCCCCATACCAGTGAATGTTTTAAAGGCTTCCCTGTAGGAGTTTTTTTTTTTTCATCACACCCTCCATTTAACCTTTAACCTCCCTCTTTGGGTTCTTGACCTCACCTCATAACCTTCAAAACAAGAACTGTAAATTAATAACAGGTGCAGGTGGTGTATATGTGTGTGTGTATGTGTGTGTTTGTACATGTGGGCGTGTTGTGCTCCTCCTCCTGCAGGCGTGTGTAGGCTGCTATCGTCAGTGATGTCTGGAACGGAGTCTCATACAGACCGAGAGGAGGACTACAGGTTCCTCCACAGCATGTTGATGGAGAAGAAGCTTCACCTGCTCTTTAAGGTGAAGAAGACACGTTTGTGCTACAATGATTGGTGCCTTTTTACCCACACTCATTTCAGTTACAGCATCTTTTTCCCAAGATGCCAAATTTTAGAGGTGGATTAATTACTCAGATTTATTTTTTAGTAGTATACAAATGTAAAATATTCAATGTACCTAAATGATCAAAAGTAACAGTACAAAACCATACCATACACATTAGTATTATACAGTAAGAATGTCAGTGTTACTCTATCATATAGTATAACTATGTATTATTATTACTAATGCATTAATATGTGTTTGCGTGTAAAATATGAATCTGTTTATGAAGTCTAGTAAGTCAACTAAAAGTACCTCAAAATTAAAGGCACAGTGTGTAGCATTTAGCATAGTAGCATTTCTATTGGCAAAAATGGAATATAATATGAATAAGTATGTTTTCTTTAGTGTATAATCACCTAAAAATAAGATGTGACGTTGTGTTTTCGTTACCTTAGATTGAGCAATTTCTATCTACATAGGGAGTTGGTCCTCTTCACGGAGCAGGCCGCCATATTTCTAGAGTAGCCCAAACAAAGGCTCTAGATAGGGCCATTCGCATTTTCTCGTTTTAGCGTTTTCACGTTTAGATGACGCCAGATCCTACACACTGCACCTTCAAGTACATAACTTGAATAAAATGTACTCAGTTGAGTTACTTGCCACCACTATTAAATAACCAGTGTGTAACATTTCAGGGGATCTATTAGCAGAAGTGGAATATTATATTCATAACTATGTTTTCATTAGTGTATAATCACCTGAAACTAAGAATTGTTGTGTTTTCGTTAGCTTAGAATGAGCCCTTCATATCTACATAGGAAGTGGGTCCTCTTCATGGAGTCCGCCTTGTTTCTACAGTAGCCCAGAAAGGACAAACCAAACACTGGCTCTAGAGAGACCCTCTAATGTTTTTACATTACTTGAAGGCCACCGTGCAAAACCGCCGTACCGCCAGCCGCCGTCTGACTTCCGTTGCTCCTAAAGTAGTGTTATTATGGTGATGATGGCCTCTGAGCGAAGCGAACGGCGTTGCCAAGGAACTCAGATGGTTGCAATCTGCAGCCACACCACTAGATGCCGCCAAATCCTACACACTGTACCTTTACAAACAAAGAAATAGGTCATGTAAATGCAGTTTCACATAAACTGAACAGCAATACATCTTAACATTAATTTTGAAATTGTTGTTTTCTTGCCCTGGTAATATTGCAGCAGGTCTTGTAATAAATAAAATTATATTATTATATATTAATGTTATTAGTAGTAGAAGTAGTAATAGTATAAGCAGTATTTGGCATTGCAGTACTTGTCTTTTTACAGCAGAGAAAACCATCACTGTGATACTTTCCTGACTTGACAGATCCACGAGCGACTGAAGCGTTTTGAGAAGCGAAGCCCTGTTCCCGTCCAAGAGCACGCAGCGAGTCTGGCCTCAGATGTAAGTGACTCTTTCCAAACATCTTTTGCAGATAGACGTGCTGCCGAGCATGACTGTTTGACAGCAGAGGATTTTTCGTCGTTCAAATAGTTTCCTCCACACATAAACGGCTTTCCTGTCACACAGAAGCACGTACGATCCTCCTTATCTGTGGTGAATTATGAAATGTTATCTCAAAACTCTGTCACCTCAGATGATATAGCTTGAAAGACTGTGTTTTATAGCAGATATCGTTCTGTATCTGCGTGCCAGGAGGTTAGGTCACCGAGGACAGAACCGAGCAACAGGCTGCTAGAATCATTTTGTGTGTAGTCTAATGTTTCAGGTCGGAGGAATACAATTAATTTCAGGTTTAAGATGAAGTGACAGAGAGATCTCCCACTACGGCTGTGACGACTGGTCTCTCTATTCCCTTCAGATGTGCATCGTGTTTCATATACCAGTCCTCTTCGTTCCTGTTACAAACCAATCATTCCTATATATTTCCATCTCATCCCACTACCTTCTTTGAACCATTTTGGTCATGTTCCACCTTCATTTCCTGACTTTTCCCCTCTTGTTCTTGGACAAAGTGTCAAACAAGGATGTTACACTTTTCCCTTACTCTACGCTTCCATCTCCTCTCCATCCCTAAACCACACTCCCCTTCCATTATCTCCATCCTGTCCTCCTTTCTCTCCCTTTGCTTTCCTTTATCTTCTCCCTCTACCCTGCGTATACTGTTATTCCTGCCATGTTTCCGTACTGTCTATCCACCCCTATCCTCTCCTCCAAAACTCCTCTCCATCTCCTCCTCTTCACTCCCTCTGCTTCATATTCTGTTAGACAGCCACTCTCCGCCTGGCTTAAATCATCAGGACCTACTGGAAGGGCCAAACCATGGGCCTGTTTCCCCTCAGAGAGGCTTCTGTTTGCTCACAGTGGAAACTAATGACCTTCATGCATTGTGTCTCTGGAGTGTGCCTCGACATCTTGAAGCAGTAGAAGTCATTACAGTAATATGCTTGACAAGACGGGCGACTGCACACAGTCACTCGCCGCCTCCTCGCTTGCCGCTGACGGTCAAGGCCGCTCTGTTTTAGCTGTCGCCGCAGCTGTCGCGTAGCCTTGAACATTCGGGAGCTTTTTTTTTTTTTTTCCAACGATGGCTAAAAGATGCAAAACCAAAACAGGAACACTGACAACAGAGAGTTAACATCAAGAAGAAAAGTCCCGATGAGGTGAACGGGGCCATATGCAAGTGTAGAAACAAGGACAGTACTGATGATGTGTCACTGCAGTCCGATACAAGTTGAATTTCACTAACCCTTTTTGTCCCTTTTTTAGTACAGTGTACACTAACCTCCCTCAGGCCATGATATAAATGTATACCTCTAATTATAGAAAATATATATCCTGCCTCTCCTTCTCTTTTCCTCTGCTTCCAGTTGGCGGAGGAGCTGATATACCAGGGCTGTAGGGATGAAGTCAAAGAACTGGTTGCCCTCTTTTCCAAACCCAACTTTAAGGTGAGGAGTATTTCATTCCACGGTGACGACGTGTTCACTGTTGCTTCACACATGCGTGTCGACCTAAAACCCCCCCAGCCAAGAAAATACACCACCTCTTATAATAAATAGTTCAACATTTGGGGAAATATACGCTTTACGCCTACGTTTGCTTCTTTGCCAAGCGTTATCAGGGATTGACAGTCTACTCTTTTGTCTGTGTGATAAATAGGAAGCTACAGCCAGCAGCCGGTTAGCTTAGCTTAATTTAGCACAAAGACTAGAAAGTGCCGTGCACATTTTTGGGGTTAAGTGCTCAAGCGGAAAAAAAAAAGCTAAGGCACCCCTCTCGTAATTATTTATAAAAAATAAAGTTATATACAGCAGCACATATTTCACTTACTTACTGTATATATCTATTTATTCCAATACCCATACAATCATACAGATGTTTAATACTCAACAGATGCTGAGCTTCCCATTGGCATACATTTAGATGTATTTTCGGGCCTACACTCAAAACAGGGTTAAGCAAAGAGTGTATATATTTTATATAGATATATATCTATACATACAGTCTATGCGGTTAAGTCCTGACAAAATGACCTAGTGGCAATGCCATAGAAAGGGAGAGCAAACAGTTTTTTGACCCCAGTGAAAATGTTGTTTTTGAAAGGCTAAACGCCAACAAATATGGATTGAAGCAGAACATTTCATTAGATATAAACACATTCCCCATAAAACTGCAACTTGACGTTTTTTTACTTCAGTTTTTGTACTGATTAAACAAATGTGATATAGCTAGTGAAGTTTGCTGTTTCCTCCTGTGTCCAGTCTTTGTAGTAAGCTAAACCGTTAGGAGGCGGTTAGCCTACCGTAGCTTATCGTAGCAAAAAGACGAGAATACTTTAAATGTAAAAAAATTGAATAAAATCTGCCTACCAGCACCTGTTATATCTCTTTTGTTTCTGGACTAGCCCTAGTTCAATACTGCTCTCATATCTACCCATTAAATGTGAAACTACAGCCAGGGGATGTTAGCGTATCTTAGCTTAGCATAAAGACTGGGAGCAGCTAGCTTTGCTCTGTCCAAAGGTTAAAGAAAGCATCTTATATCCCTCCAAAAAGCCACAATCTCTGATTTTTTACACTTTGTTCTTTGTCAGATGAAACAAACCAGATATAGCATGTTATTTAGTGAGATTTAGAGGTGCCAGTAGGCAAACTTTTGTTACCTTTGGACAGAGCTTTTGGACCCCGTGTCCAATCTTTACGCGAATTAAGCCAACCAGCTGCTAGCTCCAGCTTCATATTCAACCGAGAATGGTATCGCTCTTCTCATCTAACTCTTGGCAAGAAAGCAAATATATTTCCCAACATGTTGAACTGTCTGTTCCCTTAATTGACTTCTTAATCTCTGTAATAATACCGCCCTCACACACATAAACAAGCCCCACACTGTGCAGTTCATCACTGAAGCATGTCCTACTGTATAATTGACATTCACACGGACCATTTATGAAGCAATAATCCACTCGGAAGACGTTGTTTTGCTTCTTTCTACTTCAGCGCCCCAATGGATCATTAACAATAAAAGAAACCGACTCATGAATGGTGTGGTAACATGTTCAGTCATTGACGTAGCTAACACTAGAAGTGTAATCTGTGCAGGAATGCTTCCTCCGAGCTATTCTGATGCCGTTCAGGTGACTTAACACTGGAGTTCACACTCACATCGACAGGCTTGTATTAGTCACACAAATCAATCCAACTGTAATTCTATTTAAATTTATTCCACCTAATCATTTAGCCCACTGAGAGGCGCTGACATCTATTAACCACACTGGAATTGAAGCTAACCTACTCCCTAGTTATGTTTATTAGTGTTCACTCATGTAGAGGCCCAGACGACTCTTAAATGCATGTTTCCTTATTTCAGATCTGCTGACAGTCATATTTCAGACGCACACACACACACACACACACACACACACACACACACACACACAGAACGTATGGTTTTCCAGTGAGTTGCAGAATTTGTGGCTTTTCTTAATGAGGAGCCAAAGGCAGCCGAGAACTAACAGGTTTGTTTAAACAGTCTTAATGACCTGTTTGTTCTTGGCCCCGACGCTGGAGCTCACACATACTTATGAGAGACTCGGGGTATAATATTCTGTGAATGAATGTTTGTTTTTTGAAAACCTGTCTCTGAAAGTGGCCAGAGACACATTGCTCACGCGCTGGCAGCTTCTGAGCAGAGCCACTGTTGACGGACAACACGGATAAGTAGACTAACTGACGGATGGATTGGCTGATTGTTAAAATCAAGTTGATGAGCAGATGTTTTCACCGCTTCTTCTCATTCTTTCTGATTACAGTAAATTCCCTTTTTTTTTAAATTGTATCTTGTGCAGAATCACAGTGAGAGATTAATGTTTATCCAGAATATTGTTTTTTGCAAACAAACCTGGAGTTTTCGCACGGCCAAAGCTAACAAAGAATGAACTTAAACGAACCGTCTGGGCATTGATAGTGAATCATATATCAAATCACTGGAAAATGAGTGCTTTTTCCAAGATATGTGTTGTTTGAGGTGAACCAGTACAACTGTCAGTGCTGTAGGGGGTTGCTTTCAGGTGGCCCACAGGCTGGCAGCACATTCCAGACTAAATCAAATTTGGCATGTTGGCACTGACGACAAAATTGAAGGTTTGCGACCAGGAGGAAAGTGATGTATTTGGATTCAGTTGCTGTACTGAGTGTGAGCAGGCCAGCCAAAGTTATTGGAATTTTTGCACATTTTAGTCACCTTTAATTCGTCAACGGGGATCGGTGGCATTCATGTTTGAATGCTTACCATTTTTTAACTTCACAATTATATTTAACTATCTGTAGCCTAACCAAGTGTTGGTCTAAACCTGAACTGGTGATAGTGGTTCTTCAGTGCGCTTCCATCTAGAATGGACACCATTATTCATTCATCATCGTCGCAGGGGGGGAGGGCTGGAGCCAATCCCAGCTGATATTGGACGAAGGCGAGGTACACCCTGGACAGGTCGCCAGACTATCACAGGGCTGACACATAGAGACAGACAACCATTCACGCTCACATTCACACCTATGGGCAATTTAGAGTCAATTAACCTGCATGTCTTTGTAATATGGGAGGAAACCAGAGAAAACCCACGCTAACTCAGGAAGAACATGCAAACTCCACACAGAGGGGCCGGGTTTTGAACCTGCGACCCTCTCGCTGTGAGGCGACAGTACTGCACCACCGTGCAGCCCTGGACACTATCAAATGAACAGATTTTTGCAGTGATTACACTGGCATTTGTTCACAATGCCGAATTCGACAGCAGCTTTGACAGCCAACATGTCAGTTTCCATTTTGTTTGGAGTATACTGCTGGCCTTAGCCAGTGACATTTTTCCACACAAAGTGAGATGCATTAGAGGATACTAGTAGCCCCAACGCCACATCTATTCACAACATCTACAGTAAAATACAAAGTGACATACCCGAATGCAGATCAGCACCTTCAGAGTATTTCTGTTTCCTCCACAGAGTCTCCTGTTTGTCCACGACGCCGTAGCTCAGAGAGACTTTGAGCCCACTCTGCCACCGGTACCTGATGACGTACAGGAGGACGACGAGGATTCGGTCAAAATTGTCAGTCTAGTCAAAACCAAAGATCCCCTGGTGAGTAAACATGTCTTCATGTTTCAGAGGTCAAGTTAATAATAAGATTCATCTCGTTTGGCTTAAATTAATATTTCCATATTTTGGGAAATATACATCCGCTTTCTTGCTGAGAAGGTTGATACAGTACCACTCTCATGCCTGTATGCTGAATGTGCGGATAAAGCTATCAGGCAGTTAGCTTAGCTTTGCATGAAGACTTCTGGAAACAGTGGCAAACAGCTAGCCTGGCTCTGTTGAGAGGTTTGTAGATTTCGTTTTTTTATTTTCTTGACACAACTGGAATGAGATATAACGTGTTAAAGGTACAGTGTGTAGCATTTGGCGGCATCTAGTGGTGTGGTTGCAGATTGCAACCAACTGAGTACCCCTCCTCTCACTCCTCCCTTTCTGAGACTGCGGTAACGTGAGCCGCAGAGTGCAAAACCGTGGTAACACCGTTCGCCTCGCTCAGATGCCATCCTTACCATAATAACACTACTTTAGGAGCAACGGAAGTCAGACGGTGGCTGGCGGTACCACTGTTTTACACTCTGCAGCTCACGTTACTGCAGTTTCACAAGCGTGTCAGAGAACTACGGTGGCCTTCAGGTAACGTAAAAACGCGAAAGTCTCTCTCTAGAGTCAGTGTTTGGTTTGTCCATTCTGGGCTACTGTAGAAACATAGCGAAGAGTACCCACTCTCTATGTAGATATGTAGGACTCATTCTAAGCTAACAAAAACATGATTCTTACTTTCAGCTGATTATACACTAATGAAAACATATTTCTGAATATTATATTCCATTTCTACTAATAGAGCCCCTGAAATGTTATGCATTGTACCTTTAATTAGTTAGTTTTGGAGCTGTCAGAACGGCAGTCCAGCTGTTTTCCCCTGTTACCAACCTCGATGCTAAGCTAAGATAACCTCCTGCTGGCTATAGCTGCACAGAGACTGGTATAAATCTTCTCATCTAACTCTCGGTAAGAAAGCAAGTTCAGCTGCACTTTACTGCCTGTCAGCCTGTTTCTAATTTGGTCTACCTGGCTTTGTAAGGCACACAAAACAAACGCAAATGTTAAGTATTTAAGTTAAGACAACCATGTAACAGGGCAACTGAACTCAGAAATGTGTAATTTGTCCAGCCGCAATATATCTGACACACACAGGCAGTTCAAAGCAATAAACATATCCAAGAGACAGCTGAATTTTTTCTCTGGTGACTGGTGAATTTATGTCATGCTGTCGAACTGCGTGACTGTTTAAGCCATGTACGCCAAGGTGTAGCAAGACTACAGAATGACAGGAAACATAAGAAAATGCTCCTGCAGCAGCCAGGAATTTACAGTCAATTCTTCCACATCTTTGTTGCCATATATCTGCTGTGACGCACAACATAGTTTCAGCATTGTTGTGTCATGCGTATGTATATCCACTGCATAACTATGTCCCTTAAGTGAGTCCTTTAAAGCCGCACTGAGCATTAAAATGGATTGGGATAATGTCTTTTCTGTTTCTGATGTGAATCAACTTGTTTCAATGTCTTTAATCATAGCTCATTTCCTTGATACTACCGGATTGAACTGCCTTGTTCCACCTTGTTCCAAGCCATTGTCACTTATTTCTGGAAATTTCCTGGATCAAGAGAAACTGCGGACTGCAAACGAATCAAACAACAAAGGGCGCATACCTCGGCCAAGGCCTGCAAAATCCTCTAAATTTGTTATTTTAATATTAAAACAAAGTTCAGATTTTTGGGATCTGCATCTGGATCAAGATCTCCATAAAATACATATAGTGATGGACAGATGTGGGGTCCACGTGCCAGATTTTATTTTCCACTCAAGTAGATCCAGTAGTTCATTAGAAGGATAATGGAAATGTTCGAAAATGCCCTCACGCACAAATTTTAAATTCCTTTTTCAAAAAATTGCCGGATTTACATCAAAAACATTTGTTTCTCAGCCTGTAGCCTTACTTTCCACCAAATTTCATTGAAATCTGTGAGCAAGTTTTTTGAGATATCCTGCTATGAGATAAACAAACAGCGCCAAAAATATAGCCCTCATGGCGGACATGAGTTTAATCTTTTTAAAGAAAAAGAAAAATATGAGCATAATTTAGTTAATGATGGACACTGTGTGTGCTCGTGTGTTAGTGTTTGAGCTTCGAGAGTGGAACGTGCTTCGGACCAATAATAGAGAACATACTTTTGTATTGATCCCAAAACTAGATTGGAAAGGGGACTGACCTTTTTCTGACATGGCCTCTTTGATCGATCCAGCATGTTCCCGTTTTTCCAGACAACAGGGTTACACCCGAGTGTGAGCTGATTGTAGTCGGCTACATAAGATGCTCTTTCCATTGCGATTTGCGCCACATCAGTAACATCTGTTGAAAATAATGCTGATTTGGATAACCTTTTCCAGCGCTTTGTGTGTTACATGAAGGCAGTCGGCTAAATGATACAAATAACCTTCGCTGGAATGAAGTGACTCTAAATAAGAAGCGTGTCTGGGATGTAATAAAACCAACATGTTGTTTTCACCGTCCACCGCTTGACCTCTTTGTCCATCGTCCTTTCATTCACTAATCATCGTCCCCAAGGGGGCAACTATTAAGAGGGATAAATCCACTGGAGCAATTGTTGTGGCGAGGATCATGAGAGGAGGTGCAGCTGATAAAAGCGGTGAGCTTATTTATTACTGTGTGTCCACTCTACTCTCTCACACTACCTTTACACTGTATTAGGTTGTAGTAACATTATGATGGCGCATAGTAAATGTACATGTTACAGTGAAGAGCATGTGGTAAACATTTCCATTTGTATTTCCAACACTTTGAAGGTCTGATCCATGAAGGAGATGAGCTGAAAGAGGTGAATGGAGTCTCACTGGAGCACAAGAAGCCAAAGGAAATCCTTCCTCTTCTGGTTAGTCTCACCTCCGCTGTTCAGTCACATTTTAGTCACCTTCTATGGAGCTCTATAGCACATAGGAATAAGATATATCAGGATTTAGATGCACAGACAATCCTTGTTAGTAGAATTTGTTCATTTTTGATTTCCTTTTTTAGTTTGATTTGTTGAGAGTAAGAAAACAATACAATATCACCAGCCTTATCCTGTATATGGAATATGAAGCCACAGCCAGGAGAGGGTTAGCTTAGCACGTAGCATATATACTAGAAACTCATAGACTGTATAAGAAGTGGACGTAGTCACCATGACGTCACCTATTGGTTTGTGGACTGAGGTTTTGAAGCTTTGAGTTCGGCATTTTGGACGTCGCCATCTTGATTTTTGGCTGTCGCCATGTTAGTCTTTTGCAACCAGAAGTGACACGAGAGGGTGGAGCTAAGTACAACCGAACGCTGATTAAGACATTTTCACGCGACCAAAAAGGATATAATTAACTTTCATGAACTGAAAACACACTGTGAAAGAGTTAAAGTTGTAAGACGAAAACACGGACAACTCCCAGACCGGATAATGCCGTGATAGCGGCCTGCTACAAGGTAGCAACGCCCTAAAGCATTCCTTGCTTTATGGTCTATTTGACTATAAATGTGACCATAATTTACTAAATGAGCATCATGCTGTATTGAAGAAGACTTGAAACTAGTGATTGAGACCATAAACTCATGTTTACAATGTTTACTGAGGTAATAAATCAAGTGAGAAGTAGGCTCATCTTCTCATAGACTTCTATACAATCAGACTTCTTGTTGCAACCAGAGGAGTCGCCCCCTGCTGGCTATTAGAAAGAATGCAAGTTTAAGGCACTTCAGCATTAGCTTCACTTTTCAGACCCCGTAGTTGACCACTGGTAAAACTGCTAGCTAAAAAGAATCTGCCAAAAGGGAGTATTTTTTTTACACATTGCTTTTTGTACGGATTAAAAAATTTGACAAACATGTAAACGACTGAATTTATAGGTCCTGACAGGCTGACTTTGTTATCTTTGGGCAGAACCAAGCTAGCCGTTTCCTCCTGCTTCCAGTCTATATGTTAAGCTAAGCTAATCGGCTGCTGGGTGTAGCTTCACATTGAATGGTATCAATCTTCTCATCGAACTCTCAGCATGAAACCAAATAAGAATTTCCTAAAATGTCTAACTACTCCTTGTAACTGCTCTTGTGCAGGCTTGTTCTCAGGGGCACATTACATTCAAAATAATTCCTGCCTCCTCCAAGGGAGAAATGTCATCTAATAAGAAGGTACAGTAAATAATAACTACACATATTCCCGTGCCGAATGTTGTTTTTACGTTAGTATGCAATCTGGCTGCATGGGGGAAAGCTGCCCAGCTGTTTTCAGTAAAAACAAGATGAAATCAGTGGTATCTTGTGTGTTTGGTTATACTTTGTGTTTTTGCCACGGTGCTGTCATTACAGCAGCGCATTGTCAAGAAGTAAATTCAGATCAGACAGTCAAGGATGAGACACTCACTAACTTCATAACAATTTACAGCTTTTTATCATTTAAAACACTTGATTTATCATTTTGCACACATCACGTGTGTTGAGCCGCATCAACTCAGTTTAACATTAACAATGAATCTACGCACTTTACGTGGAAAAACGCAATCTTTTTTTTGTGTAGGAAGGCTTCTATAGGCCACTACCACATACATGAAGTGGATGTCCAAGCTGGAAACTGTTAGAGCAGGAAGCATTTGCGACGGATTAAGACAAATTATTTTCTATGATCATGGTCATTTCTCAAAAATGACACCAACATATGTTAAAACTCACCAGGCAGAGATGTTGTGTCCATTGCTAGGTTACCGTAGACGTTCACAAAGCTGCAGTATAGGAAGAGAGAAGAATGAATCAATTGATTGTGTATTTTCTAGGGCTGTCAATCAATTAAAAATATTTAATCGTGATTAATCGCAAATTAATTACACATTTTGTATCTGTTCAAAATGTACCTTAAAGGGAGATTTGTCAAGACTTGAATACTCTTATCAACATGAGAGAGGACAAATATGCTTGTTTTATGCAAATGTATGTATATATTTATTATTGGAAATTAATTAACAACACAAAACAATGACAAATATTGTCCAGAAACCCTCACAGGTACTGCATTTAGCATAAGAAATATGCTCAAATCATAACGTGTCAAACTGAAGCCCAACATACGACAAAAGCTGTCAGTGTGTCAGTGTGCTGACTTGACTATGACTTGCCCTAGAACTGCATGTGATTATCATAAAGTGGGCATGTCTGTAAAGGGGAGACTTGTGGGTACCCATAGAGCCCATTTTCATTCACATATCTTGAGGTCAGAGATCAAGAGATCTTTGAAAATGGCCATGAAAGATTTTTCTCACCAAAATTTAGCATAACTTTGTGTTGGCGAAAAGCTAGTATGACATGGTTGAATGGATTCTTAGGTTTTTTAGTTTCATATGATGCCAGTATCTTCACTCTAGCTTTAAAACCAAGCCCGCTACAACCTAAAAAACGCAAGTTGTGTTAATTCATTAAAGAAATGAATGCCGTTAAAACAAATTTACGTTAGCGCGTTGCTATCGTGTTAACTTTGACAGCCCTTTTCCTTTGGTCACCTGTTTGTCTGTTTGAAGGCAAAAACATGAAATGATTTTTCTTTCCTCAGCTGTTTATGCGGGCTCTTTTTGACTACGATCCCAACGAGGATCCCACCGTTCCGTGCAAGGATGCAGCGGTGGCCTTTAAAAGGGGCGACGTCCTCCAGATTGTCAGCATGGAGGATGACACCTGGTGGCAGGCCTGTCACCTCGGGGACAGCAACGCTCGGGCGGGGCTCATCCCCTCACAGCAGCTCCATGAGAGGTCGTTATTTTATGCTTTTTAGTCGATAACAATGTTCTCTCACTTGAAAACACTATATCTATCTAAGTCATTTTGATTAAATCCTGTTTTTATTTGTCTTTCTACAGGAGAGTTGCACTACAGCGACCTAAAGCCCTGTTCAAGCCTCGACAAGTCAAACCACCAGGTGATGAGCCAACGTTTGTCCATAAAATCCCCCCACCTGAAAAGAATAAAACCTTTTAACACTTTCCAATAAACATATCAGAGCTCCTTTAGCACTAAACTGAGAGGTGACAGGTCACGTCTGAAGGTCACGGTCAAGGTCAAGGTCATGGGTGCCCTCCCGTTGTACTCACTTGCTTTTGTTTTCTCCACATGCTCCACAGATGAGGGGGAAGGTACTGTCTGTTTGAATTTACTTTTGAAAACCTACCTTGAGCATAATTTACATGATTTCATACACATGTATATTTTAGGTTTTTGGTTTGGGGTTTTTAAAGATTTAAAGAGACGTATTATCCAAAAATTATAAGCTTGTAATGCTCCCCGCACTGTGTTTCCAAAATGGAAACATTTCTGTTAAATGTTCCTCCCAGCAGGTTTATAGTATCTGGCCTCCTTCAGTGTTCTAGTTTCTTCGCTAACAATCAATTTGTAAGAGTAAGGTAGTTATTAATATTTCTAAATTGTGGATATCATTTCTAAATAAAACTATTATTAGAATTTCCAAAGCAAGATATTAGGACATTTGGGTCAGAACATATGCTAATACTTTGAGTATGAAATTTCAGAGCAAACGCACGTGTCATCCCCTTGTGGTTTGTGTCCACGATTTCCTCACTCTTTCCTCTTCTCTCTTCCTGTTTTTCCAGTCATGGAGGATGTAGACTACGGAGCTATAACAGGGATCCACATTGGTGAGATGTTTGACTTGTTCCACTCAAATACCACTGATACTGGGAAAAGGGACCTTTATGATACAAGACAACACGAGTCAGGGCAATTGGACATGACAGCTCACAACAACACACATAAATTAGAATATATTGAACTTAAAAACAAATGTAGAAAAAACAGCAACAAAAGGAGACCCTGGTTATATTTACAGTACAAACCAGTTCGTATGATGATGTCGCTTTGTGGTTTGGAGGATTTGAGGGAGAGGACTAGAACAGCAAATGTGGTTTTAGCCTTCCCATTTATCCCATTTGTCTTGATCTCATGGATTGGATATGATGGGCTTGTGTGTGTTTGCGTGTGTGCATATGAGCGGTGCAGGATGTTCGTATAGGAGCGTGCGCTTATGGCTGATTGTAAAAAGGCTCCTCGCGTCTGTTGTACACGGCAAGGTAATTACAGATGTTGCATTATATCAGTTCCAAAAGTCATGTGCATTTAATAATGTGCATTTCATCTCATCTCGAGCCAGCTTGCACCTGATGACGTGGTTCGGACTCTGTGTTTCCTCTTTGTCTGGCATGTAAAGCTTTATCGATGCCGCACGACCAAATGACTGCATGCAGAGTAATCAGAGCAGAGAGTGGCTGAAAGAGAAGGAAACTAGTGGAGTACTTAGATACACGAGTAAGAGTGAATGGGGAAAGACAGACTTACAGATTGTACCCACTTGTCCCCCTGTGAATAAAAATTTTTTTAGATTGCTTGTGGTTTTCTGTCTGTCCTTCAAAAGAACAGTTTGACATTTTGGGAAATGCACTTATTCGTTTTCTTGCAGCGAATGAGACGAAAAGATTGATACCTCTCTCACATAGGGAGCGGGTCCTCTTTACGGAGTCCGCCATGATGATCCGCCATGTTTCTACAGTAGCCCAGAATAGACAAAGCAAACACTGGCTCTAGAGAGAGAGTTTCGCATTTTTACGCTACCTGAAGGCCACCGTAGTTCCCCGACACGCTTGTGAAACTGCAGTAACGTTAGCCGCAGAGTGCAAACCGTGGTACAGCCGCCGTCTGACTTCTGTTGCTCCTAAAGTAGTGTTATTATGGTAAGGATGACTTCTGAGCGAGGCGAACGGCTTTACCATGGTTTTGCACTTAGCTGCTCACGTTACCGCAGTCATGGAAATGGAGGAGTAACCGTAGGGGTACTCAGTTGGTTGCAATCTGCAACCACAGCGCTAGATGTCGCCAAATCCTACACACTGTCCCTTTAAAGACACTGTGAAATAAAAAAATAATGGTTTTCCAAGTTCCAATGCTGTGCAAATTGTTCAGTAATCTCTTGTTACATTTATTAACTAGCTACTAGCTAACTTTGCATATCATATAAAGCCACACTTGACCATTAGCTCGCAGTAGCCAGGATGCTAGTAGTAGCTATAGCAAATTAGTATCAAACACAAACAAAAACTTTGTTTACATTCCAAGAAATGTTATTGAGATGTAATTTAGTCAAATGTGAAGGATTTGATTAAAATCCCTCTTGTTACTATATCCAGCCCCGGTATTAAGTTTAATTCGGAAAAATCTCACTTTACAGACGCTAAAAATGTTCTAACTTCCGTTTCACAGTGACTTTAACAGGCGTGAGATCCTCTTGTCTAATTCTCCACAAGAAAACAAATAATAGTATTTCCCAAAATGTCAAAGTATTCCTTTAAATGGTAAGACTGAATTATTAAGTACCATTTAAGTGCCCTGAATGGTCTCGGACTACGATGCTTCATAGAGAGAGTTCATGTCTTTTACTCTGCAGGTTAAGGCTCATATCATATCATCTTGACATGACGGGCCCGGGTCCAGTTCATGACATGCATTGCATGTATCCACTCTCCTCGCACTCTTATCTCTACTCTCACCCTTACTTCATACTGTCGAGTGAAGCAGAAATAGCTTGTAGCATTTCCAAAAATGTACTACACTTTTACAGTTGAGAGCATTTTCAGCAACGCGTGATGAATTTCACTGCCAGAATTACTTAAGATTGACAATCACGATATGTTTTCCTCTAGACCTTACTTCATTCTAGGAATAAATAAGACTTCTCGTTTGCTGTATAACATAGGGTTTATATACAGTATGTATTGCCCTTTGACATTTCTTAGTGAAATCATCAGTTTAAATCCAATGTAAACAACATTTTGAAATCTCTACTCATAGTGCCATGTTTGTTAGAATGAAGCCCGGAGAGGAAATGGACAGATATGCTTACAGAGTGAAATTGCAGCTGACGTGACGTCAAAGAAAGCCTGGCAGCATCACTTAGCAGCAGTTAACATCATGAAAGAGAGCGAGCCTGCCAAGCCAGGCCAGACCACAGTCGCATGGCAGACGCTGGCTGTCAGACGGCCTACAAGCGACGCGTGACAGACGGAGTTGCCGTCTGTTGACTGAGATTTGTGCTGTTCGGGATGGTGCTTGACACCAGAGTTTGGGTGGCGGTGTTGATGTAGTTCTCGCTTCTGTCGTGGTTCTTGTTGTCATCTCTTGTGCTTTTTAACAATGTTGAAGACTTCTAATGATGTCCAAGTGGTGCACTAAGGGAAGTATTGAATAAATCAAGCCTTACACGGCTGTGGAGTTTATTAATGTGTGAAGGTACGCAATTTTGGTTATAATAAAGGTAAATAACATGAAAATGGACCAAAAGCACCATCAGGATGGATAGATATGGTCTGGTTTTAGCATTCTTGTGTCAAGATAAAAATGATCTTTCTTCTGTATGCGCAGCTTGGTTTGAATTAAGAGAACAACATAAATATGTTAGGCATTGACCTTGAATAGTTAAGGTTAGGATAGGTCGTCGGGCAGCGAGTTTCGCAATTTTTTTTTTTTTTTGCAGATCTCAGATCAGATTTCGTAGTTTGCAGGCTCCCTTCTAGACATGACCACGTTTTAGCCTCTTTCATCTCATTGTTTTAATTTTACAGCCTGCCATCACTGTTTTGGTTGACTCTCACAGCTCTCATCAACCTCAATTTCCAGCAAAAAAGCTCTAAAAAACCCTGTATGCTACCTGCCCAGCACCAAATGTCAGACAGACAAAGTTAGCTACTAGCTGGTGAACATAGTGGAGCATTTAGCAGCTAAAGAGACCGATATTTCCCTCAGGAATTGGTGGAGACCAAAAACAGAGCTAAAAGAAGAGTGAATAATAGACTTACATTTCTTAGGTGACTCAGAATGAAATCCACTGTGTCTCTGTACCTGCTGGTTGTGTAAATTAGTAGGGGGATTACTTCACAACACATTCACCTCATCAACTTCATAAGCCGATAATATGCCAGATGTTGTCTTACGCTGCGTTCAAGTGGCCAAAAATCAATGAATGCAGGCTTTACGACTGGCCTGGCAGGTCTAAGACCCATCTCTCTCTATTTTCCAGCGGGTTTAAGAAGGAGTTTCCGACTCGGGAGAAAGAGCAGTTGGGCCAGAGAAGCGGCCCGGGCCAGGAGGTGGAGCACAGGGGTACGCAGCTCAATTCATCCCCCGACCTACATAGAGGTGATCCCGTACCACAGAGACCCCAAGGACAAACACCGTCTGGTCGTTCTGGTCGGTACGTATGAGCTAAACATACGGTCGGAGTCGGGTAAGATCACATCTTGTGTGGAAAGTTTGTTTGAAATCACAACGCCAAAAGATTGTAAAATAGGTTCCAATGAGCAACTAGTGTGATACACGTACAGTATATAACATTGCTATATACAAAGCCTATAACAAGGTATATTGCACATTGTGGTCAGTTGTGTTCTGTTTTATATCATCCCGCTGCCCTTTTTTTGCCCATATAAAAAAAATGAAAACCAACATGATCCCATTCACTAAAATGACATGTCTTATTGAAACCGTTGATCAAAAGAAAAAGTAATGCATTGATGAAGATTTACGTCCCCACTCTTTGAGTGCTAGAACAATCTTTCCCCATCAGAACCACGTAAACACTGTCAGAGAACTCCAAGTCAGAATATATTGTGTTCTCTTAAGTTACCAAGTGGCCCACCCCAGATTCACTTCTCTGCCAATCCTGCAGGTCTGCTCTATGTATTTTCTGAGCTATATCTCTCCCCGGGGATTTCTGCACTGAGCCCCGCTGAAGGTCTTTTTAATGTCATATTATGATACAACTGCAGGTCATCTGTGACTGAGGGGAAATCAAAGAAAGAAGGGACGCATAAAGATGGAAGGAAAAATGAAAGTGGAAGGCAAAGAGGAGAAAGAAACACAATGAAATGAAGATAGAGAGGAGATAAATGATAGGTGAATGGAGAGAAGGGGATGAGAATAAGATCCCTCATAATGTCAGCCAAGTGCTCCATCATCAAACTGGAACAGTTAAGACAGCTTGGATTTAGATTTAGACCTCTTTAATTGAGTTGGAGCGCGCCCCGACTCTGGATTACGTTTTACTGTCTACTGCGAAGGCTCTTCATTGACCGGAGGTCATCATTAAGAATATATAGCTTATTGGCAATGAGAGTTATAGATGGGAAAACCGAAACCTGGATCGCTAAAACAGGACCAGCTGGATAATGTTTGACCGGGTTGGGTTTTTTTTGTTTGCATTGCTTGCGCACTTTGAATGAAACAATAGACCGTTATGCCCCAGGAAAAGTTGGTGACTGCCAGCCACTTTAAGTCCGACAGATCGTGTAACTCTTGAAATATAAAGGTCAGGAGGAGAAAGTATCCACCGAGCCCGATGATGCTCTCCTCTCCAGCTCTGTGCAGCAGCTGTGAAAGACATCAGCGGTGTAAGAGGGGAGAGTCTATAAACCTGATATTTTGTAATGTATCAAGCTCATGCAACAACGCTGTGATGGAAAAGGCAGGTATGTCAGGAATCCTACTTTCAGACATTAGAGTCTGATGCAATCTGGGGCGGCAGAAACCTGCTTTAGAAGAAAAACCCAGATGCTACAGTATGTGTGTGTGTGTGTGTGCTTCATCCTGTGCATCCTACACTATAGTGACACCGATACTGTGCGTCTTTGCAGATGTCACGTTTAAATGTGATGCTATGGATTTTCCAGGAGCATTTAACGTTCAATAGAGAGACAGAAAAAGAGCGAGGCCGGTCGGAGAATCATTTTTCAGACTGAAATCGGTATGAAATCAGAGCTCTGTCTGTCTGACTCTCTCTCCTTCCCTTTCTCCTTCTTTGATGATAAAGACAGATGCGTCACCAGATCGCTAAAGCCTATTTGATGTCGGCCGTGTCGTGAAGAAAACATTAGTGTACAGTGATATTGGGAATGAATACTCGCATACAGAACACAGTGTTTTTGAATCTTTGTCTCCAGGGCCCAGCGGCGTTGGCGTTAATGAACTGAAGAGGAGGCTCCTGATCTCCGACCCCGACCACTATGGCGTCACCGTACCGTGTAAGACAGACGTCCAAAAGTGTCACCTTTACCTCCCGCGCACACGATGGTTTCTCATCTTTTCACGGCTCCCGTCCTGTTCTCCTTTTCAGACACCACACGTGAGAGGAGGAGGCAGGAGAACGAAGGGGTGGATTATCACTTTGTGTCCGTTCATATGTTTGAAGAGGATATTCTCAATCATAGGTACATGAGCAGGTGGCGCTCTTGAGGTTTTCCTTTCCCATGGTGTTAAAAAATAGTCCCATTCCCTCCATGATTACCATTTTGCTGTCTTACTGTGTTTCTTTCTGCCTCTAGGTTCGTAGAATATGGGCGATACCGAGGACAATACTATGGAACAAGTCTAGACTCAGTGCACAGAGTGATGGCTGAGGGCAAGGTGTGCCTCCTGGATGTGCACCCTAATGTGAGTATTGTGCCATGAAAAGGTTCATGTTTTAACGTAGCCAACTCAATTTGGACGCGGAGAAAGAAGTTATTTTAGCCGAAATAATTCACCTGGTTTTCCCCTGTAAATCATTCACACTGGCGCTTCATACTAAAAATGTTAATTGGGACGATTGCCTTTTCAGTAATAGTTTTTCATCGTATGACTACTCGATGTTTGAATAATAAAAATGAAGTTTCCAAGGACCACTACAGGGTTTAGTTCCTGGCAGTGGCGCTCCCCTGTTGGCCAGGCCCTCCATCAGACACAATTGGCAGTAGTGTGGTGGTGGGAAGCCAGTGAGGGATTGCATGCTACTGGTTTGTTGGGGTGCTTGGGCAGAGAAGAGAAAGCATGGACCTCCACTTGTTACGCTCTGCCAATTAAGGTTCTTGCTAACCAGTAGGAACTGGTGACTCCATATGTATCAGAAGAAGCACATAGTGTTCTTCACTCTCACTACATCAACAGTGGGACTTAGCAGTTACGAGTGTTGTGGTACATGAGGGCAGGAAATTTGGCAGTAATTCCAAAGAAATTTCAAATAGTGTACTTCCTAATTATCACCTAATTACCATGAAATTTGCGGACCTGTAAAATGAAGTGTTACCGAGTATTTCTACTGTAGGCTGTTAATCTGCTACGCATTATGCCCAGTCTGGTCGCACTAAATGGCGTGTGAATGACAAGGTAATTAAGAACGCCGTTCTTGCTTTTGGTGTCGTTTGTACGCCATGTAGTCAGTATTGACTGCAATGTAAACACATCCGCATGAATATGTTAAAATCAAGGCTGGTGATGTAGAATAAAAAGTGAGAGAAGCTGCTTAAGTGTGGGATGGGAGGTGGATGATCAAACAAACACAGGACTTTAAAGTGTTGTTGAGTTATTTTTAAGTTACATTAGTGACGTTTGTGACGTGTTTTCCGTATTTCTGTTACGTTGATTCCATATGTATTTTACTTCGTTTACGTACTTATTTCAAGCCCAACCATGAAGCTTTTCCTAACTTAGTGGTTTTGTTGCCTAAACCTAACTCCAGCTGTTACCGTAGTTTTGCTCCGTGGCGTAAAAATGACATGGGAAAAGGCAAAAATGCGTTCTCATGACACGTGGAATGTCCTTGTAAAGTCGTGCTAATTATACGCCTTCCCATGAGGTCGGGTTGTTATTGCTTCTCCATCATTTACACAGTCTGGAAAGTAATCCCTCACAGATCCCTCATTCTACATAAAGCAACATTTAAGATTATTCAACATGTACTTTAAGAGCTGGGCCGGTCCTCTGAAATCTTATTGTATTCTTTTAATGTGTCTAAATTGTTAAAACAACTTATTGTACCATAAATACTTCTGTCTTCATCTGACCTTCTTTTTTATCTTTGTCACCATTAGAAAATAAAGCACGTGTACACATCTGAATTCAAACCGTACGTGGTGTTCGTGAAGCCCCCTTGCATCGAGGAGCTACGCCTCACCAGACGGAGAGTTAAATTCATCTGCGATGACGTCGACGACAAGAACTCAGTCAGGATCTTTTCAGTAAGAGAAACTATTTAACATAATAAACACAGTGCGCCCGGTACATGTGTGTGGAGTCAGGTGCTTGTTCCATGTCTTGTAAGAAGATGCAGGGCGGTGCGAGGTCAAACACCTTGGCCTTAATGCACCCACCCGACCCCACAGACATGCTCACACCTTGCCTTACACATGGTTGACCCTGTGGTTTGCATTTAAGAGACGTTTAAGAGACAGGGGGAAATTACAAGGCTGCTAGGTGGGTGGCTTCTTGTTCCATAACTAACATACAGGTGAGTAGAAGAGATGAAGGGTTACGTCTTGAGTGTGTGGATTGAAATGATGACTCAAATAATGAACAAATCTCAAAACAAGATCATGTAAGTTTGATGGTATATGTGTGACAAAAAGATGCTAGGTCACTTTCATAATCCCCATCTGGCTTCTTCTTCTTCACTGTTTGACCCCGGCTGGCCTTGTTAAACCCATGAGGTCACACACCTGTGTTGCAGCATGGCTGCTCGGTGCCAAGCACCAAAGCCCTTAGAGGGTTCAGGCATATCTTATAGGGCTCTTGTACAACAGCTGGTGTGAAAAGGCCTCTTATCCTTTACTATCAGCATGTAACGGTGTGTCACGCCTCGGTAACTATAGCTGAATGGTCACGGGGATCCGTCCTGTTACAGTATGTGCAGATTATAAACAACTTCTTAGAGGATGTCGCCATATGGCCAGGCTTTAGCCGCCCTGTTTCCATCAACAGTATTTGTCAGATTAACAATGAGATCATCATTAATCAACAATTGCTGTTTTTTTAGTTCTCCTTTTCTGTGCTTTTCATCTTTGGCTCGACGGCCAATCGAAGGACACACAAATCAAGCTGTGAAAAGAGCAGAACTGAGGTATTATAGCATCACGTTACTAAGTTTTGTTTACCCAGGTGTTTCTCTTGTCACAGGAGGAGGATTTTGAGGACATGATCAGCTTGGCCGAAACCATGGAGAGCCAGTGCGGTCACTTGTTTGACAAGGTGATCGTTAACGGAGACATCGCCGTGGCGTTCAGAGAGCTGAAGGCGGACCTGGAGAAGGTGAAGGAGGCAGACGTCCAGTGGATTCCTGCGGAGTGGATGTGCTCTTCACCAACAAAAGTGCGGAGGAGTTGTGGTCTTTTAGACAGCTGGATTTGAACTTTGAACTCGCAAAGAAACAAAGAAGAAAGGGACAAAAACAAGTTTTAATCGTAATAGAATTCAACACCTTGAACATTGAATTTTTTGTCATATTTTAAATATTTTTCCGTTTGTAAACAAGTTCTGTGGATTACCACAGTTTTCCATAGTGTCCCTTGGTGTGTATCTAATTAGGCAAACAGAATCCATCTCTCTCTCTCTCTCTCTCTCTCTCTCTCTCTCTCCCTATGTCTGTCTAAGAGCCAGTTTTTCTGTTGGCATTTGGCTGAAATAACGTCGGCTCGCAGGACGGAGAAGAAGGAAGAAAAAAAAGGAAAAAGGAAACTCTCCAGAGCTTGTGGCTGAGCGTAATCCCTCCCTGCCAAGTCGCAAACATCAGCATGTAATTATTCTGACAGCTGCTGCACTTCAATTAACTGTAATGTACACCAGAGAAATATTATTAGTAGCAGTCGGGGAGGCATTTTGCCAACGACATGATGTACAAAATAGAGACACAAACAAGATAACAGTCAATTAAAGACTGCAGACGAAGAAGAAGAAAAACCTGTTTTACGGCTGAATTGTATACATATTGTAGATGAGGACTATAAATGATAAAAAACAGTGTGCATCTCTCACAATTATTGTATTTTAGACACCGTAGAAACTTGGCTGAAGATTTTTAAGGGTTGAATTTGTGTATTTTTAATTACCCAATGCTGAAAATTCGACCATTAAAGGGGAACTACGCCCATTTTCAAAATTCATACATGTTATTTCTATGGTTTAAGACGGTCCAAAAAATATTAGAAAACATGAACAACTCTCTCCCAAATCTAAACTAGAGTGCTAAAACTCAAACTTGTGATGTCATCCGGTATAAAGTGTTGAACCACTCCATAGACAATGAATGGGGAAAGATGTTATAGATGAATATATGGGAACATTTTCTGTTTCACAACTGACAACACTACAATAGAATAAAGATCATTTGGTTATAAAAAAGAAAACAAACATTCTGTGGGTCCATAAAATCAGTCTCCTGTTCATTGTTTATGGAGCAGCTCCAGACTTTATACCCTATGACATCACAAGTTTGCATTTTAACACTCTAGTTTTTGGATTTGGGAGAGAGTTGTTCATGTCTACTAATATTTTTTGGACTGTCTTAGACCATAGGAATAACATGGTTGAATTTTTTTAAATGGGCCCCTTTAACTGTAAAAAAAAACTTTTTTTTTTGTATACACAAACATATTGAGCCAATTAAGAATAATTGGCAGAGATTCACCATTAGTGACAATCCATTAACAAATACTCATATTTGAGCATCACGGCTGCCTGTCGTGTGCAAATTCTACTCTTATCCTTCACACAAGCTGCTTAATCCAATTCGTTTTAATGACCGCATTCCTCTACATTCGTGGTGTTTCCTTCCCCCTTTTTTGGATGCTGTGCTCAATTGGGTGTGAAGGGGTGTTAATGTGTCTGTCATGTCGTGTTTGGGAGGAAGAGGGAGCAGCGTGATGTGAGGAGACGGTAATGGCTTTCTAGAGACTTGGGCCTTCGCAGACGTACGGAGAGAAAGTTACGACCGCACATAAAAGCTTACTGTAAAAGCACGGTGTGGCTGTACATATAGTGGATTAGGTTGCAGGGATAAAGAGCGCGCCATTTTGTCTCAGGTATTTATTTTACTGTGGCGGGCTTATTGTCAATGTCACAAGTGGATGAGCGGAGACGCACTCATTGGTGTGTCTCCTGGTCGCCAAAACGTACAAACCAGACACTTCACAACAGTCGCACTTCTGCCAGGCCTGAAGCCCGACCTCAGCCAAAGCGTGGCGGTATAACTTCATCACACCGCTGAGAATCTGCAGGCTCCCTCTGAGATCATAACGATGCCATTTAAGACACCGTCGTGATCCAATGAAAACCCACCGTTTTATGTTCACTGCAGCTCCCACTTCAAACATTACACAGAAGTATGATGTCAATAGGTCTCGGACAATTTGGCTCAATCACGTAACTGTCTGTTCAAAAGTATGTGAAAATAAATACGACTGATGTTAAACAATATCTTCGTCTTTGCGTGGGATATTCATAACTTTTAAACACAGTAAGGTACATGATGAAAGTATATGGCAGTTGATTATACAAACCTGAAGCAGGAAGGGGAAAAGGTTTTTCATTATAAGAGTCATTCATATTTCCTGATGTTGACACATTAAAGCCAGACTATGCAACCTTTGAAAGAAGAAATAACACAACCTTCCTCTCACAGATAAAAAGTTAAATTCATAAGCAATAAAACATAACCTTGCTCAATTCAGTACACTCAGGGAGTTTGTCGCTACGGCCATACTTGGAGAGACAATATTAACGTTACTGTTGGCGTCCAGAAGCCACAGAGGCTAACAATTTAGCAAGCTAGCAAGTGGGTAACATAATGCAGGAAATACAAAAGCATAATGACAGAGGAAAAAGATGAGGTGTTTGGGAATATCAACATTTTCCTCAGACATATTATAAAATTACAAAGAAAAACAATACACGACCAAAATTACAATATATTAACTTATTAAAAAATAAACTTTCCACTTACGTGGTCGTGAATACCACAAGAGGGGGGCGTTCATATGGACTCTTCTCACGAACACGGTAAACACCACCCCATTTGAAGGTACCATTAATTCCTTTTAGCTCTGTTTTGGTCTCCACCAAGTCTTGAGGCAAATGTCTGTTTTTTTAGTTTCTAAATGTTCAACAATGTTCGCCAGCTTGTTACTAACGTTGTCAGGTTGCTGTTTGGTGTTAGGCAAGTCGTATACAGTACGTTTATAAGTGCTTGCTAATAATCCTGTTCTCATTCCCAGGGCGTAAGATACCGACGCTTTGTCATGCTCCTCGGCGTGTAGCCTACCAATGCACAAAGCATCCTTTAGCGCCAGTATGAGACGCACAGGGCTTTATTAACTACATTGTAAACCCATCAAATGTTCAGAAAAAGAGCTCTGGGAGTTTGGTAATGTAGCCTAAAGACTGAAAAGATAGGCGGAAGGGGAGGTGGATGGGTCCAACAAACAAAGGGCTTTCATCCTGGAGACCGCTGTTTGTGTCCAGTTCGTTAAGTTTCACTTTCATTTTACAATCAGCTGTTCGTTCGTGTCCCATGTTCACAATGTTAAGTCACTTTACAAACTTAGTAATTTTAACCCCAACTATGATGTTTTTCTTCCATAAACTAAATGGTTTTGTTGCCTAAACCTAAGCAAGTGTTTTTGTTTGAATTCACGAGACGCCAAGGGGTCTGACAAAGCCTAAGTATGTGACGAGTTGGGATGAGAATGTGTTGAACTAATGCAAGATCTAAATTTTGCCAAAACTACTTCTTCAGGATATTTGAGAATACAGTCAATTCCTCCAACACACACTTGATAGATGTTTGGCCCTTTGGATAGGCCTGGAGTTTGTGAACTTGCACACACACCAACACATTCACACACATTCACTCACACAAGTGCCAAACTACCCAAACAAGAAGAGATATATGTCCTTCCACGGTGTTTTTTACAGGTCTCCTGGCTGCCGAACATAGGTGTGTTCCCAGCTAATATCAACAGTTGAGCCGGTGAACACATCACAGAGGGACGGGAGTAAATGGTGTGTGATAGCATGTAGCATTCTCCGACCTCTGCTGAGGAATGTGAGCGAGGAATTTACTGCACCTAACGGGGATGCTTCTGGCCCATGTGTTTTTCAGCTTTGAAACCATTTGAAACTCAACCTGCCCCACCGATACTGCTGAATTATGAACAGTAATGGGAGTCATGGAGCCCTTTAATATGTTTAACGGTCGAACAAGTGCTGCTCGGATTTTAGCCATAACCTTCAAAAGTTTCAGCCGTAAACAAATTTTTTTATCACATATGTTTGCATAAAGATGATCAAAATGACATGGCAAAGTCATTACTGTATATCCAAACAGTCTTACATAAGAGTGTTTGGATGTCAAGAGGAAAAACATACGTGGATGACAGCTCAAGTGGAACCGCAGAGTCTTTGAATGCTGGGCCCGGTGCCAGCATGTTGTCATGTAGTTACACTAATGACAGCGCTAAGCTTCTGTCAGACCCACTTTTTTATAACTGTTTACAGCCTTTGTTCCAAAAAATGGAGATAAACATTGACAAATAAGAGCATTGTGGTTGGATTAGCCCTGCTCACAGTGCAGACAGCATAATAGATGCACATTTCTGACACTCAAATGCACACGCTGACAAAAAAAATGTGCAACACCGTCTGAGGATTATATAGACAAGGGTCAATTTCATTTTCCAGTGTTTGTGTTAACTACAATTTGAGCCAATTTGTACTGAAATCCATTACAGCTCAGCAGGACTCTCTGCCTAACACGAGGCACAGTTTGGTGGTTTTGCTGGTTAATAGCAACCGTGCAATTACACCCATAAATTTCCAGAATCCCCTGGTAAAACATGCAGTAATATCTGCTGACACGATTTTTGGTGAAACCGCAAGAGATTCATGCGCCTCATGCAGAAAATATGAGAGCACGTCGGAGTGCTTAGCGCAGGCTGCAGTCACACCGGGCAAAATATCAGTAGTAAATCTAACGACCGCATTTGCAGATATTCATGTGCAATGTTTTTCATATCCTGGAGTGCTACTGAGGTCCAAGCTTTTCCCTCACTGAGCTCTGCAGAGACATGATTGGACGACTGGAGAGCCAATGGGCGGCCGATCAGCAGGTTATTTGAACTCTCCTCACTCAGCTCAACTAAACCAGACAACATCCTCAGACTTTTCAAACATTTTTCCCTCATAAGAGTCTGTCATCATCTGTCTGCTCAGTCACCGTGGGCACAGAAAGAAGAGGAAGGAACACTTTTTTTTCAACCTTTTTCTACAACCAAGTGTATCCAGGATGGGAACCCGCTGCTTCTATTCACATCTGGAAGTCTACTGATGCACCTGTTGATCGAGGGAAAACTCTCTGTTTAACAATGAATGAAGTCGCTGAGATGAAGTCTGACTCCCTGCTTCACTTTGAGGACTTGAGAGCGGAGGAGAGGAGCAGACTGAGCTGTGTAGACTTACCTCAGAGCAGTTTAACAGACGGGCAGAGCACAGACCTGCTGCGATGCCAGGACGCCGCTGACGACAGCTCTCCTATCAAGTACAGAAGATATGGGTACGCCCTTTTGGAAATATTGTTTTGAAGAGTTAAACATATTTGTATTATATTTATGTCTTAAAATGCAATATTTAAGATAATTCTCTTACCTAACATGTCATGCTTTTTGTTCTGCCTTTATGCATAGTTGAATAGTTCTTTGCAGTTCTTTAGATATGGAAGTTACAGACAGAAATAATTTGGCATTGAGTTGTTTCATGTATTTAAAGGTCTTATTTATAACATTTTTATAACATTTTAGCTTTTAGAAAGGTACCAAATAAAAGTATGGCTTTTACTAAAAAAATGATCATGATTGTGAATTAATCATTTAAAACATTTTGCCGTGTCCAAAATGAATGTTTTGTTTATCTGTGTGGAAGATATCTGACGTTTGGTTCCCGCTTCTAACAAGGTGTGACATCTAGTGGCTGAATGTTATCAAAGTTATCAATAGCACCTTTAAATGTCGTAGTTTCAAAAGAGGGGATTGTAGCTGGTCTTCGTGAATCCATGAGACAACTTGTGATTCCTCCAGGTCTCGTCTGGGTGGGGTTAAAGTTCGCCACAAGAGACAAGTGCTGCAGGACATGGCCCGACCGCTGAAGCATTGGCTGTACAAACACCGGGACAACCCTTATCCCACCAAGACGGAGAAGGTGCTGCTGGCTCTGGGCTCGCACATGACGCTAGTGCAGGTGAGAGACGAGCTCGTGGTGCAGGAAATGAAGGAGAAGTGACTTCGGAGGATGTGTTGATATTGAGTTTTGTGGGTTTAAAATGAAGCCATTGCTGTTCTAAAACAAGGTGCATCTGTGCAGGTTTCGAACTGGTTTGCGAACGCCCGGCGGAGGCTGAAGAACACAGTGAGACAGCCAGACCTGAGCTGGGCCCTGAGGATCAAACTGTACAATAAATACATCCAGGGGAACGCTGAGAGACTCAGCGTGTGCAGCGATGACACCGACTCAGATGGTACGGGCTACAGTATCATTTTATAGCATATTAAAGTTTATTACTCTTCCTTTTTATAGATGGAATTATGACGAAAAAAGACTGGGTTTAGATCTAAAACTTTCCCCACTGAAACATCTTATATATTCATATGATCCATTTGAATCAGCATGAAATAAGTCACAGTTTTGTTTCCTTTACTGCAGATGAAGAGTGCCCTTTACAAACTCCTATCGGCCAATCAGACTTTGGCAGGTCCCACAAGAGCGCGCTCGAGAAGCAGGGCGGCGTCCTCGCCATGGCGGACTCCGCCAACAGCGACGACAGCGCATCGCCTCCGTCCAAGTACAAGAGCAGTTTGCTGAATCGGTATCTGAACGACACCCTGCGGCACATGATGGCGGCGGAGGCCGACGGCGTCGCCTCGGTCCGCAAAAGGAGGAGTCATTCTGAGTCGTTCAGCTCCAACGAGTGCGATCGGGACGTTGTCTCTCCGGCGTCGTCCTACGAAACGGAGGCCAACTTTGTCTACCACATGGGTGAGAGTTTTCTTGAGAGGAAAATTGCACTTTAACACAAAATCTGCTCTGAATGTGATTAAATAGAATCAGGGAAAACACGTAATAATGCAACGTAGAATTGGAGGAAAAGAGATGATAGCACCCCCTGTCCATAGAAATCATTAAAGCATCTCACTTGTTAATTGAAGATTTATGTTGAATGTGAGGTAAACTGACATTTTAACTACCCTGCTTCCCCTCCGTTCATTTTTAACACACCACAGTGTACAGTAAAATAAGAACAGACCGAACAGAAACTTCCACATGGCTCCTCCGAGCTCCCTGACATTAATAAATCTCTGGCAACCCACTGAAAGTCAGAAGCTCTGCGCAGATTCAATTATAAAGTTTACAGCGAATCTGGGAGGGAGTTTGACACCTGGGTGCCCTTTCAGACCTTTAGGGAGCCCAGCACACTGACAACCCTCAAATCCGCTAAAGGTACCGGAGCCAAAGCCTTTACAAACATTACTAATAAAGACTCATGCAGACGCTGAAATCCCTCATTTTAAAAATTGGACGGAGTTCACGCTGGCTGCCGCTGCACACCGCAAATATCATTTCCATATACTAGAATGTGCCATTTGTTCCGCTTCAGCTTCTTGCCATGGTGGAAATGTCCAGTCCAGTCTCAAGGACAATTACAGAACGTCTGAGACTTTATTCTTCCCAGGGTGAGAAGTAGGAACCTCGGCCAAATGTAGAAATGGAGCAGTCTGTCAGTAAAAGCGCTGAGGACGTCTAGTAGAGCGACTGTCAGAGCTGCCACTCATCTGTGAGACAACGCAGAGCGAGATCACTAATGTCCACTTGGCTTTTCCCATCGCCGTTTGCTTCTCTGACTCATGTATGCTTTGGCAGGCGGTGTCTCCCAAGTGTTGCTTTCCTACTCAAAATCAATCTAAATGTACATTACATTATAAGAGTTGTGAAAAGATTTTTGAAACCAATTCTACTCTTTTTTTTAGAATATCTCATCACTCTAAAAATTAAAAAAGGCATATTTTAAGTTCCTTTTTTATTATTTTAGAACCATTTCCAGGCAAACATTAAATCCTGGTCCCAGTCTAAAGACGGATATTTAATAGATATTTTTATAGTCTGTGACAAGGCTTAATCTGTATCCTGGAAACTCACTTTAACCTTGAATTGGCCTACAGAACGGTAACTTGAATAATTAGGATAATTCATCATTTTAACAGGCTTGTGCTGTGTTATTTAATGTAACATTGATCCAGAGAAATGATCGTGTATGTCTTGCTTAAACTATTAAACAAATGTAGTATAATATTACAAACATTTTAATTAGTGTTTACATGAATTAAACAATGTTAATACAAGGTTTCTCATTTACCTCAGTCATTTTAGGGACTAGTTTGACATTCTGGGAAATTAATTTATTCGCTTTCTTGCCGAGAGTTAGACCGATACCACTCTCATGTCTGTATGCTAAATATGAGTTTAGCTTAGCATAAAGAGAGGAAGCAGGGCAGACAGATATATACCTCTAAAATTCACTAAATAAAACATTATATCTAATTTGTCCGTTTAAAAATTGAAGTGTAAAAAACATAAGTTGTAGTTTTAAGGGGGTTAGCGAAGGTGCTATTTCTTAGCCGGCGCAGTTTCTTCCTTCTGATTTTGTACATATTGAACGATAGAGATATAACATGTTAATTGTTAATAATAATGTGTGATTAATGTTGTGTGTTTTATATCTTTTTTATGATGTCCTTGTTTTATGATCTTTTTATCTATGTAAAGCGCTATATAAATAAAATGTATTATTATTATTATTATTATTATTAATTAGTGAGCTTTAGAGGTTTCTTGACTGATAAGTTAATTTTTTTAACCTTTGTGCAGAGCTAGGCTAGCTGTTTCCCCTGTTTTCAGTCTTTATGCTAAGCTAAGCTAACCATCTGCTGGCTGCAGCTTCATATTTAGCGTACAGACATGAGTGGTATCAATCTTCTCATCTAGCTCAGGGCAAGAAAGTGAATATAAGCTTATTTCCAAAAATATTACATTATTCCTTCGAACATGTTATAGCTCTCTTACTTAAAATCAATATGTCTTTTGGAGTATTTGGCCGAGTTTCTTAATGTCATCTATGTGCAGCAGCGCTGCTGAAATGTTTGTGTAAACTTTTAATGCATCCCTGCTGGTCATATTAAGGGTGTTTGCGACCCAGTATACGGCTCCTCCGTGGAGGTGAAGTGGAAAGTCAAGCTGCCAGATTCATTACAGGCAGTAACACCATTAACACGTTTGTACTCCACCCGGGAGACGGCTAAAAGTAACCCTCAAACGATGGGCTAATAAGTGATGCCACCACACGGTGTCTTACAAGAACACTTATCAGTTTGGATATCACAGGCAGTAAAAGCCTGTTAGGCTACCGTACGGCAATGTGAGGATGTTTACACCATATAATATGGTACTCGCATCAACTTCACTATTTCCCCTTAACAAGGCTGGAGAGCCATAAATGTGACCAGAATTGTGTTTTATTGGACGCAGAGCGGCGAAAGACATATCTGGACAAACGCCTTGCTGCGTTTTCCACCCATTTTGTTTCAAATGAAAACACGCATGCTGAGAAGGGAGTCTCTTGTTCTGCGAATACATATCCGCAAAGAGGAAATAAAGTGTTACAATATTTTCTCAGTACACAGTTGTTTTCCAGCGTGGATCCCAATGACACACCTGTGAGACGACTGAGGGGATTTAAACAGACATTGTGAGAGCAGTGGGTACACTCAAATACTTAGATCAGCTCGTGTAGACAATATTTCATTGTGAGTGGTTTACATGAGACAGGATTTATGGCAGTAAAGCTAAATCCCGTAATAGGCCATACAGAGAATTGAAAGTTTCATGCAAATAAAATACATTTATTCATTTTCTAGCCAAGTTAGATGAGAAGATTGATACCTCCCTCAATCTGACCATTAAATGTGTAGCTGGAGGCAGGAGGCGGTTAGCGTAGCTTAGCACAAAGAGTGGAAGCAGGTGGAAACAGCTAGCATGGCTCTGTCCGAAGGTTCAAATACTTTACGGTGGTTATGTGCCAGACTGCTTTTGACTGTTTTATGACCGTAAACCCGCAACGTGTTGAGGAAATGAAAATTTTGTTTTGTTTTTTTTAATCAGAGAAAGCTGTTTCGCTTCCAGTCTTTACGCTCATCTAAGCGAACCAGCTGCTCGCTGTAGCTTCATATTTTAGCATACAAACATGAGAGTGGTATCAATCATCTCGTCTAACTCTTGGCAACAAAGTAAATAGGTGTATTTTCAAAAATATAATTATTCATTATCTGTAAATAAATAGGGTTAGATGTAAGCTCTAACATGAAATTACAACTATAGGCTTCTGCAGCACAATGTAGGCTAATATATATATATATATATAAAAGCAGTGAGCAGCTTCATTACCCTTGTAAAATTTAGTCGTAACTGATCCCTGCTGTAAATTTGAGACTCACCAGAGGTAAAACAATGTTTTTTCTTGGTAATAAATACAACAGAGGTACTGAAGTACTTTCTTGGCAAAGCACGTTATGGCTAAAGAGAGAAATGCTCAGGGACGTTCAGTAGCAAAAAAAAAATATAAAACAATAAAATGATTTACTATCAGCAAGTAGTTGCTCTTGGCTCCGGCCTGGCTAAAGAAATCAGAGACGGACGGGGATGTTTCGGGCTGTTAGCATTGAAAGACTGTGTTTCACAGTGGGCCTCTAATTTCCCTGTCTATTGCTCTCTGAAGAAAAATCGCCTTTGACCAGCTTCTATCTGCTCCAATGAAACGAGGCCATATTCCAAATCTGAAATGGAAAATCAAGTTGTACGTATAATGCACAGGCCTCAAATAGAGTGCTAGCAATATGATATTTCTCTAAAGTCCTATCTATCTCCTGCTTCTGAAATGGCCAGATATACTGTAGTTTAATTTCAGGGACTCTTCCCTCTTCCACGGATGTAGCGAGGCTCTCAGGTATTGATTCATAAGACACTCCTCTACAATTTAATCAAGTGCTCAGGCATTGATCAAAAAAAGATGGAGATGTGCAGGGACAGCTTTTGGGAAAGGAATAACACAGTGAACCAACTTTACAGGTGCTAGCTGAGCTTTGGAAGCCTGAAAACACACAGTCAGTCCTCATGACACACTGCAGATATCAGATTTTTTTTTTCCTACCACCTCAAAAGCTCAAGAGAAACACTGCATTGAATTTATTTTGGCCAGAGTAGCTGAGCATAGACAGACTGGTGCACTTGACTGAGTCAAACCCTTCTGGCAAAACACATCCAGGACATACTGGAGTGGACGGGTAGTAACTGTATACACAAAGATATTCAGAGATGCACACACTTGCATTTGGGAGCACCTTCGCATGAATGCTGCACCCGATTCGACTGTTTTCAGGCCATGAAATAGGCGTTACCAGTCGCTATAAGCACCATAGATGTGAGTCATTAGGGGCCTACTATGCCTACTACGTTGTAAATGTGAATGTGAAACTTAAAAGCAACATGTTCTAACATGTAAAACTGAATGAAACGTCACGTTTTGAAAACAAACAAAAGGCTTTTATAGGTTTAGGCAATAAAACGGCAACTTCTTTAGGTTTAGGCAAAAAACAACAACAAAAGTTTAGGGGAAAACATCGTGTTTTGGGTTAAAATAACTACAAACACAAAGACAAACAAAACAACAACTTATTTAGGTTTAGGCAAAAAAAAATGTAGGTTTAGGCAAAAAAAACATTTAGGTTTGGACAACAAAACTACAACTTCTTTAGGTTTAGATAATGAAACTACAACTTCTTTAGGTTTAGATAATAAAACTATAACTTATTTAGGTTTAGATAATAAAACTATAACTTATTTAGGTTTAGGCAACAAAACTACAACTTCTTTAAGTTTAGGTAAAAAACAAGCACTATACTATACTACTATATATATATATATATATTTATACTACAGTACCTGACTTCTGCTTTTAGTCCTGTCATAATAACTACGGTCGCTAAAGGTTGCTGTCGTGTTCTTTTATACCTTCTTTCGGTGATCTATCATGTGAATAGATGATAAACCCTACTAGGGGGTGTAGTAGGCCCCTTCTGACACACATCTATGGGGCTTATAGCGACTGATAACGCCCTATTTAATAGCCTGAAAACAGTCTAATCGGCTGAACAAACACACACACTAGATCACCCATGGATACACACATATGCTGCAAATTAAAAACTCTCATGCATTAATACTACGTATCACTAACATACGGTCATGAAGCCTAATCCAACATTGATTGTCCTGCGAATGTTTGCAATTTCACTGCTATCAAGTAAAACTGATTCATGGCACATTTAGGTGAGTGTTTTTCTTCTCTCTTGCAGACGCGATGGACTATGCTTCAACTAAATGTGACAGGTAAGTGTAATCATTCGTCGCTCAATCTGCAATCGAATCAGCTGTTTGCACTTTTCAACATTCATCAGCTTGAAAAGCGATACTATTTCATAATCCCTCTTGGAAATTGCTCTTGAAACTGAACCACCGCCTCTAATTCATCCACAGTATTCTGGCTTTGTATCAAAAGGAGAAGCAAATTCTGCTTTGGATTTCTCAAATTGGTCTTTGCCTGATTTTGGACGTAGAAGTGAGATGGTGTTTACTTCATATTCAGATGTGGGTTTTTTTTCATATATTCACAGGGAGCAGCAGGAGGGCCGAGGCCAGCAGAGACGAGGCGGTCAGGGCTGGAGGGAGATCCACGCCGCCGTGGCTCTGACCAACTTGGCCCAGGGGCAGAGCTGCACAGCAGACCAGAGCGGCGTGACAGCGCCCAGAGCTGGCACGGGTCAGAGCTGCACCCGAGAGCCTTTCTCGGTTACGAGGACCACTATCATAGACAGGATGTGTGTCACGGGACCCACCGGCGCTCTGAGGCAGAGCTGCACCGCGGGGCCCACTCTCACCAGCCGCATCATCCAGAAGTCCTCTCACATCTCTGAGGTCCAGACTGTTAACGTGGCCCTGGCGAACAGCGTGTAGGCATTTCATTTGAGCATCTGGTCTATCGTTCCATATAGGAATACCAGATGTTTAAGTGCCTTGCAGTATCTGTAAAGCCTCTGTTATTTTGTAATGCTGATAAACTTTGACATTTTCAATCATTTTTACATTGTAAAATGGAAAAACTAACCTAATGCAGTTGAATACTTTCTACTGTTTTTGCCATGTTTCTAATGTCTTCCTATTGCCGTCTGTTGCAGTAAGTTATATTAACTTCCATGAGACTGGATTATCATCCAACGCTAGAGTTTTGACAGCAGCTATTTGAATAAACCCAATGTGAAATCTTTTGACCAGTCCTTTGCTTTAAATCACTGCTTTGCAGTGGCTGGAGCTGCATACTTCTGTTTCACTAAACTGTATTTAGTGGTAGTTTTCATGTGTGCAATTGTGGGTCTCGCAGTTTCATTATATACTTTCAAATTGCTTTTTAAAAAGGTTGTAATATGGGAAGACGGGTGGCATAGCGGACTGAGCAAGGAGACAGTTCTTCAAGGGGAGCGCTGTGGTTAAAGTTCTTCTGATGAGCATCGATCCAGCTGAAGGATTCACGGTGATAGTTGCACAGTTTTTATATTTGTCGCAATACATGTCAGTAAATCAGCTTTTTCAGCAAACAACTTTACTGTTTTGGTTCACTCTCACGGCTCTCATAGCGTCGATTTCGGTCACAACAGGCAGCTAACTGTTTTCAGAGAAAAAGCACTAAAAAAAGGACTGTAGGCTAACTTTTCAGCACTAAATGGCCAATGGCTAGATAGCAACTAGCTAGGAAACAAGAGCATTTAGAAGCTAAAGAAGCCAGTTAGCTTGGAGGAGACCAAAAACAGAGCTAAAAGGACGTCCGTTGGGTCACCAAATGCGACTCCAAATTAATGCTAGTGCTCCATGTTGGCTGTATGTGTAAATAAGGTGCTGCTAGCTAGCTTCTCATACTAAATTAAAAAGGGATACTATGTTTACAGCTCGTTTCCGCTGTGGCCTAAAAGTCAGTTAAAGGTAGTGTGTAGATTTGGCGGCATCTAGTGGTGTGGTTGCACATTGCAACCAACTGAGTTCCCCTCCGCTCACTCCTCTCTTTCCAAGACTGCGGTAATGTGAGCCGCCAACTGCAAAGCGGTGGTAACGCCGTTCGCCACGCTCAGAGGCCATCATTACCATAATAACACACTGTGGAGGAGGAACGGTTTTGCACTCTGCGGCTCACGTCACCGCAGTTTCACAAGTGTGTTGGAGAGCTACGGTGGCCTCCAGGTAACATAAAGATGTGAAAGGCTCTCTCTGGAGCCAGTGTTTGGTTTGTCCGTTCTGGGCTACTGTAGAAACATGGCGGAGCAACATGGCGGACTCCGTGAAGAGGACCCGCTCCCTATGTAGATATGAAGGGCTCATTATAAGTTAATGAAAACACAACAATTCTTAGTTTCAGGTGATTATACACCAATGAAAACATAGTTATGAATATATTATATTCCATTTTTGCTAATAGATCCCCCAAAAGTGTGCAGCAACACAGTTCCTTTAATGCAAGTTCAAGCTTTTGGAAGAGTTCCTGATGAAATTGTGAATTGTATTGTAATAAAATAATAAGATAAGTTGCTCACAAGTACAATGTGATGTCTGTCTATGGAAAAAAAATCTGTATTTTCTTGAAAAGCAAACATGTTTATGCTGAGAGACACAACTGTCATCTGTTTTTGATGTTAAAACATAACATCAAATGCTAAATGAGATCTCAGGAGTTTTCAACTGCCAAAAACGTATGTTATTGGAAATACAGAGAACATAGATAAGCCTCGGGAGAATGTCTGGTAGAGAGACTTGTGGCGAGCGTCCTACATCTGGGGACATCCTGACACCACACATAAGCTTGGAATCACTCTCAGCCCTCTGGGACTAATCTACAAAACATGATTAACAGGATTTTTCCTCTCCCGCTTTTGGTCCACTTTTTTTTTGACATTTTGTGCAAAGAATGTTTTCAGTCTTGCGTGTACAACAGGCTAGTCATCAACAAAGTATTGTGGAAAGAGCACCTCACTCCTGTTTCCACTGTAAACCTGCTTTTGATTAGACGGGCTTCTAGACAACACAGAGACGTAACGGCGGCTCTCAAATGGCAATTAAACAATAATTAGTCTTGAGGTTGTCATTTATTTCAGTTTTTGAAACAATACAAACGTTACTGGACCACATCTCTCACATGTCCTTCAATGTTAAGGCAGATAACAATTTATAACATATTGCTGAATATGATTCAAGTAGGCGCACAGCAAACGCAACAGGAAAAAAAAAGTACAGGGATAAAAAGGTTCGACGTGATTTTAAACAAGAAAAGAAGAAAGGATTTCAAACAAATAGCGACAATACATCAAATCCATACTATACTGTAGACAGGAAGCTCTTAGGAATGCTCTCCCAATATACTGTGAGAGAAATGCCTTCAATAAGTCAGTGGGACATATAATGGACCACAGCACCACACGGAAACTGATAAATAAACAGGGAGAAAACAGGCATACAGGGTCAAGCTGAGACTAAATGAACAAACTGCTTGTCATTTTGCCAGATCAGATGGGCAAAAAAAGCTGTGAACTCAAGTGAGTAAAAGAGCATATTTTATTGTGAGAGCTCTTAATACTGTAAACCTTACACTTGCAGCTGTGAAAGTTATGGTCCAGATTAGACATGCAGAGATGAAGACAGGTTTGGTTGCAGGAAATCCTGAAAGACAAAGACGGCTACTTGTCTTTCATATTTCCATTTTGAAGAGAGGAAAACAGGAAATTGGTTCATTTGGAAGCCTCTATACGTTCTGAAGCATAGACTTTGATTGGAAATCACCATCAAACGAATAATAATTAGATTTGATTTAGTGTCGGTAACCAGGGTCCATTGGGAAATGTCTTATTTGGTAGCATTCACAGTGTCGAGGTGCTTAATGACAGATCACTACACATAACAACAAGCCTCTTCCAAGTGACGTGTGTGACATTTTGTACTTACAGCTACATAGAAGTTGACATTTACATCTCACAAAGCATAGGCAGGGAACTTGAGGGGACTTCTGTATTGATTATTTGGGGTAAAATTTGACAAGCTGTCCGCTGTAACCTACAAATTGGTTTGTGTAATAGGCACTGCGCTATTAACCTGATGCCTTAATGCACAACAGGATCACTGCTGCCAATAAGCTAAATTCAAACCAGACATGTGCTCGTGCGACGTACACTTGGCATGTCAATTTAAAACACTATGCTTCCTCAAGGCAAGAGGCTATTTTTGCATGATCCTTTCATTCATGTTTTTAAACAGAAAGTAGTGACAGATGATGATTGAAAAGGAAGTGTGCAAACTGCAGAGTCCTTTTGACCGACAGAACTACGCCAACAATAAACTTTTTCTTTTTTTAAAAAGTACTCATCCGGTTCCACATCCCTCAGTTTCTGGTCCGTAGTCATTCCTATCAGGTTGGTGCTTTTTTCTTCTTCTTCCGTCTGTCCGTTTTCAGGGTATGGAACAGTATCCTCCACATGCCCTGCCGCCGCCTTGCTCCTGGTCATCCAGACGGACCCTCTGACCCTGGCTTTCGCTCTCCCAAAGCCCCGGAGTCTGGAGGATCTTCTCCACAAGCTCCTCAAAGGCACACTGGACGCCATCTTTGGTCTTTGCACTGGCCTCTGTACAAAGGAAAGAGAGTTACCAAGATTTATAAGATCAGCCAAGAAAACTGGTAGAGCACTTTCCAAAAGCCCCCCTTTTAAATCCAAAACATCTTTCTCTTTTACAACATAGTAAAGTTATGATAGAGATTTTAAAATATCCCCGTGTTGACAAACATGACATATAAAGTATGACATGGCTTCATTTAAGTAGCCGGAGACATCCAGTGGGATGAAGACATCCTCACAGCGGATTAAATTCCTCGACATCTTCTTGCCCAGCCCTTTTCAAAACCCCTTAATTTAGCCGTTCTAAAATGGAAACTCCACAGAAACGTTAACGTAATTTTCCCAGAGAGGGTCAGATTGGAGATGAGAATCAGGAACACGTGTAGACATGGGATCGGATAAATGAAAGCCCGCTAGATTTTAATCATAATGCAGTTCTTCTGGAGCGGCCGCATCTTTCAGCGCAAGAGACTTCGAAATGCCAAAAGCAGTATAAACAAGGCAACAAACCCAAGCTAAATGCATGACTTACTTAGTGATGTCTTGACTCGTTCCAACTACAAAATTACAGTTCTGACTTTTAAGTACAGTATGGTAGGTTTTAATGGCTGTACAGGAAGTTACATGTTATGGCTCTATTAGTTTAAATGACCATGTCTGACCACGTCGGATTTTTACTCTAACATGGATACTTACCAATAAAAAGCATAGAGTGTTTCCGAGCAAACTTCAGCCCCTCATTTCTGTCCACTTCATGGTCATCCTGAAAAACAAATAGAAGTCCTATGTCATTTTCTCTATTTGTTTGATTGAACATAAAGTGAACACGTACACGAACAAGTGAAGCAACATCAATGGCCGGTGAGCACATTTATGAAACACCTTTGAGTATTTCTGGCGTTGTATCATTTTTTGTTTTTAATATCAATAATTTGAGAGGTGAGTAAAAAGCCATGGTTAACATTAAAGGGATAGTTTGGGTGTTTTGAAGTGGGGTTGTGTGAGGCACTTATTCATAGTCAGTGTATTACCTACACATAGATGACCACACGCCCCCAGTTTGGAGAAGCAGACAGAAGTTACCGCACAAAACAAATAAAATATTGGTTTAAGTGTACGCTACATTTAGAATATTTTCACTGCTTTACCTTAATGTCTGAACTGAAGCCTTCATATCCATCTATGCTCTCGCCAAAGCCACCAGACTCCCCTGAAATAAACTGTAATTTTACCTTGCAGAACACCGGGGTCGCTGGTCTACCGTAGTTTGTTTGTGTTATTGTGAGACTTTGGTGATCTGACTAACCAAATTCACACAATAACATAAAGAAAGTAATCGATCGAGGCAGCGGTAGAAACACCCGAACTATCCCTTTAAGGCCAACTTTGAGCCTTTATGCTGCTTATCCTGAAGATAAATGACCAGATTCCAAGATCTTTCAAGGAGATGGGCTGATGGGACAGTGACAACTGTAACTGTTTAAACGTGTATTGTACTGTATGTGTCAAACTGGCACAAGCCGCAGACTCACCCGATCGATTTTGTTCCCAACAAGCATCTTCACAATGTCATTGCGTGTTGTGTAGGTTTCCAGCTCATTCAGCCAGTTTTCGAGCTTCGTAAAAGTCTCGCGCTTTGTGACGTCATATACTGTCAAAACCATGCAAACAGAGAAAAGGAGTTAGAGGGAATATTTGATACAAGTATAACATATTTCTTTGAATGGTACTAAACCGACTGCGTCATTGCGAAAGTATAGCACCCACCCTCCAGTTCCCCCCCAAGTTAACACTCTTAGCTTTGGCAGCACTTTCGCTGTTGTTTGCACTGTTTAGCGCTGTTAGCTACAAGCTGCGGCTCGCTGTCACCATGTTGAGAGCCGTTGAGAAGCAATAGAAATGCTCCAATTCCTGTATTTAGCACCTTTAATAGTACAGTTTTTAATAGGACACTGCAGTTATCTGATGGCTGTTGATTTACAGTATTTATCCAAAGTGACTTACAGGCTCATGTGTAAAGAAATGTTCTAAAAAAAGCAGAGAGTGAATATGATTCTTTTACTGGAAAGAGAATTGTGTCTCTAGGTCTGGTATTGAACATGTTATGTGGCTTAATAAGCATCATTGTTTACCAAGTATGACTCCCTGTGCACCGCGGTAGTAGCTGGGTGTCAGGGTGCGAAACCTTTCCTGTCCGGCTGTGTCCTGCAGAGAGTAAAGACAATTATCCCCAATTCTAATGTTGAAAACAGGGGTGACCACAAGGGAAGTCATTATAAAATAACCACAAAAACATAACACTGAAAGAGAAAGCAAAATCTAATTAACATGTAGTTATGAGGTTCTATTACCTGTGAAAATATTAGGGCTGTCAATCAATTAAAATATTTATTCAATCACAAATTAATTTTACATTTCTTATCTGTTCAAAATGTACCTTAAAATGAAGATTTGTCAAGTATTCAATACTCTTATCAACATGGGAGTGGACAAATATGCTGCTTTATGCAAATTTATGTAAATATTATTGAAAATCAATTAACAAAACAATGACAAATATTGCCCAGAAACCCTCACAGGTACTGCATTTAGCATAAAAAAATATGCTCAAATCATAACACGGCAAACTCAAGCCCAACAGGCAACCAAAATTATGTTAAATTTTGGCGAGGAAAAACTGCATGGACACTTTCAAAGAGGTTCCTTGACCTCTGACCTCCAGATATGTGAATGAAAATGCGTTCTATGGGTACCCACGAGTCTCCCTTTTACAGACATGCTCACATGCAGTTTGGGTCAAGTCATTGTCAAGTCAGCAGACTGACACACTGACAGCTGTTGTTGCCTGTTGGGCTTGAGTTTGCCGTGACATTTCTGTTAAGAAAAACAAATAATATAGTGTGTGAGTTCAGTGTTTAGGGATTTGGTTATGGCCTCACTGTGTATGGCGTGTTTTCATTGGACACTGGGACTTTAGGGCCTCATGAAAGGAAGTTTAACCTGTTTTTCCAGTCTTTTTTCAGTGATTCTGGCTGTGCAATGTCACCATCTTGTGGAGAAACCCTGTAGTTCACCATGTTTTTCCTCACAACAAAGACTAAACAATAGAGACTATCCAGGTATGGGCTTAATGACTGACTTAAAGTCTTACCCAGATGGCGAGCTTTGCTTTGTTCCCATCTATTGCGAGAGTCTTTACTTTGAAATCCACACCTGAGAGTAATAAGAGAAATAAATCATGATTATGATCAGTAGTTTGCATATTTCTGTGTGTATATTATGTGTGAATGTGTGTGGAAGTTAAAACCTATTGTGGCTGACTGGTCTGGATCAAAGGTATCTTCTGTGAACCTCAGGAGGAGACTGTTAAGGGAAATAAAGATAACATGTAAATAAGCAGCTCATACAGTATAGTGAGCTGACTACAGGATCTATTAGGGGAAATAAAGATAATAAGATGCAAATGAGCAGGCAGGGCAAATAGTATAACAGGCTTTAGTGAGTTGACTACAGCCTTCTTCTCTGTCAGATACAGGAAGATCACAACAACAACACAGTTTTAGTGTTGACAGTTAACTGAAGATAAACAGCAGCATCTCTTATTAACAAACACAAACACCAGTAAGAGTTGTACTAACTGCCTATATGACATTGATGTTATTTGTCACCTAACTGTCAACGTTTTAACAGTAAGTATTGGCAGAAAAAGGACAACCAGCTAGCTGTAGGAGCAGCTGCTGAGCGATGAGGGATAAACTTACATAACAAGGAGAATGTCAACAGGCTAACAGCTAACAGCTAACAGCTAACTACAAAACACACACAAACCTCGACTTCCCGACTCCACTTTCTCCAATTATCAACAGCTTCAGAGTCGTCAGCACGTCGTCATCCATATTCCTGTAAAGAGCTGGTTTCTCTCGCACTTGGCGACGCTTTTATTGATGATTTTCTACTTGTTTTTCGGGGCAGCAGGCGGCTAACAGCTAGCAGCTAGCAGCTCTCCGGTGAGTGACAGGCTGCTGGATCACGCAACTTCCGCCCTAGGTTCGACGTTCGACGCGTGACGTCATGAAGGTTCAAGGGGTTTGAAAATAAAATAAAAAATAAAAAATGAATATGTCCTCAGTATGTTCTTATTGTATTGCTGTAGGATTGGTTTAAAACTTGGTTTTAAAAATATAAAAAAATAAGTGTAGCCATTAACTAATTGGTAAAATGTGACATAAATTGATATTTTTCTGTTTTTAATTTGCTTTTTTATTTATTTATCTTTGTATTAATTCCCTTATTTATTTATTCTTCCCTTTTATGATAAAACACCTGCTGAACATGTTATGCAATGGCTTTTGGGGGATTTTTGATGTCTGGTTTTCTTTCAGGTTGGATAATGTGAGGACGTAGGTGTGGGTGGCAGCCTGTGGGGTGCTCTCCACAGGTCTGGCGGTCCTAATAAAATAAATAAATACAAATTAATATGTCCTCACTATGTTCTTATTGTATTCTTGTAGAATTGGTTTTAAACTTGGTTTTAAAAATATTAAAAATAAATGTAGCCATTAATAAATTAATTGATAAAATATGCCATAAATTGATATTTCTGTTTTAATTTGCTTTTTTATTTATTTGCCTCTGTATTAATTCCCTTATTTATTTACTCTTCCCTTTTATATATTTATGTATTTATTTTAAGTATTTTTTTTTAATTATTTATTTATTTATGCATTTATTTGTAATTTATTTTAATTATTTATTTATCTATTTTTGCATTTATTTGTAATTGATTTTATATTCATTTTTAAATGTATGTAATTAAGCATTTATTTAATTATTCCTGCACGATTTTTCCTTTGCATTTCACCCCTTATTAATTTCCCCCAACTTTATTTCTGTATTCTTTTCTTTACACATTTCTTTACACATACGGAGCCGGGGATGAAGACTATAAAGTGCAGCAAGCTGGCTTGAATATAGTCGATCCAATCTATGCACTCTGACCCAATGGTTTGTATATTTTAAACAAAGCCACATATTCTTTTGCTAGTGTTTTCCAGTTTACCCTGAAGCAGAAGTGAATGAGGGCTCAGAGGGAACTAGTCAACCATATAAAAAGATTGTCAATTGACAGGTAGAAAACAAAGATCCACATTATAATACGTCTTTGTTCTATACCTTCGCTACATTTCATCAATTTTCAAGGGCCCAAAAGTGTAATGTTACCTCAACCACGAGAAGGAATCACCTGGGGGCTTCAGCAACTGGAAACCATTGACAGTAAAAGTATTGAAATGGAACCAGTGAGCCGTTCTACACCAACCGTTCTTCAATAGGCTCTTTGACTGAGGCCTTCCTCAAACCTCATCAGTCTCTGTTCATTACAGAGTGGGCCAACCGTGTTATTATGCAAATCTCCTCTCATGAAGGAGCTGAAAAGAGTCTGCAGCACAATAAATACAGCTGGTTGTGAACACTCACAGCTCTCTCTAAAGGAGCAACTCTTTTGTATTCCCCAAAGTAGTTTTTGTACCAAACACAAACCAGAAATTTTAAGGGAGCAATTTTTTTACAGCTATGGCCAGATTCCACACAGATTGCATAGAGAGACCCCTCCGCATCTGGTTTGAGATGATGGGCCATTTTATCGGATCTCATCCCTGGTGGTTCTTGATCGCTCCCCTTATTCTCTCGGCAGGTCTGGGGAGCGGATTTTATCTCCTCGTGGACCGAATGTCCAACGATATCGAAGAGCAGTTCACGCCTCTCGATGGACGAGCCAAGCTGGAGAGGAAATACATCCAAGAAACGTTCCCGGGAAATGATTCAACGTTTTCACGTTTAAGACTGAGCACGGATGGGAATTATGCAACTCTCATAGCTACGGGTGACGGAAACATTCTGAGCGTGGAGTCACTCCAGGACATCCTAGACTTGGACTTTAAAGTTAGGAGTATGGTCGTGCAGTTTGACAACCAGTCATTTGAATATGTGGATGTTTGTGTTGAGGCGATGAGATCCTGCACCTCTAATGACATTTTAGATATTATTGAATACAAGGCCAACAATATAGACACAGTCAATTTGACATTTCCGTGGTATTACTCTGATTTTGGGAGTTTTCCTTTATTTTTAAGTCTGGGGAGTGTGAGATTGTACAAGGGGAGCTCAGTAGTTGAAACTGCTGAAGCCATACAGCTCCATTACTATTTACACGAGGACAACAAAACAAAGACTGACCTTTGGTTGGAGAGCTTCATTAATTTGCTCTCAAACAAATCATCAACTTCCATTCAGGTGAGCAGAACTTTAACACATTCCAGTGTTTAAATGATCAGCTTTTTTTGCTTCTGTTAAATGTATTAATAACCTTTCTATAGGTTTCGTACTCCACCTCCATGTCAATGCAGTGGGAATTTAAAAAATCTCCAGCATCCGTCATCTATTTATTCTCCATCACCTTCGCCATTGCCATCACATTTTCGATCATATCATGTTGGAGGTTGGTAAAACATCTGCTGAACATGTTATGAGATAGATTTTGGATGTATGGCTGTTTTTGATCTCTGGTTTTCTTTCAGGATGGATAATGTGAGGACAAAGGTGTGGGTGGCAGCCTGTGGGGTGCTCTCCACAGGTCTGGCGGTCCTGAGTGGATTGGGTGCTCTGTTGTTGTTGGATCAACCTTTTGTCATGACAGTTGCCTCTTGTCCTTTCATGATATTAGGTAGGTGCTGTTAAACATACAGGTCCATGAGGTCCTATTGTCCAAGGTTGAATCAAAGTTAGAGAGTACTCAAAACAACATTACTTCCTGTTAACCTAAAAATCACAAAATGCATTGACGTTGCATTCTAATAAATTATGCCATTTTTAAAATCTGTCTCCTTTGACTTTTAACCTAAAGGTATTGGACTGGATGACATGTTCATCATGATCTCTTGCTGGCAGAGGACCCGCGTTCTGGACAGCGTCCCCGACCGGCTGGCCGACACCTACAAAGACGCCGCCGTCTCCATCTCCATCACCACCCTGACCGACGCTCTGGCTCTCTTTCTGGGCTACGGCTCGCCCTTTGGTTCGGTCCGGTCCTTCTGCCTGTACGCAGGGGTTTCTATTTGCTTCTGCTACCTGTACAGCATCACTTTCCTGGGGGCTTGTATGGCTTTGAACGGACAAAGGGAGGCGGAGAACAAGCACTGGTTCACCTGCGCCAAAATCCCAGAAGACTTACCGTCCAGTTCCAAAGCCTTCAGTGTGTGCTGCGTTGGGGGGAGCTACGATCGGATCACTGAGAAAGAGGAAACTGAGCCGATAAGTTGCATTTTTGAGCGGTTCTATGGCCCGTTTCTGACCCACAAGTTGATGAAGGCTTGCGTATTTGTCATATACTCAGGCTATCTGGCTGTTAGTATCTATGGTTGTTTTATCTTACAGGAGGGACTCGACATCCGGAATCTGGCTTTGGACGATTCCTACATCATCGATTACTACAACGATCAAAGGCAGCACTTCTCTGAATACAGCTGTAACGTGATGGTAGCGGTGAAACAGCCCTTCCCGTACTGGGATGAGGATGAACATCTACATTCGTGCATTTCAAACTTTGAGAGTTTGAACTTTGTCAACGGCACTTTCGCTTGGTTTCGTTCCTTTCTACAGTACGCAAATGCGACCGATCTCGATATAAGTTCTCAAGAGGCTTTCCAAACACATCTGCCACATTTCTTGGAGCTCAAGTCCATGTTCAAACAAGACATCAACTTCACTGAAGACAATACGATTCAGGCCTCTCGCTTCTTTATTCAGACGCTCAACAACGCAACAACGAAAGACATGATGATTGGACTCAGGAGAACAGCAGAGGAATGTCCGGTAGAGCTACTGGTGTACCACCCTGCTTTCATCTACTTTGACCAGTACACCGTCATCATGGACAACACCATTCAGACCATCCTGGTGGCTGTGATCGTGATGCTGGTCGTCTCACTCATCCTCATACCCAATCCTCTTTGTTCCATTTGGGTGGCTTTCGCAATTTGTTCAGTCATTGTTGGCGTGACGGGGTTCATGGCGCTGTGGGGTGTAAACCTGGACTCCATCTCCATGATCAACCTGCTCATGTGCATCGGTTTTTCTGTTGACTTCTCAGCGCATATTTCCTACTCTTTTGTCTCCAGCCCCAAAAGGGACGTCAACGAGAAAGCAACGGACGCCTTGGCCCATTTAGGCTATCCGATACTGCAAGGAGCACTGTCCACTATTTTAGGAGTGGTGGTGCTGTCCATGTCTGGGAGTTACATCTTCAGGACATTCTTCAAGATTGTGTTTCTTGTGATTACGTTTGGGCTGCTCCACGGCTTGGTGTTCATTCCAGTGTTTCTCACTCTGCTTGGGGCCTGTGGGAAGTGGTGTTAAAGTGGGGATGTCCAGTTTGTGAATAAAATGTTGAAGTCAAACTGAAATTTGAATTCTTATTTTTTCTTTTCATTTTTCAAAAGATGATTTTTTGGGCATATTTGTGGAAACTCTGTCTAAGCTTCCAGCCTGTTAGGGAAATGTGTCAAAGTCAATATGTTTCCCCTTACCTTAATCTAACCTCATCGCTAACCGCAACCACTTATCTCACCTACGCCTAACCCTAACCTAACTAAAGCACCATAGGCCTTTCTCACAGCAGACATTTTGACTTGTCATATGGTGCCTTCAAATGAAACATGTGAGCTTGTGTTTACAACATGGGAAGTCGTGTCCACGATATGCTTGGCGTTCAAGTGGTTAAGTTATAAGAACACCGCTGCTAAGCAACGGCAATATTAACGTTACTGTCGGCGTCTAGAAACCACAGAGGCTAACGATTTAGCAAGCTAGCAAGCGGCTAACAAAATGCAGTAAATGCAAAGGCATAATGACAGAGAGGAAGAAGATGGGACTGTTGGGATATCAACATTTTCCTCAAACATATTATAAAACAATATACGACTAAAATTACAATATATTAACTTATTATGCACTGAAAAATTTACTACCATGGCCTCTGCCATGTATGACAACGTCAGCAAACACGTCACAACTCGTAAACTCTGAGGTTTCTGAAACTTTCCACTTACGTGTTTGTGAATACCACACGAGGGGGGTGTTCATATGAACTCTTCTCGTGAACACGGTAAACTTTACCCCATTTGAAGGCACCATTAATTCCTTTTAGCTCCGTTTTGGTCTCCACCAACTCCTGAGGCAAACATCTGGTTCTTTAGTTGCCAAATGTTCAACAATGTTCGCCAGTTTGTTACTAACCTTGTCAGGGTGCCGTTTGGTGCTAGACAAGTAGTATACAGTACGTTTATCAGTGCTTTTTGCTAAAAACGGCTGCAACTGGAAATGAGCTTTGGACAGTAATATCAAAAAGGAAAAAGATGAGGCCGTTGGGAATATCAACATTTTCCTCAGACATCTAATTTGTAACAAAGGAATGTGCAGCATCATTTTATAGTTATGTAAAAATAAATCCTAAATATACACCAAAACAAGCTTTTATTTGGGCTTCCTTTCATTTATTTCAGCAGCACAAACATTCATCAACCATTGCCATCACATTGTTGAGAGATTGTGTCAATCAACAGCAGAGAGCCATTCAATGTGTTCTCAGCTTAAAAGCGTTTCTATACATCTATATACAATGTTCCCATGACATCCCAATCATATATACAGCTACACATGGATAAAAGGCCAATAAACTGAAGAAATAAGGGCTCAAAATTAAGCAAAAAAAACTGAAAAGGGTAACACCATGGAGTACATATGCTGGTGGTAATCTTGACAAGCGCTATACTTTTAATTAAATGTTCAAAAATGCTAAAGTATGGATTACAAATACTGCTGCTGCTGTAACTATTCACTAGAAAATTGGGACATTCAACTTCACAGAGGCATAACTGCATGTTTCTACCCACAATCTGAGTCAAGTGTGTCACTTTACAATTAGAGATGTTAACAGCTTAACTTCCTGTATACACAGAGCCAGTAAACTGAACATTGGCATCTTTCTTCCACTGCACAAAATGTGTTGAAACAGAAATGTATAGAGCACTAAATGTTAGATATCTCTGCTATGAAGTAGCCAATGGACAATAACTGATAAATGGCCTTGTTGTTCGTCTGAATAATCTAAAGATTAAAAGTCTTTAATCAACTCATTTCCAAGAAAAACTGATATTTGCGGAGGCTTATCGGAAGCCAAATTCAGACTATTTAAATAAATTAGGCTGCAATACAAGTTTCATATCCTAAAGATAAAAACAGCTTGTTTTTATCGCATGCTTTTTTGAGGTTGAGCAGCAGTAACTGTTCCATCTGTACACGCAGCATAAATGAAAATAAATTACACGAAGAGTGCATTTTCAATTTATACACTTACCTAAAGTGCTGACGTTATAGTTTAACTTTATACACTTAATACAGTACATTCCCCAAAAGGCCACCTTTAAAAATAAGTAACAGGGACATAAGCAGAGGGGGGCAGGAGAATGTAAATATACATGATCCACCAATTATCCCAGATACAAAGATTCAGATGGAAAGACAAAGTGCAGCTTCCCATTGGGACACTTCTTGGTGCCAGATTGAGAGACGCGCAAGCTAGAAGTGGAGAGTGTAGCCTGACCTTGAAGATATACTAGACAAATAACAGATACTAACACACACACTGGAAGACGACTGACAGATAGGAGTTGAGATTAAGTTAAAGTCTCGTTACAATGATTGACAGAAAAGGAATCTAAACAGACCTGGGTGAACAGAATTTGACCAAATTTCAACTCCTTTTTCAACAATTAACTTAAAAAAAAAAAGGGAATCCTACCCGGATGCTGTTTTTCACAATTGAGGTGCATGATTACATTCATGTATTATTTCCTCCCAGCAACTGATAAAGTGACCTGAGCAACATCCTCCCCAACAACATTAGGCTTTAACCTTCATCACATACAGAGAACCTTAGCAGCATACACCTGCTCACCTCTGAACACAGGAAAGTCACAGAACCACCCATCTGGGAATATTGATGAGACTACACGAAGGGAGACAGCGTGAAGATATGAAATAGTCCCACATAAGTCAAGAGACTTTGTGAATGCAGGCCATGACTCCTCTGATTCACTGCTCGTGAACTGATTCCATCCCTCCTTCCGTGACCCCTGAGCTCTTAAAATCCGACCCCTTCCCCACCCACGTTGCTACCCCCGATTGTTGCGGTCCTTGCCGGTTTCATCTGGCCTCCAGGGCCTTGCCCTCCAGGACCAGCCGAATCTCTTTGGCGTCCAGCGTCTCGTACATGAGCAGAGCATCCGCCAGGTTTTTGTGCTCTTTGGTGTGAGACTTCAGCAGGGCTTTGGCACGCTCATATGAATCCTGGAGACAGCAAGAGAAAAGATGGTGAGAAAAAAAAGCTTGGTTGGGTCGCTGAGTTGTTTTTTTTTTTGTTCAGCAGCAAAAATAAAATCACACACACCTTCAGTAACACCCTGATTTCATGCTCCACAGCTGCTTGCGTCTCTGGGCTCTGGGCTGTCATGTCAGTATAGGTCATCACACCCAACTGGGAGACAGGAAGGGGAAACAAATACATAAATGTACATGAAATTATTGCAACTGTGATGCATGTGCAGTACAAATACTAAGTCCCAGAAGTTAGTGTACCTTTTCACACATTCCAAATCTGGTCACCATCAGTTTAGCGATCTTTGTGGCACCGTCAAAGTCGCTTGATGCACCTGGAGAAGAAGCATGTTGCCTTTAAAAATTCCAGCCTGCCAACCGTCTTTTCCTCGTGTTGGATAATCAAAAGTTACATTCTACCCCGTATGTTTAAAACATTTCTAGGAACTCTGTCTCACCGGTTGTGATGTACTCGTTGCCAAATATAATCTCCTCTGCTACACGGCCGCCCATACTGACGTCCATCTGGGCCAGTAGCTGAGCACGAGTCTCGCTCCAGCGATCGTCATCCGGGAGCATGGACACCTGACAAAGAGACATCGAAGGAGATGATGTAAAAAGTTTAGAGTAAAGAGCAGTTTGCACCAGACTTGGTGTCAAAGCTTTAACCATTTAGTTAACAAGCTCTAGGTTCCCTTACATGTCCCAGACTGGGGCCTCTGGGCATGATGGTAGCCTTGTTAATGGGCATGGCATCTTTGGTGTAGTAAGCCACGATTGCATGGCCTGATTCGTGGTACGCTGTGATCTGCTTGTTCTTCTTGTCTATTTCCGCACTCCTTCTCTCAGGGCCTTAAAGAGAAGAGAAGAATTAAATGATTTTATTGACACATTCTCAACGCAACTTTGATGAGAGCGATGCGAGTCATAATAAGTACTATGCTAGATAAAAACACAGCCAATCAGGATAAGGTTTTTGCAGGGAAACAAGAAAGTGGTGTTTCTTTGCTAGCAAAGCCTCCTCATTACTCACCCATGAGGATTTTGTCTTTAGCAAACTCCAGCTCCTTCATGGTGACCATGTCTTTGCCATCGACTGCTGCCTTCAGGGCGGCCTGGTTGACCAGATTTTCCAGGTCAGCGCCAGAGAAGCCCACTGTGCCCCGGGCAATTATATTGGCCTCAATAGCTGCAGAGATAACATGCGACATCAACAAAGCTCTCACGGTTACAGCCAGACTGGACTACTGTTGAGGTGAAGTAAATAGCAAGCAAATTCAGGATTAGCAGATGCTGATCTCACACCTGGATCCACTTTAATCTTCTTCAGGTACCAGTTGATGATCTCCGTGCGTCCTTTCACGTCTGGTTTGGGGACAGTCACCTGCATGTCAAAACGTCCCGGGCGGATCAGGGCACTAAAGAAGAAGATCAGCTGGTTAGGAAAATACTGATACTGTGTCAGCATACGACTCTGGGTCACTGCATCAAAAACTGCCTCTGGGTTGCAGTCCATTCTTTGTTACTGACAAGGAAAGCTCTGAGGGTTTTAAACTTTGACATAAACGTGCATTGTAAACGCTGACATTCGCACAGGCTATAGAAAGACACACAGAGGTAAACGTACTTATCCAGAGCCTCTGGGAAGTTGGTTGCTCCAATGACGATCACGCCTTCGTTTGGTTTAAACCTAGAAAATAACATCACAGGGTACGGGCAAGTCAGTGTCTGAAACGCAGCAGCTATCCTCTTTCTGTTATGTATTCTCACCACAACAATCTACACAACACTTCATTTCATATTTTGAACCACAATGCAGTACTTCATTCATGTGTCGAACCATCACTGTTCTGTATTGTATGGAATTGTGATTAAATACTGTTCGTTATTATCTGTAGTTGAATAAGTCAAATGCAGGCCACGCTGCAAATCAGTCAGCAGGACTGTTTGAAGGTTAGGTACGATTTGCCATATATTTAATTTACTAGATTAGCCAAAAAGACATTCTAATGTTATTTCATCTATTTATGGTTTCTTGATAAAATTTCTTTCAATGTACAATATCGCAGTAAATCACTATCGCATTATAAAATTACAGATTTAATGCCAGAAGATTTTATCCGTATCACCCACCCTACTGCGCACACATGCATTGCAAACACCATAGTGCCAAATTTGCTTTAATTTAAAACAACTCCTCACTCAGTACATTCCTAAAATTATAAAAAATGCAACGGGTAATTTTAGAGATTACCCATCCATCTCTGCAAGTAGCTGGTTGATAGTCTGTCTGGAGTAAGGGTGCATGGGAGACTCGATCCTTTTCCCACCCACACTGTCCAGTTCATCGATGAAGATCACGCAGGGAGTGTTTGCTTTAGCCTCCCCTGGAAATAAAAAATAAAATAAAAACACATGTACTACAATGTTCAGCACAACAATTATGATTAGTGTTGTTGCCACAATCATGCAGGAGGAGTCAACTCTACACTCTCAAGTGGTTTCTGAGAAAAGGAAACCAGCAGGAAGGTTGATTTTGATGTTAAAATAATAATCTCACTGAAAAGGTTCCTGATGCGGCTGGCTCCCACTCCAACGAACATCTCGTCAAACTCGGACCCGGAGGCGTAGTAGAACGGCACATCTGCCTCTCCTGCCACCGCTCTGGCCAGTAGAGTCTTTCCAGTCCCGGGAGGGCCAACCAGTAGAACACCTAAAGGAGAGAGAGGCGAGGAGATGAGGAAGAATGAGAAATACAAAAACAGATCTCTGAATGTGCAATCCTCATCATAATACTCTAACACACGTTTTCGCAGAATGTTTGGTAATCATGAAGCTTTTCATCCAGCTTTAAAATGCACTGTGAACGATTGGCCCCTACCTTTTGGCAGCTTTCCTCCCAAGACTGTGAACTTCTCGGGGTTTTTCAGGAACTCCACCACTTCCTGCAGCTCGTTCTTTGCTTCTTCCACCCCTTTGACGTGTTCGAACGTCACGTTTTTCATCTGCACAGGGTCCACAGCAGAGTCCAGGCCTGATGTGGTCCGGAACCGTACTGTCCAAAATGGTTAGATTAAAGTTCGAAATCACACTGCATGGCACGGTTAATGAACTCACAAACACACACTGCCTATTACTGAGGATTATTTAAAAAAAAAAAAACATCCGATTGCATATGTTAGTGCTTCAATACTGCAGGTTAGAATGTGTTGTTGTCTGCAAAGAGCAGAAAATGGCTAAGTTATACCGAGCTTATTTCTTCTCTTTTAAGGGTTAATACATGTTCAATAAGCATTGATTTAGTTTAGCAGGCAAATGCTGTGCTTTATTATCAACATTCATATTAAAATATTAACATATTGGAGGTGATTTCATGCATGACATGAAATGAAAATGAATAGAAAAAGGAGCCTCTACCCGATATGAAGGGCGTCTTGGAGATGCCATAGAGCCCAACAAGGAGCAACACCAGCAGGATCAGACGAGTCCTCCTGAGAGAGTCTGAACAGTCGAAGCAGGACAACTATACTATAAGCACTGTTTAATGCTTAATAATACAATATGTGTGATTCAATTCAAGCTTGTTCGTCTTATTAAAACTTGCCTTGTGTGCGTTGTGTCAAGGCTTGGGCTTTCAGGAAACCCTCAGCAAAGCCCCTCTTGAAAGCATCCTGATGTCCATCTGGGATGTTCTTGTTCTTCACCAGCTTGTCTAGACTTTCAACTTCAACCACCTTGTCACGTGTCAGGAAACCCTGCAGTACGAAGGTAAGCTTAGTCAGCAGTATTCACAAAGCCAGAATACGCTGTCACGTTTATCACACCTTTATGCTCAAGGAAATCACACTGGTCACTGCCTTTATTTTTAGACTCCTGCACAGGCAGAGCAACTGTAGGCCCCTTTTTGTATTGTCAGGCAGGTGCTTAACAGTTGAGAAAAGAACTACAGATGTGGTGCATTTTTTTACTCTAGGGCTGAATATTTTTCAACTTGAAATCTCAGCCGGCCTTGCATTGTTTTCTAAAAAGGAGCAATACACAGATAATGCTGTTGTTGGTAAGGCCACAGGTACATTCCAGTTTTAAACTGTATCTTTAGCATGCTTATTACATTAAGCGTGTTAAGGATATGCTTAATATAATTAGCACATAACGCATATCCATAATATGCTTATATTATGTAAAGCATGTGAATAGCTTACCTTCATAAAAGATGGTGTGAACCCTTCAGACTCCAGGGGGCGGTCAGAGGCGGACTGCTGTCGTCTGGTTTTGCTCTTTAAAGTTTTAAACCCTCTGCTCGGAACCCACACTTGAAATATACAGGAAGCATATGATGTTTAAATTGATTTAAAAGCTAGCCATGTTTCAACAGCAAATAACTTTACTAAATTAGCATAAACTGTTTATATACACCATAGATAGTATTGACAATTAACTGTAATGTTTGTTATTCTCTCAGTAATGTTATTTATATTGCTGTCAAATGACATACAAACCAACTCCAGTAATTCACGTTTGGGGTTATCAATAAACTATTACATAGTAATCCATAGTTACCTGGCCAGTGTTGTAGCTCAGTGCAGACAGACTGAAGAGGTGACGGGTGCTGCCTGGAATAAGACATGGGCATCGCACCACCTGAGAATCCTGGGAACAGAAGACAAGCTTTGTGTCAACCCTGAGATACCTTTAGGGAAAAATAGGTAGCAGAGGCCCTAGTTGCTTGTTAAAGGGTAACTTTAGTATTTTCAACCTATTTTCCCATGTTTTTGTGTCCAAGTGACTAATGGGGACAACATTTTTTTAATTGGTCCTGGTACTATAAAAAGTCAGAAAAAGGTGAAAAATGTCGATCAGTGTTTCCCAAAGCGCAAGATGACGTCCTCAAATGTCTTGTTTTGTCCACAACTCAAGGATACTGAGTTAACTGTCATAGAGGAGTAAAGAAACCAGAAAATATTCAAATTTAAGAAGCTGGAATCAGAGAATTTTGACTTTTTTGTCTTAAAAATTACTCAAACTGATTAATCAATTATCAAAATAGTTAGTGATTAATCGAATAGTTGACAAGTAATCGATTAATCAATTAATGGTTGCAGCTCTATTCATCAGAATCTCAAGATGGATGATAACCACCTCCACTAACTAAAGACTCGGCAATCATGTGTAATTCTATGCGTCAAGTGAAACACCATATTTAAACTTCTTGCAGATTGTGAAGTCTTGTGATGTTGTATTAATTCATGAGTGATGAGGAGGAGTCGGGCAAGAGCAACAGTATAGTAAGGTACAGCATGAGAGGCCTGTTTAATAACATTCTCACCATGCTTATTGTAGTAAAAGGAGTGTGTAGAAAGATGCGAGGTCCTCCAGGCTGTCTGTCCGGCCAATGGACGCGGCGCCTCCTGTGGACTCAAGCGTGGCAACACGCTGTTCACCAGCTCATCCAGCTGCCGTGCTCCCAGGTCTGATAGGCCAAGCTCACGCAGGTTCCACATGGGCTGCACACACATACCATTTGATTTATATTCCTGACAAAGTAATTCTGGAACAGGTTTATGTTAAACAACTTGGGAGGATGAAAACAACTACATGTAGCATCACACTGTCTCTGGCTTGATACAGCAATTACAGATGATGTCCTACTAAAGTATACCTCTGTGCGGTGTTGTTCCGAGTCCGAGGCATGTTGCTTGTGTTTTCTTGACTTGCAGGTGGTGCTGCTGCTGCTGCTGCTGCTTCCCACTGAGCTCTTCATAGAGTGGAGGACATTGATGAGGTGGCTGAGAGGTACAGTCACCTGTGATCACATGTAATCAACAGTGTGTGAATGACGTAGTTTGAAAATGAAAGATTTACGACTGTGATATATATTATAATTAACGTTATCATCACAAACCCTATTTAAAAATTTGTAATAATTTTTGGACTTTTTTTCGGACATGTTTTGCATATTTTACTAATAATTTTCGTACGTTTTGGGGATATTTTTCACTAATAATGTTCAGACATTTCTCGATATTTTTCATGTATTTCTCAATGTTTTTTCATGCTTTTAGCTTGTAGAAAGTCCCCTTTACAAATAGAGCATTTGCCATAGCCACCCCCTCCCTCTGGAACTCACTCCCCAAACACAACCTGTCCACATTCAAATCACAAATCAAAACTCACGTTTTTAGAACTGCTTTTAATGTGTAATTAATATTGTGTGTTTAATATTTTTATGATGTCCTTGTTTTATTATCATTTTATCTGTGTAAAGTGTCTTTGAGTTTTCAGAAGAGCGCTATATAAATAAAATGTATTATTATTATTATTATTTATTAGGTAGTCACAGGTAAAGTACATCAGCTAGCTGGTGTTACAAAGTCAATCAGAATCAGAATCAGAATCGTGTTTATTGCCAGGTGTAAGAGGTATACACTAGGAATTTGCTTTGGTTTTGTTGGTGCAAGTCAAACAGTATAATAACAAAAGAATACATAAAAACATTAGAATAAAATAAGAATAAAAAAATTGAATTTCTACCAATATACAATATACAAAATAAGCTATAAACAAAAATAAACATGATATTAACAGATAGTGCAAATATTGCCATGTGTCTACATGATGCAAATCAAGCTTATACGTTACTTATTTCTAAATAAAAGTAGTTGTATCCGGGTGATTATCAGTAGAATAGTTGGTTGAACTGCTGATTTATTTGACTACATCCACACATGTAGTTCATTGACGCAGTTCCCATCTGGCAGCTAAAGAAACACTGAACCACAACAGTAACATTAGATAACTGGAACTTCTCAGCACTGTCTGCATTTGTTTCATTAAGGTCAGCTAAATAGAAAGACAACGATATTGACACAATGTCCACTGACAATTTGTCTTTCAAATCATCAAACTATAATAAAAGGTCGACAGTGAGGCTCATAAGAGAAGAAGCTAAGGTGAACTTAGCTCGCTAGCAGGCTCAGACAGAATCATAACAACAACAATGCTAGCTAAAGTTAGCATCATGTTAGCATGGCCTAGAGTGTCCTGCTGTCTTACCTGAGGCTGGACAGTCATTGACAGAGAAAACATCTTTTAATTATCGCTGGTACACAACTGTTGTTAAAGCTACACAAGTTATGCGACTGTCCCGGAGAGTTAAAGGTGCGTGTTTCTTCTACTTTATCTCTGCAGCAGGTTAAAGCTGAGAACTCCAGCTGCAGCAGTCCGACAGTTGAAGAGAAACCGGATATGACGTGGTGATGTGTCGGTCAGCGAACGAGCCGGTTCATTGAGCCGGCTCTTTTAAGTGAACGATAAGAGCCGGCTCCCGTTATTTATTTATTTATTTTTTATTAAAGGGACTGTTTGTAACTTTTTGTGACCCGGCAGCCATGTTGAGATCAGTTGAGGAAATACCAAGCACCGCCCACCAGCCGGAGCAAACTTTCTAATTTTACAGCTAAACAGTAATAATAATAATAATAATATATTGGATTTATATAGCGCTTTATAGTAGTCTCAAAGACGCTTTAACATAGTCGGGGGGAAAACGGTGTGAGACAGACAGCGACATACACAGGCACAATCACATACATACACATGGACTGATGGGTAGGGGGAAGGAGGGGGCTACGGGTAAGCAGATGAGAAAAGATGTGTTTTGAGGCGGGACTGGAATGTGGTGAGGGAATCAGAGTCTCTGATGAGATTGGGGAGTGAGTTCCAGAGCTTGGGAGCTGCCCTGGAGAATGCTCTGTGCCCAAAGCTGCGGAGTTTGGACGTAGGGGTGGAGAGTAAACCAGCCGAGGTGGATCTGAGGGACCGTTGAGGTTGGTAGGGGGAGAGGAGTTCAGAGAGATAGGGGGGTGCAAGTTGGTGAAGGGCTTTGTAGGTGAGGGTCAGGATTTTGTAGGAGATCCGGTGGGAGACGGGGAGCCAGTGAAGGTCTTTCAGGACTGGGGTGATATGATGCCATGATTTGGTGTGGGTGAGGAGTCGGGCAGCTGCATTCTGGACCAGTTGTAATTTATTTATGGAGGTGTTGCTGATGCCATAGAGGAGTGAGTTGCAATAGTCAAGGCGGGAGGAGATGAAGGCGTGGATGAGTTTCTCTGCTGTAGGGGGTGTGAGGGACGGACAGTACACTACAAGATGTTTCTGAAAACATTTGAGGCGAGAAATAGGCATTACAGTAACAGAATATTGATTCATATTTGATCAGCGCTGCCTAGTTTGACCGTTTGATCGGAGTTCACGAGTGATTGACAGCTGCATCAGTTGAATGAACAGCTAATAGGAACGCTCTCTCTCTCTGAAATGACCTGCGATTGGCCAAAATCTCCCGTGACAGCCTTAAAACAGTGCCATGAGGAGGTGCAGAAGTCTTGTTATCTCTCAGAACACTTGAATTACAATATGCTGAAAGGTTATTATGGACTTTTTGCCCAATGATGCCAAAAATATTCTGCCTACTGCAGGTTTAATCTCAATTTTGAACATAAAAATCAAAGATTCACTGCAATAAATGTGTTGTGTTTGTCCAAAGAATGTGTTTATTGCATGTCAAAATATGCTTCATATACGTATGTTTAACAATCGTATATTTGAAAGCACCACACCTTTGATTTAAACACAGAAGTCTTAATTTCCATTGTACAGCTGACAAGAAACAAGAATGAATATATGGATTGTTCTTACTCTGTATTCACCTTTTGCAAAAGTGCAATCTTTACTACAGTACTATTGCACTGAAGCCATAAAATAAATATACACTTTTACACATAAATAACAATATTGGTCACCATGTCTATTTGGTCTAAAAAACAAATGCTCCTAAAATATTTTCTATATTTAGAACAATAAATATAAAAGTCCTTAATAATCGTAAAATATTGTTTGACAAAAACATGAAAAGAAACTTAAATATACAATGAAATGCACAATAAATAAAATAACTGGCAATGGCATCGCTTAAGGTCCACAACTACTGTATTATCATGAATTCATTTCAATTAAAAGTGGATGCAGTTATGTGAGTTATGTGTATATTGAGTTCCTGGTGATCTGTGAGTCATAAATAAGATCACCGCCTAATACTAAGCTCACTGTAACAAAGAGAATGTGCCAGTATTTACTGTATAATGCACAAATCCTCCCTTTCTTAAACACCTAAAAAGTATCCATGGAGTCAAAATGCTACGTTATATTGCCGAGTCCCCCTTTACACACGTCTTTCTGACCGTTCATTTATCTAAAGTAGCCTTTCCATTGCTACTGGTGCCTCATTATACTCCATCTGTCTGTGGTGGCGGCGGCTTGAAAAAGCCACAAAGCAACAAAAGTGCAACAACTTCATCCCAGCTTCGTGTTCTCTGATTGATGCTGAAGGTCGTCAGACTATTCATGGGATTTTCCTGTGAGGAGAAAAGGTGAAACGGAGTTTTGGTAGTCTGTAGTGTTGTGGCTATAAAGCAAAAGGAATTAGTGATAATAGACCAGGACATTTTTGATCAGTATTTTTGCTCACCTTCTCCTCCGTTGTAAGTAAAGCTGGACAAGCCAATGGGAAATCAGAGGCCAGAGTGCAGTCAACACCACTGTGAGTGGAGAGAAGTCAAAAGGCCACCAAGAAGGTCTCAGGAACTATAAAAAACAACAACCCAGAAACGTTTATTAAAGTGACTGTTTCCTGATTGGATTAAACTTAGTCATAAAACGAAATAAATAAATTTGAAATAAAAATCTAAAGAGGACCTTTTGTGCTACAGGTAGGGGGGAGTCCTGCCTTGGCGAAGATGATCTTGACTGAAAAATGTAATAAGAAAATATAGAAATCTATTAATAAATATATAATAAACTGTCATGGAGACCGTCATCAACAATGTTCTATTCCAGTAAACACTGTGGCTAACACCTCTGGTCTTTCACCTGTGACACCGTATGCGCCTCCAGAGCGTGCAGCCTGTGCAACACTGTGGCCATGTCATGCTGCAGCCGCAGCAGAGCCGTAGCTATTTGTTCGTTGACGTTTCCCCTGGCAACGCTAACAGGATGTCGGCTCTGTGACAAACAGCAGTTGGTGGCATCGACGCTAGCACACCGCTGAGAGCTGCAGGTTGCCCTTGGCGATAGTGAACCTGAAACAAGAGTCAGAACGAAACAGCTTAATGATATAACATGCTGACTTTTGATGAAAACTAAGCTGTGTTTTAGGGTATCTGATGCCTTTAAATGAGTACAAACTAAATGCACATCTTAGGAGAGAGGTGAATTAGGGATAGAGTGTCAGGATAAATCAAAGTCGACAGTCGAACCTCTCCCTCTTCTTGACAAGGAGCTGTTGTGCTGGCTTGCACTAATCCCTTCTTTAAAGTAGGACTCTCCCATGAGTACTGAATCCTCTCCTCCATTCAGGGTGGTGTTGCTCTCAAACCAAAGATCCCTTTTCCTCACTGAAGCCGCTCCTGATCCGGGTGACAGTATTTTTGATGTAGACTTGGGAGGAAAAGAAGAGAGTCAACAATGGCCACAATTAGGTCAGAATTTGTGTTTAAATTTATAACTCATTATGAATTTATTTCTATAATGTTGACATGATTAAATGAATAGTTTTACATTTTTGGTAAATATCTTATTTGTTTTCTTGCCGAGGGTTACATGAGAAAAGAAGCTTAGCTTAGCATAAAGACTGGTAGCAGGGATGAACAGCTAACCTGGCTCTGCCTGAAGAGCCTCGTTTCCACATAGCTCTGTGAACGTATGCGAGTCAACGGACACAAAACAAAACAGTGTGGAAACAAGGTGTGAAGCTGGTTTAATCTGTACAAAAACCAAAGTGTATAAATAACATGTTGTAGTTTTTGTGGGGGTTTATATGCTAGACTCTTTTTTAACTGGGCGCCATGATTTCCTGGAGTCTACAGTGAGCTCTAGAGGTGCTGGTAGATCAGTTCTTTCCCTCTGCTTCCAGTCTTTATACTAAGCTAAGCTAACAGTCTCTTGGATCTGGCTACATATTTAACACAGAGGCATGAGAGTGGTATCGACCTTCTCATCTAGCTCTCGGAAAGAAAGAGAACAAGGCTATTTCCTACAATGTGGAAATTAATAATTTAATGTGGAATATGTGGAAGATGGACAACACACCTCTTCCATGGCCAGATGCTCCATTGAGTCACAGAATTCCTCGTTATCTGAGTCTGTGGATCGGTGGTGCTTCTCAGAGACAGCATCACTATGACCTGGAAATGGACAATATGGTAATTAATTAATTCAATGTACATCTACATAATAAAACATTTAGTTTGCTATATTTTCTCTTTTTCTTTATATTTTTTCTTTTTTTCCCCACAGTGCTAATTTATTTTTTCCCTTATCTTATTCTTTATAGTATATCTACTGTAAGGTTTTACACAAAAGGAATCTGGAAGAACATAATTATTATCATAAACTATTTTGAGGTATGTGTTATGCAAACAAATATGTATACTTTTTGCATTAATGTGTAATCTTACCACTCAGGTGTCCGTTAAAGTGCATATAGGAGTTGTACTGCACGCTGGGCTCCACGGAGCAGGCAAGCTCCTCCTCCTCCACCTCGCTGTTGAGGGAGCTGTTTGTCCCGTTGGTGAAGGAGGACATGCTGGGCTCCATGCTGCTGCTGGAGCCCCTGGTGTCAGACCTCCACCTTTTGTCCACCGTCAGCAGCCGAGGCTGAGGCCTCCAGCCTGAGACAGTACAAAAGAAAGAGAGAGAGAGAGTACGACAAAGCATTACAAAGAAGTGGAGTTATTTTTTGATGTGCCCTTTATCATATCTGGCCCTGCATGTACTTTTTTCTTTATCTCACTGAGATACTGCTCTCATTTATATGAATGGATTCAGAGGGAAAACACATCACATTCATTCATTTACTTTCAATGGAAACTATGCACATCTTGCACCTATAATAATAACTTAAGGGTGTCACATTATAGTGAAAATGTTTTATTTCTTAAAGAAAAAATAAGTAAAAAAAAAAAAAATACTTCCTACTCTTTCAAACAAAGAATAGAGATGCAAAAAATAAGGAAAATTATAAGAAAGTAGTGCATACGTAAACTAGAATTACCACCTAGTGGTTGTATGCCTCCATCAATCAGTCAATTTGCAGTTTACATCAATTTATGTCCAAAATGTCATCACTTTATAATTTGATCCTATTAATTTATTATTAATATAAACAAATTGGGAAATTGTCATAATTAGCATAAGTATTACTGTCCAAAAACGTGTTTTGTGAGGTCACAGTGACCTTGACCTTTGACCACCAAATTCTAATCAGTTCATCCTTGAGTCCAAGTGTACGTTGCCTCCACGCCTGTGAGGCATTAAAATGTCAAGGGTTCATAGAGTAAATCAATGCTTCATAAAAAGCGAAGGGGTTACGAACAGGTCACAAATATATAGATTATTTTTTCAAAAAAGGCTAACTGCCTTCCTGAAACACCTGGGCACTGTAGTTTTTAACAAATGTTACTCACAGAGGAGTAAAGTGTATATTTGTTAGGGACTATTTTCAGCTGCCGATTGATACACATTTTGGTGCACTAGTGAGTATTTAAGGCAGCAGGGCGATTCATGTGGGATTGACTGATTGATGTGTTTTTGAATGGCTCAATGGAGCTCTAAGGCCCAGAGGAATAGTATATATCAGGCAGTGCTTTGGTCTTCTTATGGGATTTGTTGACATTAAGAAAATTACAGAATCTCACCAGCCGTACCCTTTAAATCATGTAAAAATAGCTACTATGTTAGCGTAGTATGTGACCTCTACAACACAGCAAATTTCACAGCACACAAAACAGCTAACAACTACAGATGGTACCTTTTTCCTCCTCCTCTTCCTCCTCCTTGTCTTCATCGTCTGTATTGTCTTCTTCATCCCCATTCTCCTCTTCCTCACTTTTCCTCCAATCACTACTTTCCTCTTTACTCTCGATTTCACTATTTTCTCTGCATCCCTCTGCTTCCTCATTACTGACACTTACGCCATGAACACTGCTGTCATGTTCTTGGAAGTTTTGTATATCATCCCACAGATCCCCATAGCCTGAGCGGTGAGGGAGACACTCTTGATTAACTCTTCATCAAAGTGCACAATGTCGATTTACACCAAGCATAGACTCACACACACAGTTGACAGAATATTCTGCGTTTCACAGCTTCTACACACTACATCTACACCACAAAGTGCAAATAAGGATGCACGGCAACAACCAACACACTGACTAACTACAGCACATACATGACAGATTACACAAGATAATTCCATCCATCTAACAATAAAAAAACAAGCCTTTCGTCAAATGAAATGACAATGAAAGCAGGTTAAAATAAGCTTATACACTGAGGGACTAAGCTATCAACTCTACAGCTAATGCGAACACCAAAGACTTGCCTTCCATTGTTGGTTTGTATAATTGTTTGACCAGATCATCTAGTGATAAAAACACAAGTAAGACAGGCTCAGGATTCAAAAAGAACTAAGAACTAAGTGTGACTAACAAAGAGGATTTTAACAGCAGTGCTACGTCCCACTTGAGCAGCAGCAGTGCTCTCCCTGGATTATGTTCTGCATTTATTATTTATTATCACTGATCATGTACAGTACCTGTGTGGTTTGCAAAAGGCCTGGTGAAGGGTCTGCTGTCCACCTCATTGTCTTCAGCCTCTTCTCCTTCTCTGTCTACCCCTGAGTAGAAATTGCCAAGCGTCTGCACCAGGTCAGACACTTCATCCGAGATTGGCATGGTCTCCAAAATCTGATGACACACATAAATAAATAATAAAGTTATAGTGAAAAAAAGCACAATTTGAAACTGTAACAATAAAACATTTGCTTTTGCATAAACAGGTGTGGTAAAACTGTCGCTATAGAAAAGATGTTAATTAAATATAATTACACAAAGCAAAGGCTGGCTGATTTATCTGCTGGACCAGTTAATTAAAGTTGATTAAAAACAGCTGGGAACTGGAGGAACAGAGTGCCACTCAGGTGCTATTAGGTGAAAAAAAGAGTAACAAAATTTGTAAAAGCAGTCTGCTGTAATTAACAGGCATCTGTTAGTGTTCAACAAGTTTTTCAGATACATAAAGTCCTTTTTTATTAACAAGTCTAAGAGTCTAGAGCCATGCTAACAGCAGCTCTGTGAGGCTGTACTTAACACCAGCATGCTAACATGCTCACAATGCTAACATGCTGATGTTTAGCAAGTATATTGTTTACCATGTAGACTATCCTAGTTTAGCATGTTAGCATGCTAACCAGTGGGCAACTCTGGGTCTGAGAAGTGAAGCCAATGTGGAAGTGCCTTAAACCTGCATTCTTTCTAACAGCCAGCAGGGGGCGACTCCTCTGGTTGCAACAAGAAGTCTGATTGTATAGAAGTCTATGAGAAAATGAGCCTACTTCTCACTTGATTTATTACCTCAATATACATTGTAAACATGAGTTTATGGTCTCAATCACTAGTTTCAAGTCTTCTTCAATACAGCATGATGCTCATTTAGTAAATTATGGTCCCATTTAGAGTCAAATAGACCATAAAGCAGGGTATGCTTTAGGGCGAGGCTACCTTGTGATTGACAAGTCGCTACCACGGCGTTTTCCGGTCTGGGAGTTGTCCGTGTTTTCGTCTTACAACTTTAACCCTTTCACAGTGTGTTTTCAGTTCATGAAAGTTAATTATAACCTTTTTGGTCGCCTAGAAAATTTCTTATTAAGCGTTCTGTTGTACTTAGCTCCACCCTTTCCGGTCACTACTGGTTGCAAAAAACCAAGATGGCGACGGCAAAAATGCCGAACTCGAGGCTTCAAAACCGTAGTCCACAAACCAATGGGCGACGTCACAGTCATTACGTCCACTAATCATAGTCTATGATGCTAACATTTTCCAATTAGCAATAAACACAAACTACAATTGAGGCTGATGGAATGTCAAACCAAAGTATTGGATAAATGAAAAATGTCACCTTATAATGGCACTAGATGAAAAGGATTATTACAATTCAAAGTCAGCCTCATGGTGGTGCTAGCGTAAAAGTCAGGGGCTCGCCAAAGTCTACATTATACATCCTCTGGGGACCAGGAATATCTGCACAAAATTTCACGGCAATCTATCAAAAGAGTTGTTGGACTAACTAAATAATAATAAATAACATTCATCATAGTCAAATAAATCATCTTTACACAAAGTGTCTTTAAAGACTCCATCAATGTGAATAGAGATGTGTGCTACTCCAAGTTTATTAACTTCATTATTATGCATACTGCCTCTATTCAACTTTAGTTTTCCTTGAAAGGACTTACCAGCTGGATGTCCTCAACATAGTTCTTCATGGCTTCTTCCTTTGTCATATTTCCTAAAGAGCTCCATGCATCCCTGGTAACACAAAGTCTCAGTTCAACACTTGAACCCTGAGAGGCAAGTGAACACTGAATAACTGAGAATGTGCAGTTTTAACACAGCGGTATTAAACTGTTCAGAAATCTCACTAAACTAAACTTAAAGGTCCCATATTATGCTCATTTTCAGGTCCATACTTGTGTTTTGTGTTTCTAGTAGAACAGGTTTACATGCTGTAACGTTCAAAAAAAACTTTTTTCCCTTCATGCTGTCGGCCTGAATATGCCTGTATTTACCCTCTGTCTGAAACGCTCCGTTTTAGCGCATTTTGATGGAATTGCGACGGAATTCCGTTGTTAGGCAACAGCTTGGGTCTATGTGTAATTCCTGTCAGCTGATGACATTCACATACACTTCAACCAGGATATAAACTGGGACACATTTAGAATGTTTACATTTAAAATTGTGTAAAGGGTCTAAATATTGTATATTTGTGACATCACAAATGGGCAGAAATCCTGACAGCTTGTTTCAAATGCAGAGTTTCTGAATACGGGCTGTGTGTATTGAGTGTTTCGATACTTTCACAGTATTTATATAGGACTTAAGCCTGCTTTGTAATAAAAAAAACATGAAAAGCTCACTTTTTTATAATATGGGACCTTTAATCTATTCTGTATTATGGCAGGATTATCCATTGGATATACCCACAGTATTGTGTAGTAATATTTGGGTATTATTAATATAATTCATGAATTTGGAACAATGGTATAGCCAGCATGTGAAGTAACTGTGAGACTGAGTGAAACTCTGACAGTATGGGTAGTATGTAAGCCTATGTAAGTTAGTGTGAAACATGCAAATGCATCAGCTGTGTGTCTCCTGTGTTGCTGTTAGCGCTAACTCTTGAATATAATTGTGTAATACAACAATCATGACGTGTGCATTAAGACAACATATTATTATAATACCATTTAGCTTTTCCATGAGTGTCCCAGAAGCCGTTCGGTCTGGGGATGTCGCAGGGCCCCAGGGTGGCCTGCTTGTAGTAACTATAGAACATCAGCATCATGTCATCAGATGGCTGGAAAGGACCTGAGAAATGAAGGAAGCTAGTTATAAAAAAGTGAAGAAAAAAAACATACATGTGTAGGCAGGGTCTGAAATTAAGCTTTTTCCTCACCTGCCACTGTGGCAGGTCACTGAACATTTCTACGGGCCACTCAATTTTTTTTTGTCTACCACTTCTGAAATCTAGGTAGAACGCTTTAGAATTGTAAACACTGAGTCAGTAGTGACAGACTGTAGATTTATGAAATATATCATGTAACCTTAATCCATGACTACATTTGATTTAGGAATTGCTTCTTAAAAATAATATTTCTTAATATAAGGAAAACCCATCTGCCACGGTGGCAGGTGACCTGACATTTTTACCTGCCTCAGCCAACATTTACCCTGTTATTTGGCAGGTGGCAGGTGCTAATTTCATTCCCTGTGTGTATAGGGCAGTTTGAAAATGTAATAAAAACATGAAGATACATGTGAGCTACAGCAGTTGTTATTAGACTTGAGAAATGACTGATGGCTGATGACAGTTAATCAGCTCTTAATCTTATAGCAGCTTTATCAATGGAGGCTATAAGCAAAGAATGAATGTAGGTCAATTACCTGGAGTGTTAACACACAAACAACAAGCACCGATTTCACACTAGCACATAACTGAGCACCATTCCAATCACTTTCATTTAATAGACTAAATCAAGTCATCACCTTCATCAGGCAAACTCCGGATCACTTTAACTGCAGCAACAAATTTCGCCTCCAGGCTGTGTATGTCCTCCTCCTGCGCCATGCTGAACCTCAACAAGGATGTAATGAAGGTGTCCTCACATCTTTAACCACAAATAGGAAGGACAAATCAGAAATTTGTTCATCACTGCAGCTCTTATCTAAGGAGGCAGACTGTTTATTCTAGGAGGTTCCTGGATAAAATTGTAGTCTAGTTAAAAAAAAGCCCTTGTCGCTTTAGTGTCAATAGATAATATTCTTTAACAAATATGGCTTATTTGTTAGAAACTCACCACAAAGTTGTATATTCGCCGGTGCGATAATAATTTCATTAGCCCGGTGTTTGTCAGCAAAAATGCAGCAGAAAGCCAATTTCGACTCCGGTCAAGGATGAGCCAAACAGTCAACGTCTTGGTTACTCAGTATGTCTGGGAAATGTAGTTCTTGTGGAACAAAACGTCGTAGAATAGCGGGTTAAAGCGCAACGGTTACTCCTTCAAGTCCCACAAACCTCCTCGCAGCCGGGATTTAAACCGCAGTGACGTATGGGAAATGTAGTGTCGTGAGGTTTATTCCTTATAAAGCAAAAATAGCAGTGAGGAGCACAGGCCTTATGTAAATAATTTTTTAACGAAACATGTTGTGATACCTTACATTAGTAGGCCTATGTCTTAATAATAATATAATATAATATAATATAATATAATATAATATAATATTATATAATATAATATGATTTAATATAATATAATATAATAATTTTAACAGTGTTTTTCTTATCTTATAAAGGGTTTTCTGTGTACTGTGGGTGAATTTCTAAACTGTAGTGTTAAGTTTTATTATCTTTTATTATTTTATTAAGTTATATTTTATGCATCTTTTTGAAAATAAAACAATTAATCACCATAGTTTAAAAAAAAGTTTTATAAAGTATTTATTTATGAAGGTTACAACCTTTCTGTTATTTCAACGCTTCCATAATGTTTTTACTAGGCTACATATTCAAATTACATTTAGTAATTGTGATAACTATAAAGGTGACGAATGTGATGATAATGTTGATATTAGTTATTGTTTTTTTAACTGTAAAATTATCTTCACCTTTACAGATATATGCTCTTGTAATGATATATGATATATATGATATATGTTTGTCTTTTGTGCCTTTTTTATGATCTGATCTGATTTTAAAGGTCCCATATTATGCTCATTGTCAGGTTCATACTTGTATTTTGTGTTACTACGAGAACATGTTCACATGCTGTAATGTTAAAAAAATAACTTTATTTTCCTCATACTGTCTTCCTGAATATGTCTGTATTTATCCTCTCTCTGAAATGCTCCGTTTTAGCTCATTTCAACAGAATTGCAAAAGAATTATGTTGCTAGGCAACAGTTTGGGTCCGTGTTTACTTCCTGTCAGTTGATGTAATTTACATACCCTGCAACCGGAAATAAACTGGGACACATTAAGAATGTTTACGTTTAAAACCGTGTAATGGTATATTGGTATAATATTGTAGATTTTAACACAAATGGACAGAAATCCTGACGGCTTGTTTCAAATGCACAATTTCTGAATATGGGCTGTGCGTATTTCTCTGTATATTGAACGTTTCAATACATTCACAGTATTTATATGGCACTTAAACCTGCTTCATACTATAACAGAAATGACAATCTCACTTTTTACAATATGGGACCTTTAATTAATTGACAATTTTTTTTTTGTGTATTTTTGTGTATGTGTTTGTTTTGGGGGAAGAAAAGAATAATAAGTAAGAAATGTGATACATAATATGATTTGCGCATAAATAACATATACATATATACCATTTAACCTAAAATATATTATTCATGTTACACATATTATTTTATAATAATGACAATCCATTATTTAACCCAAATTGTTTATTAGTGTAATAATTATTATTACTATTATGATTTGTATTATTTTATTTTATCTATTTTTTTTTATTTAATTTTTTATTTAATTTTTTCCCCTTCTTTTTCTTCATTTTATTCCAAACATAGCATAACAAACATAGCAACACATAACACCGGTGCCATAATACAAAAAAAAAATTATATCTTACATTTAACATTTAATATGTACATACATATATACACACATACACATCGCTCCCCACTCCCACGCTTCTTCCCACCCCTAAAGGTAAAGTTACAGAAAAAATAATAAAAAAATATTTTTTATTAGTTAGAATTAAAAGTAATAAGTACTACGGTAGTATAGTTCGTGGTGGTAAGATATAAACCTGAAATAAATAAATAAATGAATGAATTAATTAATTAATTAAATAAATATAGAGAAAAGGCAAAAAATATTTCATTTTATTACTATTTTTTTTAATTGTATCATTTCATTTTATTTCATCTATTTTTCTTTTTTTTAATTTGTATTATTTTAACTGACGTTTTTTTACTGAAGGACTCCAACGTCATCACAGTGAAATCTAATTGGTCTACCACCCTTCTCTCTCGGCCTCTCATCCAATCATCAACCGCCCTTTCCATAACGTCACTGCCATTTGTCACAGTTCTGTTGTGTGAATGTGAATCGGAGGCCAGCCAGCCAGCGGCCGCCTCACAAAGCCAGGCGGGGGAGCCCCTCTCTCAGCTACTAAACACACCACCACACCTCCTCCTCCACCACCACCACCTCCACCACAGCATCACCACCACCGCCTCGCCTCACTGAGAGAGAAGAAAAAAGGACTCACACACAGAGGGAGAGTGAGGAGAGAAATGCTGAAAGGGATGTAAGATGGCAGAGCTACAAATGCTATTAGAGGAGGAAATCCCTGCCGGTAAAAGAGCTCTTGTGGAAAGCTACCAGAACCTGTCGCGGGTGGCGGAATACTGTGAAAACAACTATGTTCAGGTAAGATAACGACGACTAACGGCCGTTGATAACGACTAACGGCCGTTGTGATAACGACTAACGGCCGTTGAATTCGGTGAATGTATCCGCTCTTCTCCTCCTCCGTCGTGTGTCTGCGGTGCCGCTGTAGTAGAAGTGAGTGAAACCACAGGGACAGGAAATGCTGGTCGTAACGAAAGGGATCCTCAAACCGCTAGCTCCAACATAGTGGCCTTTTTTTTATCCCGGTTTAATGACTCAGTCGCGGCTGTATTTGAGTTATTTTCTCGTGTTGGCCGTTGAACCGGGGCCGTTTAACGACTATGTTCTGTGTGTGTTGAGAGCTGCTGCTGGGGGGCTTACAGAGGGTGTGTCGTTGTTATGACCAAGTGGTTTTGTCACTGACTGCATTCTCTGATAGGTAACCTGTGATAGCCCCCATTTTTTAATTGTTTAACATTAGCAAAGCTGTAAGGACTTAGTAAGATGTTGTGAATGTTATTACACCAGAAAGGGAATTATAAAAATACTATTAAACGCTTAGTCACTATTGAGTAAAGATACTCACTATACTGTTATAACCACTAGTATTTCCCCATTAGCCATTAACACATAGACTCTTAAGCAGCTTATTAGTGGATATCATTCTCTGATAGGTAACCTGTGATATAGCCCCCATTTTTATACATTTTTTTTTATGTTAATCATAATTTTTCACTTGAGTTTAACCAAATAACAGCTACATAACAGCGTTATGAAGGAAAAACCTTCAAAAAGAGACATTTTATTCCTGCAAAAATGTAAAAGCTAACATTAACAAAGCTGTAAGGACTTTGTTATATGTTGTGTAAGTGTTAATGCCTTAGTCACTATAAAATGTTGAGTAACGACACCCTACACACTATACTGTTATAAACATTTAGCTGGTATTTCCCATTAGCCATTAACATAGACTCTCTAAACTGTTAGTTTGCTTATTAGTGGATATCATTCTCTGATAGGTACCTGTTACAAAATATAATCTCAGCCTCCATTTTTATAATTTTTTTTGTGATGTTAATCATCATTTTTCACTTGAGTTTAACCAAATAACAGCTACATAACAGCGTTATGAAGGAAAAACCTTCAAAAAGAGACATTTTATTGTAAAATCGAACATTAGCAAAGCTGTAAGGACTAAGTAATATGTTGTATATGTTATTGCATCAGAAAGGGAATTAGAAAAATGCCTTAGGGACTATAAACTGTTGAGTAAAGATACTCACTATACTGTTATAACCACTGGTATTTCCCATTAGCCATTATAACATAGACTCTTAAAGCATGTCTCAACTGTTAGCTTGCTTATTAGTGGATATCATTCTCTGATAGGTAAGCTGTGATAGCCCCCATTTTTATACCTTTTTTGTGATGTTAATCATCATTTTTCACTTGAGTTTAACCAAATAACAGCTACATAACAGCTTTATGAAGGAAAAACCTTCAAAAAGAGACATTTTATTGTAAAAGCTAACATTAGCAAAGCTGTAAGGACTTAGTAATATGTTGTGGATGTTATTTCACCAGAAAGGGAATTAGAAAAATGCCTTAGATAAACTGTTAAGTAAAGATACCTTACTCACTATACTGTTATAACCACCAGTATTTCCCCATTAGCCATTAACATAGACTCTTAAGCATCTCTCAACTGTTAGCTTGCTTATTAGTGGATATCATTATGTAGGTCAAGTCCTTAAAGACTTCTAGAGAGGAAAAACACAAGTCATTGAATACTCTATAGATGTATAGTCCAGCTATACTCATGATGCTGATATCATGTGTCTGACAGTGGCTACAGTGCTGAAAACATGGCTCCAGTCCAGACAGAGCATGTTCCAAGGATCATTTGCTTGTAATCAAATAGATGGTGCAGGTTAATGATATAGGTGTGTCTGCTGCTTTTTTTTTTTTTGCATATACAGACTGAATGTTAAATCAGTGTCAGGAAAAGTATGAATCAGAAGCAGTGGTTGCAAATGTTGGGACAAACCTGGGGACCATACAAGTTATCATTTTATTCATTTAATTAGAAGTATCTGTTTTCGAAGAGTCATTATTACTAGCTGGTGTTATTTCCCCACCCACAAAATGCTGTATTTTTCTCACTACAAAATTATTCTCACATTGGAGGGCTCCCTCAGACACAATCACAGTGATCCATGGCCCAACGTGTATAAAATATTAAAACAATTTTGGGGATTTCTATGTCTGCAGAGTTACTCACAATAAATGTCACCCACCCTGTTACTTTGCCACGGTGAGAATGTATTCAGTTAATGTGTGGGCTGACATCGTAGACCATCACTAGGCTGAATGCTCCGGTGTGAACCGCAGCGTCTGTTGACAGACCAGAAACCCCACTGTGCTCCAGCATGGTAATTTTTTTTTTTTCACCGTAGTGCTGAGAGACTACCGCAGTTAGTCGTAATAACACACCAGATCGCTTTGCCTTGTTTGTCATCAGAAATGCAATGTAGGTTACACTGCCTGAATGCATGCTTAGACACTGACAAGCATACACAGCCCTGTGTCTCACCCCAATATCATTATGTAGAAAGCTACCCGAGAATTTTACTATTAAGCTCAAAGGTTATTATCACATTTTATTTAAAGTCTTACAGGTGCAGCTCTCTTTGTGGCCAATTTAGTTGACGTAGATAGTTTGAGAGGAAATGTTATCTATTATTAGAAGCGGTGGGTTAGAGGTTAAACCAGGTGGCTGATATGTTGAGTTATACATGCTCACTTGGGGGGGGGTTTACATTTGAGTAATTTGGATTATTGTGTGGACATTAAATGCTGATTTTGGCCGTCACTACTAGGCAGAAATGCATGTGGTTTTCGATCATAAACTCGATCATAGAAATCATGCGTCCTGCACCCCCAACTCCAAATTTGATTTTGCTAATATTTTTTGCTGAGTGGTGATCCTCGCAAATCATCACTTTGTAATTTGCTTTCAACTTTGATGCAATGACGTTCATAAGTCACAGCTATAAAGGAAATGAAAAACCACACTTACGTGAGGTTTTGCAGGTTGGCAACGGGCGTGCTCAAGTCTGATTTTGATGTGTGATTGTTTGAGGTGTCCTTAGCTGTCAAGTCAAGAGAAACATCTCTGACATGTAGAAATTTTGTACCACACTGCATGAAGCAACGTTGGAAATGAGCAAAACTGACAAAGTAGGTGTGTATTTGGACAATGAGGAAGTATAAAATTGCTTTCGATCAGAGCTTCTTAAAGCAATGTCCATTCTCATGGCATCATATACAAGTTATGAAACCAACTTTTTATACCATGTCCTTTGTACGAGTCTCACGAAACAGCTGGCATCATCCAAATAAGATTTATTATCCTCATTGTCGTGCCATTTATGTGTAGCTGATTCAGACAATGATGAATATTTTCATGCAAAATGGACTAAGAGAGTTAAACTGCCATTTAAGTCATAGATTTGTCAGAAAAATATCTAACTATAAGCACACACACAGCTTCTTTTTTAAATTTTTTTTAATTAAAGCATCCCATACTATTTCTAAATGTTCTTTCTTGATACTAAAGCTGCATCAATTATTCAATTAGTTGTCAACTATTAAATTAATTGCCAACTATTTTGATAATCGATTAATCGAGTTTGAGTAATTTTTTAAGAAAAAACTCTCTGATCCCAGCTTCTTAAATGTGAATATTTTCTGGTTTCTTTACTCCTCTATGACAGTAAACTGAATATCTTTGAGTTGTAGACAAAACAAGACATTTGAGGACGTCATCTTGGGCTTTTCTGACATTTTACAGACCAAATAACTAGTCGATTAATCAAGAAAATAATCGACAGATTAATCAGCAATGAAAATAGTTGCAGCCCTGCTTAACACATTTATGAGAAGTGGATGCATGCTGCTTTTCACCCCCTTTCCTGCTGATTTCCAGAGCCCTGTGCCGTAGTATGTGTCATTTTCTGCTGCAATATCTAGAATATTGCCTGGAATATGAAGATACATGTATGCAGCTTCTCCTGAATAATGATTTCTTCGGGGGGCATTAAAAATGTTATCTAGAATCCTGCATATCAACACAGTTGAACACAACAGGGAATTAAAAGCAAGCTGTGCAGGCCGTTATAGCTTATGCTCAGACTGTGAGCAGCAGTAACATTGGACATGGAATGTGTTTATGTGTTCTGAATACAGCTCTTAATTTTAACATTTTATAAATGCAGTTTATGCAGCATTCACATTATTAACCAGAAAAACAAAATTGCTCAAAATACTACTACTGGCAGTGCTGGAGAGAAAAAAATATGAGTTTTATTCTTGGATAAGATATTTGAAATAAGCCATTTGAAAAGCTGTCACCTTCAAAATGATTGGTGACATAAAAGCAGAACTCAGTTGTGTTAGTACCTTTCTTAAAGCCTTTGTGTACTAAAATAGCAACTCTTTGGATGATATCTGTTGTAACAGTGAACAGTACTGTATTTTGATGGGCCTTTGCTGCTATTGGTGTGTAAATGGTTTTTAACATTTAGGCTTTATAAATGCTAGATCTTAAAATAAACTCTACTTTCTTAATTTTGTTCCAGTATGTGGTTCTAAACCACAAAGGGCCAATCAATCTATGTTTGAGTGGCACTTTTTTTTAATGGACCAATCGGTGTTTTTATTTCCAAGCTAAAGAGAAAGACTATTTCCGAGATGTGTGGAGAAAGGGGTGTTAGGTGGAAACCCATGAATCTACTTAATATTTCCCCGTTGTTGACCCCACAAAAATCCCCCCTGTCAGCCCACATGAGACCCCTCTGACTCATAGCTGTTTCATTCATGACTCATGAGGTTCATAGTATTCCAGTTAGTATCAGACCTGGTCATATGGCAACTCAGAAATTCCTTTATTTTAGTGCATTGTTAAAGTTGAGTCTGGTGCTACTTAACAAAAAAGAAATTCCAAGTGGAGCCCTTACAAAAAGCCTTTTGTAAGCTTAATATGAAACATAATAGGCTATCTAAAAGCAGGAGAAAGCGAGTAAGAGAGAGAGAGAGAGAGAGGGAGAGATCCATAATGAGTAGTGTGTATTAGGGAGATGCAGGCTATTATTACCACAGGTTTTCTATGCAGGGTATTTGCAGACTTTTAGTGGCTCATGAGAATAGTAAAATGCGAGGTGTTTCAGTAGTCTGTGCATGTCCTTGGAAACACAAGTCAGCGTTTTACAGGCTCAGGTGTGAGAACCTGTTTCAGCCTCTGTGATATAATGCTGAGTAAGCCAGCAGTGTTTCCTCCTCTGACTCTGTGTTTTACAATGTCAAAGATGTGCACGGGATGGGATGGACATCTGCAACAGATAGTGGTGCTGAAGGTGGTTTGCAAGGTAGCAGGTGGTCCTTTTTGTAGAGTGGTGTCACGGTGCAGGCTGTTACCCTCCTGCCACCACACACAAACCATATTGTTGCCTGGTAACAACAGCTGGGTAAATCATAGCCGATGTCTTTGTGGTACTGCATTTATTGGATTCTAGATTAGAGCTTTAAAAGTAGATGTAAAATAATGATAGTGACTGAACAGCTTAAGATACAGCAGCAGATCAAACTCAAAGGAATAGTTTGATATTTTTGAAAAACACACTTTAGCTTTTTTTGCTGAGTTAGATGGGAAGATTGATACCACTCTCACACCTGTCCGTTAAGTATGAAACTATAAAAGGATTTGATTTTCTTATCGTTGTACACAAGTGTTGGGTTTTCGGTGTGAAAGATATAGATAGCTGCCATGTTGCTGCTTACTCTTGTTTCAGTTAATTTGAGTCTAATTCTACGGCTTGTCTTATCATATGTTTAATATATTTGTTTTCATGTTGCTCAATTGTATTGCAGTATACACAAAAAAAAGTATGAAACTAGAGCTACAAGATGTTTAGCTCAGCTTAGCATAAATACAGGAAACAGGTAGCATGTTTCAGCGCGTAACTTCCTGTAAAATCACAATTTACTGTTTTTACATTTCTGTTTTTGTACGAAATAAACAAGCAAATTACAAATATGTTAATGAGTGAGCTTTAGATGTGCTGATACGTAGATATATTTTATAACTTTGCCGAGAGCCAAGCTAGCTGTTTTCATCCTACTTCCAGTTTCTATGCTTATCGTTTTCTGACCTCTAGCTTCATACTTAATGAGCGTAATATCGATCTTATCATGTAATTCTCGGCTAGGACTGTGTATTTGCAAGAATCTGGAGATACGATACGTATCACGATACAGGGGTAACGATTCAATATATTGCGATATATTGCGATACTGTAAGCAAAGTGATGTGTTGCGATTTTTTTCAAATCTAATATTAGGAAAAGACACCATATGTATAAAATCCGAGTCACTATGTGAAATGGCTACTATGTGGACTAACATCATCACACATGAATACAATTGGACTCATTGGATCCACAAGAGTCTCAGCTTTATAGTGATACCCAATTTATGTAATTCTAAGACTGTTTAGGGACCCCAGTATGCAGAAATATTCAAAACACACAATTTTAGAAAAGGTTTTTTTGCCAAAAACTGCATGTGATTATCATAATATTTTTTATTTTAAAAATGTAAACATTCTACATTGGCTCATCGGCCATAATTCGTGCTGTAACAGTTAAGGCACTCAAACAGGCTACTGACATATTGTCAATAAAAGATAAATAACGAAAAAATCACAGATGTCTGTAATGTAAATGTTCTGCTCCATCATCAGACTCTGACCTGTTCGTGAATTCTGAACTGAACTGCAGCTCATTTAAAAAGAGCAAGAACAACGGACTGACTGAAATACACACATGAAGGCACATTGTAGCGGGGCTCAAAACACTTTGACCATATGCTTTAATTCTGAATCGTTTACAATCGAATGTGGTCGCATACGCAGCGATAAACACTATCATTAGTTACTTTGGCACGGTGTGAATCCGACACCTCATGACCTCCCATTTCATCCTGTATGTGTGTAAATTGAGCAAACAGTCCAACTACATGTGGTTGGTATTTTGTACACTAAATGAGTGATTTATTAATGAAAAAAGAAAATCAATAGAATAATTTATATTGACAATAATTGCTAGTTGTAACCCTGCTTCCAGTCCCCTGTTGGAGTGGTTCTCTGTGTGGCTGCATCCTCCCTGTTTTGTTTCCAAACTATAAATATGTCCATTCAGTCCCTTCGCTATTTAAAGGCATCCAGAAACAGATGGTTTGCGCAGCCGGGGTGGAGATTCGGGATCCAAGGAAATGTCTTGGCATTCCTGCTCGCTGGGCTCAACTCCCAGCGTGCACCTGTCCCGTGTTGTCCATCTGAGTTATTCGAAAGTTATTTGTTGTACAATTCCTGGCTGCTTAGCATCCACAAAATCATTCCCTCTGAGAATCATGAACTCTTGTTCACTTCCCCTCAGATCTCAACGGGGCTTTGCAGTTTAATAACAGTCGAGAACGAACGGTCCTGTCAGACACAGCTCCCTGTAGAAAGCTGCCCTCTCGCTCCCCTCTCACACAACGACTGATTGGAGTAACAATGAGAGTGCAGCATTTCCTGAGCTTGTACCTTACTTCCCTCTGCCAACTTCTCCATTTCTTCCACCCACACATCCTTCCACTGATTTTTCTGACTTGTGTGTTCTCTTCCTCTCTGTCCGTATTTCCTCTCTCTCTCTCTCACTCTCTCTGCCAGGCTCAAGACAAGAAGAAGGCCCTGGAGGAGACCAAGGCCTACACCACCCAGTCTCTGGCCAGCGTAGCCTACCAGATCAATGCCTTAGCTAACAATGTGCTGCAGCTGCTGGACATCCAGGCCTCGCAACTACGACGCATGGAGTCCTCCATCAACCACATCTCCCAGGTACACACACCACAGTGCTGGAAGATACACATACCATATGGATGCATATATTGCATTTATGTAAATGCATAATGTCCAGGGCCTTTATTTACCTCATCGGCAGAGAGAGCAAAGCCTTTATTTGAAACAAGCCTATATTAGACCCGGGCCTTTATTTCTCATTTCTTCTGTTTTAGAAGTTTATAAAACACATTTTAGTGAGACATCTCCCTGTTTTCTGATCTACTACTGTTTTGATTATTACCTGTTGTCTAACAAGTAAGGGATAATGCCCGACGAGGTGTCAATTATCAGGAATTAATGGACAATTGGGAGGCCAGAACCGTCCCACGCGCAGCGATCATTACCAGCCCATACAGTTCCTATGCAATGGAAACATTGTTCACTGCTCCAGTAAATAGGACGAACCTTAGATATGACTCGGCAACAACAGATATTTCTAGCTCATAGAACCCTTTGGTTCACCTACGAGCGAGAAAGCTAACGTTATGCTAGCAAGATTCCAAGTCAATAACATCGCGTACTGTTTGCAAACAGTAAATATAATTCAACAGCATGTTTAACAACAAGACTAGCTAGCTATGCAGCAATGTCATTGTCCCCAAATCAATATCAAGATTTTCACAAAATCTTGATTAGCATAACATTAACATAAAGCTAACGTTATGCTAGCGAGGGTCAAAGTCAGTAACATTGCGTATGGTTGAAAAACAGTGAATATAAGGGAACTTAATTTGCCACCCTGTGGCGTTCAGAGGATGAGGCACTGAAGGACTAATGTTACACTCAATGTTGTAAATAAGATATTCCAATTTCTACACTGGAACTACTTAGTAGGTGTCTGTTATCAGGAATTAAGGGACACGCTGCAGCCAATCAGAATCAAGTATTCACCTAGAACATGGTATAAATCCAGGATAATGTACATTTCCACATCAGACATGTCATACTCACAGAAATACTGTTTTTATTCACAAATGATTTCCATCCTATTCCATATAGAGGAATATTGGTGGATCAAGGTGTGGACTTTGCGGATCATCATCTAAAGATTGAACCTATTATAGTAGAGTAAAGTACAAACCTGCTGGTGTTATTCTGTGTCATAACACCAGAGTACACAATGACACATTGACACTTTACAAAGACAGACAGATATGGCAGGGTCATAGATCATGCTGGAGCTGCCAAACCTCCACAGCCCCTCTTCAGTCCCTCTTGCTTCATCAGCAGTCCTCTCTCTCTCTCTCTCTCTCTTTTCCCCTCTGTGTGTGTGCACTTCACACGGCCACTATGCCTGTCAGCCAGTGAATGTCCCCCGTCCCCCTCCCCGTGTGCTTCATTAAGCCTGTCAGGGATGAAGTGAAATCCTGACGCCAGCTCTCTCGCCTGGTTAGCAGTTTCAGCTCTCCGCTTTACTCCACGGGCTGCAGGATGGAGTACAGTTTGGCGCAGTCTAATGAAGAAGAACGCAAGTCTTTTATCGATCCTTTAGATGGTCAGTTGATGATTGGTATTTCTGCTTCAGATACTCTATAGGGCCTTGTAACCACACCGATGTGGACACTTTACAGCGCCCCAGTACAGAAACTGTCAAGTCAGAGTGGTCACTTAACTGTAGTTGGTGCTGAGAGCATTTGTCTCCAGTGAATCAAGGGAGAGACCAGTCCATCCATCATGTTCAAAATAGCAGTCAATTTGACTTGTCATAGCAGTGAAAGCACATGTGGAACTATCTCACACAGATGGGTTGGAATCACCTGAAATTGTTTGAGGAAAAGTTAATTTACTTTAACATGCGTCTCATACAAGTATGTCCCCAGGGCTTTGATTCATTATTCTAGTAGTGATGGGTCCAAGAAATTACATTTTAACATGCTTGGTTTTTGCCAGGTGCTTTTCTGCCTTAGGGCTGCACAAATTGTCTCGACTTGAAAGAGTTAAAATGGGATTAGAAAGTGAAGGTAGCCAAAAATTCGCTGCCAAATCCAAACCCCATCTCTGTAGGATTTAAAAGCCCCCCCCCCTACAGCAGAGGAGGCTGTCACATAGTCGTACAAGAAATGCTGCTAAATGCAGAGTGTTTAATAAAAGCAGAGCGGTTGCAGCTCATTTCTCCTCTCTGGTGTATTAGTTAAATGGATAGTTCAGGTGTTTTGAAGTGGGGTTGTATGAGGTACTTATACACAGTCAGTGTATTACCTACAGTGGATGACGGTCGGCGCGCCCCTAGTTTGGAGAAGCAGACAAGAGTTCCTGTACAGAAGCAAGGTAATGTCCTGCTGTGGACGGGGCCGGCAGCAAAACGTATTTTCGCCACCTAAAAGAGAGGCCCACCTAAAAAAATCAATATCAGTTTAAGTGTACACTGTATTTTGAAGATTAACACCTCTTTACCTTGTTGTGAGACAGCCCTTTCCGACGGGGAGCTGAAGCCGTTCTATCCATCTTTCCTCTTGCAAAGCCACCAGACTCCATTGAAAAAAACAGTAATTTTACCTTGCAGAACACGGGGGTTGCTGGTTTACCACTGCCTTGATCGGTTAGTTTGTTTGTATTATCGTGTGACTTTGGTGAATCCAAACTAACGTAAGTTACACAATAACACTAAAAAAAAAACGATCGAGGCAGGGGTTGACCAGCAATTCTTGACCTGCGAGGCAAAATTACAGTTTTTTTCAATGGAGTCTGGTTGCTTTGGTGAGAGCGTAGATAAAGGCTTCAGTTCCCCGTCGGACACAGAGACTGTATAGCTGTTTCACGGCAAGGTAACCTGGCAAAAATATTCTAAATATAGCTTACACTAAAACTGATATTGATCTTTTTTTTGTAGATGAGCCTTTCTTTTAGGTTGCTAAAATAGGTTTTGCTGACGCCCCCGTGCACAGGGTTCCTTTGCAGTAACTCCTGTCTGCTTCTCCAAGCTGGGGGCGTGCCGACCGTCATCTACTGTAGGTAATACGCTGACTCTGGAAAAGTACCTCATACAACCCCACTTCAAAACACCTAAACTATCCCTTTAAAATCTAATGGTTGTGCTCAAATATGTGTGTGCGTTCCCTGAAACCCAAACCATATGCAATACGAAACACAAGTACCGTCCCATGAGTCTCTTTACTCCTCTTTTCCATTTCCTCGAGTCTCGCTGTTTGCCAGTTTGCTTTCTGATTCATCTGTTCCTTATTTCTCAGAAGTAGTTGTCATTCATCAGCTCAATGACCCACTTGCGCCTCTTTCAGCTCCATTTCAACTGGCCAAATCCTCTCAAGTACATAATGCACCTAGAATTATAGTCTAAATTCAAAAAATGATAATGACACAGATGCGTACACTTGTGAGGTTTCATTCAGAATATCATTTCTACTGTAGAATTGGCTGAATATGTCGACTTGTTACTAAGCCATATATGAAATCACACATCTGTTGACACGCCTTGAAGTCTCAGTACAGACTGCATCATATTTTCCTCTGGCCAATAACGCCTCAGCAAGAGTGAAACAAAAATGTACGACTTGTTTCGACTGTACTGCAGAGACTGATCATTTCCTAAAACGCAGATCTATTAGGCTGAAACTACTGTATAGATCCAGCAGTGAAAATTACAGCTGTGCCATCTGCTCTCAGAAACACACTGCAGAGGTTGAGCAGACGGCCAGATGTTTATTAGAGTAAAGATATCACAAAAGAAAATTGGATTGAGAGAGCGCCGGAAGGGCAGACAGAGGTCTGTCGTCAGTGATTGGGTAACAGTTATTATCTCTAGATGTTTCGTAAAGATTTAGTAATGTACGTGTAGAGGAAATGCTGAAATATAACAGACAGGGTCCAGTCATCACCTGCAGATGTGTTCCATGCTGGATGCACTGCTAACTCTGTATGGTACTTTAACAGTATTACAGTATAGACACAGGATGGGCTGTGACAGCATTTGTTGTTTGGTAACAGTGCACATTTTAAATGATGTCAGCTTAAATCTAGAGACTCAAAATGTTCCCAGCATCTGTCCCATCCCCACTTTACTTTCTTCTCCATTTCTTTTTGATCATGACAGCCCACCAGAATCAGCTTCTAGTTTTACACTACACTATTTTCTCTCTGTGCCTTTCTGTCCTTTTGAGTTCTGTTGTTCTCGCTTTCTCTAATCTGCGCTCCACCTCTATACTTGCATATCACCGGCAGGAAATAGGCGGGTCTCTCTTTTTTTTTTTTTCTTACTTCCCAGCTGAAGTTGGGCGTGTCGCTTCAGTTTCCTCTCCTAAAAAAAGAGCCCAGCATGTCTCTCTCTATATATATCTCACATGCAGCACACAGACCTTCACGTCAGACTCACAAAGAGAGATCCGCGCAGCGGCACGGGTCAACTTCACAACACCTATCAGACTTTCAATCTCTCAAGTTGGATTCTTCATCTCCGGCACCCAGAGAGAGAGAGAGAGAGAGAGAGAAAGGCGATGGAGCCGTCGGGTCGACTGGATGAGACGTCTGAGTGGTGATTGATGTGTGACCTTGTTGCTGTGTGGGTCTCGCACACATCTACTTACACAGACACTTTTACAATCTAGTATACACCAATGCAGGGAGAGGTACAGTATGTAAAGTAGGATTAACAACAGTCATGGTTTCATATGTCTCATACGAGCCTTACTAACACTCGTCAGCAGTCTTCTCCCAGAGATGAAGACGTCCGTCCACTTCCATTCTTCCCCACGTTTCGTTCAGCTCTCCTTTAATCCCTCCCTCCTTCCAGTTTCATCCATCATTCATAAATCGAAGGCCAGTCCTAAGGCGCCCGCTGTGAATGGGTGCTGTGAGCGATAATGACTGTAATCGCAGAGGAAATGGAGGTCACTGGTATTTTGAATTGCTCCCGGTGCGAGGGGTTAAAGGAGAGCTTCTTGAAATGGGCCCCGGGGTGTAGACCAATAGAGCAGTGTAGTGGGTCAGTAGGAGTTCAAAGGATGAGTGTGTGTCCAGGCAGTGGGAGGCCGGGGGATTTAAAAAACACATTAGAATAAACTTGGCGAAATTCCAAAACCATGATTATCTTATTTTATATAAATATGTGTAAATTTAGCTGCTTTCTGCTGCTAATTGATATCACACAACATGGCCTGAAAGGGTCAAGGTATGAAATGCTTAACTGTAATTGTAGAGTGTAACAGGTAGCAGCAATTGTTCCTGGAAATTCTCAAATGAAAGCTGGCACTCAAGTATTCACTGGGTCTCAAATAGTAGTAAATATACTTTTATAAATAGAAAATGTCTTAAAGAGGACCTATAATGCTTTTGCACTTTTTCCCTTTCCTTTAGTGTGTTATATAGTTTTTGTGCATGTAAAGATGCAAAGTTAGAAAGCCCAAAGTCCACGCTAAAGGGAGTTACTCTCCCCCACAGAAACACTACTCCTGAACTGCCTGAAACGCCTTGCTTGAAGTCCCGCCTTTTCTTCTGTAACGTGGTGATGTCACCAAGTTACACATTTGCATAATACCTGCCTAGCGGCTAGTTTGGCACGCCCTCAAACAAAGCTAGTTAGAGCGGAGTCCGAAGAGTTTGGTTCGGTTGACCAATCACAACAGTGGGCCAGCTGACCAATCAGAGCAGACTGGGCTTTTCGGGAGGGGGCAGGACAGGAGCTCAACTGCAGCGTTTCAGACAGAGGGTGAAAAGAGGTGCTGCAACACAGCTGGTATGAGAAAAATAAAGAGTTTTTTGAGCATTACAGGATGTAAACATGTTGAAGAAACCCAAAATACAAGTATGTACCTAAAAATAAGCATAATAGGTCTTCTGTAATAGTGAATATGCTTAAATACATATTAGATTGTGTTCTCGGTCGTGGCCATGTTGTTCCTGTTGCAACCATTTTAAGATGGGTTCTGAAATATTCTTTAAAAAAACCTTTGCAATTGTAGCTGGCAGTTTGAAATTGAACACTTTGAATACTGCAGGTATTCTATTATAAAAATCTCACCAGGAAAGAGAGGTGATTATGCCCCCTGAGCTCCTGGGAAGCTTTTAATGTGAAACAGATGGAGGAAGTATTGGGTTTGCATTAAAAGCAAATTAGTGTTACAGGCAGCGGGGAGGCCTTTTAGTAAAATATGATCCAATCTCTCTCTCTCTACAAAACGAGAGAAGTTCTAAATCACGTATGCATCTGTCTTTTAGACGGGTTATGAACCTGTCTGAAATAAATGCATTGCATTTGGAGAATTTTGAGTATTTGCAAAATGAGGTTGTTGTACCCCACCACTCATCACTCCTCTCTCTCCTGCAGACGGTGGATATCCATAAGGAGAAGGTGGCACGTCGAGAGATCGGCATCCTGACCACAAATAAGAACACCGCTCGCACCCACAAGATCATCGCCCCGGGCAACATGGAGCGGCCGGTGCGCTACATTCGAAAGCCCATCGACTACACACTGCTGGATGATGTGGGACACGGCGTCAAAGTAAGAAGGATGTTGGTCATCATGTCGAAATATATCCCTCATAGTAGACTAAATATCAATGCATTTATTTACTCATATCAAAAGCAACCTAGTTTCTGTTCACTTTTTAGTTACTAGTTTTCAAAAAGCACTTCCACACTATTCTAGCTTCACCACAACCAGAGTGTCGTAGCTAAATCCCAAAGTCATTACTTTGATATATCGTCTCGATTTTCAACGTTAATCAATTTTGCTAGACAGGAAAACACACACTTACTCGAGTTCACACTTGGCACTTTCATGTGAACAAGCCGACTGTCTCCTTTCATAATTCACTCACGCTGCAAGCCGATCGATACGCTGGCCTTTTAGTTAATTAAGCCCAGAAACACCTATAGAAATGTATCAAAGAATGAGATGCGAAGTTGGTAGCTGACTGTGGCTAAAAAAGAAGCTGTGCTTATCAGAGGTTTTTGTCCATGCCCAGTAACGACTTCCGAAAGCTGGAACTTAATGAAAAAGTGTGTGTTTGAGTGTGTGTAGTGCCCACAGTGTGAGCAGGAGCGACATCTTGGCCAAGTGCTACTCACACCCTCTATTGAATTGTGGGAAAATATTCTTTCAACCCCTTTTTCCGGCTCATTCTTCAATTTTTTATTCTCTCTCCCCATGATCCGTCTCACCATCTCCCCTCTTTCTTCTTCTTCTCCGCTTTTATATAACATTCTGTGTGTTTTTTGCTCTTGTGTGAGTGTCTACACACACACAGTTATGCGCATTGATTGCTGGTGTCACACATTTCCGCAGCTCGTTTGAGTCGTCCCCTTCATCCCTCACCCCCCCCCCTTCTGTCTGTCTCTGTTGAGATAGCGGCTGTCCGCTGATTTTCAAACATCCGTTCGCTGATTCAAATTCAAAAGCCAGTGTTTTCCTCCTCTGAGAGCTGGCTCGCACCGAGACAGATTTGGCTCGGCCCACTATGCAAATGAAGCATCATTCATGGATGCTGCAAAAAAAAATTATGGATCTCTGCAGAAATCAGTGCAGATGCTAGAAAATGTGCAAGCTTTTTTCCCTCTTTTTCAAATATACCTGTATAGGAAAACAGCAGTTCATGCTGCCAGCTCTTAAAGGGCGAGTCCATTATTTTTGTTTTTATATCATTCTGTAGCTTCCCAGGGGTGTTCCTTACGTATACAAATACAAACATTCATATTTTGGTCAAAGTACTATTTTCCCAAGCCCTTCTAAAACTTGCTCCCACATGACCTGACGTAGGTTTCTGCATGATGATGCTGCTACATATACAGTACATATACATCCTTATAGTCAGTGTATTAAAGTGTATTAAAGTTACACACCGGCACAGAAGCTAGGTAATGTACTGCTGTGGACGCCACGTTAGTTCAGATCCGAAAGTCGCACAATAACACAAACAAACTAAGCGATCGATGCAGCGGTAGACCAGCAGCTCTTGTGTTCTGCGAGGTAAAATTAATGCTTTTGTGAATGTAGTCTGTCTGGTAGCTTTGAAGACAGCAATAGAACAGCTTCAGTTCCCTGTCAGAAAGGGCTGTCTGATGACGAGGTAAAGCAGTGAAAATATTCTAAATATAGCTTACACTTAAACTGAAATAGATTTTTTAGGTGGCTAAAGTATGTTTTGCTGCTGCTCCTGTCCACAGCCGCTTTACCTCACCGCCAGACAGCCCTTTTTCAAAGTGGAGCTTAAGCCGTTATATTTCTCTCTTCAAAACCACCAGCCTCCATTCACAAAAGCGGTAATTTTACCTCACAGTATGGCGTAGGACACATACAACCCCACTTCAAAAAATCCAAACCAACCCGTTCAGTTATTTCCAAACTTAGCACAGCTAACTTTGACTCAGCTAGTGCTAGCGTTCACATTATTCATAACCTTATTGATTAGCTTCGATTGTTGCCTTGTTGAATATTAAATTCTGATTGGTCAATCACAGCATTCCACCGTCTGTTATTTCTTTATAGCAGACCGTTGCTATGTATAACAAACCGTTGTTATGGACACAGTTCTGGTGGACCATTTTAGTGTCAAATTATTGATTTTTTAAGTAAGTAGCTGTGTAATAAGTGGGATAATGTACAGCTAGCGGGTCATTGTTGTTCTGGGCAATGCAAGACCCCTCTGCTTTGTTTCAGGGAGCCGCATCACCCTGTCTACTTGGTAACCTACAGTACGTCACTGTGGCTGAGTCGGTGTTTCCATTTGAAAAACGGTACAGAAAGCAGATGGACCCGCCCTTTAAATAAATATGACTCAGACATGTGTAGAGTGACTCATTTTTGGAGTCTACATTGGGGGAACACCTTTAATTCAATCACGTTTAGTCGTTCTGATGACAGTTAGATCATCATTTTAGAAAGGAAGAAAACCTCTTGAAATGGAAGACTCCTTGGCTACTGGTTCATTTCTGTGTGTGTGTGGAAGCATTTTCGTTCATGGATGTGCATTTGGCTCGGCTCAGACAGAAATGCATATCACATTCCATATTTCCCCCCAGAACATTTTTCTCTCTCACTCACGTCTGTGAATAATTCAGAAGGATTGATATCATTTCACTACTGCATCAGACTACAGATAGAAATGTAAAGCATTCTGAGGGGTACATTAATGCATGTGTGCAGGTATGTTTGTCTGTGTATTTGCTTCTACATGTTCACGCTGTGTTCACAGCGTGTGGGGAAATGGGAGCTTATTAGCGCTCCATCCTAACAGCCTGTTTCCTCCGGGCTGCGGTGGATTCCCTCGAGGCGTTCAGGGCGTGATCATCATCACCCCACTGCCTTTCATGCACATAACCAAGAGAGGGAACTCACCCACGGATAGATTTTTAGTCAGACTGGAGCATGGAAAGACCCATTCACACATATACGGATGACTGTGCTCACCCCTCCACCTCAGCAGCCTTTATTGGCATTACTGGCAGTTACCGGGGCGACATCGTTTCAGCCACATTACAGCCACTCCGACAGTCCGAACACCTCGCTGCTGTTATTTATGACCTCGCTGTGCTTTACTGCCCTGTTCTTATTCTCAGTACAACACTTTAAACGTCAGCACAGCAGCATGGAGCTCAGGCACTGCTCATTATTTCTAGTGTGTCTGGCGATTTAAGAGATTCTCGTTCTGATTACGGTCTATAACACACAAGTCTAGACACACAGAGTAGACTCACACACACACAAACAGAGCTGGTGAGTATTTTAGCTAGAGCACAGTGGTGGTTTCACCTTTTTTAACTTTACAAAGTGGAGCAAAAGGAAGTTATTTCTTCCTCTTCGTTGTGTAAAACCTAAAGTGGGTTGTTTGGTGTGGGTTCTGGCAGGCGTGAATGTGTCAGAGTGTAAATATGAGTGACAAGTGACATAGCAAAATAATTATTGTGCTGATGAGCCCAGACAGGGTTTATTTTAACAGATAGTATGCCAAATATTGTATTATTTTTTTTAAATGTGACTCAAGATGAGTTGAGAATGTGAGTTGATCATTTAGTTAGTTAAAAATGAATTACCAAGCATGTTGATAATCGGTTAGTCATTTAAAGGCCTTATTGATAACATTTTATGTAGACGAATATATATATATAAAAAAAAAAAATGCATCCACAAAGCCTTTAGAAAGGTGCTGAATAAAAGTATGGCAAGATAAATGAATTGTTGGCAGGTTTGAGGAAACAGCAGTCTGTTTTTAGTCAAAGCAGAGAGATCAACGAGACATCTCAGGCTGTTCATCATCTGTTTTGTGAATTGATTGTTCGTTTAACTGTGAACGTGTTCAGAATGTATTTGTACTTATTCACACTAAAGAAAAGGGAATTATTTCGAGGTGTTGTTATTTATTAGTCATTATGCAATTGTTTAACTGGTCTGGCCCCCATGAGATCAAATTGGGCTGCATGTGGCCGGTGTACTAAAATGAGTTTGACACCCCTGGATGATTACTAATTGCTGTAATTCAGCTTTGCCCAGTGTGATGACGTTGGTAGCTTGTGGAAGTTCAATATCTTTTTAAGTTACACACACACTGGCGACTGACACAAACATCACACATTAGAAAGGAATGAATCTCCTAAACTAACACCGATTTTCATCCCCTCATCTTTTCAGCATATTGGTCACTTGGTCGGCTGGTCAATGCAAACCACTTGAGTCTGGTTGGGTTAAAGGTGCAACACAGGGCTCTTTGACTCATACACTATGTTTCCTTACATGAGTCTCCCAGATGTCCTACTCCTTTTCTCTCCTCCTTTACTTTGTTCTTCATGATGCTCTTTCAACTTTATATACTGTATATAAAAGATGTATTAACGCAGAATAGATGGGGTTCATGCATACTGCTTAAAATTCACACTTGCTCTCACTAAACTCCCTTTTTAATCCATTAACCAATGAGCGTATCTTGTTTTCTGTCTTCCCTCTCTGCCTGCTTGCACTCAGTGGCTTAAGGCCAAGGTAAGAGATGGTTGTCTTTCTTTTCTTTTTGTCATGTTCTGATAAAACTCCAACCAGCCAAGGTTTATCCATGATGCCCCCATTGAAACTGTTTTTAAAAATATATATAACAATTGTATTACACAGAATCTATGTATATCTTTTGATTCCTGTTTAATATTCACAACGTCACCAGTCATCCAACTTAAAGGAACCGTGTGTAGCACTCTAGACAGAGCCTTTTGCATTATTATGTTACCTGAAGGCCACCAAAGTTGTCTGACATGCTTGTGAAACTGCGGCAACGTGAGTCACAGAATGCTAATCCGTGGTACCGCCAGCCGGAGTCTGTCTTCTGTTGATCCTAAAGTAGCTTTATTATGGTAAGGATGGCCTCTGAGCGAGGCGAACGGCGTTACCACGGTTTTGCACTCGGCGACTCACATTACCACACTCTTGAAAAGGGAGGAGTGAGCGGAGGTACTCAGTTGGTTGTAATCTGCAACCACACCACTAGATGCTGCCAAATCCTACACACTGTACCTTTAACTATTGCCAGTATAAACTTGGTGTGAAATTCTGACTTGAATATACTATAGGTTCACTCTATATGTATGTTACAGTAAACGTAGAAAAAATGCTAACAGGAGATATGAAACATTATATTTAATATTTACAGTAATTACTCTTAACACATATTGCTATGTCCTTTTATATCTTCATCCACATACCAAGTAACATCCCATTTTACATGCAGAATTTCTCAACAAAGGCAGCCAGACACCTACTCAGTGCTGCCTTCTGTTCTCTTTCTCTGTTCATATTCTCTCCTATTGTGTGTCTTTATATGGACAGAAAAGCCTTTGTGCCAGTGTTTCTCCAAAAAATTATGCTCGGTTGAAATTTAAGATGAGATGCTCTTTTGAAACTGATTCAAGTTTTGGCTTAGTCATTATAGGTTTAAGTGGCTCCTCAGCCTTATTATTCGTTGGCAGGGGAAACACTAGAGTCAGCCGCTCAGATTATACAAAAGCAATGTTTTAACTTGTCTCTGCTCTTCTAGCAACATGGGAACAATGCGGCAGGAAGAGGAGGGACGCTTTCCAGGACTACCCCACCCACACAGAAACCCCCAAGCCCCCCCATGGCTGGTCGTGGTACCTTGGGGTAAGAACATGCAGCTGTAGTTTTAAAAAAAAAATTATTCTGTATATATGTATTCTGCACAAACAGAAAAAAATAGTTCTTTGGACCATTGTTCCTTTTTATATGTTAGTACTGTCAGTTTTAGACAATTCTTTCTTTCACAACGGTTGTTTAAAACAGCAGGACCACCTGACCATTGTTCCATAAACAGTGTCTGTAAAAGCCCAAAGTACCCCCTCTCACTTCATGAAAACATTGAGACGTAACTGTGTCCTCTTCGGCTGTGTTTATCTGTCTCCAGGCGTAACACTCCATACAAGACCCTGGAGCCAGTGAAGCCTCCGGTGGTGCCCAACGACTACATGACGAGCCCGGCCCGACTGGGCAGCCAGCACAGCCCTGCACGCACAGCCTCCCTCAACCAGAGGCCACGGACACACAGGTAGCATAGACCCTCTGTTCTCTTACCTGGAATTAACATCTAATAATCTGTGTCTTTTGGACACCTTTATACTCAAACCCAGGAGTGAATGTATTGGCTGAAAAGCTGTAAACCACAACAGAGTGAGACCAATTTGGTTACATACTACAATTCATGTTAAAGGTGAAATCAACAAAAGTGGGAGGATCAAACCAGAATCATGCAATGTAAAGTACACATGTAGCAAGCAGCTCTATAATTAGTGTTTAATATGAAATGATGAGTGATAAATGAATGAAGAGATTTTGTCATAGTAGTAAAATCACAGGTGTTACTAATAACATTAACGATGGCTCTGTTCTATTCCAGTAAGTCATGACAGTTTACATGCACAAAATATTCTGAAAAAAGACAATAATCCTACTAAGCTGTTTACATGGCTAATGAACATGAAAATTCCACTAATATTCCTGTTTACATGCAGCCGTGCATACTCTGATTAAGGTAACCGGTGGCAGACTTGTTCGACCGTGTGAACACAGCCTCGCTCTCTCTTCCTTTAACCACCTTCTTTAAAAGGTCGGCGTTGTGATATTTGCTCATACTGTCTCCCAAAACCTGTTGATATCCAAGTCTTTCATAATAATATTTAAGAGTAGGTGTGTTTCTCCTTCTGACCAGAATGTGGACTTTTCTTTGGAGCGTGCATCTCTGCAAACTGTCGGCTAGTTGGTTTGTGTACAACGCAAACTGCCATAAAAACCCCAATTAAGACATATCTTCTAAATGTGCTGTATACATATCCAAAGAATGCTCCTAAAGCCTGAATAATATCAGCATATCCCACATTTATTAATCGGAAAATGCTCCAAAACTATGAATTTCCAAACTATGCCTTTTAAATGACCCAAATCAAATTCACAATATTCATCATATTCGGAATAATAGTGGAATATTAGTGTGCATGGAGATGTAGTCCATGTGACAGTGAGCCAGCATGCACAATACCTGGACCCTGAAACTGAAGCAGCTACATGACATTCAGCTTTCATTGATTTCATTAATTACACCTGTGCTTTTCCTACTGTGACATGTCAACATGTTACCTGTGACTTCCTTCACTCCCACAAGTGCTTTCAATAATACCTAATTAGACCTCTCCTCTGAAGACTGTGTGGGCCTGTTTAACCCTCATCCTACCAACATGTTTAACATACCATCACTACCGACTGAATAAACTACTTTAGGAAACAACCATCAGAGCTAAATGTGAACTTATTTCTCCTCTAAACATTATTAGTTATGTAATTAATGTCATCTGAAAAAAATACAGATTATTATTATTTTAGGAAAGTTACAGTTAATCTGCATATTGTGTAAAATGAAAATAGACAGAGCACACGAGGAGATCTGTGTCTGTCTGTTAAATGTATAAGCTGCAATTGGGTGCTTTTGACTGGGGTCCCTTAGGACCTCAATGCAAGCACAATAAGCAACTAATTAAAACAGAAAACAATGATATTATGAAGTCATTAGGACTATCAATTTGTTCCTAAAGGCATGAGCCCAGATGGTAGGACGAGGGTTGATTGACACTTCTTATCGTATTCTCTCACAACTCTTAATTTTATCACACCTTTTAAGTATAGATTTAAATTCTTCATGGCTCTACCAAACTTAATTCTGAGAGGACATGTAATCAATCAGAACAAGGGGAAACACCTTTGTGTGTGTGTGTTTGGCCTTTATGAAGATACAGTGCAAAGGATGGTTGTCGTCCCGTGACAGATCACTTCTGGTTCTCTGCTCTGTGACGGTCTCCAGAGAATCTGCAGTCAGGCCAATAATAGATAATGCCTTCTTCATCAACTTATTGATCCTCCTATTTAATATTCAACTGCTCAGTTATAGCTGTAATCACTTGATAACTTTATATTCTTAGCTTGTATTTACCTTGACCAACATAGTCAGTTTCAGCACAGATCTAATGGGCTGTGTACCAGTGTGCTAGTGCTAGCGTTTCCTAAAATAAAGTCCACATTTCCCATTAAAATATCATCTTTTTTGGTATCAGCTGCAAACTAAAGCTATTACACTTTAGGTTTTGTCTCTAAAGTGATCAAACTGTTATTATCGGTAGTGGCCAGCATGGTATTTATCTTTGATCTCTATTGCATGCTCATGATAACTACACTAATATGTCAAATTCAGAGCAATGATAATTTATACATGTTCAAATTTACAACCCAGCATCTAAAGGCAGAGTGTAATTACTCCTTTTAGTCTGAGCTTTTAAGATCCGAACGCGGATCTTAACGCGTTCCAAACAAGCCCTGGCTCTCGTCTTGTTTTTATTACACTGTGTAACTGCAAAATGTGACTGTGTGCTCCCAGATCTGTGCCCAGTACTCATGTGTGAATGTGCCAGACGGCGAACGCAGCATACTCACACAGAGCCGTGAATCTGTTGCCACAGTGACGAGGATATTGTTATGACAGAGTGACATATGAGAGAGTAATGATAGGATGTCAAACGCTGTCGTGTAATTAAGTTTGTCTCACACATCCTGTAATGATCACCATAAAGACCCTTTCTAACTCTCTCTCTCTCTCTCTCTCTCTCTCTCTGCAGTGGCAGCAGTGGTGGTAGTGGCGGCAGGGAGAACAGTGGAGGCAGTGGAGTCAGTATCCCTCTAGCAGTTCCCACCCCGTCCCCTCCCAGTATGGGGCAAGGTGAGTCCCAGCAGCTGTAACCTCACTGCTCATCACAGGTGTCCACAGTGTGGACTCACTGCTGTTTACAGTAATGGATAATTGCAGGCTCTTTATGTCCCTGTTTGTCACTTGTACTCTTTGGCTCTCATTGGTCAATTCTTGTCCTCACTCAAACACTATCACATCAGATTGACATTTATCAGGTCAAACAGAAGGCATTCAAATGTGGACAGACACTGCTATGAATAATACAACAAAATGTCTTACAAAATGACACTTCCGTTCATAAAATTTCACTTCATATTGAAGACATTTATGTGAATCCTAGAAAAAATGTCAGCATTTAGCTTTATTCAGGCGTTATTTTAGTGTCCCAGCTTGTATGTTAAGCTATGAAAAAACATTACAGGTGCTAGGGATGTCACGAGAACCGATATTTTGGTACCAAGTCGATGCCAAAATTCTGAAAATGTGACGGTACTCGTTTTTCTACAGTACCGCATGTACCGTTAAGGCTCGAGACTAACGGCATCTAACATCTGAAAGGACACTGTAAACTCACTATCGACGCATCCTATTTTTTCCCTGATAATGCCACATTGTGAACAACAAATCTAGAGCTAGTCAACGTTAGCTGTTAGCAGCCGGTGGGCAGCACAGTCCTGCACGGAGCTAACAGATAACGTTAACGGGAAGTTCATTGATTTACATTATGATGCGTTCAAGCTCGAATCAGTAAAATTAGTATTAGGTGAAGGTAAATTCTAACGTTAACATGATGTGTTCAAATGTAATCTTGTAAAAATGTTGTTTTCTAAGAGAAACCTGAATAAATCCAGTTGTTTGAAGGAGATGTTTTCACAGCAATATACAATAGATAACAGAGAGTGAATTATGACCTGTTTAACTCAAAGTGTTTATTGTTTTGTTTTGTTTTTTACCGTGGTATCGAATTGGTATCAAGAATCATAGAATTTCACTATTACTGGTATCGACTACTAACTTTCTGTGACATCCCTAGCAAGTACACAGTACTATTGTAAAGGTATATTCCATAATCAGGTTTTTTTTTGTTTTTGCTCAAACATACATTAAATATACACTGAAGAAACTACTGAGCAGACAAATGTTTGTCCCTTGCAGGAAGCAATGGAAGAAAATTAGAGTCCTGAGAATATATTAAATAATATTAAAGTGGTTAAGAATAAGATGAGCGTTTTTGCATAAACCTTTTTTTATTGTACTGTTTTTGATGTTTATTTTTTTTTTATTCCCTGTGGACCTTTAGTGTAAGCAGACTGAATTTTAATGCTCTTATCACACCAGCAGCAGCTTATTATTTTTACTCACATTCTGCCTGGAAATATACTGAAAATGAATGTCTACTATTACGAAAGCTACTGATAATGTTTTAGGTAAGTCAGCACTAAAGGTGTCTTATCAGGCTGAGGTTTTAATGATGGGTACCCATCATGTCTCTCCTCTCCTCTCCTCTCCTCTCCTCTCCTCTCCTCTCCTCTCCTCTCCTCTCCTCTCCTCTCCTCCAGTGGCGACATCCTCTGCCTCGGTGCCCCAGGGCCCCGGCTTGGGTCCCATACCCATGTCCCAGTTCGGCACCATCTCCCGCCAGATCTCCCGTCACAACTCTTCCACCACCTCCTCGGCCTCCATGGTGTCGGCCACCGGCACCTACCGCCGCGCCCCCTCCGTCTCCTCCCAGCAGCCCCACATCAACGGAGGCCCCGCCTACCCACAGAACTCAGGTAATACATGTTTTAATCAATAACGTATGTTTAGAAATGGTCTGCTTTACTACCTGGGTGGTGTGTAGGGAATAGTTTTATCTAATCTGATGCACATTTTGGCCACTCCTACAGTAGCTATGAATAAAGCAGAGAGGAAGCTTGTATTGTTGTACCATCCATTCTCGGCAGTCGTCAGTGTTTTGACTCCACAATCTATAATTATGTGAAACTGCTAAAAACGCTCCTCTAGGTCTAAAAGATATGCACGAGGCTAGCCCCTTCTAGAGGCTAATGAAAATGAATGATGAACCATAATAACTGAAGTCAGGGTTGTTGAAACCTCCGCACCTCAGCACTGCCGTGCAGAGTGTTTCATTACCATTAGTAATTGAGTTATGACTTTATCATTTTAGTCAGCTGGAGACGGCTTCATGTTCAGGAGAGACAGGCAGGCATTTCAGGGCAGAATACACATAAATAGCTGCTAGACAAGGGGAAACCCAGGACATATGCATATATTTTCTCTCAGAAGAGTGGAATTTATTTTGGCAGGCATCACTCCGAGCCATTCTCCTCTAATGGCTCCTGTCTCTCAAAGGGACATGCGTCTTCCTCGGCTCAGACGGTGGAGGCTTGTTTGTCTTGTCTGGGAGGAGAGAGACAATGATGCAGAGCTGCATCAACCAGGGGACTTTAACTGGGACAGCAGCGTATCAGCTCTGTGATGTCTACTCATTGAAATTTAATTAAAGATACGTTTGGATTCCTGGTGGATCGAAGTTTTACAGCACAAAAAAATCTGGTTCCTGTACTCGAGGGAGCTCATTGATCTCACGGGGGGGGGTGTAGCTGTGGATGGAAGAGAGCAGGGTGGAAATAATGAGACATTACTGCCCATGTGAGATTACAGACGCCCTTCCATTACATGTGATTTATGAGTCAGACCTGGCGTGCATGCGTATGTGTGACATCATGTCTTCATCAGTGAGGACAGCTGTGTTTGTCTATTCATCTACCTCTTTTTTTAAGACAATGCAGCAAAAAGCATCATGTTAGAGGCAGCAGATGGAGAATATAGAGGTGGGAATCACCAGAGGCCCCACAATACGATATTATCACGATACTTAAATGTCTAGTGTGTAGGATCTGGCGGTATCTAGCGGTGAGGTGAGGAGATTACAACCAACGGAAGCCTCTCCCGTGTGCCAAGCTTGTTGGTGAGCTACGGTGGCCGACTCGAAAACACAAATGGCCCTCTGTGGAGGCAGTTGTTGTAAGAGTAGTGTAGGCCAAATTGGTTCAAACTTAAACAGGAATTAAAATTTCAGTATATAATGTATATAGTATATAAACATAATTTATACAGCTATTTGAGTCATTATCGGCCCGATATCCGATCCGCTATCGGTATTGGAGCATCCCTAAGTTTGCCACGGGATACTATGCTGTATCGATTTTTTCCGCCACCCCTTGGAGATTATATGAATGCCATTCAGTAAAGGGTGAATTAAATGTAGCACTACCAGTAAATGCTTTTTTTGAGACCACATATCTCTGCTTTCTGCCACACAGCTACTGAGCTGTCACCTTGCCACTGTCATGTTTTTAGGTCTGTTTAGTGCTTTGCAGCTCTTTCACTGTAGCAGAAACATATTGCTAGTAGCTGCAGCCTTTTTTGCTTTTGACGTAAAACGTTGGCTGATGAGGTAGATTCTCAGACTTGAGATGAGATGAATGCCTCCTCTTTAGCCCAGCTTGAAGACTGCAGCACAAAAGAACACTGATTGGAAATGTGTAAATGAGTTGCTCAGCAATGCTTCCTCCTGCACTATATTTCGCTCACTCACAAGCTTTTTTTTGTTTTCTTTTATTCTCACCTCTTTCTCCCTTCTTCGGTCTCCTCTACCATGTCTATTTGCTCTTCTCATTGTCATCACCCTGTCCACCACCTCCATCGCTCCTCTGTCTCTCTGCTGCTTCGTCTGTTTGCCTCTCTGGGTGTTGCTGCTCCAGTGTCTGTGGCTCCTCCGCCTCCTCCTCCAATGGTCCAGCTGACCCCACAGATCCCTCTGACCGGCTTTGTGGCCAGAATGCAGGAGAGCAGTAAGTAGAAAATCCATACGAAAGCATGCACTTAGTTGAGCAGATAAACATGTATGAGGACAATATAAAACCTATATATATATATATATATATATATACACACACACATGTGCACGTACCTGCTGTCCATTTCCAAAAATCTCAGAATGTGTTCTTAAGACACATTGACTCCCACACCTCTGCACAAAACATAAAAAACTGAATTTATTGAATGACCTACATTATAAATCTTTTACCGACCTAAATTTACTCAAATCGCAATTTTCAATAAATATCCATTACAGTGAGTGATTGGTACATTTATCATCATCAGATCTGTTAAATCTCTCTTGGTACAGAATTTATTGTCCATATTTTAGGTCTCTATATATGCCGGTATACATATACTGTATATAGAGACATCTTTTATCAATGCTCTGAATCTGTCTCAACGTCCACTCACTGCTTCACTTGTACACTCTTCTCTGTGGCTTGCTACACTCGGCACACCTTTTCTTGCGCTGTATTCGGGGTCGAGGGGGGGGAGCACACACACACGGCCCCCCCCCCTCCCGGATGACTGTCTGTTGCCATGGTGATGGATCACTGAAAGCGTGCGTCCTGTTCTCTCTGTCCACGGAGGAGAGAAAATGTGACCTGATGCCGTGTCCTGATTCACCATCATCCGCCTGTCTGGAGAAATGCAGCTGTGCAGCGATTTAACTGTCTGTGTTTGTCTGGTCAGACGTAACGCAGGCTGCTGCAATACACTGTAAAAAAAAATATATATATATAATTTTTTACAGTTTTTCCTAATAGATTTTATAATTTCCCTGTATTTCAAAACGACAGGAAAATCATGATAAAATTAAAATAATAAAATCTTTATTGAAATATGTCGTGATTTAATAAAAAAAAAAGTAAAAGTATAAATTAAATACATTAAATATCTGTTTTTAAACACCTTTTAAATGACAATTTTAACAAAGCTAACCGTAAAAATAAAACAAATTTAAAAAAATTATTCTTTAGTGACAAAAAGTAACAATAACAAGTAATAATTTTACAAAAAAATACTTTTGTTATGGCAATATATCACTGTCAAATACAATACTGTTAATAATACATTTAAAGATGTATACTTGTAAGAAAATATATGGCTAAAGAAAGAAATATTTAGTAATTTTGCATAACTTAACCAATACTTTACTTACAGTACTACTGGATATGAGTCATACAGTAATTCAAAGAATGGATTATACCTTAAACCGTAAACCAGGTTTATTGTCTTAAACCAGTAATTAGCACATTTTTGGCTGGACCACAGAGGGCCAGCTCTACAAACACAAAAGTCTGTCACTGAGTGAGTGATGAAGTTACACGATTGGTCGGCCGAGTGTTGGAGTTTCCTCATTGGCCGTTGCTCTTTCAAAATGAAAAGGCAGGGTACAGTCCTTTATGCAAATGAGTTTGTCCAGCGTGATGCGTCCGTCTCACGAAACTTGGACCAACCTGAGAAACTAAGCGATCTAGTTCTAAAATGAAACCAGATTCAGCAGTGGCATTGCCTATTTCTCACTTAAAATGTTTTCAGAAGTAGATTTTGGTGGATTGTTCAGACGGAATAACAGAAAGTTTACGAGCTGGCCGCCATGTTGTTTCCTGTTTCCGGCGAGCAGAAACCACCAATCAGGTGCATTATAGGGTATGGCACCACTTGAACGGCCAGTTGAGTGGAGCAGCGCATCCGCTAGTGTCCTCGCCCGACCTGGTGGACATGTACCACTGGATTTAACATTACAGACATGACTACTGACTATTTGAATAACAATTTAGCCACATATTCACAGACTGGCCATACACGGTTTATACTCGGTTTTGTTCTATAAAGGATATAAAGTAAACTTATATCCATTATTATGAAAGCTTTCAGCTTTTGTTCTTTTAAACAGCCAGTTTCTGGAAAGTCTTTCTCAGTCGAGGCCCTCTGGCAAACAGGAGATTCACATTTCCGGCACCAGAAACAGGGATTAATGTGTAAATAGAAGAACTGGGTAGTTAGTATGACCAGCAACAGTCAGCCTGACTGAACAGACAAAGAGTGCCACAGTCAAAATGAGGTCACGGAGCTGAAGACACTAATGTTTAACGAGTGATCTCCGAAAAACTGCAAAAACATCGCAACAAAGAGTCAAGACCTGCTGATCTCATATATTACCACTCTAATACTGGATAACTTACAAACAGGTACCCACACATGCTTTTTTAATAGAGAATATCATGCATTTTCTGTCTGCCTGAATTTTAACTTACAATTATTACACAGTTTTTTCTAGGGAATGGTTAATATTCAGTCAGATATAGTCCTTGCCAACTACAAAGCATACTTAGACTCTGACTAAATGTAATGTAGACTGTGTTTACACAGACCTTTAAAGGGGTAATGCATTGGACTAATACATTCAGCTATTGTTTATATAGTGAAGCATTTCCAGCTCTTAATGCTTAAACAGATTTAAAGTCAGTTGTTAGACCAGTGGGGACAGAAAGGTATGTGAGCAGCAGATTGGAATTGAAGGGATGTGTTAAATTCAGTCCTCTCTGGTGCATCTTTGCAGTTTATTTAATTCAAGAGCCGGCTTATGAATTAGTTAGATAAGAGGTGCAGTTTTTCTTTTATCTCTGGACTTGTGGGTGTAAAAAGCCTGCAGGGAGACTCGCTCCGAGAGGACGCTTGTACCACAAGACTGAAGGCTGTAGCACCAGTGGAAGAGTGTCGGGACAGAGTCAAGCTTTTAAAATCACACCGATTCACTCGATATACCACCTCGTAGTTGTGTGAACACGCAGATAGAGATGATGGGTCCCGTTTCTGCAGAACCTTTTAGCCTTCAGACACTGAAGCAACCTGACTGTATGAGCAAATACACACATCTTTCACATAAAATTGTTTATTTTTTCAGGTATATGCTTAAAATGCCACTGCTAATCTCTCAGGGGAAAATCTAAAACACAAATCATGCCACTTTGTGAATGTCTAAGAGGAGGCCATGGTTAATAAGAGGAGGCCATGGTTAAGGGAAATAGGAGAGGCTTTAAACATTCTTAAACATCCCTTTGAGGCACAATAACTAAAAAACATAACATGCTGTATATTCTAAAAAAAACAAATAAAATCCCTAGTAAGCCATTTAAAATCCTTGGTTTCTATCGGCTGACAAATAAACTGAAAAGTGCTACTAATAGTAGGGCTGCACGATTCTGAAAAAATATCTAATTGCGATTATTTTGACAGATATTGCGAAATGATAATTTTTTGCATCATTATTCTTATTTTCATTGAAAAACATATTGAAATGATTATGGTGTGATTTTTTGCGGGGATCTGAACCAAACAAATATGATGCGCAGGCCTGGACATCTCCACAATATTTCATTTCAAATGGTATTTTGACAAACATTTTAACAAATATTGCGTTTCCTATGATTTGAATAGCCTTTAAAACAGCTTTCAGACCTTCATGTTGGGAAATGAAAAGTACAAGAAAATATAACTGAATAACTAACTGAATAAAGTGTTGGACTGGATGACCTCATTATTTCTAAAATCCTTTCCACGGCATCTGAATAGTAGTAGTATAAGTAGTAGCAGCAGTAGTAGCAGTAGTAGCAGATGCTGGAGGATGACTGCTTTACTAAAGAGCAGAAAGGACCCAAAGCTGCCCTCTAGTGAGCATTTAAATGCACAAGTGTCCACAGTAACAAGGTTCAAAAAGGTTTCTGTTGGTCTACACGATGGTTGTCAATATGGAAAATTAATTTGACAATATGCATGCTAGTTTAAAATCTACAACATGATGTTATTTATTTCTTATTGGAATATAGTCCCATTGTCCCTCTACACAGGGACATTTGTTGTTGCCAAAAGTTAGTTATAGAATCAAATTATTGTTACAGATTTTCTCTGACTGAAACCAGCCAAAAAAATAAGACATGAAAACGTATTGAATTTTGGGATGCAACACGAACACAAACTCTGCTGAAATAGATTCATTTTGGAATTGACTGCAGTGACGGATGACTTCAGGAGAGCTGACACGTTATCTGTGAACTTCTTCTCTCTTGCTTTTTTTTTCTCATTTGCTTCTCCATCCCGTCCTCTTTCAGTAACAGACAGCCCCGCCCCGCCTCCTCCGCCTCCCCCAGAGGACATGGGTGTGTTTGAGGAGCCCTCCCCGCCTCCTCCCCCCCCACCCGTGGACTACGAGGAAGAGGATGCCGCGATGGTTCATTACAGCGATCCCTACGCCGACGGAGACCCCCACTGGGCCCCCAAGGTTTATTTAGAGAAAGGTTAGTGACGGCTTTCCACTTTTTTTGTTCTTGTTAGGGCTGTCCTACACCAAAGAAATTCTTAGTCGACCAACACTCAATTTTGCTGACTAATCGATTAACTTAGTTTCTCCACAAAGAATCACACAAAAGCATCACTTTAAATCCTGTGTTTACCAGAGATGTGCTCATAAGTTTCATGGAAATAAGTCATTTAGTCGATTGGTCGTTCTTTAGTCGATTGGTCATTTTGGTCTTAGTCGACTATATGACTAAAGAAATCATAGTCGACTAAGACCAAAACGACCGATTAGTCGACTAATCAACTAAAGAAATCTTAGTCGACTAAGACCAAAACGACCAATTAGATGACTAATCGATTAAGAGGGGGCAGCCCTAATTCTTACTCAACTTAATTTTTGTTTTTATTTTTTTTTAACGATAACTTTCTTTGATTGTTCCCAGTTGTGGCCATCTACGACTACAGCAAGGACAAGGAGGATGAGCTGTCCTTCATGGAAGGAGCCATCATCTACATAATCAAGAAAAACGACGACGGCTGGTACGAAGGCGTCTCCGGCGGCGTCACCGGACTCTTCCCAGGAAACTACGTGGAGTCGATCATGCACTATGCTGACTAAAAAAAAAAAACTAAAAAAAAAACCACACCCAAAATGGCACCGCAGTTTGACCAGAGGTAAAACCGTGAAGATGTACAGATGTGTGACTGCAGTTCATACAGCTCCCATTTTTGAATGACGTGCCATGGTGGATTTTACAAATGGTTTTCTTTTTTGGGGGGCTTGTGCTTGCACGGTTTTGTTATGCTCCAAGAAAAAAAAAAAAAAGTCGCACAAAGAAGGAGGGTGCTGAAGCTTTGGACCGGGGTCTGTTAGTTTACACTGTGGACAAAAGGGAGGAGATAAAAGGCCTTTTTGCTACCGCCGTTACATCCGCGGTGGTCGGTAGCACTTTCCAATCTCTTAACAGTCACATTTTGCCTCACGAGAAATTACAGAATAATTTCAAAGAATGCCAAGTAAATCTAGATTTAGTGTTGATGTGCAACCAACATTTTCCAGTATTACCAGTATGCAGTAGATCCAGACAGTGAAGTATTTCTAGGATTTCATGAATAGATGAGGCAGTGTAGCAGGATAAAATGCTGCGCAGACGCTCCTACCCCTTTATTTGCACTGTAGACCAGCAGACTGACCCCTTCCCTCCTTTCAAAAAACATCCATCATACCTTATTAAAAAAAAACAACTGAGAAGGACAAACAGACATCAACAAGTGCATTAGGACACGAGTGAATGTTCGATGCCGTCGATGTCCAAATCACACAACATGTTAAAGAGGGACCTGGAGTTGTGTATTAACTATGCTCCGTGTCGGTGGGGATGATGCTGTTAAAAAGGATGAACCGAGTGTATAGAATGCATTACAAAAAAAACAAAACAGTTTCTTCTTTCTGTTCTCTAACTTGTATATAAACCGTAACGTGAGAAGCTGCCAGTAACAGTACATTTGTCAGTTAGTGTGTTTCAAACCTGTGCGTTTCCATCAGCGTCGGTGGAGGTGATGCCAAGATTGGATGTCGTTTTTCAATTTTGATTATTTTTTTACTTGAACATTAATTTTATTCATCACTCACAGTGCCATTTTTAACTCTTTATCGGCCATGTAGAAACATTTTATTTTTCTATGTTCAGTCACCACTATATCATTTTGATCACTATATTCGGTGATGCTGTCCAGCTACTGTAGCAGAGATTGCTTCAAAAAATGTGAAGCAAGAGGAAGGACTAACCTGTATGTTTCCATGTTGTTTTCCATTGTGTTGGAATAGCTGCACTGATTAGTTGTCGATGACTGTGATGACTTGATGATTTCCGTCAATGTTTTAGATTTTTTTTTTTTTTTTTTTTGCTCTCCAGAAGTATCAACTAACCTTTACAACTTGTCGTCCGTTCTTTTAGTGGTTTGCTGGTATGGTGCTTTACATCGGTGCTCAATAACCATAAATCACCAACCCACAACAACAACCTCAAACCAAGATCCTGCTCTACATGCTGTAGAAAGGTAACAAGGGATGTTAGTCTTTGTTCCCAGAGGGTGAAAATCCATCAGATTTGATTGTAATCGTCGTCAATCGCCTCTGCATTTTAGTGAATGTAGGCGCCCCAGCAGTAATGTACTAAAGCTAGATCCAGTCTGTTTCTGTCTACCCACACACAGATACAGATACCACATATGAATGACGCCTGCTAACCGCAGTGAAGGGATTAATCGCAATCCCGATGTCTTAAAAACAGTGCCGATACGAAGACTTCTGTTCTGATTTCTACTACTTTTTTGCAAAAAATAAGATGCCTGCTCTTACAAAGTGATTGTTGGCGCAAGTAAAACCCGCCGTCAAATATCACCGAAGCTAACGTTTATCTCAGAAATCTATGTTTGTAACAAGCCACATAAACAAACAGAATCATAAATACTTTGGGAATAACAGGCATTGGACACAGACTTTTATTTTGAAATGGATACAGACTTCCTTATGTTGTGAGGCGAGTTTCAGGTTTCCACACAAGACAATGAGTCAGTCAAATGAACAGTATTCATTCAGCCTCTGTGCATGAAAGTCTTCATTACAGTGAATGATTTGCCACTACATCCCATTCTTGATTGTATTTTTTCCATCATGAGGTAATTTTCTGTGAGAAAATCAACTTTTTTCTACCTAATGTATTTCTAGCTTTGCATTCAACTCGTTTTTTGGTGTCGGAGACTGCTGAGGAAGGTCCGCTATAGCAGTTTTGTTATGTAAAGGATTAATTTATACTTTTTTCATAGAGAAAACCATGAGACAACCGCTGACGTGCAGAACTTTGTAATGTTTACCACTTTAACGTCTCGCATTTCAGGGCATCGCAGGTCAAGGCGCCTTTCTTTGATGTGTGTTTTCTTATCGATGAAAAAAAATCCGTAACTTAAACGTTCATGGGAACAGAATCCAATATTTGTCTTCTCCTCTCAGTTTGTACATAGGATGTGTTCATTGAAATTTATGTACAGTCTTTTTGTAATAAACAGCTCATTGAAACAATGAACAGAACGGTGTGTGTTTTGTGTGTCGTAAAGCTGCTGGAACTGGTGAAAAACATTTATAGAAGTTGCAGAAATTTTGTCCAAAAGCAAACAAAAATAAATATCCCTATACACCTGGGAATAAATAAAAGCTATTTATCCAGATGTGTGAACAAGGGAGGCTAAATTGGCTAAATCCAGGCTATAGCTGAAGGTGTGTCTCAAACGGGTGTGTGTCCAGGAGGAGGAGGGATGAAGTCAGGTGGTGCCTCATGTGGATAGTCTTCAACTTTTGTGGTTCTGGGTGAAGCTGAACCCGGCTGTGGGCTGGTTTTAGGGGCGTGACTGTTCAATCGGTCTGTAAAGATGAGAAATGAGGATTAATTCCAGTGATGTGGGTTTTATTAGTGGTATTCCTACTCTATGTTTTTGTCGAATATTCCTGCTTTCCTACAGTTTTCTCCATTGCTGTTGTTCATCAGTATCGTTCTGACCTGGGCCGGTATGTATAAAGATGCTTAAAGTAAAATTCTGGTCTTAAAGGGGACATATCATGCTAATTTTCAGGTTCATACTTGTATTTGAGGTTTCTACTAGAACATGTTTACATGCTTTAATGTTCAAAAAACACATTGTTTTTCTCATACTGTCTGTCTGAATATACCTGCATTCACTCTCTGTCTGAAACGCTCCGTTTTAGCGCCTGTCTTTTTAAGCCCCCACTCTAGATTGGTCAACGTTTTCCGGTCTTCGGCATCTGTGCTGTTTCGGTGTTCACAGCGTCACTGCAGCCGGGGACTCACTCGATGTGTCAACTACACAGAATTTAGTGGCACTTCTACTGGTGATTGTATAGTTATGACATCACAACGTTACGGAAGTCCTGACGGCTCGTTTAAAGTTTCTGATCAAAGCCCTTATTTTACAACACTTTGGAGTCACTGCAGTCTGCACTTAATGTGAGAATCACATAAACTTTGCTAAACATTACTTTTAGCTTCTTTATGCAAAGTTCTATTTCTTAGAGTTTTATATTTTCCCTCGCATGTGTAGACTCACCTTTGTGTGCAGCAGAGTGGCAAGTTTGCAAACTGGAGGTTCTCTTCATTGCAGCCTGGTAGTTCTTATACAGGACGGTCCCATACTGAACACACAGACAGACCACACACCGGCTTGAATCTTTGCCAGTGATGAAATGTCTATATTTGCTATTTCCTTCCGTAAAATTCACCAACTTGAAGCTAAAATAGATTTCTAATTTAACTGCTCACATTAAAGTCATTTGTGTTACAGACAGTGTTTGAATCTGACCTTGGCTATTCTGATGGAGTTGACCCAAAGCAGCAGTGTGTGTTTATCGTCACAGCACAGGAACATGACGTAGTGCGACTCCTTCTGGATGCAGGGATGCTGGGAAAAGAGTACAAGTAGAGAGGACAGTGACGTTAAAGGGGAACTCCCATGATTTAGTATTGATTCATGACCATGATTCAGCCACATCCTACACTTCCCATAATGCAACTCATTAGTGTCTTTTGGTGGACCCTGCCTCCCTGGTAAATGTCCAAGTCTTCCAAACTCCACATCCACAGTTTGTAACACAGGCTTTCCGTTATAAACATAGTCTCCAAAGCTCTGAATGCTGAATAAGATATTTTTAAGCGACCAAAATGTTACAATTAAAGCACTTCTGCGTCGACTTCCCTTTTCAGATCCCACTGTCTCAGACTAACAAATTAGTGGATTGCTCCTTTAAATATAAATGCTGCATCTCTGCTGCCAGTTTGTGTATTTGCAGTACACATATGAACCAGCAGACGGCAGCTGACACCAAGCTGTTACTGCACTGTGGACCATGACGCATGACTATAACTGTTAAAACAGGACCAAAATCTGTTTTTCACTGAGAATGTGGCTCTTTACTAATTAAATTAAATTAAAAACAAACAGACCTAGAAATTCTAGATGTGACTATATCTTTTGATTAGGTAAACAAAAAACAGCACAGTCAATGCAAACACTATGTTATTTTATATTTGTCCAGATTCTGATGGATGAGAAGCACTTGTTTGACATAACGACAGGCTGCCACAAATAGCTACACATTGCAGTCACAGATCGAAAATAGTCAAGGTTTTTTGTTTTTTCTTCACTTCCCCTCAACATGACTTTGCCGTCTCTGCCAACAAAACTTGTTGTGTCTCCTGACAACTTGATCTTTATCTGTTGCAAACAGTGTACATTAAGAGAGTGCAGTTGAGTGTATAGAGTCCTGCTGTCGTCATATTCAGTCTTCTTCTCAGTCTATGCTCATGTTTGATGTAAGTGAACTGTTGTAGTATGGAAAGTACCATACAGTAAGTGGATTAAGTGTCATTTAACAGTGCTAATCGGGGGTATCATTTTTAATGATTTGATATCAAACCAGCAGCTATATCTCTGGACTTATTCTCTTATCTCAAATGCATCGTAATGTTTTATTTAACTGAGACCATGTTGTGAAGAGACTACTTGTCAGAAAGAAAAGATCTTGTTTCAGTAATTCCTTCTAAGTGTCTTAGATCACAATGTTTTTTGGTTATTTCAGATGATCCTTCCCAAATATCCCAAATGTCCTCACAATGTTGACGATTGCCAGGGTGATGTGAATGCAGGATGATGATAAAGAACCAGCAACTTTTTTACGGCTCTCAAAAGGTTGCCTGTGTTTGTGTTTGGGAGGCCTAAATCCCCTCTGAAGTATCTACATGTAAATCTATCTGAAGGGCATCTGAAAGTGTATTTGAACATCAACTTGTGCGAAATAGGCTTCTTAAATGTCTGAATAGGGCATGGTTTGATTCTAAACACAGTTAAAAACCACAGATGGGTAGGTAGGATCGTCGCTCCCTGAAATATGAACTGCTTGTTATTTATTGTTTCAGTCATCCGCCTGAGTTAATTTTTCTTTCTTCTCTTGTCAAACCAGGACTTTTTTTCCAATGACGCAACTTCGGATAATCACATTTGTTGAGTTTACCTTTAGCATGAAGCAGAAGTTGGTGGGCGCTCTGTACTTCTGTTTGTAGTTGTTGGTGGTGTAGATGTTGACTTTGTCAAAACGAACAAAGCAGGCGAGATCACTGGAAGACTGCCGGGCAGAGAGAAAAGCAAATGATCACAATGACACGTAGAAATCTCATAATGTAGACAATATTATACACTATACATAGCGGACTAACAGAGGTATGATAATCAGTCTCAGGTTATCCTGCAAATGTGTTGTGCACAGCAGAGCTCCTCCCAGGTGCTTGTAGAGAATAGTGAGAAAATTCACATATTGGCATCACAGGAAATTAAATTACATTTAGACACAAACATAGACATGGTAATCAACTTTCTAGCATTTTTAACGTTAAAGAGGACCTATTATGATTATTTTCAGGTGCATAGTTGTATTTTGGGTTTCTATTATAACATGTTTACATGCTTTAATGTTCAAAAAACGCTTTATTTTTCTCATACCGGCTGTGCTTCAGTACCTCTTTTCACCCTCTGTCTGAAACGCTCTGTTCGACCGCTTGCCCCGCCCCCCTCCTGTAAAGTCCAGTCTGCTCTGATTGGTCAGCTGGACCACTCTGTTGTGATTGGTCAACCAAACCAAACTCTTCGGACTCTGCTCCACCTCCGCTCTAACTAGCTTTGTTTGAGGGCGTGGCAAACTAGCCGCTAGGCAGGTATTATGCAAATGTGTTACTTGGTGACATCACCACGTTACGGACTTCAAACATGGCGTTTAAGGCAGTTCAGAAGCAGTGTTTCTGTGTGGTAGAATAACTCCCTTTGGTGTGGACTTTATAACTTTGCAGACCTTTTACATGCACAAAAAACTATATAACACACTAAAGGAAAAGGAAAAATCACAAACACATAATAGGTCCTCTTTAAAAAACTGCCAATCCAGAACAGTTCTACAGCGATATTTAAGATGTGGCATAAATTGGGTGGTCTAAATGCTATCTGTGCCATTACGTTTGTCATCATGTTGTGTAGAAGAAATAAAAGTTCTCAGTCTAATTGTATGGTTGGTATTAAAAATGAAGACACTTCAAAGAAGTGCAAGGCCATTTGTCTTTATTTTTCTAAAGAAAGTCAACAATGAAGCTCCATGGCTACTGAGTTTGTTTTTCTTTCTAAAGCATTTTGAACATTCCTTCCATTTTTGATTTTGAGCACAAACACATCTTGTTCACACATTAAACCACACTGACAACGATGCTGCTCTTCACAGAAATCTACAAAGTGAAGCTTCCTGGAAGTGGAGGTGACCCGCAGAGGATGACTGTTGTTCTGGCTTCTCTCTTTTTTTTCCGCTCTCTCAGGTTTCTTACTAACTTCATCTTTTCTACGTCCACTTTTCTTCCTTCATCTAACCCATTCTCTGTCTCATACCTCCATTATTATCTCTTCTTGATATATGACAATAGCATTTGCGTCTACATGTCTTGTCTTGTTGTACTTACACACGTAGGTCCACTTCAGACTGCTGTAGAACCTCAGTTATGCTTTTTCTTCTGTCTGATTTTTCCATTTCTCTCTCTCCCGTACCTAATGAACTATCCTTTCCTGATCTGCTTCCTTCGTGTGTCTTTGACCTCAGATGATTCCCGCAGCTCTCTTATGTTTAGGATTTTGCACATCTGCTTCACACAGTTTGCCCTCCATCTAAATTATTTCTCCCTCTTGGATGATTTTTTGGAGTTGGTGGTTTTCTGCTTTGTGTCAGTGACAGAACGACATGCTGCTCTGTAACAGTGGCGGGGCCTCAATTCACACTGTCCATATTCATTGTCTTCACGTCGTCTGCTTTTCCTCTTGCCTTTCTGCCTCTGGTATGTTTGAGAGCTCAGATGTAAGCCATCATAGAGATCACACAGTGGGAAAAAAAATCTCTCGTCTCTGTTTAAAGACTGCTGTCATACTTGTCTTCACCAGGTTTTTTTTTTTTATTTTCTCCTCAACAGGACAGTTGTGAATAGTCTGCATTAAAAACCTGACACCATTTGTCTACATTGCAAATGTATAGATATGTGCAGATGCATCTTTTAAGCAGTTTGGCATTTTTGGAAAGGCACTTATTAGTTTCCTTAGATGAGAAGATTGATGCGTCTGATATGTAGCTGGAGTCAGCAGCTGGTTAGCTTAGCACAAAGCTGGCCTGACCCTGTCTAAATGTTTACCTATGGACTGAGCCAGGCTAGCTGTTTTTCCTTCTATCCATTCTTTATGCTAAGAGAAGCTAACCAACTGCTAGCTGTAGCCTCATATTTAGGGAGACTTCAAACGGGGTCGTGTTTACCGTGTTCACGAGAAGAGTCCATATGAACGCCCCCCTCTTGTGGTATTCACGACCTCGTAAAGTTGCTGAAAGCTCCGAGTTTACGAGTTGTGCCGTGTTTGTTGACGTCAGAAATGGCGGAGGTCATGGAAGTTCATTTTTCATTCATACTTCACTTCCTGCCTGTGTGGTTACCCACCCCTCCCCGATTGGTTTCACCTGCACTTAATTATCCTCACCTGCTCCTAATTAGCCTCACCTCCCCAGTCTATTTAGTCTGTGTGTTTCTCTGTCTCTCTGTGCCAGTCTGTTTTTGTTCCCTGAGTCAACCGTTCCAGCGATTTTCCTGAACTCAGTCTGTTTTTTCCTGACAATGTTTTTGTGCTTTATCCTTGGTTGCCTCTATCTGACTGAACTACCGAACCTGTTTGGCAAGTAAAGGCCGTTTGATTGCACCTGCCTTGCTCTGAGTCGTGCTGGTGAGTCCTGTTTTTTTCTCTGTGGGTTTTACCGGTCGTAACAAATGGAATATAGTTATTAGTTAGTTAAAGCGACAGTGTGTAGAATTGGAGCAAATATGATTAAAAAGTTATTTTTATAAAACGGTCACTATATCCTGACAGTAGTGCATGAGGCAGGTAACCTGAAAAAAATCATGTGCCTCTGTCGCCTCCGGTGCTCCTAATGGCATCTGCAAGATTTCACAGACCGGAGAAAAAAAAGAAAGTTTGCCATGTTGAGATCAGTTGAGGAAATACCAAACACCACCCACCAGCAGGAGCAAACTTTCTCCTTTTACAACTAAACAGTACACTACAAGATGATTCTGAAAACATTTGAGGCAAGAAATGGGTATTACAGTAACAGAATATTGATTCATATTTGATCAGCGCTGCCTAGTTTGACCGTTTGATCAGCGAGTGATTGACAACTGCCTCCGTTGAATGAACAGCCAATAGGAATGAATCTGAAATGACCTGTGATTGGCCAAAGTCTCCCGTCAAAGGCACACTTGAATTACAATATGCTGAAAGGTTATTATGGAATTTTTACCCAATAATGCCAAAAATATTCTGCCTACTGCAGGTTTAATTATCCCCCTTCATACAGACCTAAAATCTGTACTTGCTAATGATTCACTTTTTCTCTGGGTGTTAAAATCCAAATTGTAATTTTTGACAGCTACAGTTAGCTCACAATGGTAAGACTGAGTATGATGCAAATAAAGTGGGTTATCTTTTGTCTTTTGTGCCTGGTGCCAAAAATCATATCATGAAACAACCATAACTGAATATTTACCAGTTTCACATTCATGACAACAACCCACCAGAACTTTCTCCAGGCTTTGTGTGTAGGAGCTGGTTTCGCCGTTACAGGTTGATAAAATCTCTCACCTACCTGTTGTCTCCAGAGCAACAATACGTTACTGCCAACAGTGTACCATAAACATGCCTGCATTTAAAATGAAATATGATATAGAATGTTTTCATTGTTGAAAACTGATCTGCCATACCTTAGTCTTTCCCTTGGGTACATAGTAGATGCCTGAGGCCCTGAGCACGAAGTAGCGAGGTTTCCAAAGCTTTTTCCCGTCTTCCTTTAGGTACAGCGTGCCCTCGAGATCAGGAACAATCTGAGTGGAACCTCCAAAATTCTCCTGCAGGGTCAAAGATTACATGCAAAACTGAAATGAACACTATTAGTACATCAATTTGTAAACCAATGCTGTTGACCAAAGAGAGATGAGATTGTGAGATAATGTAATAGATGATTGCAATCAAATAAGAGAAGCTAGAGTGTACAACACAGTTGATTTGTTTATTAAATTTTGAACCAGAATCAAAGATAACGCCGAGATTTCTTGCATGGACATGCAATGACCGAAGCCCAAGAGTATTGATTGTGGTGTTGGAGTAAGGTCAATGCAGGGTCAAATATTTGGACTTCAGTTTTATTCTGGTTTAGCTGTAGGAAGCTTTTTGCCACCCAGGATTTTACATCTCAATGCAGTTCAAGAGGGAGTTAAAACAGCATGGATCACCAGGTGTCAGTGGGAGGTACAGCTGGGTGTCATCTGCACAATCTTAAAACTGACCCCAAAGGATGCATATATATATATATATATACACAAGGAAAATACAACGGGGCCCAATATGAAGCCTTGTGGTACTCCTGGGTGCTGCCACATTGTCAATTCCGACAGAGGCTGATCTGTCTTGGAGGTATGAGGCAAACCACTGAAGGGCCTGTCCCTGAATGCCAACAACATGCTCAAGGCGGTCCGAGACGATGGATTGATCGACGATCGATGGATTTTTAAAAATTTCAACCATGCATCTTGACATATAGTTTTAGTACTATGGTAAAGTGTGAGCATGATACTGACCTTGATTAAGAGCTGTTTGGCTTGCTCGTTAATCCCACTCAAACATGCTTTCTTCTTTTTCCACAAGTAAAATACCTTCAGGGTGAGAAAAGCACTGACTAAGCATTAAACCGTGTGATAAAACTTTGGTGAGAAGAAAACTCGTACTCACTTGAGGGTCTGTGAACATCGCATACTTCTGAGGTCTTGACACAAAATAGATTTTGTTTTCACTGAGGCGAGTCCACACAGACAGGGGCTCCACTAAGTATTCGTGGTCCTCAAAGCCTCTTTCTGAAATGATGAGAAAACGTGTGTCTCCTGCCTCTGTAGATCTTTTTTTTGGCGTATTGCCTGCATATGATCTGAGTGCGTTCATCTCACCAATCTGCAGCTCAGGGTTGGTCTCACACAGGCTCCAGTCGATGCTGCAGTCGCAGTGCGTCTTCTCAAACAGCTTGTCCAAAACCTCTCGCACCGTCTGTCTCTCATCCACCATCAGTGTCTTGGAGCTGCCGTCACTCATCAGCACCTTTACTATCAACTAGAAGAGGCAGCAAGCTGAGCTTAACGTTTTCTGTGTGACTACATGGTGAAGAAAGACGCACAAAAACCTGCCTTACCTTCCTCACTTTGGCTTCTTTCAGCTTCTCCAGAGCCAGTTTAATTTTGTCTGCCTTTGTTTGGGGGTCACCCTGGAAGCATAACAAGAGGACGTAATCAATTCTTTTCACAAAAATACAACTTCATTTTTATAATGAGTCACATATTGTAGGTTACCATCTGCAGCCCTCCCGAGGATTTAGCAGAGTTTGATGGTGGAGGAAGGGCAGCTGCTGGCTCAGGCTCATGAGTCATAGCTGACGCTGCTATTTGATTCTCTGCAGGGCTGCTGGTCTGGTGATTTTCGGGGAATCTCCCATCTGAGATGGTTGATTTTGATCTGAGGTCAGCCACCAGAGCATCCAGGTCGTGGTCCTCCAGTTCATTGAGAGACTCTGTAAGGACATAATAAGTGCGCAGTTGTGGCCTGAAGGTTAGAGAAGCGGACTTGTAAAGGTGCCTCAACCTCACACTGACAACAAGGCCCTCGGAGCCAAAGGCTGGTCTCATACACCGTTCGTAGGGTGCAGGGTAATTTGTGTATATCCCACGAAATCAATTTGTGTGTAATCCACGTAATCGTGAACCTTGAAGTATAAAGAGTGAGAGTGGTGAATGCCGCGTAGGGAGGAGGTCGGGATGGATGGGTGAGCCATAAAATATCGGAAGTCAGCATTGATTTATTTGTCATATAAGTATCGTTTCTACGTATCTTTTCCTAAACCTAACTAAGTCGTTTTGTTGCTTAAACCTAACCAAGTCAATATTTTCCTAAACGTAACTAAGTAGTTTTGTTGCCTAAACCTAACCAAGTTAATCTTTTCTTAAACCCAACTAAGTAGTTTTGTTGCTTAAAAGCTAACCAAGTCAATATTTTCCTAAACCTAACTAAGTAGTTTTGTTGCTTAAACCTAACCAAGTCAATATTTTCCTAAACCTAACTAAGTAGTTGTGTTGCCTGAACCTAGCCAAGTCCATCTTTTCGTAACCTTACTAAGTATCTTAATTTTATGCAACGAGTGGAAATTGACATGTGTTGCTGGACATTCGTAGGAAAACGAACAAAAAGGGAGAAATAACTTTTTCGTAAGATCTCATACGAATCGTTGTATGAGAATACATTGAGCCAGGCTAGCTGTTTCCCCTTGTTTACAGTCTTTATGCTAAGCTAAGCTAACCGTCTACTGGCTGTATCTTCATATTTAACATATAGACATGAAAGTGGTATCAATTTCCTCATCTAACTCTCGGCAAAAAAGCAAAGGGGTGTATTTCCCAAAACGTCAAGCCATTCTTTTTAACGTAACGTTCTTAGTTTGTATTAAATTAATATTCTTTTGCTCAATCCCTTTTGTTGAATCATGATACTAGCTTGTTTTTTGTCCCCTCATAATTTAATTTGATCTAATCATTTAGCTAATGTATTCGTATTTCTAAGTCCTAATAATGTATTTGTGCCAAAGAATTTGCTGTTTTTTTAACAGTTGTGCACCACAGCCAACCATTTATCCTTTATTTCCCAAACTGGTATATCTCCACTTTCATCCCTCCTGGTTTCTAGAGGTTGGCGTGACCTCCTGGCACAAGAAAAAACAGTCACTCCTCGTCTCCCAACGGAAGACTTATCTCTTGAAAGACTGTCTCTAATCTCCCCCGCTTGCATCCTTCTACATCACACTTACTTTTAGCCAGGGCAATGTGGTTGTATAACATTGAAGAATTATTTACCATTCTTGCTTTGGATGAAAGCATCATCATCTGAACGTGCACTTACCGTTTAGGTCTGCGAAGCCGATGGAGAAGGTGCTCTCTGTCTGTGAGGCAGGATCCAATTCTAGTGCGTCCGCTGCTGGCATTAAACTCTGCAACGAAGCAATGAGATGGTCAATTAACAACATCTCCCGTCACAGGGGTCCCACTGTCTTGGCCATATTGTGAACAATTTGATATATTTTCACTGGATGTTTTACATTACATTTTACAAAGAAATCATGTGTTTGACAGAAGCTACAGTTATTCTTTTAAGATAACACTTGTAGTCGAAGTGCAGCCCAAAAAATCAAAGTAGGCCACATGTGTCCTTGAACATCTCTCAACTGTTACACGATGAGCCTGTTGTTTATCCGGGACTGTTTCCCTGCACTTGATCGCTATCTGTTTTCAAGCTGTACCATTTAATAGAGAACATACTGTACTCAGCTTCTGCACAGACAATAAATCATGAATCAGTTATCATTAAAGGTGCAGTGTGCAGGATCTGGTGGCATCTAGGGGTGAGGTTGCAGATTGCAACCAACTGAAATTTCTCCCTACGGTGGCCGATACAAAAGCATTAAAACGTGAATGGTTTGGTTTGTCTGTTCTGGGCTACTGTACATTCTTATTTTCAGGTGATTATAAACTAAAAAATAAACATACTTTACTTTGTTAAAGAGGACCTATTATGCTTTTGTGTTTTTTCCCTTTCATTTAGTGTGTTATATAGTTTTTTTTGTGCAGGTAAAAGGCCTGCAAAGATACAAAGCCCAAAGTCCTCGCCAAAAGGAATTACTCTCCCCCACAGAAACACTGCTCCTGAAATGCCTGAAACGCCTTGCTTGAAGTCCCGCCTTTTCTTCCGTAACGTAGTGATGTCACCAAGGAACACATTTGCATAATACCTGCTTAGTGACTAGTTTGGCACGCCCTCAAACATAGCTAGTTAGAGTGGAGCTGGATCGTAGTACGAAGAGTTTGGTTCAGCTGACCAATCCCAACACAGTGGGCCAACTGACCAATCAGAACAGACTGGGCTTTTCGGGAGGGTGGGGAAAGAGCTCAAACAGAGTGTTTCAGACAGAGGGTGAAAAGAGGTGCTGCAACACAGCCGCTATGAGAAAAATAAAGCATTTTTTGAACATTAAAGCATGTAAACATGTTCTAGTAGAAACTCAAAATACAAGTATGCACCTGAAAATAAGCATAATAGGTCCTCTTTAATATTATATTTCTGCCAATAGATCCCCGTAAATGTTATACACGGTTCCTTTAAGAGAAACTGATCTGTCAAAGCTGTGATATCTCTTCTTTTGTTTTGGAACAAGCTGTTCATCCGGTGCATACATCCAAACTCTGTTGAATCCGTGTCCCTATTTAATAACCTGAATACCATGAGGAAAACATATCCAGACTGCAATATCTTAATTATTAACACGAGTCTCCACAGGCTCAATCATATTCTATAAACAAGCTGGGCAGTCTGCCAACCTGTACACAAAATGATTCCTGCCAGCAGCATGCAGTTCAACCCAGATGACTGTCTGAAAACACATGTCGTCCTGCTGGAGCTGCTGCTTAAATGACACCTCCAAGCTCCTTTTGATAAAAAACTCCTTTTTGTCTTCTGGCTCCAAGGCAGTAAAGCGGAGAATGGACCCAATCAAGGCGATGAGTGGAATCACTTTAAATCCTTTTGTCTCTCAGACTCTTGAGAGGATCAGTGCTTTAATCAAAATGCTTTTCCTGTTAACTCTGGTAATAGTCTGTGGAGTGGTGTTTGTCACTGTGATGGCTTTCCAAGAGGGGGCATGCCAAAGTGACATATAGAGCCCTTTTCTGGTATGGCTGATGTAATGCTCCAGATTGATCCCATTCTCAGGGCTGCACTCATTTAACTTAACATACATATATTTGAAATGGACAATAATGAATTGCGCCTCAGGCTGAGGTTGCATCAGCTAGAAGTGTGTAATGTTTTTCTTGGCGCTCCGTGGTCATATGATGAGCAGCTTATGTGCGCTTAAGGGAATCTGCAGCGATCGCCCACGGTCCAATCCAGATGCCATGACTTCATCATCTCAGCGTCGCCTTACATTTTTCTGTCTGATGCTTCGGTTTCAAAACAAAGACTGCCATGTGCAATCAGATAATGTCCAGATTAGCGAGGTAAACATTGAGTGATTTGTCTGGTTCGCTTCTTGTAACCTGTTCCTGCTTCAAAAGCATCAGTCGTGGCAGCCGTCGGCCAGAGTCTCAGCTCATCTGGTCATGTTTTGAGAAAGAATGCGACCAAAGATGTTTGATATCACACTGTTGTTGCTCACAATTCCAGATGAAGTTTACTAATGCATAATGGGATGTGTTATCCGATAAGCACGGCAATACTTGTTGGATGGTTCACCAGTTTGGCCCAGATTGAAATATCTCAACAACTGTTGGATGATTGGATTCATGGTTCTCAGAGGATGAACCTTCATGACTCTGATGACCCCTTGACCTTTTCTCTAGCACCACCACGAGGTCAACAGTTTTGGTTTTAAGTGAAAAACTCTCCTGCAGACATTCATTAGGATAAATTGTAATTATTTTAGTGATCCCTTTACTTTTCATAGCTCCATCATCAGGTTTCTGACTAACTATCAACAAAACAAATGACATTACTATCAGCCTCAGCTGTACTTTATGTGTAGCATTTAGGGGGATCTTTTGGTAACAGCAGTCCAAATTTCAGGGTTACCTTCTAGACACGACTTTGTTAGCCTCTGGCCAGCAGCAGTAGTCACAATCACTTCACCGGCTGTGTGTCTCAAATACTCGCTGCCTTGATAACCCAGCTGCACACAGAGAGATGTGCCGAGGCTTTACAGGTCAGGTAGAATCTAACGTTATGTTATCCAGTTGGTTTGCTTGCTTCCACGGCTGCAGAAGGCTGTGTTTGCGTGCCAATTTGTTTCATATGTGGCAACAGGGTGTCGAAATAAGCGGGGGGAATTTCAAAGGAGAACATACTGGCAGTAACATTGTTGCAGAGAAGCCAGTATTTCAATTCAGCATGTTTCCTTAATCTCTGATGACACATCATGATCATTTTAGGATGTATTACAGTAAATATATGACATATTGGTCCTTTAATTAGCAAATGTTAGGCTAAACTACAACGGTGAATCTGGTAAATATTATACCTGCTGAACATCAGCATGTTGACATTAGCATTTAGCTCACAGCACTGCTGTGCGACTCACCTGAGAGAGATGATCCATCTCTCCAAGCAGGTCGCTGAACATGGCGTCTATGTCGTCCATCTGAGAAGGTAGAACAAAACATTTAAAAAGCAGTACATGGATTAAACACAATGTAGAAAGTGGCTACAGGAACTGAAAAACTTTGGATAATTTCAGTTCAGTTTAAATTTAGTTTCTACCGGAACAAGTTCTTAAATAGCTTGTCGTGCAGCAAACGGGAAAAGGTGGGCTGTAAACTGTATTGAAAGGTCTGCATTGAGGCCACCAACTCCTGCATAACAACATTTTTGTGGTATGGAGATACAAACAGTCTTGGACACATGCATGCCCATGCACATATACAGTTTGGATTTGTCTGTCACAGCTGTTAAAACGGATAAACAATCTGCAAAAAAGAGCTTAAGCACTACACAGGCAAAAAAAATCAGAAATGTGATCTCTATTTCTAAATATGTTCAAAGTCACAAGCAAAGCGGTGTCATTGCCATTTCTCTACAAAGTGACAAATCAGCGTGTGTGGCAGGTTAAAATGGATACCATGTTGCTCTGGCTGTTGAAGACGCACATGTTGTTTTTATCACCATGAAGCAAACCAATGAACCTCGTCTTCAATAAACTGTGGAGAACACATGAAGAGCTGGCTCTTTTAAATATGTCACAGGTGAGAAAGCAAACATACCTCGCTGAACATGATTTTAAAACCTTCTCTGCATCATTTGGGTCCACATTCTACTTACAGCACATACAGTTCAGAAATAATGTCACATTAACTGCAACTTTAAAACTGATTTACTGATTTGTTCCTTTGTGGCATTTTTGCATATGAGGTGATGGCGAAATATCGTAACATAATGACTCCTCACTTTAGATTTGCTAACTAAAAATCAAAGATGCATGTAGGATGATTTGAAGTGTCTTCAGTTGGTGTAATGAGCTTAACTCACAGAATAATCTGTACATTATGGGTGACAGCTCAAACCAAAGCACGTCACATTCTTTGCATTAATAATTGATCATTTGTGGAAAAACAGAAGGGCTTCATTGTGATCAAAGATTTTCATCAAGCAAAACTTTGTGGAACGTCTGGGATTGTCCATATGGAGGCGGCACCTTGCCAGCTTTAGGGTCAAAAATACATCTCGCATGTGGAGCGGCTTAAAAAGCGAACCGAAGAATGAGCTCTGTGCTTCTTGCCAACTTTTTGAGACAATCACTATGTGTGGTTATCAATAACAATAGATATTAATGTATTGTAAAGCCACAGCAGTATGCATAGAAACTAGAAACAGTACAGAGGAAGTGTAGAGGCGGTATTGGTGGTCAGATCGTCATACAGCAATGTAACCTGCTTCTTATTTGCATGTTAACTTCTCACTTCACATTTTAGAAGTTTTTTGATAACTCCTCTGCTGTGGGATTTATAGAACACCATTGACATGGTTCAGTCCTACAATAAGTAAAATACCTGGCAGCACATATGAACAACAGACTGCCACGTTTGTATGAACCATCCATAACTAACATTTAAACTGATAATATGGTATTTGTTTGCAGTGTTTCCTGATCTGTAAACTTAATTTCTGTACATTTCCTGCATATATAGATTGTGCATTTTCTGTTTGTATGCTACCACTAGATATAATTTGACTGTAACCGTGTTATCATGTATATGACACAAGTTTGTGTTCAGTTTGCGTTCTACTCAGTGGATGCTGGGAAAAGCTCCAACACCCTGAGACCCTGAATACAACTAAATACGTATTCAAGCAGTCAGTTGTATGTATGTTAAGCAATACTTATTTCTTGTCTTCTTGTTAAACCTGCATTAACTGTTTTTTCTGGCCACTTGGGGGCAGCAGAAACAAGCTATCAACACAACACTGACAATTTATTATCTTTCAACTTGAAATATTATTGATAATAATGATAATACATTTAATTTAAAGGTGCCTTTAATGGCAATTAAGGTCATTTTACAGCACATGAAATCAGTAATGGTGAACATGTTAGCAAACAGGTGTTCATTCACACATCCAGCAGACATGAGGCAACATCTGCATTCCTTTGGCGCCGTGTTTCTGGCCACCTCGCAAATTTTGACTCTCCTTTTAGCTCTGTTTTTGGTCTCCACCAACTCCTGAGGCAAGTATTTGGCTCTTTAGCTGCTAAATGCTCCACTATGTTCACCAACTAGTTCCTAAGTTTGTTTATCTGATGTCTGGTGCTGTGCACATAGTGAATAGTGGGTTTATAACAGCTTTTTTTTGTGCAGAAAACGACACTATGAGAGCAGTGAGAGTGAACCAAAACGGTAAAACTGCAGGGTTAGGTGATATCTCCTTTCAAATACAAGTAGTCATGTGATTCATTGTTAATATAAAAATATTGATTAGACTATAGATATTTGAATATTATATGTGTTTCATTTTTAAATACTTGCTGAGAGTTGCATCACATTGTGATCTAGCTGGATATATCATCTCAGAAAGAGCGAATAAATTCTCAGAAGTGAAATGCGGGTGACTCTAAATATGTGACGAGCACAGTGGACGTCTGTTTAGTTTTGTTTAACTTCACGCTGATATATTTTACACATTAAAGCTGCAGCTCGAGGTTTGCAAAGTGCATATTCTGTACCGTATACGGCAACACATCCGCTCTTTACAGCTCTCTGTACCATCTTCATACATATACAGTATATACGTACACACACACATGCAGCCTAATGTACATACACACAAACAGAAACACAAACAGTCTTGCCTGTGCTGTTCAGTCTCATTCTGTGTTTATGCTGAACAGTAAACAGACCATCCATTAAACTGTAATGAGGTAGAGGGGGAAGTGGAGGGGCCGGTAGTGGACTAAGTATTGCTTCCATATGAAAGTGAATTTTGCTCATCAAGAAAGTGAACTTCACCTCTGCGGCTTCTCGGGACTTCTGCCTCACATGTGTGAAAGTCAAATCCTAACTTCTGTTTCTTTCTCATACGAACAGTAGGTACATCTATTTAATTACCGGTACTCGGCGGGGATCCCGGCCATATGCTCATCAAAGCATGCATTACAGAACCACATTTGTTTATACATTCCATACTCTCATCAGGCATGTCAGACTGTTGCTGCCGTCTCCCACTGTGGTCTCACACATCAACAAAACAGGGAACCCGCCAGGAGACAAACAGACAAACAGACGGACAGAGAGACAGGCGGACGGACGGGCCAAAAACTTGAGTAGAAAAAGTGCTTTATTGAGACTTATATGCATGAAAGGAATCAGAAAGCTTCGCCTGTTGACAATAAACCACCATGTTTGCTCTTCTCTTGTGGTCGAGAGCTTCTTACTGTTTTCTAATTAGTTGCACAACCATCTATTGGCGGCTGTGAGAGGACATGTGTTTGTCCTAAACAAAGCTGATGTAGTTGCTCAACTATTTAACTCTTAAAGGGACAAACAGATAGATTTATATATCTAGATTTTATATTAGCATATTTGTATTTCATTGATTTACTATACAGTTGCCATAATACACATATATCATTCATAAATATCTTCTTTAAAGAAAAAACAATTCACTATCATTTAATGTTCTTACCTTTTCTGTCTCTTTCACACGTGGGAGCATCATAAAGTGTGAGTGCTATGTCGCTCAGGGGTCAGTCTATAAGCAACCACTTGAACACGTGATCTTGCCTGCGCTGCCTCTGTACCAGATATTATAGCTTAACTTCCTGTGAAATCAGGAAGTAGATTAAGCTGCATTTCTGGTAAAGCAGAGCGGGGTTTACTTTTCTAATTGTGTTGCACATCTGCGGTGCTAAGTGACCACAATGTACTTGCCTCTTCTCTTCATTTTCTCACAGTCCTACACAACCTATTTTGCATGATTACACCGGTCCTCAGGACTTTGTGAGCATATGTAGAGTATAATTGATTAACATATCTCTTACTCTCTTGTTAGGTTTGTTGCACCTGTCAGGAGGGGATATATTACACCTTTGTATGACGTATAGGGAGTTTGGTGGCAAACTTCCTGCATGGCTCTTGAGGTCTGCTCCAACACTCAGTTCTTTTAAAGAGGACCTATTATGCTTTTGTGCTTTTCCCCTTTCCTTTAGTGTGCAAGTCTGCAAAGTTACAAAGCCCAACGTCTAAGCCAAAGGGAGTTACTCTCCCCCACAGAAACACTGCTCCTGAACTGCCCGAAACACCTTGCTTGAAGTCCCGCCTTTTCTTCTGTAACCTGGTGATGTCACCAAGTAACACATTTGCATAATATCTGCCTAGCGGCTAGTTTGGATCGCCCTCAAACAAAGCTAGTTAGAGCGGAGCTGGAGCAGAGTCCGAAGAGTTTGGTTCACTTGACCAATCAGAGCAGACTAGGCTTTTCGGGAGGGCGAGGAGCTCAAACAGAGCGTTACAGACACAGGGCGAAAAGAGGTGCTGCAGCACAGCCGGTATGAGAAAAATAGGTGTTGTTTTGAACATTAAAGCATGTAAACATGTTCTAGTAGAAACCCAAAATACAAGTGTGCACCTGAAAAAAAGCACCACAGGTCCTCTTTAAAATTTCTTGTTGCCAGTGCTTCAAAAAAATATTTAGACCTATTTATTCATATATTCTACTGTATTGTAACTTAAGTGTAATTCTTACTCTCCTATTTTTTGTGTTTAGATAAATTGTAACACTACTTTATTTTACTCTAACTCCTAATTTTGTGCATCTTTTCATTTCACATTGTGTTTCTTTTATATCTTGCATTAATGCCGTTATATGTTGAATGTAAAAAGCTTGCCTGAACAAGGTCTGATAAATCAGTATGACTGGAAACACCTGTGTGCGTTTTCATGGGTGACTTGAGGTAATGTTGCATCATACTAAGTAACAACTTACAGGGTTTGATGGAAGAAACAAGATTAAAGACACTGTTGTTTTATAAGATCCATTTTATTGATGGTCTGCGGGGAAATTAATTCAACGTGTGGTCATATTGGAGGCTGCGGTTGGTGGTGCCGTTGGCTGGGAGCGTGTCTAAGTTACTTTAGCCTTATGAAACTTCATGACCCGCCCTACTCTGCCTCTGATTGGCGCAGCCTGATATTTTGACCCTGACCCTAAATAATCTCAATCCTCATGCCTAAACCTAAGCAACCCAACCAACATGGAGATGAGGGATGAACCACCTATTGACTTGTATAGCGTTAAACTGACAGGTGTTTCTATTATTCATTGAGGGAAGGCAGAATAACGGAAACAGCTCTCTGTATAATGCACCACAAACTGCAGCGTTTCAAAATGATCATAAAGTTGAATGAAAACAGTTTCAACAAAAACTGAACGTTGTAACCTTCATGAAGGGAGGATTTATTGTAGGATGTTTAGTTTTACCTTGGTGTACCTAATAAACTAGCAACTAAGTGTATGATGTGGCTGCAGCTAGAGCAAGACACTGATGATAATAGCATCACTATGAATAGTGCAGACAGTGAAGGAGATGCATGAAGTCCCATGCAGATATTAACAGCCTCGGAAGTTCTTGAAGTGGTTGTGGACGTCAGTTTGTCGGGTCTCTTCTTAAGCAGAGTTAATGTCAGTAGCTGCTCTCAGCATCATGTGTGGTCTCACTTTAGCTTAAGTGAGTAAATTAGTAACCATGTCTAAGTGTCACCCTGCAATCACCTGCTGCGTATGTACATGTGTGTGCATCATCAAAGTTTTTAAGAAAACCCACAGTTCCTGACTCAATATATTCCTCATGTGAGTGTTTATAAGCAGATTATTTATAATAAACTTGTGAGAGGTGGAGGATTTACATACTGAATTGCATATATTCAGTGTGTGTGTTTGTGTTTGACTTCCATTTTTGCCCCGAAAATGAGAAGAAGGGGAAACATTTATGTGTTTTTAATGTGGGTTAAAGCTTTAATCAAAGCCACGTGGGGTTAGGGAAGGGAAATGAGAGTAATAAAGTTTACATTTTATAGGAGAGGCACTTTTGGCTTCAGAATATCACAGAGTCCCACCACTGCACCCTAATCTAGTACTACAGAAGACATCAAAGCTTTGGTGCCATATAAAGCTGATATTTTAATTCTGACAGGGCTTGTTAAACACCCACAGGGCTGATCCTGTCATCAACATAGATGGCAAAGAAAATAGAAATAAAGAGCTATTTTCACTTTGAATAATATAGTTACAAGTGAAAAAGCCTATAAAGTAAATGTTTGAAATTCCACTGGACCATATGGAGCTTCCCAGTTAACTTCTGGGAACTGTGCATACAAAACTGCTCATGAATGACCCATCGGAGTGTGAGAACAAAAACAACATTAGAATCGTCCAAATATCTACCACATGCACAGCTTCAATCGGAATAGGAGTGACTCTCTGGAGTTGGTATGTCCGGGAAAGCTACGGGTTAATTTAAGACTAGGAGCAAAAAGCCTGTTGCCAATTAGGAGCAGTGAGCGCCACATGTGGCCTAGACAGAGCTATCTCCAGAAGGGGCAAAGGGGGCAGAAACCTGAATGTCTGTGCAACCACTTGTTCAAGATCAGTTGGCACTTAAATGTATGGACAATTACTAATGTAAGGGTTTTTTTTCCTCTTGAAGACAGATTCTTGGTGGAGCTGTGGTGCCACATCCAATCAATTTCAGCAAACATCCCGGTATGATTTAATGCAAAAAAAAAAGTGGTATCAAAAACACATTACTACTTTGCAGTTAAAAAATTAACAATTATTGTATTCCAACAGGAAGAGTAAAGAATGCTTTTAAAAAAACACAACAGTATAAAATTTACTCAGTGGTGGAAAGTAACTAAGTACTTAAATACAATTTTGAGGTACTTTGCTTGAGTATTTCCATGTTCTGCTACTTTCTACTTTCTACTGAACTACATAATTCAGATTATTAATACAAAATATAATCACATTACAATCAAATTACACATATTACTGGGTGCATTCCATATTCAAAACTCACAAATATTGACAATTTGTATAATTTGTATTATTATTATTATTATTAGTAGTAGTAGTAGTAGTGCCAGTAGTGCTCCTGCCATTATTATATTACACTACACTACAATACAATACAATTATTGACCATAGGATTGGTTTACACACATAAGATGCATTACTCATAAAACAATTACAGTTCATTATACATGTATGTTATATACTCATAATATACTTACTAGAAAATAGACATTATATTATATATTATATAGATACAAATGGATTACATGGTAATATATATTTTTTTCATTGTTTATGGTCATTCCCAACAGCCTTTTTACTTTTTACTGGTGCAAAATACATTATATCACAGATCTGTGGTCCCAGTAGACCACTTACACTTACACACCAAAACACTGACAATAACCTGATATTTTCAGGTGGAATTTCATTTCATTCTCACTGTGCAATATCATTTTCCATTTGTGCAATTTTGTTAATAGTCTGTTTATTGTCAATACTGTATATACTGCTCCTATTTTTATACTTCCTTTATTTAAATGGTTCATATTTTTGGTACACTTTGTTTAGCTCCTTTTTTTTTTACTGTGTCAGCTGGTGCTTCTTGTGTTTTGCACTATCCCCTTTGCTGCTGTACACTGCACATTTCCCCACTGCGGTACTAATAAAGGAATATCTTACCTTATCTTATTTGTATTATTTTATTTTACAAATGTTTTTTGTTTCATTTTAATATTATTTTTGTATTTGTATCATTTAATTTATTTCATCTATTGTTTTTATTTAATTTTATTATTATTATTATTATTATTTAAATGGTATTATTTTAACTGACTTTTTTTCTATAACCGGTGTGACAATAAACATCTTGAATCTTGAATCATTTGTATTATTTTATTTGATTTGATCTATTTTTTCTTTCATTATTATTTTTTATTCATATCATTTAATTTATTTAATCAATTTTTTTATTTCATTTTATTATTATTTTTTTCAATTTATATTATTTTAACTGACATTTTTTTTTCTGAAGCACTACTATGTCATCACAGTGAAATCTCATTGGTCTACAGCCCTTCTTTGTTTAGCTCTTTTTTTACTGTTATAGCTGATGCATCTTGTTTTTTTTGCACTATCCCCTTTGCTGCTGTACACTGCAAATTTCCCCACTGCAGGACTAATAAAGGAATATCTTATTTTATCTTATCACATGGTTAAGATCACATCTGCCTGTTTTACACTCTCCGACCACCAGGTGGTTTAGTGTGCCACATGAAGCCTCCAGAAATGAACCCAATTTGCTGGAAAGCTTCACTGCTTCATGCAGCTTCAGCTCGCCATCACTACCTTTCAGCATTTGCAACATGGCACGTGTCTGCACCATATTTTTTTTACTCTGTGTAACATGTTTGCTGCCAAGTGGAGTTGTTGAGAGCGTGTCTGAGGTGTGCAGAGGAGCGCGCTGCTTCTCCTCTGGTCAGGACTGGAGAGGACCGTGCGTCGGAGCGCACTGCCAGGAGCGCACAAAGGAGACAGCAGCAGCTTCCAGACGACAGTTCCACCACTCTGCACAATCCAGACAAGCACAAGTCTATCCAAGTTACCAACAGGACGCTCATTTCAGTCACCACCAACAAGCCCAGAGTGCACCATTAGCACCATACACCATCATCCAGCCCCAGCATGGAGGTTTTACGCAGCCAGATGGCACAGATGGCACCAGGAGGACGAACCCGAGGACCATCACTGCTGAGGTCTTCCATCCAGGCTGCGCCGGAGGTACCTGTCCGACTACAGGCTCTCATCATCATCATCAACGTGCAACGAGTGATGACACTGCAGCGCAAAGGGAGTGCAAAGGGATTGAATGTAAACTTCCCCACAGGATGCGCCAGAAGCCCAGTAAGCCATGTGTTGGAGACGGTTGCAGTATGCATGCTGGAGACGACTCTTCACCGGTTCATGTGACCGACAGAGCGGCGCAGTTCTTGGATGAGCTGCCAGACTTTGGGTCGGAACGTGGCGCGTGGATACAGCTGACATGTGACATGAAACCAGGTCAGTTTATATCAGTCACACTGTTAAGAGTTTCCCAGTACAATAACAGTAACGAACTGGCAGCAGGGTTGCCTTTATGTTACTGCAAAATTAACATTATTACACTGTCGCTGAAATTTACAGCTTTGTACTGTTAATGAAAAATACAGTTTGAACTTTAATAATTTCACAGTATTTTACAGTTAATTTACTGTTTAAAGATACATTATATAGCTGTTTTTCACCTTTCTTTTAAATTATCTTACTGATTTGTTTTAATGTACTATTTAGATTTTTACATACATTTTAATAAACATTATTTTTTGCCTAGATGAATAGACTTAGCAGGTTACAGACAGGAATAGTCACACTAAATACAATTAAAGGCACTTGTTAGGAAAAAGGCTATAATAGACTTGTTGACACTTTTCCCGAAATGTCTGTCTATAGCTGGTTACAAGCACAGAATGCAAACCATAACAACATGTGAGTGAAGAACAATAAAGCCAATTCACCGATTTCCAAATCATGTACAATGTACAAGCCTCACATGAGCAGATCAGGTCCCAGAATTAAAAACATACTGCATGAAACTGTTACTGATGATACTTTAGACAGTTGATCAGCAGTAAAGTGATGTTTTTAAGAATGCATTATAGTTCATTATAATAACAGGTTAATACAGTTGAAATCCTGCTGTAAATTAACAGCAATTATTTACAGTGAAGTGATCAGCCACCAAATGGAAAGGAATCTTATTTAAACTGCAGCTTTATCAGTGAGAAAACAATCAATATATCAATCAATCAATCAATCAATCAATCAATCAATAAATACTTTTATTGCCATGTCAACCAGATGATACCAGATGTTTCCATCTTTAGAGACCTAACTAATTTGTAAGCAATGGTACTGTAATCAAAGTTATTTGTATCTAAAGGAATGTACAAAACTGGCTTTACATTTATGCAAGCCATTATTTTGCAGGAATAGATGTCTGTTTTTTTCAACTAGCATATATTAAAGGTCACCTATTATGCAAAATGCACTTTTCCATGTCTTTTAAACATCAATATCTGTCCCCAGTGTGTCTACAGGCCACCATAGTATCATAAAAGACCATCCTCTCTCTTTTTCTCCTCCTCCGTTTGTCCGGAAATGGGTGCAGAAAAAAAATTCGCTTTTTTCCTTGTATTCTGACGTCATTAGGGAATGCAAGTCACGTGAGGGTTTCCTGGTCGAACCAGAGCAGAACCTTCAGTAGCTGACCCCGCCCCACAGCGCGTCACTGTCTCTCCTCCTCAACCGAACTTGAGCAAAGTAGCTCCTACTGTTAGTCTGCAAGAACCAGCAGAACAGGCTTCATGTACTCCCATCATCTAAATATAACATGTTCTTTCACAAAGGCTTTATGTAATTACACTGTTTAAACAGATGATATTTATATATTATATATATTTGATGTCATGCATGTAGCAGAATACAGGTAGTAAATAGTGACTTGTAAGCAACACAACACATTTCTGTTTCACAGTCAAACTTTATTTGAGTAGACAGATGACAATATTAATTATTCACAGCATTTGTAATCATCTCACCTGTTGGTTATGTTAACATGGTACAGGAGAAAGTCTTCAGCTCTGGTAAACTATGGTAAGCTAAGCTCCGGTGGTCTGTAGTCATGGTAACACAGAGACAGCTACTACTGTAAATAATATACCATTACTCTGATCTTCCATACATTTATCTTTTAGCAGAAATAATGAACTGACTACTGTTTCACATTTTCTATTTTCCACCCTGATGGTCGCTGTGTTTACACACCGTGTCATAGCGGTAGCATGTAGCTAACCCGTTAGCATGTAGCTACATGCTATCGGGTTAGCTACATGCTAACGGGTTAGCTCTGTATCTCCATGTAAACAGAGCTAACCCGTTAGCATGTAGCTACATGCTAACGGGTTAGCTCTGTATCTCCCATCTGCTCACAGCTGTCTGCTCTCAGCTGTCTGCTCTCCTCTGGGATGATTCTGTCGGTCATTTCTCACAGATGGATCTGTAAAGACAGACGTAAAACAGAGTGTATGTTTACGGTTTACAGAGTTGATGCATGAGGTAAACACTGAGCTAACTAACAGAGCTATAAACAGCATTATTTACCTGAGAGAAACCGTCAGGAAAACCTGGAATCTGGACCGCAGATGTTGATCATGTGTCGCCGATTTCTGATCAGATTCCTCCGGTAACGTGCGCTGGGTGAAGTTTCTGGTTTATAAACTTTAAAGTGGTTTATAAGCTCTATTCTAGCTCCTCTCTCTCCACTCCTCTCAGGCCGCGAGGGGGGCGGGGAGGGTGACGCTGTGTTGTTGAGGACGTTTGATTGACAGAAAACGCTGACCAATCAGAGCAGAGTGGGAGGAGACAGAGGCTACAGACACAGAAATCAGCACTTTTGGAAATGGGCTGAAACAGAGGTTATAGAGACATGCTGGAATGCATGATCTGATTGTTTTTTTGAAAAAAAAACTTCAGAGACATGGTTTGGAGGTGTCTGAGACCTATAATAACTAGTTTAAATGGAGTATAATATGTGACCTTTAAAGAGGACCTATTATGCGTTTGTGCTTTTCCTTTAGTGTGTTATATAGTTTTTTGTGCATGTAAAAGGTCTGCAAAGTTACAAAGCCCAAAGTCCACGTCAAAGGAAGTTACTCTCCCCCGACAGAAACACTGCTCCTGAACTGCCTGAAACGCCTTGCTTGAAGTCCCACCTTTTCTTCTGTAACATGGTGATGTCATCAAGTAACACATGTGCATATTACCTGCCTAGTGGCTAGTTTGGCACGCCCTCAAAGAAAACTAGTTAGAGCGGAGCTGGAGCTGAGTCTGGTCTGAGAAAAGTAAAGCGTTTTTTGAACATTAAAGCATGTAAACATCTTCTAGGAGAAACCCAAATTACAAGTATGCACCTGGAAATAAGCACAATAGGTCCTCTTTAAGTAAAGTAATAAACTTTGTCTTGTCTAACAGTTGACATGTGACAAGAAACCAGGTCAGTATATATCAGCCTGTCAGTGATCAGCCACCAAATGGAAAGGAATCTTATTTAACCTGCAGTTTTCACAGTGAGAAAACAATCACCTATGTAAAAGTTGTCTTTCTTTGCCACAGGGACCAATGAGCTCCCCTCAGAGGACGCTCTTGTGCTGCAGCTGCAGCTCTCCAAGAGCCAGGAGAAGCTGGTTGAGGCCCTCAGGGGCCAGCAGGACGAGGTCAAGGAGCTGCAGAGGCTCCTCAGTGAGCAGCAGGGGACGCTGGTCAACCAGCAGAGAGAGATACTGGAGCAGCAGACGAGGATGTATGAACAGATGGAGCAAGTAAGGCTGCTGTGATTGATGATGAGGGAGATGTTGGCGGTTTCAGAGAAGCATTAAACATTTATTTAGATGAGGTGGATGGAAAACACATACAGGAGTTTTATTGTGTTAAATACTGACCTCCCTGGTGTGGATCTTTTCCACATGTGGATCAGAGGAAGGGAATGATCTGTCCCGCAATCAAATTATTATTGTAATTCTACGTAGAGCAGGCTAACAGGGGCTGCATGGAATAATCACAAATGTTGTAATTTAAGTTTGTTTATTCATATCATAAGTCATGATGATTATTACCATGATCACACTAAACTTGTATTATTTTTATATTTATTTTTTCTTCTTCTAGGTTAAAGCCCAGTACAACATAATGATGGACAGCATCAAACAGACGTCTCTCCAGAACATCCAGGGGGAGCTAGACAGCCACATGGAAACCATGAGCGGGCAGGTCAGAGCCCACCAAGCACAGCAGGCTCTCTCTCTGCACAAGGTTGACATGGAGGCCAGCGTGATGGAGGTGAGCTGCACGTTGAATCAGGAATGAAGGGTGTGTATAAAAAGCAACCTGACAGTCAATATGATACCAGATGTTACCATCTTCAGAGAAGATGTAAGAGATAAAAAGTATCTAAAGGAATGTACAAAACTGACTTTACATTTATGCCAGCTATTATTTTGCTAGAATCGATGTCTGTTTTTTTCAATTAGCATATATTAAAGAGGACCTATTATGCGTTTGTGCTTTTCCTTTAGTGTATTATATAGTTTTTGTGCATGTAAAAGGTCTGCAAAGTTACAAAGCCCAAATTCCACGCCAAAGGGAGTTACTCTGCCGGAAACGCCTCGTTTGAAGTCCCGCCTTTTCGTGATGTCATCAAGTAACACGTGCATATTACCTGCCTAGCAGCTAGTTTGGCATGCCCTCAAAGAAACTAGTTAGAGCAGAGCTGGAGCTGAGTCTGGTATGAGAAAAGTAATGTGTTTTTTGAACATTAAAGCATGTAAACATCTTCTAGTAGAAACCCAAATTACAAGTATGCACCTGAAAATAAGCACAATAGGTCCTCTTTAAGTAAAGTAATAAACTGTGTCTTGTCCTACTTCAACTAGCATATATTAAATGGATTGTACAAGTACACAATATATCTGCAATATATGACATCTGGTTAGCTACTCTGATTAGCCGTCTTTATATGATGTTCTGACCTGACTGTGATGTTCAATGCCGTGTTTGATGCCGTCAGGTGGGGCGCTCCCTGTTGACCTGTGGGAGCTGCGGTCCTGAGGAGTACTGCGGCTTCAGCAGCGGTCATCCTCGCTGTGAGAAGTGTACCATCTGTCCTGCAGGCTTCTTCCTGGTCGCTCAGTGTTCAGTCCACGCAGACAGAATCTGCCAGGTTAGCGCTACACTAGTTGAACTCGTGGACATAAACCAGGCTCATACAATATGACAAACCTTAAGCTCAAAACAGAGACAAAACAAAGCTTGTGTTGGTGGGTCCCTGAGTTATAGCAGATGTTCCCTTTATTGTATCACTGAATAATATCTAAGAATTGTCATCAGAGACAGAAAAAAACTAAAGAAACAATCAAGCAGACTTTGTGTGTATTCAGTTTGGTGCTGAGTAAGAGTTTGGGTTTGTGGATTTTGTTGCTGAAAAAGCTGTCTGCTGCTGCCAAATACTAAGTTATGAGGGGGGTTAGTGTAAAGCAAAACAATGAAGTTGTGGCCAGAAAACCAAAACAATGAGATAAAAGATGGTATGAACCACAGTAGGGTGACTTTAAAGGAACAGTGTGTAACATTTAGGGGGATCTATTGGCAGAAATGGAAATAGCCATTCGCGGTTTCACGTTTTTGCGTCGGCTACCGTAGTTTTCCTACACGCTTGGCACACTGGAGAAGTTTCAGATGGTTGCAATCTGCAACCTCACTGCTAGATGCCGCCAAATTCTACACAATGCACCTTTAAATATGAATCATATCCTAGCTGCTTTAAGATTGATTCAAAGTGTTGATTTGTTCGTCATTACAGGACAGAGATGAATGCCTTGAAATAGGTGATCTGTGTGGAGATCGACAGAAGTGTCTCAATACTCCAGGTGACATGAATTACTCAGAACTTTTGTCAACATTGCCTGCATTTGATTACAACTCTAATGTCTCTAAAACATTAGCACATTTTTCCTCTCTTGCATTTGTTGAACTTAACTTAACTTATTTAGAGGCAATACTTTTTGGGATAAGTTTTGAACTCTCAGTTGTTTGTTTCCCGATCGCCAGGTGGATTCAGGTGCCAGGGCATGACAGAGCGAGAAGTCAACTCAGGATTGTGCGGCCACGGCTACTTCTTCAACTCGGACATGGACGAGTGTCAGGCCTGTTACGAGTGCGACGGAGAACCCGTGACTTCACCTTGTACCTTCACCGCGGACACCGTCTGCACCGGCCCTGCTGCTGCTGCTGGCGACAGCGCCCTCTCTCTGGCCTGGGCGGGAGACGTGAGCCTGACTGGCACAAAAGGTAAAGTCCTGGCTCACGCCTTCCCTAGCGTGCAGCTCTACATCGAGGGAAGAGGCGACGCGAGCCTCCTGTCCGCCGAGGACGGCCGCCTGTTGCTCAGGCAGCACGGTCTGGTCTGGCTGGATGAGAACCTCTCGGTGAGCCACGGCTGTCGCAGCTTCATCCAGTTGTGTCTGCGTATTAACAGCACAGACGGCTCGGAAGGTCGCGACCTCAGCGGCGTTAGGATCGAGCAGCGGGAGGGGAGGTCGCTCCAGAGCGTCAGCATCAGCGGGGTGGCAGAAGTCGCCCCGGATCACATGATCTCCCTCTTGCTCCGGAGCGCCAGCCACCACTGTAACCAAAGCAGTGAAGGTCTGCAGCTGTACAACCCTGCAGCAGCTCCGCTCAGTCTCTTCTGGCTCTCTCATGACACCGGGGCTGTTGCCATGACGGCACAGGCCACGGTGTCCGCACACTACCACACAAACTATCGCCCGGTGTTCCGCACCACCTCCACCTCCGACCCTTACGTGGTGGGGCTGACTCATGATGGCCGTGGGATCCGGTTTGCAGAAAGTGGCACCGTGCGTTTTGTATTCCAGCAGGCGTTGTACTCCATGGGCCAGGCGTGTGTGAGCGAGGGCTTCCAGCTGCTGGCGTACCTCAACCATAACGGAACCGGCATGGAGCTGTGCCGTACCTTCAAACCAGGCGTCCACTATCGAGACACATCCTTATCTCTGTCTGGAGCGGCTAAAGTTGGCTCTGGGGACACGCTGGGCTTTGAGATCCTCTCTCCTGCTCAGTGCAACGTACGCTTCTTTGGCGACGAGACGGGCATCAGCATCCTCAGCTTGGTTTGGGTCCCCACCGCTCTGTCTTCCTCTCTGTCTGCCTCCGTGTCTCACACCGGCCTTCCCTCGGGAGCAGTTCGAAACAAGCCGTTGTTCTTCCGTCAGACCAGCGCTCAGGTGTCCCAGATGGGGCTCCTGGGGAAGGGATCCACCGATCAGAGAAGAGATTTTGTCTTCAGGGAGAGCGGCACGGCCAGCTTGGCTCTCGATCTCAAACTCATTCACTCCTGCAACCTGGTCAAGGTGACTCTTCTCAGGCGAACTGATCCGGAGGGGTCAGGAGGAGGTCGGGAGGCAGAGGGAGCGCAGCCCGTACCTCTGGCCCAGCAGGTGGGTGGTCAGATGCCTGAGGGAAGCCACTGGGCCAGCGTTAGCCTGCGGGCGTCCTTCCAGGTTCATAACGGCACAGCGGTGTTCTTCACACTGGACTGCGTACGCGGACGAGTCAACCAGATCAGCTACCAAACAGGAAGTGGAGTGTCAATCCTCTGGGTGGCAGCATAACATAAGAAACTTGACCATGTTGTTTTTACATGGTTTCCAGTCCAGTAGACCAGATGTTAAGCCATTTATAGGATGGACTAGTTTCATTGGTTTGATTTTAGAGGAATAGTTTTTTAATTTTGGGAGAGACGCTTATTTGCTTTCTTGCCGGGAGTTAAGGTCTTTGCACACCAAGTCCACTTTTTTCCTATATGCCATCTGATAAAAATTGTTACGCACAGAAACCTTGCACACTGTTTTATTATTCTATTCATTGTGCAAATTCGCAGTACAAGAAAAATATAATGAATTATGTGGTTGCGATGGATAGAGCTAGTCCGAAACGGAGCTAACGAATGAATGACATTAGCAAGTAACTATCGTTTAGCTTCTCAGAGCACAATCACTATTGTCTAATCTTTCATTTGTTTTGCAACTATCACCTGCCACAATCTGTCTTTAAATTCATCATCTCTGTAATCTTTTATTTCTTTATTGTAAAGTGCTTTGTGCTGGTAGATGAAGTGAATCAGTTTATCAGATGCCATTTTGGATGATGACGTTTGCATGGACGGTGGCTCTGAGTGGTCAAACAACCCTCTTTTGGCTTTTGACAGATGCAAAAAAAACACAGAAAATCGAACGTGTTCCGAAAACTTCAATGCCGGACTAAAGTTTCGGAGACACAACGTGAGGTCGTATTTATTTTTAAACAAGCAACACTTTCGTACGAAAATACGAACTTGGTGTGCAAAGTCCCTCAGACCATACCACTCTCTGTCGGTTAAATATGAAGCTACAGACAGACACTTTTTAGTTTAGCATAAAGATTAGAAACAGGATTAGAAACGGCTAGCTTAGCTCAGTCCAAAAGTAATAAAATATGCCTATTAGCAGTAAAACACACTAATTAACATGTTATTTCTTGCTAGTTTAATCCGTACAAATAGAAAAGTTGTGTTTTTATGCTGGGCTAGCTGCTTCCCCTTGCCCCCAGCCTTTGTGTTAAATTAAGCTAACGGTCTCCTGGCTGTAGTTTAATGGACAGATAAAAGAGTCGTATCAATCTTCTCCTCTAACTTTCAGAAAGAGGGTGAATAAGCATATTTACCAAACTTTGAGCTATTCCATTAAGCTGCTTAATCTCGTAGTGAGTAGCCTTCAGCTAATATGACTTTTTAAAAATATATATATTTGTTTAAAAAAAGCTCAGATATGACTTTTATTTAAAAAAGGGATGCATTATGCATCAGTCATTGTATTTATATGCAAGTAGGCAATCAGTAAGCGATTGTGTAAGGATTTCTACCGGCTCAAAACTATTTTCTCACGCTTGAGTTTTCTGCTTTTTTCATGTTCAGAAATTCCATGTGCTGCACTTCTGTCTTTTATTTAATTCAGTTATTTTGTTGATGCCAAAGGACCTTCTGCTCATCCCCAATGTGACTACAGCCTTTTCTGCTGTCACCATAAGCGGTTCGCTGCCGCTGGCTTCATTCAGGATTGTGTTTTTTAAGAGCATGTGTTTCATGTTAGCCGCCATTTTCTAATGTGAATATCTACTGCATGCCTTGTTTAATGACCACTTTCTGCATATTATGGACTTAAAGAGAGTCATGTGTTTCACTATAAGGCCCATATGTTGACATGAAACTGTCCTGGAGAGACGGCATGCTATCTAAAAATGTAAACACCTTAAGATATAATTACTGTTTACTCAAATTAAACTGTAATTAAGTGTATATTTGATGTTTTATATTAAATCCAATAAAGATAAAATTGTTTTGCCGGATTGTTTTGCTGCTGCCTCTGTGTAAGGACTCTGCTTGGTGAGACATGGAGTGCAGTCAGGCAAGTGACCATCGCCTGCCGAGGCGATATTCGCCTTAAAGTTCACCAAAGTTGAACTCGAGCAAAGATGCTAATTTGCTTCGCCACGGAAAGCGAATGTTTTTGTTCGTCCCTTTGCTCGCATAGAATGGAAGTGAACGGGAGGCGAATGGGATTTCCTGTATGCTCCTATATTTTCCTGAATGTGATGTACCTTAACGTCTCGTTTCCACATAGCTCTGTGTATGCATGCAAGCCAACCGGAATTTCATTCATTTCTAAACCTCCGCGATGTCCAATGTGTTTGCGAAACTCCTAATTTTTTTCATTGCACATTGAAAATTGTAACTTTTGCGGCAGGTTACGGACAGATCGGATGCACCCCAGGAAGTTTGCAAATGCTAGGAAATGCTAACTTCCTTTGGAATAGCTAAAAAATAACTGATTAATGAATGTAATACAGCTCTATTTATAAAAAAGAATTTCCAAGTGAATAGTTTGACGGCATATTTAGCAGTTATGTGAAATATTTTGTTAAAAGACATATGAACCACTGAATGCACTCTATAGCCTATGTTACACAGCTAGCATGCTACCAATGTTAGCATGCCGTCAAACTTTTCACTTAGAAAAAAATTTATAAATGTGACTCGTCTAGACTGGACGGCGAATTTTTTTTTTTACTTCTCTCCCATATCTGCGGTGGCGTTTCTATCCATCTGTAAGGAGATGCATGTCCTTGCGTTGAACACTAGAGGCTGCAGGACACAAAATCGTACGGACACACATCAAAAATGTGTGGAAACAAGGCGTTAACGTCACTCGCCCTCTATGGAAACATTTTATTTATTTAGTTAATTATTTAAACTGCCTGGCAGTCCGCAACTGGACAGTCTGAAGAGCCGCAACACATTTTGGGGCGGTTGAGTATGTCCAGTAAACTTGTGCTAATCTTGTAGGCCTAAACATCTGGGCATTTATCGCATACACAAAATCCTCAATTTTACATCTAAGTATGAATTGTATGTTAGTAGCACTATGTGATTTTGAACATAATCTTGCATGTACTAATCCCATCAGGAGCTTTTCCTCACAGTTAGAAACGTGGAGACTGAATTGATTCATGTTTGCTCTTGGCAGAAGCTGCCAGGTGTTTCCTATTACACATCAAAGAACAGAGGTCCTTTATCGTGAATTTAAACAGTTGAAATTATATTAGCTGGGTAGTTAACCTCCTAATGGTCTTCCTACGCACGCCCACCGACAACCCCATCTCACTCCCAGTGAACCGCTGCTCTGCTTTGGCACAAGATCAAAAAGCATATTACGATCCGGGGCATATGTTCTATGAAAACCAGTAGACCAGTTGATGTTATTGTTACAGCCTTTGAAGTTATGACCCCCGGGTTAGTGTGTGCTATAGATTATTCAATAAATCATGACTGTTAGGGGATTAGTGCCATTAATATGCGGGTTTGTGTCTTGAAAGTGCTGGAGTCTCTGGGATGAAAAGAGTGCCGACACGACCATTTCCCACTTGAGTCGTCTAATTCTCTCTAGTTCGAGGTTGCTTGACCAGACTGTTACTATGAATAAAGCATGAGCAGCACCATTATGAACTAAGCTTAAATCTTGTTCACAACCTTTGTCAGAAACGAAACGGAAGACAATAAGCAGGCGAAAGAACGAAAGCATATCTTGAGACAAATTGAAACCACCTCCAGGCTGATGGATGAGTGGCTGGGTGAGTTATGGTGGTCTGACAATGATAAACGTTGAAGGAAAAAGGTCAGAGCCCCACAGTACAGAGAGCAGAGCTCCGTCTGGCAGCACTAGTTGCCCTTACACATTAGCACTCTGGATAATAGAGCACAGATGGAGGGAGAGACAAGCGTATGAGTGTGTTGAGTTGGTATGGGTGTGTCTTTAGGCAGTGCATATATAGGTTTGTTTGTAAGCACGTATGTTCGAAAAACAGATGTTAGTGTTTAGGTCAATTTCCACAACTTCCAAAATGCAAAAGAAATTTAATTTAATGCCATAAAACTAAATTATAACGTCTAATGTGATATATTCTAAAAGGAGAATGACAATTTAATCCAGTAATCGGTGAAGTCTTGCATCATGTTACTGTACGGAGACTGTATGGAAGTTATTAGGGGATGAGGAGGGTCAGAAAAGGGGGAATGTTATTTACAGTATTTTTTTCTTTTTGCTGAAGGGAGGGGAGTCTGACTTTTTTTTCAGAGGGAGAGAGAGAGAGAGAGAGAGAGAGAGAGAGAGAGAGAGAGAGAGAGAGAGAGAGAGAGAGAGAGAGCAGGAAAGTGTCTTTTAAAGTGCCTAGATTCAGTTTCACTTTCAGATTAATTATATAAAGAAAAAAAATATTATTATAAAATGTTTATTCATTAACATATTATGGTTAAATGTTGAGAATATAGCACATCTTAAATGCTTTATGCTTAACCACTTTTGGTTATTATTAATATTGTATTGGGTTGTAGGCTATGTTATTTTGAGATATCAGGGGGAGGGTATTGCGTTTATTTTTTATAGGGGTATTGCAGTTTTTGTCTTATTAGGGGTATTGTCGTTTTTCCTAAGGGCATTGCAGTTTTTTCTTATTACGGGTATTGCATTTTTTTCCTAAGGGTATTGCCGTTTTTTCTTATTAGTTGTATTGCATTTCTTCTAAGAGTATTGCCGTTTTTCCCAAGGGTATTGCATTTTTTTTTATTAGGGGTATTGCATTTTTACTAAGGGTATTGCAGTTTTTTCTTATCAGGGTTTTTGCTGTTTTTTCTAATGTTATTGCCATTTTTTCTAAGGGTATTGCAGTTTTTTTTCTTATTAGGGGTATTGCATTTTTTTTTATAAGGGTATTGTTGTTTTTCTTAGGGTATTGCAGTTTTTTTTTTTTATTCAGGAAACATAAGATTCAACCCCCCTTCCTACACCAATCATTTTCCTACAATCCCTTATTTGTGTCATTAATTAGGAACATGTTGTAACAGGGTTGATTTCCTTCCAAAAACTACAAAACGACTACTATATATTTGAGAGAAATGTTTCTTCAAACGGAGTCTGACACATCATACTTGTGTCCATACACTGCACGGTATCTATACTCCACACCTTTTCATGTGTGTTGCACAGAGCCGCCGTCTCAACCAGAGAGATAGGCAGGCTGCCAGAGTGTAGCATGAGGTAGACGGTGGGACGTTACTGGGCCACATATGGTGCCCAGACTGTGGATATACAGGTAGCAAAAATGTGCAGAAACTTTGCCCTTGATACCAAAACAACCATTACATCAAGGAATATGAAGGGAAAGAGAGATACCGAGGGAGGAGTGGGAGAAAGAGAAGAATAAATCTGTGGGAAACAAAGTGAGAAATCGGCCGCTCCAGTGTCAGTGCATCTGGAAGCAGTTCTCATTTGTTTTGAGCTTTTCTTCTCCTCTATCCGCTTTTAAGTATACCAGAGGTGTCCCACTGTTTCTGTGCTCTGTAGTAAGTCAAAATGTTTTGGGCTGGATGATGTAAAAAAACTACTTTTCTTATGGCTTTGGATCATAGGCCACCAACACAAACATTATGGTAAACAACCCAATAAATCTCCATATTTAACATCAAAGCAAAACTCAAATAACTAATACCATAATGTTCATTACACAGTACATTTATACACAATATTCTACCATTGATTTCAATATGATTTCATCAACTAGCATGTCATTTCTTCCTGAAATGCACCATATACAATATTCCTTGTGGTGCAACACTGCCCTCTGCAGGATATAAACAGAATACAACATTTTGGGTGGAGTTAAAATTTATTAGAACTGCATACTGTATGTATACCACATTTTTTAATGCCACTACAACAGGTTACAATGATTTTTTTCATATAATTTAGTGTATTAGTTTTCTATATGACAATACAACTGTGTATCTTAGTCATATACATTACTGTAATATTGAGTTTAAATAGAATTAGTTTAGATATAATTCCATACATGGATGCAGACTGAGTGTCTATTATCAGATTGTACTACAAGGGGTACAGAGCATGTTTTTTTTAATCTAATGATCTTAAATGCACAATCATCTCAAAGTTTTACACAATTATTATGTATGACTATAACTGTAGTAAATTTAAAATGTTGTAAATTTAATGAGAACAGGAATCTGTCTAATAAAGTGTGTGAATGTGAGAGGCAGCATGTTAGCTCTGACTAAAAATAAGACTTCAAACCGTCTGAGTTAAAAATCCCACGTAACATTTGAGGGACGCGACTACAAAAACCCAACACTGCGTACTTAAAAAGACTTCAGGCTTTTGATATCAGGGTAATAATATACTCATTTATAATTAATTCTCTAGTGTGTCAGAGATCAAACGTGATAATTCGGCACTTAAGTGTTGCAGCGAAAAAGGAAATTGCATCGCTATCGTCTTATGAAAGGCATCTTTGAGGCAAATAGTAGTTGAGTTAATGGATGATGAGACTGAGGTGACAAAGAAGAGGCCACATCGTTTATGTTTATGCAGCAGAAGCAGCCACTTAATGTTTACAGCTCTGAGATGAAATGGTGAACTACATCTGAAATATAAAAAGACTGTAAAGCTGCTGATTGTGAATAAAGAACTGGACTAACACTATTTTATTTGGATAAATACATTAACATGATGCTCGGCTGCACAAGTTCCACAACGCTGCCATAATATTGTCAAAGGGGATAACAAACATTCAATGCACCTCTGGTGTAATGGTCTTGGCAAAACTGTATTTAAAGACTATGAATGTAAGTTTGCCATGTGTAAAACATTGTATAATATCATAATGAGTTGGTTTTTGGTCCATGCTGTAAAGAGAACTGACTGTCAGAAAGACATCCACGAGGTGAGTGACTAAGAAACGGAGTACAAAGAAGCAGCCGATTCGACTGTTATCAGGCCATGAAATAGGCTTTATCAGTCGCTATAAGCACCATAGATGTGGGTCATTAGGGGCCTACGACGCCTACTATGTTGTAAAAGTGAAAGTGAAACTGTATAGCAACATGTTCTAACGTGTAAAATTGAATGAAACGTCACGTTTTGAACAGAAACAAAAAGGATTCTTTAGGTTTAGGAAACAAAACTACAACTTCTTAAGGTTTAGGCACAAAAAACACTTATTTAAGTTTGGGGAAAAACATTGTGTTTTTGGTTAAAATAACTATGAACACAAAGACACATTGTCAGTTTCACATGGGATGTGAACTCCAGTCTCTTGGGTGAAAACATTGTGTTCTGTGTCCCATCCATCGTCTCCAACCTATACCCCTTATGGGGTTTCACACTGTCTATACTACAGCGCCTGACTACTGCTTCTGCTCCTGTCATAATAACTACTGTCACTAGAGGTCACTGTTATCTTCATTTATTCCTTCTTTCGATGATCTACCATGTGAATACATGATAATATTGGGTGCAGTAGGCCCGTATTGACCCACATCTATGGGGCTTATAGCGACTGATAACGCCTATTTAATAGCCTGACAACAGTCAAATCGGCTGAAAGAAGAGGAGGAAGGATGGAGAGATGAGACACTGTGTCACGTTGGTTAAATAAGGCCCGTAGGAAGAAGGTGAGACGCTTTAGTGCAGGATCTCGATGAGGAGGCGTTTGAAGTCTCCGCCGCACTCTGAATCCAGAGCATCTTTCAGGGTAACATCGTATTTCTCCAGGTACATGTCCTTCACTGTCTCCAGGTCAATCTGTGGGGTTAACAACACAACACTGCTGTCACCACAAAATCCCTTTTTCAGTGGTTACTTTTCTCTTTGAATTGAACGTTTACATGGTCCTCGACATACGACTTACCTCAGAGCGGCCCACAATGAGGCGAATGAGCGTGTCTTCGTCAGTGCCCGCTCCCTTCATGGCGGCATTAAGGCGTCGAGCAAAATACAGTTGCGGGTTCTTAGCACACCTGACTGTAAAACACACACACACAAAGGCAGCAGGTGTTATTACAATAACTGATATTTGATTTGATATTTCATGGCTTGTGAACAATCCTGTTACAGTACCCAGAGTAATGTAGCAGTCCTTCAGAGTTCCCGTTGCTTCAGAGCTAATGGTGTCCAAAATATCTGTTCCTGAGAGCTGTGAGACAAGAAGTTAACATGAGAACCTACAATATCAACAGTGATGAGAAGCCAGATGGAAGTTTTTTAGTGCAGTCCTTACCGACTCATACATCTTAAAGGTGGCCTGAAGCTGCATGTAGTTTCTGTGCGTCAGGATGAAGGTGAAGGTGGACTCATCTGTGCCAAACCGGCCTTCTCCTGCCTGGAAGGCACAAAAAGAGGAAATAATACACCAACATTGGTGAGTAGTATTGAACCCCATCTGACAGGAACACGGTGAGCATGTTGTCATGAAAAATATAAAAAGTGGGGCTATTGCTACAAAAATAAGACTCAACTTGTATTAAACCATAATCAACTTTAAAAAGGTATTACTCTGGCTCATTCTCATATGAAGAGGCTTATAAGAATGACTGTGAAACCTCATTAGGAATGGAAGTTACTAGCACTAGGACCCAGGAGGGAATCAGGCAAGGGGCAGAGTCTATAAAAAGGTTGAAGGGAGCTCACCTGGAGCTTTACTTCCTGCACTGATACACACCTGAGAGAGCAGCTGAGGCCAGCCGTGGTTTGATTTGGTAGGCTACCTTTTTAAAAAATATGTTTAAAAGCATGGTTGTAACGGTGAAATCAGACTTTCCTGTATACTTGTCAGTATGAGTCAAGTATACATATGTATACTTTAGTTAAGTATATCTCTGGTAAGTACATACAAACTGAAAGTGTACTCTCTTATTTTAAGTTTAAAAGAAGTATACTAATAGCACACTTGAATAAACTTCTCCTTGGTAAGGGTTGCCATCCCCAGAGGCAGCGTGGCTAAAAGAACTGACCCAGGATTATTCTTATATGAGAAATAAAACCTCATAACATGTGAGATGTGAGGAACCTGCTGATTTCCTCGCCGACTTTGCCACATTGCTGTCTCTGCACACATTTATATTTGTACGGTGTTAGCGTGAAACTTTAAAACTTCACACCTTAGTTGTGAATTTCCACAAAAATATCCCACAATCCTGTAATGTAACAAAAACCACAGTACGGCATTACCCACAAAAACAAGCTTTGAGATATTAAAATCTGTACTTGTGAGATTTGCCAGTCACCCTGGGCTCTCATGCTTAAACATCTAAATCTAGGATCACATTACATCACAAATACTGGTGTTGTTTAAAGGAATTATGCAGCGTCTGGGACTGTACCTCAACCAAAGATGCGGCATCCTGTTCGGCTAAACCCTCATCCACTTCATAGCCCTCGTCTCTGCTCGCCTGTATATATATATATATAGAGAGAGAGAGAGAGAGAGAGACAGACATAGGAGAAGAGGATTCAGAGATATGGAGGGGCAGACAGGTTTAAGACGACGGATAAGGGAGGCGATGCACGTTGAGAGAGCGAGGTAAAAGATTTATCGAGTGGAGGAAAGGTCAAAAAGATGGATTACAGAACTAATCTAAGGCATTTAATGGGATAACAATCATCTGTTACACATCAGAGGGGAATACTTGAAGGCCTCTTCTGGGTAGACGTCGCTGTAAAACATGAGTCACACTGTGTTTGTCTTTTCCTTTCTGTGGGAAGGAAGAGAGAGAGGGGAAGCACAAATGGGTGGGAGCGCTGGAAAAGCTGGCATGGAGGCGGATGTATGCCGATCATGTGATGTGTGACAAATATCCCAGTGGGCGAACGGAGAACAATTCTGCGAGCCATCATCAAACGAAGAAAAGTAGTATTCTTCTTCTCTTTATGGCTTCCATTCAGACTCAAGACTTCCACCTAATTGTGCTTGAAAACGTGGTGACTCTTTATTTCTTTGTGTACTGCTACTCCCCTTGTACCTATCAATGCTAGAAGTATTGTTCACGGCTAAAATAATGTGACTTTACCTGCAGCAGTGATGTCAGCAGGTTCCTCACGTCTCCGCTGGTGTCACCCTCAATGTCTGCCTCTAAGTCACGCTCAAGCACTGTAAGGTAAGAGGCAAAAACTTTAGTATTCTGTACAACATCAACATATATAAAGTAGATTTAAGTCTAAACAGAACATTGCTATAAGATGTTTTGCAATAAGGGAAATTTGACCCAGACAAGGATAAAACGTGGCTGTATTTGTGTCGAGCGAGTGAGGAAAACATGGCTCATAACACCAGTGATTCACTCCTAAAACCGACACACCCACCACATTATGACAAATATAAAACTTGGTATGTATCTGTTCCACATGCTGGTTACATTATCACTCTTTCCAGTATGAGAGGGACATCAGTTTGTTAACTGTTTATACTCGGCGTGGAAGAAAAAACTCACCCTGGGCATAAGTGTCTTTGTAGCTCATGATGTCCTGTTAGAAGTTAAAGAAAGATGAGATTCAGTCAGCTGCTGATATTAAAGCTGCTCCTATCATTATATTTTGAAATGGATCTGTAATATGAAAGGGGGTCACTTGTAGTGACAAACCCACAGAGAACTAGAAGGGCTCTTGGGAGTAAGCAGACCTCCGCCCAAGGCCAAATGAGGCCAGAAAATCTTACAAATTTGATAACAAAAGTGAAAAAAGAATTGTGTATCCGCCCCGTGATCCGCTCCAAGTTTTAATGTGCTCATCCTTGGCCTATGCTACACCCTTTCACCAAGTTTCATGAAAATTGGGCCCGTAGTTTTTCTGTAATCCTGCTTAAACGGACGAACCGAAAACATAACCTCCTTGGCAAAGGTAATTATCCCCCAAACTCTACAGTTGAGCTCAGTGGGATGTTTTAGCGGCTTTCGGCTAACCCTAACCCTAAAATGGAGCCGATATCATAATTTGATCTTAGAGAGGACAGACTCCCGCGTAAATAAAGCATGTCACTGATAATCCTAATAATTTTATTTTATTATGTATAACCTGCAGTTAAAGAAACAGTGCAAATAGAAACATACCTGATTGGTGGCTGTGCACAGGATCTCTACCAGCACGTCTTCGTCTGTGCCCGCCCCCTTCATGGCCTTCCTCAGCTCCTTGGCAAAGTAAATATTAGGAGCCTCCAGCATGGCCACGATGGCATTCTCAAAACTACCTGTCAGCTCCTTCTTCAGGACCTCCTCCAACTCCTGAGCAGAAACGGAATTAACTGCATGTACATGTGTGGGCGCATGCAAGAGAAAGAGGGGGAGAGGAAGTTTAGCCAGGTACTTACGTCATCGTACTTCTCGAAGTAGGCCTGCTTGATCTCCACTCGCTGAGCTGCAGAGCGATTGGCGAGGATGTGAGTAATGGCCTCTTCATCAGTGCCTGGAGAATAGACAGCAGCACTCACACACATTAGGGTTGACATCCTTCAAATACAATGAAACCATCATAGCAATATTTCACTATTACTAGACACTTAAGGCAGTCTAGGAGTCTTGTCACTCAACCTGGACAGGCCTTTCATTAAAATAGCTGCTGCCAGGCGGATATGTTTCTGTTAAAATGGGGTAAAATTGCTGTTTTTATGAGTTGAAAATTATGTTAAAGGTCCCATAACGTGCTCATTTTCAGGTTCATACTTGTATTTTGTGTTTCTACTAGAACCTGTTTACATGCTGTAATGTTCAAAAAACACTTTATTTTCCTCGTACTGTCTGCCTGAAAATACCTGAAACGCTCCGTTTTAGTGCATTTCAACAGAATTGCAACGGAATTGCGTTGCTAGGCAACAGTTTGGGTCTATGTTTACTTCCTGTCAGCTGATGTTATTTACATACACTGCAACAGGAAGTAAACTGGGACACATTTAGAATGTTTGTTTAAAACCGTGTAATGGTCTAAATATTGTATATTCGTGACATCACAAATGGAAAGAAATCCTAACGGCTTGTTTCAAACGCACATTTCTGAAAACAGGCTGTGTGTATTTCTCCATATATTGAGCATTTTAATAGTTTAACAGTATTCATATAGCACATAAACCTGCTTTATTATGTAAAAAAAACTGAAAATCGCACTTTTTACAATATGAGACCTTTTTAATGTTCTATTCACAATTAACCTCATGTAATATCATAGTGCATTGACAGTAATGTGCATGACGAGGTCACTTAAAACATAGAAGTTCTGTCATAATTACTTGTTTATTTACATAATTGTGACACTTCAGTTCATTTGATCAGCTGGGTAACTCGTGTAGCTGCAATGACAGTTGTAAATAAAACAGAACTGACTAAATAAGGAGGAAGTATTGCCAATATGTTAATAACACAATACTGCTGGTATATACAGTAGCATCTCCCAGTGACGTATTGCCATAAAATGCTCTGCATGGTGTCTGGTATCAGTCTGCAAACTTTAATCTTCTATTAAACTTAAAAATTATAATGATATTATTTTTGTTCAACTTTGATTACGTCCACTAAAAGTGCTTGGAATATAATTAGCAAGTAACCTATTTGAAATTTCTTTAGAATTACTGCCAAATTACCCCAATATTTACCTCAAAATGTATCGAAAATTACTTTATTACAAGCATTATTTAATAATTATATGCTGAATAGCATATAATGGTTAAAATATGGCCCTTAGGCTTGAGAAGCAGACATGGAAATAAAGCATATCAATTAACTTTGTATTCTTTTCCTGTAAATGTATTAAATAAATTTGGAGAAATAGCAGAATATAATTATTAAATAATGTTTATAATAAAGTAATTTTTGATCAATTTTGAGGTAAATATTGGGGTAAATTTAGCAGTAATTCCAAAGACATTTCAAACAGGTTACTTCCATGAAATTGCAGACCTGTAAAATGAAGTGGTACCAAAAACTCTTATACTGTTCACTTACCAAAACCTTTACATGCTTTTCTGATCGCCTTGATATCAGCTGTGACATCAAAGTCTTCATATGGTACTAAGGTGGGCTGGAGAATAAAAAAATGTCAGAATCAATGAAAATATATGAATCAAACAAACATATAAAAACTACACAGGATCCTATTATGCCTATTATGTCATCCATATGTTGGATACTGTATATTATGGCGCCCCAAGGTTTGTTACAAACTGTAGAGCCCTCACTCATCACTGTATATTTACTCCAAAGTAAATTGGCCGGCTCTGTCAATACGTCGGCTTAGCCATTGGTATGTTATCTAAAAGGTCATTCTGGGTAGACTCCCCTGTTATTTATCTGTCTTTCTAACCAGAAAGAATGGCAATTAAGAGTTACGGTGTCAGGACACTATGCTTATGACTGTTCCCAGAGTTTGGACTGAGTTGGGGAAAAGAAGGCCTTTATGTGTTCTGCACCATCTACATGGAATAGAGTGCAAAATGAACTTAAACGCCAGGACCCTAGTCACTCTAAATGGATTTAAAGGCATGGTGAAATCTATAGAAACAGACTCTATCGATACTTGTTTTGATTGAAATAGGATTATATGGAATCCCTGCACTTTCACAGTATGGCATCTTTGAGATGATCTATTGTTTTTGTTAATGCATGTGTATGAAACTGTTTGTACTGTTTGCCATTCTAGGCCAGGTCGCTCTTGAAAAAGATACTGATAAACTGTACATTCAAAGCAACTTGCAAGTAGACCTAATGCAGGATAAAACTGATGTAAAATGTATAATTGTATGACAAAAACTACCAGTATGAAGCTAAAATCATAAAGCTCTCCACTCAAACAGATGAAAGAGAGAGGTAGTTTTAGAGGTAGGTATTGTTTTTTAATGTGTGTGTGTGTGAAACTGTTTGTACTGTTTGCCATTCTTGGCCAGGTCGCTCTTGCAAAAAAGAGATTTTAATCTCAATGGGTCTAAACCTGGTTAAATAAAAGTTAATGAATTGTAGAAATGACTGATATACTGTACATTCAAAGCAACTTGAAAGTAGGCCTCATGCAGAATAAAACTGATGTAAAATGTATAATTGTATAACAAAAACTGCCAGTATGAAGCTACAATCATAATGCCCTCCACTCAGACAGATGAAAGAGAGAAGTAGTGGAGGTTTCATCATATTACAGTACATCCAGGCTGGTTTCTCCCGCAGGAAAAGGGCGCAGCCTGCAGTGTGTGATCGCTGAGTCATGAGGCAGCAGCAGCAGCAGCAGTCTACAGTCTCTCCTCTCCCTCTGCTCTTCCTCTCCTCTCCCGGCCCCCAGTTTAACACAATGCGGCCTTATTGATCAGCGTTTCACAGAAATTCCTCCCTGCTGCTGCGGCTGCCTCCTCCTCCTCCTCTTCGGCCTGGCAGGACTCTGCTCCCTCTGCTCTAAATTAACTGCGCAACTTCTGCTTCTCTGTACTCTATTATTAACACACAAGGTCTAGTTTTCATCTCCGAAAGACCATTATAAACATATAATAATCTTAAATGACACTTTAGAGATCTTGTTCCTGTTGATTTATAGTCTTATATCCACTGCCAACTCGACTTTTCAGAGCTGTAAAAGTGGCTGATTTAGTAAATCCACCCATTGCAGTTACATTGAGCTAATGTTATTTTTGGTTATTAAGTTGTTAAGAAATCCATGTTTTCTTACCTGCACGTTGCCCATATTGTTCCAGACGGCTCTGTCCGTTGTTATAAAGTGAAATAAAGAAAGCAGTGATGTGTTGTGATGCTGTGCGGCTGCTCTGTAGTTGATGTGTGATGCGTGTCAACTCGGTCGGTTGTAGCTGAAAAGGACACAGCCCTGTCCTGCTGCAGCGATGACGTCACTGCCGCTCATTAATCTAGTAGGGTGGAGTATAGTGGTGGTGGTGGGGAGGGGGAGAAAAACAATAATTAACTCAGTGATGTAAACATCAACTAGTTCGTAGACTCGTTTTAAATGTGGGTTTCTAAATAATTTTTTGTTACTGGTACCCAAGTAACTAATTTACTCAGGTACTGTTCTTAATTAAAGCTGCAGTGGGTATAAATTGAAGCAAATATGATTTAAAAAAAGTTATTTTTATAAAACGGTTACTATATCTATTTTTATTTTTATTATTTTATTTATTTGCACATATATAAAACTACAAAATCCAGTCAATGAAAAAAAAAAAAAAAAGTGTCAGGACAGGTCAAGAAGCCACAGGCTTATACAAAGGACATCCCCCCAACCTCAGGAGAAAAAAAAACAATAACAAAAAAAGGAAGAAAGATCTAAACTAACATAATTTTAAAAATACAACAAAAGTTAAACAACAACAAGAAGTACACAAAATGTGCAGAAAAACCTAACCAAACAGTGGAAAACAATCCAATAAAAACAATGAAATACAAAAAACAGTACAGAAAAAAAAGAAAATATATCTAAACATATCAAAAGATAATTAGACAAATATCCTGACAGTAGTGCATGAGACAGGTAATCTAAAAAAAAAAAAAAACATGTGCCTCTGTGTCCTTCAGTGTCACGATTTCACAGACTGGAGGAAAACAACCAATCGGAGCCGAGCTGGAGCCTTGCCGTCTCTGAGCAGCTGTCAATCACTCGTGAACTCGGATCAAACGGTCAAACTAGGCAGCGCTGACCAAATATCAGAATTAATATTCTGTTACTGTAATGCCTATTTCTTGCCTCAAATGTTTTCAGAAACATCTTGTAGTGTACTGTTTAGCTGTAAAATGAGAAAGTTTGTGACCCGGCAGCCATGTTGAGATCAGTTGAGGAAATACCAAGCACCGCCCACCAGCCGGAGCAAACTATCTAATTTTACAGCTAAACAGTACACTACAAGATGTTTCTGAAAACATTTCAAGGAGAGAAATAGGCATTACAGTAACAGAATATTGATTCATATTTGATCAGCGCTGCCTAGTTTGACCGTTTGATCTGAGTTCACGAGTGATTGACAGCTGCCTCCGTTTAATGAACAGCCAATAGGAACGCTCTCTCTCTTTGAAATGACCTGTGATTGGCCAAAGTTTCCCATCACGAGCTGGATTTTTTAAAGCCTGAAATCAGAGCCATGAGGAGGTGCAAAAGTCTAATTTTCTCTCAGAACACTTGAATTACAATATGCTGAAAGGTTACTATGGAACTTTTGCACAATGATGCCAAAAACTTTCTGCTTACTGCAGGTTTAAGTAGGCTGCAATTCTTAACTTGATTAATTCCATATACTTCAATCTGCTCAACTACGTTTACTTTTTTATCGACAACCACATGGAAAATCTAAAGTTTACATACAAAATGAGCACCTTATAAAATATGATGATTTGTTAGGCTATAGATTAAACTACCCAGTAACAGAAGCATATACAGTATAAAGAAGTTAAGATTAGCTCAACCTCAATCAGCTAAAACCATAAAACGCTACTTACACCTTATTACACTACTAATTATAATTATCAGTAAATCATTTTAAATTAAATTATGAAAGCATGACTTGTAATGAGTGTTGAGTATTTTTAAAGTGTGGTAATGCTGTTTTTCTTGAAGTGAAATATCTCAGAGTAAACTAAACTAAATTCTACACAAAGTCATAATTACACTGAATACATTCACACAATGAGTTTACTCACAGTCTCATTATTATGCCTCTAATTTGAGTGGTAGCAGAAGTATTCAGATCTTTTCTTATATAATGCCACAATGTAATAGTGTTTGGAAGTTGTATGTATGCATTGCATTTTATAAAATGAACAAAAAAGCATGTTTTGTTTGAGAAATCATACTCTGAAAAGTAGCCTAACTAGTAACAACAGCTGGAAAATAAGTCTAGTGGAAAAGTACAATATTTCCTATAGTATAAATTAGCATATAATACAAGTAAAAATACCTCATGTACAGTACTTGAGTAAATGTATTTAGTTACCTTCCATCACTATCTCATTCTCCACATGGTGGCAGTGTTGTACAGACAGATTAATACCTGCTACAATAGAATTTACACTTAAAATGTATTGGAAATGTGTCAGACAAAAGCAGGTATTTTAAGGTAGACAGAATGTGTTGCTTTGTATTAAAACAATACATTATTAAAGATAGATTATTTCTGAAATGTTGGTTGTAATGTTGCATGTTTTGGTGTTATGGTTATTTATATTTCTCTTGTGCATTTCTGTATCTGTATGAGAGTAAATATGGTATTTTCTAAAGTATAAGTTAGTAAACCTCAAACAAACAATGTTGAACAGAATAAAGAAATGTACAGTCATAAAGCAAACTTGGGTTTCATAGAAAGATTTAATCCAGAATTGAGAACAGGGTATTTACTGTATGTACATGCAACACAATATGAATGTACAATATAAATACTCCCGTGTGGATGCGACAACATCTTGTAACTTTTTGGAGCAACACTATACCGTATAACAAGCATACAATACATTTAGTGGGCAAGTTACAACAATCCGTTTCATACAGCCTAAAACCATCTGATAGAAAAAACCTTGTGAAAGTTAGAGAGTGGTGAGTCATGTTTATTCACTGAGCCTTTTACTTTATGGATGCTTGATGAGGTTATCTCACACAGTAAGTTCTTGATAAATACATGACAACATCTGACATCTATAGTTGAAAATCCCATGTGCTCCTAAATCCTTTTTAAAGAGGACCTATTATGCTTATTTTCAGGTGCATACTTGTATTTTGGGTTTCTACTAGAACATGTTTACATGCTTTAATGTTAAAAAAAAAGCTTTACTTTTCTCATACCGGCTGTGCTGCAGCACTTCTTTTCACCCTCTGTCTGAAACGCTCTGTTTAAGCTCTTGCCCCGCCCCATCCCGAAAAGACTAGTCTGCTCTGATTGGTCAGCTGGCCCGCACTGTTGTGATTGATCAACTGATCTAAACTCTTTGGACTCTGTTCCAGCTCCGCTCTAACTAGCTTTGTTTGAGGGCGTGCCGAACTAGCTGTGAGGCAGGTATTATGCAAATGTGTTACTTGGCAACATCACAACGTTACGGAAGAAAAGGCGGGACTTCAATCAAGGCATTTCAGACAGTTCAGGAGCAGTGTTTCTGTGGGGGAGAGCAACTCCCTTTAACATGGACTTTGGGCTTTGTAATTTTGCAGATCTTTTAACATGCACACAAAAATAAATAACACACGAAAAGGAAGGGAAAACGCACAAAAGCATAATAGGTCCTCTTTAAGTATTTCATAATATATGTAATGATTTTTTTATGCCTTCTGGTGAATTTGAGTGTATCATTACTCCTGTAATTTCACTGTCATGCACACACAGCCGTAATGAAGCTGAACTGACTACCGTGTGTGACTGTGTTTCATTAGGTGTCATTGGTGGGTGGCTGATCACAGGACAGAAAGGCAGACTGTTGTTGTTGGAGATGACGTTGAAGTGGTAAATTACTCATCTTCTGTTCAGCGAGAAAGTGGCAAAAAAAAAGCTTTGGCCATGCATAGCTTGTCGTGGTTTTAGCGATTGAATATGTGCAAAGATTTGAAGGAAGGTGCATTCAGGCAGATGTAAAATGGACAGCTAAGGGACAGAAAAAAATGCATTATTCACATCATCCACCCTCGTCAGGCTTGGTTTTGGTCCTTGAAAGACTTCATCGCATTACTTTCGACATGTGGAAATACTACAGCCTCTTTTGAGACGGAACATCCAGGGCATCGAGTCAACAGTAAACAAATATCAACAGAAGGGAGAGCCTCATGGATATTTTAGTACTGCGCAACTGTAACTGCAAGCCAATTGAAGTATATATGTACGTTATTGATAGCAATGCACATCATGTCAAAAGCATCATGTGGTACATAAGGAGACAAATACCATCAGCAACAACATCAAAAGTTCCCCTGTCATAGATGACTTAACCAATAAACATTTAGTTATTGGATGCTTGATAGTTTGCCACATGCAATGGCTTTCTTTTTTCTTTTTAAAAAAAATACATACTGTTTATTGAGTACTTTTACTGAAACATACAGTTTTTCTCATTTTAAAATGAAGCTTTACTACAACCCATTGTTATTCCCATGTTTCACTAATCAAACAAATCATTTTCGTGCCATGAATTATGTATTTGACCTAAAGCTAAGGCATCACAGCTGTGTCTGGGGCTTTGGTCCTGCTTCTCAGAGCTCATATCCTATTTTTTCCTTAGGACTTTTTTCTCCTGCCGCCTGCTTGTTTTCATCATCAGCATCTGATGCAGTGAAGTCTTCACTGGCTTACTGCGTAACGTAGAATATCATCAGCGTAACGCAGTAAGCATCCACTGGCTTATTGCATAACGTAGAATATCTTCAGCGTAACGCAGTAAGTCTCCACTGGCTTACTACGTAAAATAGAATATCATCAGCGTAGCGTAGTAAGTCTTCAATGGCTTACTGCATGACGTAGAGTACCATCAGCGTAACACAGTAAGTCTCCACTGCCTTACTGCGTAACGTAGAATATCATCAGCGTAATGCAGTAAGCCTCCATTGGTATATTGCATAATGTAGAATATCATCCGCATAACACAGTAACCATCTATTGGCTTACTTCGTAATGTAGAATATCATCAGCGTAGTGCAGTATGTCTCTAATGGCTTACTGCGTAACGTAGAATATCATCAGCGTAGCGCAGTATGTCTCCAATGGCTTACTGTGTAACGTAGAATATCATCAGCATAACGAAGTAAGTCTCCACTGGCTTATTGCGTAACGTAGAATATCATCAGCGTAGCGCAGTATGTCTCCAATGGCTTACTGTGTAACGTAGAATATCATCAGCGTAACAGGGGAAACAAGAAGATTCTTAGGTGAAGTATTTACTTTGTTTGTGAAAAATGATTGTCTGGTAAAATACAGGTATGATTCATTTACAAATCATGTGATAAAACATACATACAATGTAAGTTTGACAAATGTGCAAGCAAAAGTGCGGACTAAAAATTTCTCTTAAGTGACTTCAAGGTTGCATTCACTGCAATGTACAATGACATGTTTGCTATTTAGCAAGTAGTTATGTTGCATCAATGGACAGCGGATTAAATGTTCTTCTCCTCGCAAAATCTTTTTCTTTTAGCTTAGGTCACCTTGAGAAAAAACTTTCTTATCAAATGCAACGTTATATCTTTATCGTTGGGTAGCTTTGTCCTCTGTGCTGTCAGTCTGTGAATACAAAAGAATACAATCATCACACCAGTCATCATGCCCTCCCCCCAGAGTCGTGCTCCTGAAAGTCCCAGGGGCATACATCAGCCACCTTTGCCCCGCTGATGGCTGCAGGTTTGTAACTAGTACTCAAAGAGCTTTCTTTCTTCTTCTCTGGTGATTTTTTAGTCTGAGCAAAGCTGCTGTGTGAGGGCTCGGTCTCCCGGGAGAAAACCTCTGCCCGCCTGATCTCCACCGCCTCTGGGTCTCTGGTGGAGCTCCTCCGCCGCTCAGAAAGTGGCCCGCTGCACTCCGACGACTGGCTAACGCGTCTCCTTTCCGACGCCGGCTTGCTGGAGGAGCTCCGCCTTTCTCTGCTCTTCTCTCTTGGTTTCTCCTTCTCGACTTTGTGGTTGGACGAGCAGGAGCCTTTCCGTTTCTTCTTGTGTGTGGTGGGGCTGTTGCAGATCTTCTCCTGCTTAGGCGAAGGTGGGCTGGTGTAGTCCCACGGGCAGATCTCTACCATCAGGGAGGGAGGCTGCAAAAGGCTCCCAGTGGACTTGGAGTGGTCTGAGTGGAGCCCCTTGGGTTTCCCGTCGGTGGGCGTGACGCTTTTCTTACGCCTGATCCTGTCTGGGGAGAGGGAATCTGAATCTCCTCCCTGCATGGGCTGCTCATCAAATTCCCAGGGACAGACGTCTGGCTTAAGAGGGAGAGGTGACCTTGGCGGTCGAGATTTCCGTGTCTCCCTGCCTTCCTCCCTTTCTCCTCCTTTATCTTTGGAGCGGCGCCTGTTGGAAGGGGACTGACCTGCTTTCGGCCTCTGCTGGGACCGGCTACCTTTGCTGACTCCAGAGCTGCTGCTGCCTCTCCGGCCGGTCGTGGTTTCTTCAGGAGCAATGGAAACATGTTTCTGGGTCTTTGCTTCAGAGGGAGTCTGAGGTTCTTCCATCTCCCAGGGACAAACCTCGGACACGTCATAAAGGTTCCTACCGGTCTCGGAGCAAATGGACGGCTGGCTGCCACTTACCTGTTAAAATCAAGCAATAAAAAATCCACCCAGTAAGTCAACTGCTGTATTAATCAAATTATTAGAGAGCTAAATAGGGCTGCAACTATCAATTATTTCCATTATCAAATATTTGTATATTATATACAGTATACTGTATATATTAGGGCTGTCAAAGTTAGCACTTTAACGCGACAAATTTCTTTAATGCATTAACGCAATCAATCTTTCGGAGGTTATAGCGGGCTAAGTTTTAAAGCTAGAGTGAAGATACTGGCAGACACTTGCACTAAATTTTGTCGATGGGCAAAAAACAAAAGTTATGACAAAAAAAAAACTTAATTCAAGATCCATTTGCTAAATTTTTCAAGCGCTTTCAATTGCATTTCAAGGTCTTCGTCTGAGGATATATTTTCTCAGTTGTCATGGAGATGTCTTAGTTGTATTCACATGACCAAAATCACGTCAAATTTGTCACGTGAGTCGAGAGAACGGGTGGTCGTATATGGGCGTATATGCCCGTCGAGAAGGATTTTTGAAGTTTCGCCAATGTAGTGTTGACCACAGCTGCTGCATGTGATATCATACACCACTTCAGTCTTCCTGCCTTTAGGGTGTACCAGCAGAGATCTTTGGGTGTTAAACAGTTTGTGGTAAGTGCTGACGTCCTATAACTTAAAGCTGCTATAATCAATATTTGTATATTGGCAATGGATCAAAGACTATGTGCATGTGAAATAGCTCACTCAGACAGATATATACCACCCAACTCTACAGTTCTCCTCAACTCAAAAGAGCGTTTTAGCTTCTTTTATCTCATTGTTTTTAATGCTTTAGTTGAGACCAAAAACAGTGCTTAAAGGAGAGAATATTGGACTTTCATTAACAATCAATCTCTCTATCCTCCCCCTCCACACTAATAAGATGTTCTGCTCTGTGTATGGGGGTCTCCATCCTCTGAGATGATAATGACATTTCTGGAAAAAGCTCATAAGTGGAGGTTGAGATTTTGAGTTAAGAACTATTTCCAAGGTAAAAAAAATAATATTTGCTGGAAACACAGAAGGTTTAGTATTTTTCCATAAATTACTTTTTCATACATTTTCTGTAATTGATTACTAAACTGAACATTTCAGCACTAGACCTAAATAACACTTTTCATGAATTAATCAATTTAGATTTGAAAAGTTAATCTGTAAAATGTACCTGTTGTTTCATGATGCCCATCTTCATGGGAGTCTTGGAGTACTCCACTGACTGGCTGATGATCATCTTGGGGTAATGCTCAGGGGTCTCATCCACCTCAGACAGCATCCTGTCCTCCTTTCCCTTCAGACCCTTCTTACTGGTGTCCTCCACGCTCTGCGTCTTGTTGGCCAGCCCCGGCATCTTCTCCTTGGCACTCGCAATCACACTCAGAGACTTCTGCATGATGGAGGTCCGCAGGTGGATGGGTTTCTTCTCGTGCGTCAAGTTGTGAGCGCTGGCTGATTTCCAGAACAGCGGAACGGACTCGGTGGACTCAGCTGGTTCCAGTCTCGGTGGGGTCGCGGACGGTTCCAGCTGCTTCTTGGTATGTTTGCGGCCAATCAGGGAACCCAGAAGAGATCCTTCCCCGCCGCCTCCGACAGGAGTCATTTTGTCTCCTGCAATCGAGCCAGTTTGGCTTGCGGTTTCTTCGTCCTGGTCACAAACGTGGTCATAGCTGAGTGACTTCTTCAAAGCCATGACTTTGTTCTTCAGAGAGTCATCCCGAGGTTTGCCTGGGGGGAAATTAAAACCATAAAACGACATCAAAGTTTACATTAATGACGTATTTCCTCACATTTTAAAATTAAATATAATTTACAAGTTTATTCACTTTTAGACATGTTATCAGTGTGGCTCTAGGGATCATAGACTGTAAATAAAGATGGGCGACTTGACAGCTCCTTAAAAGTGAAGCCAAAACATCTTGATCGCCCCCTGGTGGCCGGCTGCAGTATAGGTCATAAATCCCGCTCCCTCCATGTTAGTGGATGGGACATGGGTCAAACTAAAAAGACAAAGTACACGTCAAATCAATTTTTCCCAAAGATGGTTTCTGTCATTTTAGGTAGTTCTTATCACGCTGATGTATGTTCAAGTGTTCATTTGGTTTTAATGAGTTATTTGATGCTATAAAAAGGGGGTGAGACGTCATGATTGACAGCTGCTCTCAGTGAAGTAGTCGTGGATCCGGAGGCTTGAGTAACTTTATTTTTCCATAAACGTCACGAGTCTGTGTAATTGAACATGTGTCAATTTGATCATAAATGTAGTTATAGAGATATTATGGATAGTTGAAAATGTATTTCTAGCCAAACAGCTACCGTGGTGCTAACGTAGCAGCTAGGGGGCTCACGCTAGCAACCAGGCGACCAGGGGGCAATCCAGATGTTTTGGCTTCACTTTTGGGGAGCTGTCATGTCGTCCATCTTTATATATACAGTCTATGGCCCAGATTAAACAGGAGGAGCCATGATCTCACCGTGGTGACTCGGCTCAAATGGGTTTCTCCTCAGGGTGCTGCGGTTGCTGCCGTGTTCGCTGCCGTCTTCGCGGCTGCACTGCCGGTGTATGTGCATGGTCTCTGGGATCTCTGTTATCCGTTTCATCAGGGAGCGACCCAGGCCTTTCTTGGAGTTGCGCTTCTTTTGGAGGTGAGGGTTGTTGGCGAGCATCTTCTTACATTTGTAGACTTCCAGCTGGGCGTACAGCTTCTTCAGCTCATCCTGAAAAAAAGGAACAAGACTGTAAATATTAGGCAGCGTTCGAATAATTACATTGCTACGGATTGGTTCATATTTTCATGATCAACTTCCATGAATCATCTTGCCATGATTCTAAATGCTACTTTACCCGTATATCCTCAGGGTCCAGACTGTGCTCACTCCAGGCCGAGGTGATGCTGTTGTTGAGGTAAGAGCCAGACCTCCCCATGTCCAGCTCCTCCTCGTAAGCCTCGGTGGCAATATCATCCCGGGCCTGAGTCCCTTTAGACAGGAACTAAGACAGATGGAGAGCAAGGTTAAATAATGGCATCACTAAGACTGCTGGAAGGGTGGGAGAAAAGATGTCATTATTGTAAATGTAGTTTCTCAAACAATATTACTCTGGCCTATAGGACACCTCTGATTAGATTTATTGTGACAGAATAAATATGTTGGCTAAAGGGGTCATCGGAGGTGAAAAACATTTTCCCACAGCAAAATGTTTACTGATATAGATCTTATGTGAGGAAAAGTTACTTTCCTGCCCTCGATGGATTTTGTTAAACTTAAAGAAATGACGAGTGCACACTAAAGGAGATTTGTATTTTTCTGTATTATTTATTTAATATAGTATTGATTAGTGCATTCATTAATTACCACTAAATACATGTTTAACTCTGAATTAAAGTTTTCTTAATTCAAGTTTATCTCCATTTGTTGACTGTTGGAGCAAACAAGATCAAACCCAACAATATCAACAGGTTTAAATTTTAAAGGGACAGTTTGTAGGATTTGGCGGCGTCTAGTGGTGTGGTTGCAGATTGCAACCAACCGAGTACCCCTCCGCTCACTCCTTCCTTTCCAAGACTGTGGTAACGTTACCTCGTTTCACAAGCTTGTTGGAAAACTACGGTGGCCTACAGGTAACGTGAATGGCTCTCTCTAGAGCCAGTGTTTGGTTTGTCCGTTCTGGGCTACTGTAGAAACATTGCGGAGCAACATGGCCGACTCCGTGAAGAGGACCCTCTCCCTATGTAGATATGAAGGGCTCATTATAAACTAATGAAAACACAAAGATTCTTAGTTTCAGGTGATTATACACTAATGAAAACATAGTTATGAATATTATATTCCATTTCTGCTAATAGATCCCCCGAAATGTTACACACTGTTCTTTTAATGGAGCTGAAATCACAATTAAAAGCTGGGTTAATACATTCAAATATATGTTACTCTGTTTAATTAAAATGTTTATTGCAATTGTTTTTTCTTTAGTCCAATGCATCTATGCAAATTGTGCTTAACAAATTCAAATTTATGCAGCTCGGCACTAATCTCCTCCTTCCTAAGTAGAGAAACAACGGGTGAGATGAGGTTGAATTATTACAATAACACATTAAATTGAGAAGAGAGACTGATCTGTAATGATCTGTTTGATTTTGACTTTTCACTGCCAAATTATTCCTCTTTGCTCAAATAACAAACGTGGGAACGCAGAGAAACCAAATATTTAGCCCAGATTCGGGAACAGACGCTGTGTAAGATGAACATCCTCCCATTGTGCTTAATTATCAGCATACTCTACTGACTTGCACGTCTGAGGTGCCTAATTAAGAAACAATGAAGGAACAGAGAGCGCCGATGGTGTATTGCATTTCTTACACAGCAGGAGAATTAAATGTTTTCCATCAGACTTGAGAGATTGCGCATAAAGACACCCGCGGGAGTGCCCAGCTAAATTACAGTAACCACTAACGCAGTTTGAATGAGTTTAAGGTAATGGCTGCGAATGTGCCTGTGAGCATCTGTGTGTGTGTGTTCTAGATCGCTAATATCAAATGAACTTCAGATGATTAATGGACTGTAGTGTACACAAGCTACAGTACAGCAGTAGCCATTATGGAAATCTCTCTGTATTAATGTAAACTCCATTACAATTGCAGGATTTTCCCAAAAAACGCTCTTATTAGAAAGAAAAGTACGACTTCTGCTGCTTCTCCTCTACAGATTAGTTTCCCAATAAAGTAATGAAAATACACGACCTCTATGGGATTAAATTTGTGCCTTAATTCTGAGCAAGCAAAGACACATTTTGAGCAGAGAACAAAATATGTTTTGTAAGTACAGAAATTATATTTTGTAGCCGAGAGAAATGATTACTCATTTGCCCTCATGTCCCCTGCTCTTTGCACTCTCAAGCTCATGGACACTTGTTTGCTCACAGTCTGCTTTGTGGATTATAGCAATCATTCAAATGAATGTATCCAATGTTTGTTTGCTTAAATAAAATCACTCTTTGCATGATGATACTTTCTCTACAAAATCTATCTGTGGCGGCATCTATTGGTGAGCTTGCAGATTGCAACAAACTGAAACTTCTCTCGTGTGCAAATCGTGTTGGAGAACTACGTTGGCCAACGAAAAAACGTGAATGTCCCTATCTAGAGTCTGTGTTTTGTTCGTCCGTTCTGGGCTACTGTAGAAACATGGCGGTCGGCTCCGTGAAGAGGACCCGCTCCGTATGTAGATATAAACGAAAACACAACGATTCTTATTTTCAGGTGATTATACACTAAAGAAAACATACTTATTAATATCATATTCCATTTTCATAGATCCCCCTAAATGCTAAACACTGGTTCTTTGAGTACAACAATGCAAAAAAATACTCCCTTGCAAGTAAAAGTCCTGCATTCAAAATCCAGGTAAAAATACAAAAGTAGTATCAGCAAAACATACCTACAATACTAAAAGTAAAAGTACTCGTTCTGCTGTAAAATGGCCCTTGTGACTGATATATTATTATGTATTAACTTATTGGTTTGTAAGTATAATTTTACTGTTGCAGCTTATTGAGTTGGAGCCAGTTAATCTACTTTAGATACAGTTGGGTAGTTTTGTCCAGTGGTTTCCAACACAGCAGTCGGGCCCCTCCTAAGGCTCACAAGATAAAACTGAGGGGTTGTTCGATGACTAATGGAGTAGAAGAACAAACATTTTTTTTTTAATTCTATGTTTTATATTTGATATCTGTATTTTTTAGTAGTAACTCGTAAATATATCTGTCAAATAAATGTAGTTGAGTAAGAAGTACAATATTTGTATAAGTATAAAATAACATAAAATTGATATAGTCGAGTACAAATACCTCCACATTTTACTGAAATACAGTTCTTGAGTAAATCTACTCCGTTACTTCAAACCACTGACACTGACAGCCCAGTAAACTAATAACCGTCATGGTTCATGGCGCGTTACCTTTGGAAGGAGCAGCAGTCCCAGAGTCACGGTCACAGTCAGATGAGTGTGAGCAAAGAACAGCATGAGCATCCAGTCAGGGTGCAGCCCCGGCACCAGAGTGAACCTGCAGGAAAACATCAACAGGAGACATTCGGTTCAGTCACCAGCACTTTATCAAAGTTAATATTTGAAAGCCAGTTGAACAGAGTACTTGGTGTGTCTGTGAAATATGCTCAGACACACACTATTAAAAGCAACCTTTAGTGATTCTCTGGACGAGGAGAACAAAATGTGAGCTACTATAACCCCGAGGCAATCTCCACTTTGAACACTGTACAGAGACATAAAAGCAGAGCGGAGGGGAAATTATATAAGTAGCAGTATGTTGGGCTAAATAGCGATTGCCCACTTTTTCATTCACTCCATTGACGTTTCAGAATATAGTTTTAAGCCTGGAACTAAGCCATATAAAGATGGACGACATGACAGCTCCCCAAAAGTGAAGCCAAAACATCTTGATCGCCCCCTGGTGGCTGGTTGCAGTACAGGCCATAAATCCCGCCCCCTCCATGTTAGCAGATGGGACATGGTCCAAACTAAAATGTTGAAGTACACCTCAAATACATTTTTCCCAAAGATGGTTTCTGTCATTTTAGGTAGTTCTCATCACACTGATGTAAGTTAAAGTGTTCAATTTTCTGATAAGTTTGGTTTTAATTGGTTATTTGATGCTATAAAAAAGGGGGTTTGTTATGTTTTCAGCTTCGTATGTAATGTAACGGAGGCTGTAAAATGTCCCTATACATTAACAGTGATCCACAGCTGGACTCAATATATGAAATAACTCTATCTGGGTTGGTAGCATGGCAAATGTATCCTAAATTTACAAAACCTGCTAAGATTTCTCAAATTTGGCTCGTTGTCTTCTGCCTATAGACTACAAACATCTGGTCTCTTGGCTGTGTAATGGCATTCATACTGTACCTGGACCCTGTACAGTGAAAATATGATGGATATGGATAGTAACCTAACATACCTAGGCTTGGTACATCTCCTCAAATAGTATCCCAGATAATCGCCTGCACCCATAATATGCAGACTTTATGTATGTAGAGTGATTTTGTACCTCCTTGCTGCCCTCTACCGGCTGACTGATGACTTTAAAATTGATTTCACTGCTGGTGTTTTAAAGCCTGGCATGGTTCGGCTCTGCTTGTATGTGTAGTTTGTTTACCTCCTATCAGCCTGATTGACATCCTCTGGTAGGCAGAGGTTAAATATCTCTTATTTTAAACACTTTCTTTTTTTAATCTATGGCATTCTTCCAATCATTATTAATCATCCGTTTGCTGTTTCACCTTATTAATTATTCCATTTTAACCATCTGTTGCTGTTATCTTTATTTGCATACTGTATAGCAATGTGTCAAATTGTTTCAAAAAGTGCTGCATATAAAAAAAAAAAAAAGTTAACAGAGTTGAACAGAGACATTTGTTTTCTGCCACCATCAGCAAAAACACCAAATCCAGTAATTCTGCACAAAGGAATCACGTCCCATTTCTGTCACCACTGACTCAATCCAGACATGTTGAGAATCTGTGTCAAAGCTCGCAGCAGCAAATTTAGATAGCGTGTGGCTTCTTTTAAACACTTCATGTCATCATTTCTAATATTGGAGTACTTTTGAATCATAGTTAGTTGTTGCATTCACGAGCGCCAGCGTGGCTAATCAGCTCTAATTATTGCAGGAGAATGTGAAAAGTACACAAAAGCCTCAATAGGATCTAACAAGTGGCTGCATTTTTTGGCACCAATTTTCCCACAACCAATCAAATCCAGACACCATGGCAGACAAAATCAATGCAATTATTAGGCAGCATCAAACTGAGTAGTGTGTATTTTTGTCTGTGAAAAGATTCCTCTGTGCCAAATGCTTCAGTGTTTGTGTGAGAGAGAGATTTGTTTCCTCGCTGTTTGTCAGAGATCCAAGGTGGCTCAGAGGTTGTTGGTCCTTTGTCATCACTCCCAACAATCCCATTCACATTCACAGTCCACATTAGATATCCAAAAGCATAGTGTGTGTGTGTTTTCATCAACCTTACCCCGCCACACACACACATACAACCTTATCTCCGGGCCGCAGCAGCCGCAGAAAAAAAACACACACACTTACGTTCTATTCCCGCAGCCAGCGAGAGAACAGCTTGATTTATAACAGTTTCACACCACTGATGAAGGTGTACCCATTGGACTTTTCAGTTTCTCAACAGATGAAAAGGACGTGATCTTTTTCCTTTTTCTCCAACTGAGCACAATAGGCCGCTGCCTAAATGAAAGAATATTCAATCACCAACAGTTTTATCGGAGAAAGTGTGACAAATGGAATTTTATGCCCCGGGCTCCGGCAGACGCATTATAAAAAAAACACCTGACCGGATTTATTCCCACTGCAATAGGATTGACAAAGTGTTCTTTGCTTTAGGAGTCTTGCAAAAATGTAGGAATTACTACCATTCTTTAAGCAGCTCTGTTCTTTTCCAACTCAGATAGTCAAAACCCACATTCAGACACAGGCCCAAAAAACAGCTTGTCTGTAAATAAGCTCCTAAGAGTCACACATTGTTGTCAAATTGGATTTTACAGTTCAAAACGATGATTCAATCGTTAACAATACCATTTACAGTTGGGGCAGTAATGCATTTCTCCAAACCTCCCACATGCATTTGATGCTAAACAAAAGAAGCTTTTTCTCCAAGCAGTCCCTACATTCGACTGTGCTACCCAACAGCACTGTGAGATGAACTGGTATTGTGAGATGAAAAGATGTATTGTGCATCTCAATCAAGTTTCAAGTCCCTGCAAGCTGATTTCCATGCAACACAAACATGAAAAGGCCGCCTGAAGGTAGGAAAATAACATTCATCAAACCAGCCTCCAGTCTGATTCGCAAAGCATTCGACACAGTTTGTCTTCAATTGCGCGATAAAATGAGTGCATCCGAAGTAGAAAATGCTGTTAGTCTTGAGACAAAAAACTAGACTTCTAAAACTTTGTAGCCAAATCTGTTGCTGCATTGTTGTTGTGTGAGAAATGACATGGAGGGAATTAAAAGAAAGTCTGTCTAATCCTTTTTGGCCACCTCGAGGCAGCTAAACAAGCTGGAAACACAACATTGGCTTATTACCATCTTTTAACGTTGTTATGGCTAGGGATGTCACGAGAACCGATACTCGATGCCAAAATTCTGAAAACCTGATGGTATTCGTTTTTCCTACCCGACCGTAGGTACATCAGGGCTCAAGACCAACGGTCTTGAATAACAAATCTGTTGAAATCGGCAGAACGAAAGCTAGTTAACGTTAGCTGTTCGCTCCGTGGGACTGTGCTGCTTACCATCTGCTAACAGCTAATGTTAACTAGCTCTCGTCATGCCGATTTCAACATGGAAAGTGCCATTGATTTACATTTATGATGCATTCAGGCTCTATTCAATAAAAATGAGTATTGGGCAAAGCTAAATTCTAATGTTATCATGACGTGTACAAATGTCAGCTTGTAAAATGTAGTTTTTGGCGAGAAACTTGAATAAATCCAGTTGTTTGAAGGAGATGTTTTCACATAAAATTGACGGAGGGAATTATGACCTGTTTAACTTCCTAACAAACAATAGTATGCAAACAGTAATAAAGGAGTGGATGTAGAAGTACATGGGATTTATTGTTTTACTTTTGTTTTTTGACCGTGGTATCGAATTGGTGTCAAGAATCGTGGCATTTCACTGGTATTGGTATTGACTACTACATTTCTGTTTTTTTTTTACATCACTAGTTATGGCTAACATGTTAGCTAACAGTTGCATAATTACACATCCAGCAGACATGTAGCAACGTTAGAGTCGTGTTTTTGTCCACCTGATGAATGTAAGTCCAATATTTTCTATCCTTTTAGTATTGGGCAAAGCTAGTTATCATGATGTGTACAAATGTTTGCTTGTAAAATTTTGTTTTTGGCAAGAAACATGAATAAATCCAGTTGTTTGAAGGAGATGTTTAAATATAAAATAGATAACAGAGAAGGAATTATGACCTTATTAACTTCCTAACAAACACCAGTATGCAAACGGTAATAAAGGAGTGTATGTTGAAGTACCTGGGATTTATTGCTTTACTTTTTTTTTTTTTACCATGGTATCGAATTGGTATCAAGAATCGTGTAATTTCACTGTTATTGGTATCGACTACTAAATTTCTGGTCTTGTGACATTATGACTAACAGTTGCCTAATTACACATCCAGCAGACATGTAGCAACGTTATTCATGTTTTTGCCAACTTGATGAAGTAAGTCCAAAATGTTCTATCCTTTTAGCTCTGTTTTGGTCTCCACCAGCTCCTGAGCTAAGCATCTAGGTCTTATAGCTGCTAACTGCTCCATTATGTTCACTAGGTAGTCGCTAACTTTGTCTGCTATTTGGTGCGGGGCAGGTGAAACAAGCCAGGGGCTGCAGCTTAAAACGACACCGGTGAGGGTGAATAAAAATGATTTTAGGCCATAAAATTAAAACAATGAACCAAAGATGTTAAAAGGCTCCATAGAGCTGTGGGTTCTGAGTTCACCGCTGAACTCCGAAAACTCCTTTTACATTACACATTACAGTATTTGATCTATTGTTAATATTGGATGATGTAAAATTTGAATTAGAGCAGCTTTAAAGACACTAATGTATTCCTCCAAAGAAGTGCTGCCCATGTGTAATTCAACATTTAGCATATTCAAGGTATGTTCAAGCAAATATATGACGATTACTCAAATAAAAAGTTGTCTGAGTACATTACGTTACTTGCTACCTGTGACTGAAAGACAGACAGTCAGTTACAGGGCACGGAGAGTTTATTTTGGGCTCCGGCACAGTAGATCTATGCTGCGTCTCTGCCTGGGGAAGACATTTTTTATTCACCTCCTTTCAACTGGCTTACCCAGGCGCTCTGCTGACACTGTTCATTTCCCTGATGAAGGGGGCGGGTGAACTCTCTGCCTTTCATCTGACATGCTCTGCACTTGTAATGCCCCGCTCCAACACGCAAATATCTCTATGATTATGATTAAACAACAGCTGCAAGAAAGGGGTAAAGTCATCCAAACCCCTTTGTTATTGTTCACACTATTTTCACATTACTGTCACAGAAGAAAAAAAGTAAGAGAATTGTTCTTCCCCTTTTCTTTTTTCTGTGAGGATGTGCCTGTTCTACCCCATTTCCTTCACCCACCTGATGATGTGGAAGATGGCCGATATGAGGAGCTCGTTGTAGATGGCCACAGCCATGTAACGTGGCTCGTGGAAAGCCGAGGGTACGGTGCGGACTGCGTAGCAGAGGTACACCCCCCACAGCAGGAACAGGAACTCCGCTGCAAACGAAACAACAAAAAGGTCACAAGGAGGGTTAGAGGATAGATCTAAAGTCTTTCTTTAATTTCATTATTTTCCTAATTAAGTTTAGTGTCTTTAAGTAAGTCTTTGTATACCCCTCAAGCTGGGACAAGCCTCTAAAAAGGATATATATATATTTTAATAAAATGCCTCCCTTGAGGCTGGAAACTTTTGTCTCTTTTCAAAGTACCAAACTCAATCTAAAGCTTTAAAGTAATAGTTGAACTTTTTGAGAAACACTAATTTGCTGTCTTTCTTGGGGCGAGATGAGAAGATCGATGCCACTTTCATGTCTCCGAGTTAAAGACAAAGCTGGTGCTGGGAGGCAATTAGCTTAGCCTAGCGTAAAGACGGGAAACAGCTAACCTGGCTCTCCAAAGTTACAAAATATGCCCACCAGCACCTCTAAAACTCACTAATTAAAAAGTTTAATCCGTACACAAACCGAAACGTAAAAATTAAAATTTGTGGTATTAGGATAGTTAATCCACCCGCCCAGCTAGCCAAAAATGGTTGGTGAGCAACAGATTTTAGTATACTTTAGGGCTCTTTACAGGCAGACTGTGACAAAAACACTCTGAAAGTTCATCTCAAATGTTATTTTAACTTTTCTGTGTATATGGATTAAACAAATAAGACATAATATGCTCAATAGTTGGCTTTAAAGGGCCAGTGTGTCGCATTTCGGGGGTCTATTACTGTGGTAGAAATGGAATATAATATTCATAAATATGTTTTCTTTAGTGTATAATCATCTGAAACTAAGAATTGTTGTGTTTTTGGTTAGCGAATGAGCCCTTCACATCTACATAGGAAGCGGGTCCTCTTCATGGAGTCCACCATGTTTCTGCCCAGAACGGACAAACCAAACACTGGCTCTAGAGAGAGCTTTTCAAGTTTTTATGTTACCTGATGGCGTTCTTGTGAAACTGCGGTAACGTGAGCTGCAAAGTGCAAAATCGTGGTACCGCCAGCCAGCCGGCCTCTGAGTGAGGCGAACGGCGTTACCACGGTTTTGCACTCGGCTGCTCACAGTCTTGGAAAGAGAGGAGTGAGCAGAGAGGTTTTGAGTTGGTTGCAATCTGCAACCACACCACTAGATGCCGCCAAAACCTACACACTGTCCCTTTAAAGGTGCTGGTATGCAGATTTTTCTTTCTTTTGGAGAGCTAGTTGTTTCCCCCTGTTTCCAGTCTTTATGCTAAGCTAAGCTAATCCCCTCCCGCCTCCAGCTCAGCACACACTCGGACATGAAATAGGTATCGAACTTCTCATCTTGTTCTCAGAAAGAAATCCCAAAATGTATCTCTCAAAAATAATGTTGAACTATTCCTTTGAGCATGTAGTCTGTATTTAATTTGCATGTTAAATGAAAGCAGCGTTGTTGCTCTGACTCAGTGTGGGAAAACCTGCAAAATGTAGGATGCAGAGTCACTGTGATAGTACACAGCAACACTTGTTATTCATCACACACTGTATGAAACAAAGAAGAAGTACACCCTAAACCCTGCGTTCATGAGCAATAATATAGTTTCAAATTTGGCAGTTCCAAATTTAGCAAGAGTTCCCCCCGTGTTTTTGCAATGTTTCCCCCCCGAGTGAGGCAGCTGCATCCTCGACAGTGTGTCGACACCTTCCTGCTATCGTCTAATCTCACCAAGGTCACACAGCCCGACTGCAATTCACAGGGAAGATGTATTTAAAAAACCAGCTGTCTTACTGTATATGTGCACAGATAGCTCATTATGGCATTTTAAAGAATTGCAAAAATAAAAATCAATATTAATTATTTGTAATGTGATGAAGAGGGTCGCTTTAGGGTGGCTGCATTTTGGAGCTATGAAATTATGTCTTGAAGCTAAACCTAATAGATGTTGTATTGCTGCTCGCTGGTGTAGAACAAAACATTATGCCTGGGGGAAAAAAAAACATGTTTTCAAGTAAAAAATATGTTCAGTTATTATATACTGCATATATAAATTCCAGAGGTCAGAGGTTTTTCCTCTGATGCAGGCTTTATATGAGCTTGTTGTTTTGTTTGCAGGCAGTGAAGAGCACCAAGAGCTGTGCCAATACTGTGTTGGCATATGAGTCCATAAAGTCTTTACAGTGATTACAGTCCATTAATATTCATGAATAAGCCCAGTCTATAAATCATCGCTAATTACTTGGTACTTAGCCTCTGAATCGGGATGCATGGAGAGCTGCTTGCAAGAAGGAAAAGGATAACAATTCCAACTAATGCAGATTAATTGCGGATTCAAATGAATTACTTATTGTTGACATAGTCAATACTGTTTTGCTTCAGCTCCGTTTTGCTCAGCATTTCAAGGCACAAAGTAGGGTGATTTATTCATTTCTAGACATGTGTTCCCTTGTCAGCATTATAACAAAACAAGTGAAACCACCAAAAAGAACAATTAGATTCATTTTCACAAGCATGGCATGCATTGTTAAAATCCTCCAAGGGAGCTTTGCAGGGTGCTTCCTGTCCTTCAGTGTATAGCCTCAGCACACCAGTGTGTTCTCACTGGCTGTCACAGCGAGCAGCGGGGGATCCCTCATTTCCTATCTTGTCTTGCACACAAACCGACTCAAACTGAGGGATTGTTGTGTTTCATTCCATTTAATAAAGTGCTGCGTTTTGGGGGACGCTGTCACGGCACAAACACGCCGTCACTTCCTCTGAAGATTCCTCTGTCGAGTCTCCAGAGCGTCCTTAGCTATTTTCCCTTCACCAGCTCCCCCCATTCTTCTTCTTCTCCTCTTCCTCTCAAGCCCCCCCATCCCAGCTGGTGGAAGACTCTCTCTGCATCATTTCCCACATCCCTCCAAGCTTCATACTTCACAGGCTCCACTCTTCTTTTTCACCCCGCCACTTCCGTCTCTCTCTGTGTCTGCCTGTCTATCAGCTTTCAGAGGCAGACCAAGCTTCTCTGAGGGATCCGTCCTTTGCCTCTTTCCAAACAGGATTAGCCTCCCCTGCTGTCAGACTGGCTTCAGTGAGGTGCCCATCACTGCCTCCTGCTTCAAGAGTCTGTCATTAGGAAGCTACTGTAACACACACACACACACACACACACACACACACACACACACACACACACACAAGGCCCTCTGGATACATGAGGGAAAGAACCAGCAACTTCTCACCAATACAATCAGTCTTAATGCGTGTCAGTAGCTTGACAGTGTTATAGATTCTGGTCGTTTTAGGGACTGTACGAAAATTATTAGTCGGGGTCAGAAAAGGGGGAGGATTTTTTTTTATTCTTTTCGTCTGATTGTTTTGGGGGATTTATTTTTTTCTCTCTATATATTTATAATTTATTTCATCCTTTTCTTTCCAAAAATGCCTTTTGTGTGTGTACAGTGGACCATAACTGTGAGTTTTGCCATATGCAGAGGACATATAATACATAATCTGTATTGTGGTGTTATTTCCCAATTCACATTTAACTAGTGCCTGGTAGAACCAAGATGTCAGTTTAAAGATAATTAGACATAGATCTTTATAGTCAATAGGGATTTGAACATTATTGCACTGTGCCTTGTTCACTTATTCAGTAACGATGGTTCATTTAGTTTACCTTGCATGGCAGCTGGATTCTTGTAATGTCATGAGATCACGCGAAAATCCATCTTGTCAGGCTTCAAGTGATGCGTTTGTGTCCGGCAAGCCAGATCACGGACCAATCAGCATCCTGTGGGGAGCTACTGGCAGCTACGGGCGTGGCTTAGGTGTGTGGGACACGACACTGAGAAGCATTCGTTCTAAACAACAATGGCGGCTCCTGAAGAGGTTAGCGTAGTTGCTTGAATAGCAGCAGATATAAACTGTATGAACTGGAGAGTATTTCTTCATTGAATGAAGAGCAAAGTACGACACTGAAGGTGATGTTTTTTGCTCTTCTCCGGACTGGCTCCGGCAAGAGTTTGATTGACAGATGGTTCATCCAATCACCTGCCAAGTATTTTTTTTTTTAAAGTGCCTGCCCTTTTCCAAACAGTTTCCAATGCCTCTTAGATGGTTCTGTGTAACAAACCATCTGGCCGGTCAGGTTATCATTTAGTAGCTCTTAGTTCAAAAATACAGAGCTGCTGGAATGCTCAGTAAACACAACGCGCCATTTGTTATGTTTTCCATAATTTTGGCAATTGCTGATTCCACTCCTATGTGTAATTTCATTAATTTTCAGCTTGAAATCAGGGTTGAGTTGAGACATTAGGGGGAGGAGAGTGTTGCAAATTTATTTCAAGTCAAGTGGGGGATCCAAAGCAAATGGAAAAGATCCACCAAATAATGTTTGTACGGTCCCCAACGGACTGCTACAGGTCAAAACTGGTAACTTTATGGAAGACTTACAAAAAAAAAAAAATTCTTAGAGTCTGGTTTACTGACATTTTATGTTGGTAGGAAGGTATATCATTCATGATCTATGGATGAATTAATCATAACAGGGCCCTTTTGGTTCCGTAGGAGAAATTTGGATTTTAGGGGTGAAAGGTGTATTTATTTATTTATTTGTTACCTCGATGCAGAAAAAAAATATATATTAGATAAATATTAAATATATTAAATACATATAAACATTTATTTATTTATTTGTATCTATTATTATTATTATTATTAACAATAATAATAATAATAATAATAATAATAATAATAATATATATATTTTTTTAGAGGGTGACCAGCTCCCCCCAGAAGGTGGCGCTCTAGGCGACCGTCTATATGGTCTATGATAAGCTAAACTGGCCCTGAAAAAAAAGAAAGGAAAACTCTTGAAAAGCTTGGGTGAAATATATAAGAGCAGAACATACAGTAGTATGGGTGGACAGTCAAGGTGAAGCTGCAGCAGCAACAATATAACAAACACACATTCACTTCAGTTTAGATAATAAAGCCTCTAGATTGTGGTGAGAGGTCTGCTATCGCTCTTAGATTTGCTTTCATATGTTTTACAATGTTCCATAATACATTAGACGATTTTATTCAGTGATAGATTATTGTCCAGTTATAACTAGACAGGCTTGTCCTCTGTAAAGTCCTTAGAGACGTGCTTGTGGTGAAGGATTGTAAAAACAAATGAGGGACTTAGTGGCACCTCCTGCCCTCTGGGGGTGTTCTGCTTTAATGGTGGCAGCCCAAGACACTAAGAGAGGCACTCCATCTTGTTTATCAGAGCATCCCATTGTTAATTTAATACGCAGCCTCATCCATTAAACTGTTTGTGAGCAAACCCATCAGGGAAAGGTGAATCAAACAATGGACACTATCATCAAAATTCACAACGACATCCATTTAACCTGAAGCTCGGAGGCAGAGGTTGTTCAAAGCGCTGCTTGGAGGGCAGGGCACTGAATAAACAGGCCTATTACAGCGCAGTCGTGTCTTCTGGCAAGCGGGCGGCGTGTTCGGGAGCATTTTATGCCTCGCTTTAAAGAGGTGGCTCTATTTATCTCCAACAAGGAACCCGCCAAAGCGAAGACATTTATCACATTTATACAAGATTCCCCAGCCAATACCTGTTTATTTCTGTCTGACATGATTTGTCACATGAACAACAATGGATTCATTGTGCTTAACGAAATTCCAAGACGCAGTTTAACGACTTCTACCAGTCCCCTCTCTTTGTGTGCAATCCATTTGCTATCGGCGCCATCAGCTTCTATAAAGCATAGGAGTGGACTGCACTATCCTAAATAAATGAGTCAGATAGGCGGCAGCTACACTATTGAAAACTCAGTTCTGTGTCCATCAGTCTCAGTCTACGCCGGCATGTTGAGCCTCAGGACTTTAAACCCACTCATAAAAAAAATTGCTTCAGTCAAAAAACTCCCCGGGGTACCTTCAAGTTACTCTTTAATGAGCGACTCGCTCACAGCATACAAGATAGTAGCATTTGAAGCTAGTTTTTAGGAATGTGAATCCACAGAATATTCAATGCAGAGGCAAACAAAAGTTTAGAAAAACTGCATTGGAAAATAGCATTTACAAAACAAAATGTTCAGAATCACTGGAGGTACCAGGCACCTGACCCTGCCTGCAGCTTTTTCCGGAAGTTTCTACACTAAATTTATTCTTTAGCCTCACCCAAGCAGCCTACCCCCAAGCTATAAGCCCAAAAGCTCCTTACAGTTAAGTGGTAAGCAGCACCAAAACTTCCTCACTCGTTTTCTTGTTCTGTAAAGACATCACTACACATCGGGTATATGCACTGGTGGACTCAGGGGGGGTGAGGGGTTGTGGTGCCCGCATATTCGGAAAAAAAAACGCTGCAAATGTGCCCTCTTGAATGCCCCTATGGTAGATAAAACAGTGCCCTCCAGAATGCCCTTCCAGTGGCGAATACATGAGGGGCCTTCTAGGATGCCCTTCCAGTGGAGAAACAGGATGAAGTACCCTTTACGGTGCTCTTCCAGTAGAGAAAACGTGATGAAATTCCCTCCAGAGGCGAATACGTGAGATGCCTTTCCAGTAGAGAAAACATGCTGAAGTGCCCTCTAGGGTGCCCTTCCACTGGAGAAAACATGATGCAGTGCCATATAGGCAACCCTACATGCTGGAAAACTTTCTTCACGCCGCCACTGGGTACATGTAAGTACAGAAATACAGAAAACACACACACGCTTACCGACAGCCATCATGTAGTCCCATCGGTCCAGCAGACACATGCTGAACTGCAGCCCCTCCGGGGTGAGGCCCGCGGTAATCAGGGCCCGGCTCAGCTCGGGGTTCTGGCACACGGAGGAGGTCCAGGCCACCAGGAACCACAGCACCACCAACAGGATCACCACCAGCAGCCGCAGGACCCGCCAGCTGGTCATGTAAGGTGTCCTCTGGGCCGTGCGGGACAGGAACACCTTTAACACCCTGGCAGAGGGAGGAGGAAGAATACTTGAGACTTCTGCTGGGTGAAATCATGTCGAGCAGTGTAGGTGAGTCACTCTCCCTGCGATTGACAGCTCACGCCCCCGGCTGTTGCTCTTACTAACGTGCCCACTTGAATTAAAAGGATCGGGGGAGAAAAAAGGCACTGCTGTTTCAATTCATTCATGTTCGTTTTAATTCAGGTTGTAATAACTCTTGGGCTGACAGGAGAAATTAACGGAGGGTAGGAAGGATTTCTTTGTTTTTCAATACAAGTTCAACAACTTTTCTTATGGGTGTCAGTTTTTTAACTTTTCAGCTTGGAGATGGTCCAAGAAATGCGATTGGAACTAAAACATTAGACTGAATGCATGCAGAGGCAGTTTATTTATAACCGCATCTTCACTGCACGCACACAAGACAATTCCGCCTCTGTAAAGGGAATTAAAAATGCAACACATCAGCCAGTTTAAAAGTGATCTGGTGCTGGGTAAGGAGAGCTATATGGGGGACAAAGATAGCACGCACTGTAGTTATATAAATATCCACCATACAAACGGTCACTCCTCTGTTTACTATCGTCTCTCTCTACCGACCAGACTGTGACAAATATATCTTATCTCTGATATATTCAGTCGGACCGGGCTGTAAGAGCTTGGCCCCGGGGCACACTTCACACCCAGCCAGCTCGGGGAAAAAGAAAAAAAATCTAATTGGTAATTTTGCCAAGGGAACACTCTGGGCGGCCTTTGACCCCCCTTCTACCGTCTCGGCGACACTTGCTCGGAGCCGGAAAGCAGGAAGTGAGTGTGTGTCTGAATAGATATAGAAAGACCTGATGTGAAATTCAAATGTGCTTATTGACTGCATGCATGTGTGTCAGTGCAGGACGGAGAGGGAGATGAATTATTGAAAGTGAGAAAGGCTGACTCATAGGGCAAGTTAATAACAGGAGAGGAGACAGGATGGGAACAAAGGAGAGGACAGGAGATATAGGAAGAGAGGAGAGGAGAGGAGACGAGGAGATGAGAGCGCGGGAGAGGAGACAGGAAGAGAGGATGGGAGAGAGAATATGAGGTGATTAGAGGAAAGGGAGAGGAGAGGAGACAGGAGGACATAAGGAGAGGAGATGATAGGAAGAGAGGAGAATAGAGATGAGGAGTCAAGGAGAGAGGGAGGAAAGAGATGGGAGGAGAGGATGGGAGCAGGGGAGATGAGAGGAGACTAGGAGATGGGAGGGTAGGAGAGGAGGGGAAAGGAGATGAGAGGAAAGGGAGATGAGAGGAGAGGAGAGGAGACAGGAGGACATAAGGAGGGGTGAGAGACTCAGAGAGGAGGGCAAAGGAGATAGGAAGAAAGGAGACAGGGAGAGGAGAATAGTGATGAGGAGTCAAGGAGAGGGGAAGAAAGGAGATGGGAGGAGAGGATAGAGGATGGGAACAGGGGAGAGGAGAGGAGATATAGGAAGGGAGGAGACTCGGAGAGGAGGGGATAGGAGATAGGAAGAAAGGAGAGGCGACAGGAAGAGAGGAGGGGACTGGATATGAGGTTATTATGGGTCGAGAGGAGAGGAGAGGAGAGGAGAGGGAAAGGGAGATAGGAAGAAAGGAGACAGGAGAACATAAGTAGAGGAGAGGATGTAGGAAGATAGGAGAATAGTGATGAGGGGTCAAGGAGAGAGGGAGAAATGAGGTGGAAGCAGAGGAGATGAGATATAGGAAGAGAGGAAAGGAGACTAGGCGATGAGAGGGCAGGAGAGGAGGGAAAAGGAGATAGGAAGAAAGGAGAGGAAACAGGAAGAGAGGAGGGGAGAGAATATGGGGTGATTAGAGGAAAAGGAAAGGAAAAGATTGGAAGAGAGGAGAAGAGATATGAGAAGTCAAGGAGAGGGGAAGAAAGGAGATAGGAGGAGATATACGGAAATAGGAAGAGAGAAGAGGAGGTGTAGGGACAAGTTTTTTTGCTTTCACTTCTATATTAGAGATAGGAATAATTCACAGAAAGGTGATATAACATACAGGAAGTGTCATATGATGATTACCACTCCTTTGATTCCAGTGCTTTAAGTACCTGTAGAGCTTGAGGATGACGGTGCCGTACATGACGGCGAAGCCCAGGAGGCGAACCCACCTCAGGAGGATACAGCGAAACACGCTGGGGTGGAAGTACAAGATCATCACCTGCAGAGAGGTACAGCAGTGTTAGTGTTCACACTGATAGACACACAGATTATAAATATATATGTGGGCCTTTTTTTTGTTTTTTTGTTGGAAGCAGCGAATCGTACTTCCACTCCTGTCACACTCCTCTCATATTCACACAGAAGGAATCAGAAATGAAAATGAGTCTCCAGCATGTGAGAAGCAGAGCTGGAGGCAGATTTGGCCTCGCAGAGATCCTCCGCCTCCAGAGCCCCCGCTGACTTCTCTTAACTGTACGTTGCTCATATGTCAGCTGCCAGAACACATTAGAAATGAGAGTTTGAAGGGTTAGTTCTTATCTCACCGGCGGTATTTAAAGCGGCAGCAGTAGGCGAGATTGGAGCAAATATGATTTTAAAAAGTAATGCATGAGACAGGTAATCTGAAAAAAATGATGTGTCTCTGTGTCCCTCGGTGCTCCTAATGGCATCTGCAAGATTTCACAGACCGGAGGAAAACAACCAATCAGAGCCAAGCTGGAGCCTTGCCATCTCTGAGCAGCTGTCAATCACTCACAAACTCTGATTAAACGGTCAAACTAGGCAGCGTTGATCAAATATGAATCAATATTCTGTTACTGTAATGCCTATTTCTCACCTCAAATGTTTTCAGAAACATCTTGTAGTGTACTGTTTAGCGGTAAAATGAGAAAGTTTGTGACCCGGCAGCCATGTTGAGATCAGTTGAGGAAATACTAAGCACCGCCAACCAGCCGGAGCACAGCCAATAGGAACGCTCTCTCTCTTGGTCAAGCTTTACATTTTTTAAAGCCTGAAAACAGAGCCATGAGGAGGTGTCTAGTTTTCTCTCAGAACACTTGAATTACAATATGCTGAAAGGTTATTATGGAATTCTTGCCCAATGATGCCAAAAACATTCTGCCTACTGCAGGTTTAACAAGCGAGTGCATCTGAGTGTGACTACTTGTATGTTCATTTATAGTGAATGATCAATCACATGCTTTAGTGTGTGCACATGTACAGCCTCAGTTCTGGTGTCTGTGTGATTTGAAATTAAACAGAGAATTTGCAGGTGGCTCATAAAATATCAGCCTTTCATTTCCTGCTTGGTGGCGAGGTTTATTCGCACCTATTACTATTAAAGACGAGGCTGCGACAGACAAGTCTCATGCGTCAAGCTGTATGGATCAGAGCTTCCATTTGAACTTCTATTTCAGCTGCGTTTCATGTTATTAGTGTGTGCCTCAACGGGACGTCGCCAATCTCCAGTGACCCGAATGAAGCCGAAGATCCGGTGCAGTGACTCTGTGCTCATTTCCACTGAAGCAAATAAAAACCTGCCTCACTCACCTGATGGAAACACAACACCGTCTATGATGTTAAAGCACGACTCTTCTCTGAGTCAGCCTGGCCTCGCTGTTAAAAATGTGTCAGTTCACACAAAAGCATACAAGAGGAACTCATATTTTTAACTTTGATGATTACAGACTGCTGAAAGCATCGACTCATGTCACCTGATGAATGATGAATATAATACTACAAATCTCTACTCCTTTCAGACATTATTCCCTTTATGATGAGCACCTTTATACCAGCTCCCAAATAGTACAAATTTCACAGCACGGAGAGGTGCTTTAACTGAGTACGCCTAAACCAGCAAGGGAACAACATGATCATGTAGGTGTGCAGCAAAGACATATTATGGAAGAAAAGTTCATCTAAACTTTTGTAAAATGGCAACAAAAGAAAAGCGAGGGGGCGGGATCACGGTGCCTCCAGCCTTGCAAGTACTTTATACTTTATTTAGCTTATTATAAACAGATGAGGTGCAAAAAAAAAAAAATTCTTGATGGATGCTCCTGGGAGATGACCTGATCAGAGTCCAGGTGTCTGAGCTCCTGAAGTGCTGAAGCTGCTTGTTTCAGGCGGGTACATCCTGGACAGGTCGCCAGACTATCACAGGGCTGACACATATAGAGACAGACAACCATTCACGCTTACATTCACACCTACGGGCAATTTAGAGTCAACAATTAACCTAACCTGCATGTTTTTGGACTGTAGGAGGAAGCTGGAGAACATGCAAACTCCACACAGAAGGGCCCCAAGTCGGGTTTGAACATGCGATCCTCTTGGCGTGAGGCGACAATGCTGTCTCTATACCTTATACTGTGAATATTTTCACATTCCCTGGTCAATATTTTGCACATTCATGCACAAAACTTTGCAGCTCTTTCATTTTAAAACAGATATTTTGTGTATTTTTAAAGAATTTTTCACATTTTTATTGTATTTTTTTCTATTCCATATTTACGTGTCTTGACATTTGCAGTGCTTGCTTTTATTTTTATTATCTCTTACTATTTTTATTGTTATGCACCAGAACACCAAGGCAAATTATTTGCATGTGAAAACCTACTGAGCAATAAACCTGATTCTGACACTGCCCAAGACACTCGAGCATAATGGCATATTTATTTATCGTTTATTTCATAATGTCACCTACACTTTGTATTTTACCCTGTTATTGGAATAGATCATCCACCTATGAGGTCTGTCTAAATGCATTAGCCCTGTGATATAGTCTGGCGACCTGTCTACGCTGTGTTCAGCATCTAGTGGCACTTTATATTTATAGTGTTGAATATTTTCTTCATAAAATCCATCAACTGGAGGTCATAGTTAACCACATGGCCACAGACAGAGTATTGTATACCATTACAGGTGCAGTATAAACGCATCCCAGAGGAGTACAGCCAGTGATTCATCCAAGCTCGTATGATGCCTTGGCATTCAAGACGCAGCAGCTATCCAGAGTAATTAAGCAAACAAACAACAGCACCTGTAACGTCTTTCCCTCCGAAAAGAGGCAGAACATCTGTGGTAAACTCAACGAAGAAACCAGCCAACCCTGCGGCTCTAACAGTCTGGCTGTAAGATGTGTTCAAAGAAAAGGGGAAACTAATGTGTGTGGCCCCGGTGCAAAAGGAATGGATTAAAACAAATAATAATAAAGTCGGATGAAAAATAATCCCGTAAGGCAATTAAACTGAAAGTAATTTAGTTTAATAAAGAAGGGAAAAAAATGCTGAGAGATTAAGAGAGTAAACCAGGCAGGATGTAAATAATTGAATATGTAGTTAAAATAAAGGGTTCTAAACACTATTTAAAGATCCCATATTGTAAAAAGTGAGATTTTCAAGGCTTTTACATTATAAAGCAGGTTTAAGTGCTATATAGATACTGTTAAACTATCAAAACGCTCAATATATGGAGAAATACACACAGCCCGTATTCAGAAATTGCGCGTTTGAAACAAGCCGTTAGGATTTCTGTCCATTTGTGATGTCACAAATATACAATATTTAGACCATTACTCGGTTTTAAACGTAAATATTCTAAACGTTTCCCAGTTTATTTCCTGTTGCAGTGTATGTAAATAACATCAGCTGACAGGAAGTACACATGGACCCAAACTGTTGCCTAGCAACGCAATTCTGTTGCAATTCTGTTGCAATTCTGTTGCAATTCTGTTGCAATTCTGTTGAAATGCACTAAAACAGAGTGTTTCAGACAGAGTGTGAATACAGGTATATTCAGGCAGACAGTATGAGGAAAATAATGTGTTTTTTAATAGAGGAAAAATAGAGGAAAAAGCATAGACTGCTCTCTTCCACCGGGAAACGACGGTTGGTGTAGCTTTATTGTCGTCCTAGTGGAAACAGTAGGGATTACTACACACACTGTTCAGTTCCAGAAACAGGCTAAGATAACGAAAAAGGAAAAAAAAGTGTGAAGATTTGTCATAAATCGGGAGAAATACGGGAGAATTGTGACCCAGGGATTGAAACCGGGAGTGGGCACTGAAAAACATGAGTCTCCCGGGAAATCGGGAGGGTCGGCAAGTATATGCGTGTGCTAGTATGTGTGTGTGGGGGCCACTGTGGGTATAGAGTCTAGTTATGTATTTGTGCTCAGTTTTCTATTGGATAGTAATGGTTAAAGGACAGGTCGCTACCACACCGTTGTCCGGTCTGGGAGTTGTCCGTGTTTTCATCTTACAACTGTTTTTAGTTCATGAAAGTTAATTAAAACATTTTTGGTCACTTAAAATGCCTTATTCAGCGTTCGGTTGTACTTAGCTCCACCCTCTCGGGTTGCAAAAAAACAACATAGTGACGGCCAAAATGCAGAACTCGAGACTTCAAAACTGTAGTTCAAAAACCAATGGGCGGCGTCATGGTGACTTTTTCCACTTCTTATATACAGTCTATCGTGAACTCCAACAAACATGCAGAGTAAATACTATGGTACAAAGACAAAATGGCAAAATAACAACAATATAAAATCTGCCGACAGCTATTCAAGAAGTTACAATTAAAATAGATTGTCAAGATGACACATAGTGAAGATGTGTTGAAGTAATTGCTCAGCAACAGCTTGTTTCTTGCTTTTATCATCACAATTTTGCCATGTTTGTTTGTATAATCTAATTCAATGCTGACAAGATCAGTATCACCCATTGTACCAAAACGTGGCTCAGCGTGCAATTAAACTGTCATAACATCCTTATTTGCCGCCTTCAGTCTGTCCACTCAGTGCAGATATTTCTCTCACCTCTTAATTAAGAATGTGTCACACAGAGTTGAAGCAAAAGTTTCCTTCCAGCCACAATCCTCATCAAAACCTCGCAGCCAAAGTCCGTCATTGGTATGCTGGTCATGAGAGAGCGGGGAGCCAAGTCCATTTTATACCCAAGAACAGGAATTATAGCTGTTCCTTTTTAGTGCTCAGCTACCGACTGTGAGTCACTGCTGCAGCTCAAGATCTGATAAATTAGTTGGTATGGAGTATTAAAAGAAAGAGTTTCATTTTATGTATCAATTTTGAAAGGAAATTGCTACCAAAAAATTAATCCCGCCATATTTCAGACAGAGACAGATTTTCAAAATGAAAGTGATTATGTGGAAGACAGCCATGACTCATAGTTTTAATACGAATAATGTGCATTAATGCTTATTTTTTAAAGGAATAAACATTTAGGGAAATATTAGGGTATGACATCAACCAAGGCACCGATGGCCTGTGGCCACAAAATGTTACTGTGACCTCCAACTATCCGCTGTAGGTGGCCCCCAAGTTTTATCAAGTTTGCGTGCATGTGAGCGTGCCCCACTGGCTCGCTCACGACCGTTGCACTGCTCTCATATGGCGGTTACAGCTGCCGACTGACGGCACTCTTGCGGAAGCGTGGCACCCACCCTCCGGTTCCCCCCTCAGGTTAACACCGTTAGCTGCGAGCCGCCAAGCCCCCAGGAAGAGCAGCGGTTGTTGATCCCAATTTTCGTAGTGGCCAAACGGCGGTACTACAACTTCCGTGTCTGTCATGTGATGCCATTGGGCCCAAAAATACTTTTCCCATAGACTTACATTGGGAAAGAGACGTCTGTAACTCAGCGGATAATTTTTTTTAGGTAAATCAACTTCCCAGTATGAACACTTGAATAGCCCTTATTTAAATCATTAGGTCCTAAAAGTTGTAAAATACACTAATAGCCGAATCCAGAGTTATTTCCCTTCCTCCGTTCATGTGAATTAGACCCAGACCATGAAGACAACGTGACGTTGGGACCCCGTGACCGAGACATGTTACCAAGCGGACGCTACCGCGCATGTTCCATGGTCCCAATGGATGCGGAAGATCCGGGTACTTTTCCAGACGGAAGTCATTTTGGCATCATGCACCACTGAGCAACTTTCATAGGAATGAACGGGGCCCCGCCTCCAACGCTGTATCCAGTTCTCTTAATACATCCATGCGAGCCGCCAGCCCAGCTGTCGCCATGTTGAGATCCATGCGGAGGCAATAGAAATGTTCCCAATCTCACATTTAGCACCTTTTAAGCATTGTGTCTTTTTAAAAGCCAAACTTAGAAATGAAAATGACAACCGGTTTGATAATTAATTGAACAATACATATTTGAAACATTCTTCCTCTGCTTCTGTGAAGCAACATAGTGCTTGAATGAGGAAGCTGCAACTGTTAAAGTGCTAAATCAAATAACAGAGCAGATAAATGCACGAAGAAATGAAAAGTGTAAAGAACAGAATAAACAGAACAAATGTTGCCAACCCCTAAGGGTGCAACAATTCACAAGGCACTTATGTTAACCTGTGGTTTGGATGAACATCCTGCCTGGCAGCTTCATCTCTTTGCCTCCTGAGCAAACATCCAGCCTTCCAGCTCTCCGGTCTACACCACGGACCAAAACAATAAATCACCTCCACGCATACGAGGTAGAAGTAGGCCACGCTGTTTCTTACACCCACATACATATATAAATGCAGAAATGCAAATCCATGCACAAATGCACATGAACACAATCGCAGGAAAATGTGAAGATTTAAAGCCTCTCCATCCTGCCCATATATGCACACACACGCACAGACGAACATACACAGAGACAGGCAGACATCAAATGCACCCTTTCTGCAGTGCTACCCATGTGGACTACAAAGTCACAGTGGACTGCACAATAAAAAGCCACATTTTTATATATCGCCCATGAAGAGTAGGTGGCCCTTCCTGGTTTGCATCCAACTTCCCCATTCCTCCTCCATCAATTAATCAGCAGATGTATTTTTAAAACAAGTTGTGCTAGAACTTGATGGACTGTTTAAAAATGCATCGAGCACCAGAGTGGAGCAGCTGCGCCAAGCTTAGCTGAGGAGGCTTGTGGTGGCAGCAACAAAGAAACAGCAGCAGCAACAAACGTTGAGACTGCGGGAGGGGGGGAGACAGACACAAAGGTGAGACAGCGAGTAGAGGGGTGATGAAAGGAACACATGGGGGAAGGTGGAGGGGACAGGGAAAAGGTAGAGACAGGCAGGCAAAGGTGCAAAGAAATGCAGGGGAAAAAAAGATGGAGATACAGCACAGCAAAGGGAGGAAGAGACCCTTGAGTGTATCCAAGTGTGTGTGAACATAAGAGAGTGGCAGGATATTTTTGGGGAGCTATTTTTAGTGCTCGAGTTATTCCTTGGGGTGAATGGGAGGAGAGAGATGGATGCAAAATCAAATCCATGTTGAGCATCACAGCAGAAATATACGCAAAGTGTGGGCACATAAGGACGAACCTACAATACCTGCGGCCCTTTTATCTGCTGCACCAAAACCACCAGGCTCTCTATTCCAATGCAAATATATTTCTTACGGTAACACTCCAGCAACTTTACAATGAGAACAAAAACCTTTATCCCAAGAGTCAGCCGAGCGCTCTGAAGCTTTTTCTTCTCAGCTGAATTTTGTTCCTTCTTCAAAAATGGCTAACATCCAGCCATCAGGCGTCGTGTTTGAGGAGAGCAATGGCTCACTGTTGGCACTCTGAGCAAGTATTTGAAGGCAGCGAATTCCCCGGTTGCATCTGATCTCCCTGTTACACGGCGCTCAGGTTTCTTCCATCTGTTTCCCTGCTAAAGATGGGCTTCTGACTCGGCAGCCCAGGTGCACTGTGGGCTGCGTTCATAAGTGCAAATAGACACCTATACAGTGCACGCTGGCACCTACCTGGACCTGCACACACATGCAGCCAACAGAAAGGCTTGGCAAAGACACACACTCGTACTGTACATGCACACCAAATGTGATGTCCAAGTCTTTGTTTTTGTCCAGACGATGATCAGAAGTACAGTACTATAACAGCATCTAGCTGCAGCTGAACAAGCAGGAGGCACGGTTTGCTGCCTTATTTACACAGTAATGTATTCTATTATGAACAGAATCCTTTTTTAACAAGAAGTAATGGCTTCATTTTCTTGGTATTATCTGGTTATTTAAATTGTACACCTTTACCTCTCCCTCATTTTCAAGTTACAATCCTTAAGCTTTTCATGAACTGAAACCTAATTTTTGATACGATTTATGGTCACCAATTTTCATTGTTAGCGGCAGAGTCCGTCATTACAACACTGGATTCAAATTGCCCTCACATGCAGAAGGGATTGACAGGAAGCAATGCATATGTAATCCAGCGTAGCTGTGATGATTGTGTGTCTCTCCAACGGACGTATCTTTTATTAAAGGGCTAGTTTGGATGTTTTGAAGTGGGGTTGTATGAGGGGCTTATCCATAGTTAGTGTATTACCTAGAGTACATGACGGTCGGCACGCCCCCAGTTTGGAGAAAGAGACACGAGCTATTGCATGGAAGCAGAGCAATGTACTGCTATGGATGGGGATGGCAGCAAAACGTATTTTAACCACCTAAAAGAAAGGCTTACTTGAGAAAATCTATATCGGTTTGAGTGTACATTATATTTAGAATATTTTCACCACTTCACCTTGCCGTCAGACAGCCCTTTCCGACAGGGAACTGAAGCCGTTGTATCCATCTATGCTCTCGATAAAGCCAGACAAAATCAGTTTAAGTGTACGTTATATTTAGACTATTTTCATTGCTTTACTTTACCATCAGACAGTCCTTTTTGATGGGAGATGAAGCCGTTATGTATGCTCTCATCAAAGCAACCAGACTCCATTGGAAAAAAACATAATTTTACATTGCAAAACACGGGAGTTGCTGGTCTACCGCTTCCTCGATCGTTTAGTTTGTCTGTGTTACTTTGTCACCAAAGTAGACCAACAACCCCCGTGTTCTGTGAGGAAAAATTACAGGCTTATTCCATGCAGCCTGGTGGCTTTAGCAAGAGCAAAGATGGATACAACGACTTCAGTTCCCTGTCGGAAAGGGCTGTCTGACGGCAAGGTAAAGTGGTGAAAATATACACTTAAACTGATACGGATTTTTTAGGTGAGCCTGTCTTTTAAGTGGCTAAAATGCATTTTGCCGCCAGCCCCATCTACGACAGTACATTTCTTTGCTTCTGTGCGAAAACTCCTATCTGCTTCTCCAAACTGGGGGTGTGCCGACCGTCATCTACTGTAGGTAATACACTGACTATGGATAAGTACCTCATACAACCCCACTTCAAAACACCCAAACATGAAAAATACATCTACAAAATAAGACAACTGTCCTCTTTGGAATTCTGGGACCTGAAGTATTAAAAGCACAATCACTGTTGACACCAGTAACCACTTGTGTCGCAAAATCAGGACTTAATCTTAAAGGCACAGTGTGTAGGATTTAGTGGCATCTAGTGGTGTGGTTGCACATTGCAACCAACTGAATACCCCTCCGCTCACTCCTCCCTTTCCGAGCGTGTCGGAGAACTACGGTGGCCTTCAGGTAGCGTAGAAACACGAAAGACTCTCTCTAGAGCCAGTGTTTGGTTTGTCTGTTCTGGGCTACTGTAGAAACATGGCGGACTCTGTAAAGAGGACCCACTCCCCATGTATATATGAAGGGCTCATTCTAAGCTAACCAAAACACAACAATTCTTAGTTTCAGGTGATTATACACTAATGAAAATTATGAATATTATATTCCATTACTGCTAATAGATCCCACGAAATCACACACTGAACCTTTTTAAGAATTATAACTTTAATGTGAGCAATGCAAAAACCAAAGTAATAGACTGACTGAGTAAATTGCGGGTGCCCTTTAAGATCAGAACGCAGACTTACTGGGAAGTAGAGCAGTAAAGCCCCGAACAAGATGGCTTCCAGTAGAATGAGACCAGATGAGCGGATGTTCTGTTAATGGGGGAAAGAGAAAACAACAGAAAAAAACATCAATAAATCAGTTCTTGACAGGGAAAACGTGATGTATTAATGGGATGGTGTGTTGAGGGAGGAATTAAGATCCGTCTTCAGTTATCAGTTAAAGGTCTTTGCTCAGCTTAGTGAATTGGCACCGTGCCGTGAGTCGCAACAACACGACAAACATGTCAAAAATAATGCATCAAAGCCCGTTGCTGTAAATCTGACATCACTGTGTTGTGAGGAGATGTAGCTCCGGCTTCTTTGCCATCACAGGCAAATGCAAATAACTAAATCATTGCCTCTATCAAAGCGAACAAACACAAAGAAGAGTTGAAAATATATATTTGCTAATGTTTTGCCTTCCCCCCGAAACAAGAATATAAGTGACGTCAGCACCTTGTTCAGGGTTGGATTTAATTACCCACATTACCCTCCTAGAGGATTCTCTATGTTTTTTTTATGTAAATTCAAAGGGCTCCGGGGACATTTCTTGTGAAATGAAGAAATGTAGGAGATTTTGAGGCAACACAAATGTCTATAAATAGCACACCGGGAAAGATCCAACTGCCTGAGGAGGGGTTGTAATTATCCTACACCGTGAGCATCTCATATTTATTTCACTTTATTCTATTAGCTGAGTGGATATTATGCAACAACGTTCCTGTGTAGATTCAAATAGAGAGCTCAGGTATATTTGTGTTAATTATTATGTGTTCATTAAGAAAAAATTCTATAGATTTTTCTATAGATTTTCCAACAGATGAACATTTACTTATCAGACTTGCTCCTGAAATCCAGCGACAGTGTTAAATCCATTTTTGTTAGAGGGCAACCCTGTGTGAAATAGAACTGCTGAAACTTGACTAATTTTACTACCATTTACTGTGTGAGCCAGTGCACGGAGGGATTGTTTGCCTTTCATCTGTTATTAAGTCTGATATAATATGTTGGATGTTGGATTGTCTGTAACAGCTTTAGGCACTTATCAAGCACTGTGGGGGGGGGGGTGGGGAGGTAGGTGACGGACTGCACGATGGTCATCACTGTCATTAATCTCAGCTTACACCTATGGGTTAAAAGATTACTTCAACCGCAAAATGACCATTTGTATGTCAATTACTCACCGCGTGTTACCTTGAATTCTCGAAGAAAACTCTCGCATTCCGCCACGGTGAACAGAGAATCCGAAAACGTTGTGAATCCTTAATGAATTGAAGTAAATGGGGGTCCACGTTATCAAAACATCTGTTTACAACAGTGGGCAACCTCTGTGGTCTGAGAAGTGAAGCCAATGCTGAAGTGCCTTAACCTTGCATTCTTTCTAACAGCCAGCAGGGGGCGACTCCTCTGGTTGCAAAAAGAAGTCTGATTGTATAGAAGTCTATGAGAAAATGAGCCTACTTCTCACTTGATTTATTACCTCAGTAAACATTGTAAACATGAGTTTATGGTCTCAATCGCTAGTTTCAAGTCTTCTTCAATACAGCATGATGTCCATTCAGTAAATGCGTGGCTACCTTGTGATTGACAGATCGCTACCACGGCGTTGTCCGGTCTGGGAGTTGTCTGCGTTTTCGTCTTAGAACTTTAACCCTTTCACAGTGTGTATTCAGTTCATGAAAGTTGATTATAACCTTTTTGGTCGCCTAAAAATGTCTTATTCAGTGTTCGGTTGTACTTAGCTCCACCCTCTCGAGTCACTTCTGGTTGCAAAAAAACAAGATAGCGACAGCCAAAATCCTTGACGCGTCAAAAGTGCAGTCCACAAACCAATTGGCAGCCTCACGGTGACTACGTCCACTTCTTATATGCAGTCTATGGTTAACAAACAAAGGCATGGCAATGCATGTGGATGTACTGAGCATACGACTGGATAAACGACACTTAGATTATACGGCAAGAGTTGTGTGAGAGTTTGCAAATAGATGTTTTGATATAGTTTTGCTGTTGTTAAACGCGGACCCCAATTACTCCGTTTTTGGATTCTTCGTTCACTTTGGAGGCATACGAGAAAACGTTTAATTCAAGACTTCACGGTAACGTGGTGAGTGATATACAAATGGTCATTTTGTGGGTGAAGTATTCCTTTAAATGGGTACAAATATTTTGCGCGGCGACAAGGACAGTTTTTATTCTACGTCACTAACTCTTACCGTAGCATTTATACGCGGATACGTTTACATTGCAGTCAGTACAGGATACACGGCGTACAAATGACACACGGAAATCAAGAAAGTGACCTCTGTGTCCCCCCTCACCTTCTTCCTCCTGAAGTGGTAGACCACCACCATGCTGGCCAGGTCCAGCACCATGCACAGGCCCTGGAAGGAGGCCACGGCGAGCCGCAGAACGCCATCCTCCTGCACCAGGCAGGGCGTGTCGTCCCGGCAGTAGGGGCAGCCCTCGCGGCACGGCAGGCACTTACTGGACACGTCGGAGGTCTCGTCTCTGTTAGAGCCTTGCTCCTTACCTGAGGACACGAGAGCACTTCAGTTAATAATCAGAACTCTAAATGTTTTGTTTGTTACCAAAGTATTTGTACTCTTCTAGGAAAAAGAAAGACAGCTTTCTGAAAAGGTCGTATCCAATCGCAACTCAGAACATGGGTCTGATTTACTGTAGTGTTTTCAAGGATTATCAATGTAATTAATTTGGTTGAGCTGTCACACACTGGCTTCTCATTAAATGCTCAGTTAATCAATTTGAAGGAGTAGAAATCATCAATCCAATAAATCACAAAGCCTTGGGGGTGATAATTACAAGAATACAGACTTTAATTAGGCAGATGAGGGAATAATGAAGGAGAGGAGGATAAAATACTGTGACACCGCTCCCTTCATCACTGCGGTCTGCCTAATTGTTGTTATACCAGCATGCAGCACACTTGGATGCGGTTTATCAAATCCGTCTCTAGATTACTTTTTTTTTTCTCGAACATCTCATTGGAGAGTGTTCACGTTAGCGTGGATGTGTTGTGTTAAGCGCCTCTGAAACCCGAATTTAATCAATTACATGTAAAGAAAGGACTGGCGATGCCAAAAATATAATTTGTTCACACGGCGACATGTCTGCTGTGGCAGGATTTAGAGTCAATCTTTAGTCCAAATCCTCTATTTTCACCACACACATGATGCAGCTCTTCTTGAAAATGATGTTTGGTAATCATGTAATTCGTCTGTAAGTCCCAGAGCTCATACAGTATGCAGACACTGTGCTAAAGTTGTACAGCGCTTCAGTAGAGCTCGATTGCAAGAGAATGTGCAGAAAGTACTCTGGTAATGATTAGATACATTAAGTACGAATCGACTGGTACATTATAGACGTAATAATTAATAGACATTATTTATCAAGCAATGATGCAGTCCACTGATGTAAGAAATCACACAAAGTGGTTTTATTATTTCCAGTTAGTCTCACTGTGTTTAAGGGGTTTAGAAAAGAAGGGAGGGAGGTGACCGTGAAAACAAAACGACTCGTGATCCACCCTCTCGCTGACTTTTGCCTTTTTTTTCCCTATGAATCCCAGTTAAGCGGTTTATCTTCTCTGGTATTCATGCATCCGCTGACATTCACACTGACGCTCACATTGTGAGTTTCACTGGAGCCGGGATGTTGTTAGTGTCTTATATGTATCTGTTTATCTCACAAAAATAGCTGTATTTATAACGGATAACGTGGTTTATGCTAGAAGCTGTTAAGCTATGTTCACACTGCGAGCGACAAAAGCAACAAAACGGCCAAGCGTGGCCAGATACATTGTCGCCGAGTTGCTGTCAAAGTGTTGTTCAAGGGTTCGTTGACGTAGTTATGTCGTTAAATAGCACTGGGAACGACAATTTTTTTAGATGGAACAGGGTGAAACAAAAACATATGACTGGTTGACGCTTCACCGTGTCAATGGAGCGCTGAAAAAAGTTGAGAGCTGCTCAACTTTATTTGTAGCACGTCACGCCCGTCACGTAGCGACAACTTTTGGGCGTCAGTTTGTAGCTTCATATCACCGTCTTCCATTAAAAAATACTGTAAATGACCTCTTGCTGTGTCGCTCGTTGTGTGAACAGTATTAAGCTGGACATACACTGTACGATTTAAGAAATGTTGTTGTGTAAGTCCTACTGTTAACTGTACAAGTAGATCGTTTGCGATGTAAAGCCAAAGCTCACGATTTATGTGCTCACACTGTACGGTCCGATCGTCAGCCACAACCTGAGTGTTCACACTGTACGTGTAAAAATAGAAGAAACAAGGCCCGTCAGTCCCTGAGGGCTGTTCGAGCTGTTGACAGTTGTCAGTAAAGATTTGTTTGAAAGCTCCGAGGCAGGTAAAGTTTGTTTGCTAGCAGAAATCCTGTCTGCTGAAACATCTAAAAAAAAAGAGGTGCTGATGTATATGGACTCACATGTGGCTAGGAAGACGTAGACAGTATGGCGAATTGGAGGTAAGCTAGCTACGTTTTACTATATCTATTGTAAATTGTTATCTTGATAGCTACGCCCTGATTACTGTAAAAAAAAAGTTAAAAAAAGGCAGTAACGTTGGGGAATCGTCTCGTGGCTCTGCTTCAACTGTGTGAGAGCCTGTGGACGGCCGACCAAAATTTCGGACAAGTCAGAAATTCGTCTGACAGCCGGTCGGGAGGAGTTAATAGGTCCTCGGTCCTCCCTGTATATTGGAGTGCAAACAACATCCAACGAAGCTGAAATTCGGTCCGACTCTAAAATGAGTCGCGCGGCTCAAAATTCGGGCCAGAAACGGGCTAAAATCGTACAGTGTATGCCCAGCTTTAGAGATTGTTTAGTCTGCTTAATTATTCTGCAATAAATTGTTTTCTTCTGCCATTTACTCCTCTTTACATTTAAGTTTAGCTGCTGACAAAATAACAATATTTTGACCATGTATAAATGTATTGGAACCCCCACCCTTCTAAATTGAACACAAAGCTATGTAACTAGGTCAAAGGTCTGGGTGGAACTTAATAGTGGAGACAGAGTGGGACGTTAGTGGACTAATAAGTGAGAAACGCATTAATCGACAAAGCTCTTGACAAAGATCTGAAAAGCTCCCTCGGCCCATTTTGCATGCACTTTTGAGACGGTTGAATCTCAAATGTATGAATATTGAGTACCACGTTTTAGCCAGCAGCAGCCAAATATTATTGCAAAAAAAAAGTGGTTATTTTTAGTATCACTTCAGATGTGCGCATATCTAAATAATATATTCATATTAGTTTGCACCCTGACTATCTGTGTGATTATTAGAGGTTTGCAAAACTGGGCGCACGGTCTGTCTGTCAGTCTCTGATTGGACGTTTGAGGGTCAAATCATTGTCACAGTGAATGGAGAGAGGATGGAAGGAAAGAACTGAAAGATAGGAAGAGAAACCCCATTAAGTTGTAATTTCTCGACTCAGTTTCACACATCTAGTGTTGGGCTATGTGATTCCACGCCTCTCCGTTTGGGGTCAGTTGTCACAGGCAGGCAGCACCTCCATCAGATTACCTATCAGGAGTAATCTTTCAGAGAGGCTGTAATTGCAAAAAACATTTCTCTCAGTGAGCTAGTCTTTCAAGCTGCTGCTGAGGTTTTGTCCTGATGCTTTTTTTTACACAACTGTAGTTACACAATCTCCTCAATTTTAATTGTAAACTTGTGTTGCTTGTTTTTTTTGTCTTTTCATGTATACTCCGTGGGTCCATGGTCTAAACTTAGCTCAGTTAACCCTAACCACAAGACACTGGAATAAGATTTTGCGATTGTGACATTCAAATCAAATGTCATGTTTCATTAGCTTCTACTGCACATTTAAGGATAATTCATTTGTTATTGCAGGCTGTGTCTTTTCCTCCCTCTATCCTTTCTTCCCCTTTGATATCTGTCCTTTTGACCTGTTGCTAGGGAACAATACAAAATCTGTTTCCAGTCTGGTCTGTTTTTCTGGGATGCACGACGAGGAATAACAGACGGGCTCCAGGGGGGTAAATCGGGGTCGCCAGCTACTGCGACCCAATCTGAGCCGCAGTGATTTTTAATGACGGGGTCTGCACGGGGCTTGGAAGATGAGTCTCTTCACAGACTGAAGAGACTCATCACGCTGCATTACAATAAAGCTCCAGCTTAGCATATCATCCCCCTCGGGGTGCTGTATTGTTGGAGTCAGGGATGAAAACCACCGCAGTTGCTTGATTATCTCGCTCATCAGGGCCAAGCTTTCTGCCCGAGGACACTGCAGCGCTTTCAGTCAAGGTGTCAGAATGTAGGCATTCAAAACCAAAGCACGAGCAGGGAGGTAAAGTTAAGGAGATACATGGAAATCGAAAGGGTGAAAGGAGAAACATCAGAGGAGGTGAGGTCCAAAGCCAATTTGTGTGTACGTGGTCCAATTTTTAAGTTTTCAGCCCATATTTATTGTGTCTGTCACATCTGAATAAAAAATAACAAATAATGGACCTATGAGAGAGATAGCCAGGTCTTTAGGACAGACAATATCGATTCATCATTCACTAAACCCCTCCCCCAAACCGCGATTGTCCGATTGCTGAGCTATAAGCAACCGTAAGCTTTGCATTTCTTCACACATAGAGGTGTGTATTAATAGGAGCAAAGAACGCATATAGGTAAGAAGTGAAAGTCAATTGATCGTTCAATTGCAACATCAGCACCCAGCAGCAAAGCTACGCTTCTGCCATTCTGCCATGGACTGAAAGCGACTATCGGACGCCAGTAAAACATCCACCTACAAAGAGTTGTACAAAAATATAACTAAATTATTTCTATTCTATTGTCATAATTGTAATGTCTCTACCGAAATGGCCAATATGACAATAGAATAGAAATAATTTTGTTTTACTTTTGTACGGCTCTTTGTAGGTGGACGTTTTACTGGCGTCCGAAGCGTAGCTTTGCTGCTGAGCGCTGATGTGGCAATCGAACGACTAATTGACTTTCCCTTCTTTACAATATACATTCTTTGACGTAAGCTGCAAATACTAGCAGCTAATCTGCCGACCCTACGGTAGTAACCAAGTGTTATTTCCATAGGAAGAGGGCATGTTATAGCTAACTGCAATCTTTTGTGTGGTTGCAGGTTAGCATGATACCTTCAGGACTGGAGCATTCACCCTGTGGGATCCAAAATGCCAATATACCAGAGATCAGCGTAACGTTAACAGCTTTGCTCTTTATTTGGTTTGGTGTGATTTACTCAAAATAGCAAATACGGCCAAACTTGCTGAGTGTCATTGGTTGTTTCACATCGTCAAATCTTTTTCTCCTGTAAAAGTGAAGCATACTGTTTGAAGATTACAGCGTAAATCTAATTAGTTGCTTGTCCAAATATTTTCAATAGAAGGCCTTAGCATCCAAACCGCTAAGGGACATGATGGAACAAATGACATTTTAATTACAATGTTGAATACTCAAAGGTCAATAAGTAGCACACACACAGATCTTCAGGACAAAGTTGACTAAACTCAATGTCACCAATTTGTTTCGGTCTTGGTGGCCTTCATCAGAGCATGAAGAAATACATCTTTACCATTAACATTGTACTATAATACACGGCATGAATACCTTTACCCTGCAATACAAGGACAATACTGCTGCTTCATTTCCAAATCTTCTACTGGGTTCAGGAAACATTAAACCGTCAGCTGGAGTTTTAGCATTAGCTTATGTTAGCTAGCTACAGCTGACAAAGTCTGATAGTGACATTTGTCATTTCACCCAACACAATCCACGGTTGTTGTCTTTTGTTTACTTCTGGGGGAAATCAAAGAGCCTTTGTTTAAAAAATTACTACGAATTTCAAATGGTAAATCTGCCTTTATGTGCCGCGTGAGAACGGAAAGCTTTAGGGGCGTAGCAACAGTAACTAAGGGTTAGAGGCTTAGTCAACATTCAATTAAAGTGTGACTAATCCTTTATTGAAGTTTATTCCACCAACATGTGTTCTCTGTCTACACAGCCACCTTATAATCCAACAGGTCTGTGATTCAGAAGCCACCTGTGGCTCCCACTAGAGCTCAGAATAGGAACATAGTAGACGTTTCCACAATAAGAAATCCTTTGACTGAAGCTTGAGGGTTTCATAACCTCGCAGGCCCCAGGATACCCATTCAAAGACATAAGAGGAATTTCAAACAAAATGTGTGGCTGTCAGCTGAAAAACAAGATGTTTTTTTCTTTTCTTTTCTTTTACTTTTTCATAAATCCCAGAAGCTTGCTTTTGAAAAATTCAAAGTTTTGATCTGACAGCTTGCTGCAATATGTATTTTTATATCACAGAGCGATTTGTAACCTACTTTTAAAGCCATTGAGCGCCACTCGGCTCGGATGGTAGAATCCTCTCCGGCACTGGCACTTGTACTTGTCCAACACAAATCCATGGCCGACGATGGGGGTGCACTGGGAGGAAAAAGGAGACAGACATGGACATTAAAGAGGACTTATTATGCTCATATTCCGGTGCATACTTGTACTTTGGGTTTCTACTAGAACATGTTTACATGCATTAATGTTCAAAAAACACTTTACTTTTCTCATACCAGCTGTGCTGCAGCACCTCTTTTCATCCTCCGTCTGAAACGCTCTGTTTGAGCTCCTTCAACCCCCCCACACCTCCCGAAAAGCCAAGTCTGCTGGGATTGGTCAACTGAACCAAACTCTTTGGGCTCCGCTCCAGATCTGCTCTAACTAGCTTTGTTTTAGGGGCGTATCTACTAGCCGCTAGGCAAAATGTGTTACTTGGTGACATCACTACGTTACAGGAAAAAAAAGGCAGGACTTCAATCAAGGCCTTTCGGGCAGTTCAGTGTTTCTGTGGGGGAGAGAAACTCCCTTTTGCGTGGACTTTGGGCTTTGTAACTTTGCAGACCTTTTACATGCACAAAAAAATAGATAACACACTAAAGGAAAGGGGAAAAGCATATTAGATCCCCTTTAAAAAAAAAAAATCACCTGTTTTGGTTGTTATCAACAAGAATATCACAGGAGTTGGTTGCATGGGAGCAAAAGTGAGATGCTGAGGAGGAAATTACATGAATATGAAACAACAGGATGGAGGGGGGATGATGGAGTGACTCAGCCAACGCAGCTTTGTTTTGCTTCTTGAATCCAAAAGCAAGTGGGAGTAAAAGTTCTTTCTGTTATTTATGATTTCAGAAGCAGAATAAAATATCATAGGAAACAGCAACAACTAAAATCTGTCTTCTACATTGTAATATTGTATGTAAGAGTTGGTTGTTTGTTGGAGTAAATTGAATATCTTAGGAAGTCACCTTAGGCTCTCGGGAATGGTTCAATATTTTCTGAAGTTTTACAGGCCAAATATGAGAAAAATACTCCGTAGATTAATCAAAAATAATTGTTAGTCGCAGCCCAACAGCAATAAAGACAGCCAATTATATCATCCAGGAATGAAAATGAACCACAATGGACGTCAAGTAAGCATGAGGTCGAAATTATAGTCGCTGCAAAGACATAAACAGCGATTGTGTTGATTGTTCTCTTCACACATTCATTAATATTATTAGCATTTCTGGCTCCACGGTATGCTTCAAAGTGCCTCTTGAGTAAATATGATTTGCATTTGCAGGAAAATATTGTCAAGATCTGGGTGATTCACGGGACCCGACAGTGGGATTACAACAGTTTACCAATAGAGAATACTGTAACATGATGTAAAAAACTAGACGTAAACTTCCACTGAAATCAAAGAATTAGAATTTATAGGGTCTCGGTAGTTAAAACTGACATCACATAAAGTACGGTTCCTACATGTATTCACTGCCGGCTGATGAATGCGCTCCTCGTCAGGCCCTCTGCAGTGGTCTCTGTTAATGAGCTAGTTTCAATCATGTTATTGAGCCTCCTACATCGTCTACATGCTCCTCTGCAGCGTGAAGCAGAAGACGCTCCAGTTATAAACACGCGTGGTGTCAGGGGAAATCACAGGGCTTTGCCAAGTAACAGGGAAACTAATTAATATCTAAATTAAGAATTAAGGGTTGTTTGCAGAATTTAAGCGCGTCTGCATAATTCCAGCTTGCATCGATAAGTGCGGGAGCTACACGGGCTTACGCACCATCTGGAGCGAAAACACACTCGGCGACACTCACACACCGGCCCGGTGTGAATGCACATATCCCTGTGCTAAAATATAGCTGCAATAAATTTGACATGAACGTTCATAAATAGTGCATTACATCGCAATGCTTTCAATATAAACAGTATATCCCTTCTGGGACAGCTGCTGTGGAGAACAGCAGGAGTATATTTATACTTCATGAATCTGCCACAGTCGCTGATGGTCTTGTTATTTTTCTGATTTTCAAGGCAGAGCTCATGTTGAAGGAATTGACATTTTGGGAAATGATTTACTTTCTTCCTGAGAGTTAGATGAGAAAAGTGATACCATTCTCGTGTTTGTGCCCCAAGTATGGAGCTAGAAATAGCTTAGCGTAGCATAAAGACGGGAAGCAGTGGGAACAGTTATAGCCAGGCTCTCCTCAAAGATCAAAAATAGGCCTATCAGAGCACAGTAATTAACAACTTGTCATTTTTACATTTTATTTGCAAACGTATGAAACGAAACAAAATACATGGTTGCGGCATTTTTGCACTTTCACGCTAGCTGTTTCCCCTAGCTTCAGGTCTTTATGCTAAGCTAAACTAACATCCTCCAGCCTCCAGCTACATTGTTGTTGTTAAAGAACAGGAAAACCTCCCGTTATCCCGACTTTGGTCATTATTCCAGATGGATAGATGGTTACTAGGGATGTCACGAGAACTGATGCTTTGGTACCAAGTCAATGCCAAAATTCATGAAGCCTCAAGATTAACGGCTCCCCGTACGAATGTGTCTGGGATGCTGTGAACTCACTATCTACGCGTACTGGGCATGCACCCTAATTTTCTCTGATAATGCTACACTGTGAACAACAAAACGGCAGAACAAGAGCTAGTTAACGTTAGCTGTTAGCGGTCGGTAAGCAGCACTGTCCTGCACGGAGCTAACAGCTAACATTAAAGGGAGGTGCCATTGATTTACATTATGATGCGTTAAGGCTCTATTCAGTAAAATGAGTATTGGGCGAAGGTAAATTATATTGTTATCATGATGTGTTCGAATGTAATCTTTTGCAGATGTACTGAATTGATTGTATTAATGTTAATATTCAATTTATGTCAGATGTAACTGTAGTCATTTGTTGACACTGCTGTAGTTGTTTTCATCAAGTGAGATACCATCACTGTAAGAAGTTTCCCATTCCACAATTACATTTGAACGATATGAAATGAATACGGCATTAGCGTACAAACATGAGAGTGGTATTGATCTTCTCATCTGACTCTTGGCAACCAAGTGCAGTTCTCAAAATGTCAAACACAGTCTTTAAAAGCGGAATGAGATTGCTTTTTGGGGGATTTGCAATCAACTGGAACGTGCAGATTTGTAGAAAAAGCTCATCATCGCTCTGTTGCGAATAAAAATGTTAGTATAAAGTTCCCCAGTCTGACTCTAACCAGCGATGTTGTGGGTCATGGTTGGTGTCTTACATTATCCCTAAACTCAACTGATTTTGTTCATAAATATCCCCACCATAGCAGACTCACTTCATCTCCACTCCATGCCTACAACACGATATATAAAACTGATATTTTTCAATTCAATCCCTGCAGAGCCGTGCTTTGGTGTAATGTTTACCCCATTTACATGTAAAGGAGACAGGAGTTGTGGACATTAAAAAACATAAATCCAATGTAAAACCTATTTGAGTTTGGTATTTCAGTGCTACTCTCCTTTAACTCCGTGTCATTTTTGATAAGATTTACTTTTTATGTGTTAATTTTTCTCAAGTGGAAGAGTTCACACTAAAGCTTCCCGCTGAACTTCTGCACAGATCAGTTGTTTTTCAAAGCTGACAAACAGCTCCAAATTTTTAAACTCGGAAGCAGCAGCGGGAGGGATGAGCTGTAGAGGGTATAAATGTCTGGACTGAAGTGCGAATGGTTGACAGAATAAACAGTTCGGTAAATCGTTGCTCCAGTGTTGCACCAGGGAAGACAAGCAGGCCCTGGGAGTTATGATGCATGCTTCTACTTTTCAGAAGAAAGAATGTTAGCTTTACACCTCGGAGGCTTCACCTCTCGTTTTTTGTATTTTTCTTATGAGGTGATGTGAAATGTGAACTGTGTCAGATGGGGATCCTTAGAGCTATTTTGGGGTTAGCTGTATAAAATATTGAACAGCCAAAAAACAGGAGAGAAAGCACAAACGTAATGTTTTTACAGTGTACAAAATATCAGTGACATTTTTGTGCGTTTCATCTGTTTTGTATCAAGTTAAAAATCCATCTTGAAATTTCTGCCTCTTTATTTTCACCTTCCTAAGAAAGGCCGCTAATCAGTGTTTTCACTATGTTTTACATTCACACACAGCCATACAGTGTGAAGCCGTATGTCTATTTATAAGACGTTGATTCTTTGCACCATAATCATCCACAAAGCAAGAGTAGATATGTGAGAGGAGTTTAAAGCAGGGTTTTGAATTATTTGTTGCATTTCCATGCATCCAGAAATTTAGTAGTTGATACCAATACCAGGGAAATTCCATGATTCTTGATACCCAATTCGATACTACGATAAAAGACAAAGACAAAACAATGAATCCTGTTTGCATACTGGTTTTTTTTGGCCTCATTATAAGGAAACCCTGATGATTTGCCTCATGTTTCTCATCAAAAACTAAATTTTACAAGATTGCATTTGAACACATCATAATAATGAGCTCGTTTTTACTGAATAGAGCTTGAATGCATCATAATGTAACTCAATGCACCTCCATTAACATTAGCTGTTAGCTCAGTTATTTAGCCAAGCAAGACTGTGCTGCCCACCAGCTGCTAACAGCTAACCTTAACTAGCTTTCCTTCTGCCGATTTCAACACGGATTTATTGTTCCCAATGTAGCATTATCAGGAATTGTTTTTATCGTCCCTGAGTCGACGGGACGCTGTTAGACTCGAGCCCTGAATCCCGGTACCTGCGGTACTGTAGAAAAACAAGTAGCATCACGTTTTTCAGAATTTTGGCAGCAAAGCATTTTAATGTGAAATAAACCCATTTTAAATAAATAAAACAAATCTACAGCCACACTAGTATCTTTGTGTGGCACAGCGCTTTGAGCTAAATGCTAAGATCATCATGCTAACATGCTCACAATGACGATGTTAACATGATGATGTTAAACAAGTAATATTTACCATGTTTGCCATTTTTAGCACTAAACACGTAGTGCAGCTTCTCATGGTGGCACTGGAGGAAAAGTCAGGGTATCACCAAAGACAGTAGGACACATCCTCTGAGGACCATGAATGGCAATTCATCTGAAATATTTCAGTGTGGACCAAAGTGGTGGACCAACAGACCAACATTTTTACCGCCACCGCTATAGCATTGCTAAAAATAGGTCTGCAATAGATGAGAGCGTCTCATTCTCCCTAAGAGAGGCAAAGCAGATTCACTATATTTATGCAAATAAAGCAGATTCTCACATTGTGTTTGATGACTTCTCCCTCCACAGTAGTCATGAATAGAAATTAAAGAGCAGAATTCCAAACTGCCACAGCAGTGAAGGCAGAGTCTGAAGAAAGCTGGGCACACACACAACGGTAGGTGTTTATCTACTTAAAGCCAGGTTGATAAATGCCACCGTCCTGCGAGCAGACGAGTCATGCTTTGTGGTTTTGGGGGTTTCTAAGTTGAAATGTCCAAACAATTATGCTGCTGCAGCAAAATATGTCATTTCAACACAAGCTCTCTCATTTGTTAAATCACAATTTGCATACAAAACATGAATTGGAACCCAGAGAGCATAAAAAAAACAACCTGAAACCGAGCCACAACAAACTGCAGCTCATCTACTGCTGGAGCAAATTTGTGCATGCGTGCAGTTTATTTGTGTGTATTCTTTCTCAGGAGGTAAGCATACCTGTAAAGTCTATAAAACACAGGAAGGGGGCACTGATTAGAGCTAGAGCCTGATCATTCTTTATCCCTCCAAACGAGAACGAATCTGGGTCTCGGCCAGGATGTCTCTACCTCTCTGAGCGGAGGAGCAGGTGGCGAGCCGAGGACTCCGCCTCCCCGAGGGCCCCAAACACAGTTGGAGTCCAACTTTGAAACTTTCAACATCTGCTGAGTAGAAAAGATAGATAGGGGCGCCTGGGTTAGCTCAGTTGGTAGAGCGGGCGTCCATGTATTAAGGCTTGGTCCTGACCGCGGAGGCCCGGGTTGGAATCCGGCTTGTGGCCCTTTCCACATCCACTCTCTCTCTCCCCCCTTTCAAGACTCTATCCACTGTCCTGTCATAAAAAATGGAAAATGCCCCCAAAAAAATAACTTTAAAAAAAGAAAAGGTAGATAGATAGAATGCCATTGATCTTTCAGGGGTTAGCGGGCTCAGTTTGGATAGAGTGAAGATACTGGCATCATATGAAACTAAAATAATTTAAGGAATCTATTGGTACCAACCAATGTCGTACTAGCTTGTTTTGAAGGAGGCTAAATAACGCTACAAACTTGCGCTAAATTTTAGCAGGGAAAAACTGTCATGGCGATGTTCAAAGGGATCCCTTGACCTCTGACCTCATGATATGTGAATGTAAATGGGTTCTATGGGTACCCACGAATCTCCCCTTTACAGACATGCCCACTTTATGATAATCACATGCAGTTTGGGGCAAGTCATAGTCAAGTCAGCACACTGACACACTGACAGCTGTTGTTGCCTGTTGGGCTTGAATTTGCCATGTTATGATTTGAGCATATTTTGTTATGCTAAATGCAGAACCTGTGAGGGTTTCTGGACAATATATGTCATTGTTTTGTGTTGTTAATTGATTTCCAATAATAAATATATACATGCATTTGCATAAAGCAGCATATTTGCCCACTCCCATGTTGATAAGAGTATTAAATACTTGACAAATGGCAAATTAAGGGACTGCCCGACCACAACCAACCACACACACACACACCCTAATGCAGACATAACCACACACCACCAGCATTTGTTATGAACTTATTTTCTGCTTACTCCAAAGGAAGTGTATACTCATTAAGATAAGACTCACCCAGGGACACTGAGGTGGGCAAGGATGAAATACGATGCTTATTTTAGAGCGTTATTTGGCTCCGTGCATCCGAATCGTTGCATTTATTAAACCTGTCCGCGCTATCACAACAGAAGCACTTTTTGGTTCCCAAATGCACTTTAAAGCGCAACAAATAAGAGTGAGGAATAAATAAGTGCACATGACTTTAATATCCCCACCCCTTGTACAGTATGAGAGGAGAAGCGTTGTTTCCAACCTACCTGCATTATCATACATCTCTCAGAACTAGTTCAAGTGCTGATCCCACGAGTATAATACAGGAAACATGCGTGTTACACGGGAGATTGACAAGGACCATCAAAACTAGATTAATGTCGCCCAATACCCTTGCACCGCCTCACTAGCACACCGCTCCATATGTCGTCTATCACCGGTGCTGCTTTCCCCAGCAAATTATACACACTCATGCAGCCACGCACACACACACATCTAAAGGCAGGGGGGGTTTAGCGGTGCCAAGGCCAGCCTCGCTTTTCCTCAGCCACCATGAAAGGGCTATGAAACGGTCGTTTGACGTGTCTCAGCTTGATGGATCACCTTCATCAGACCGCAGGCTGAAAGGGAAAAAGTATTTTATAATTGCGCCTCACTTTGGATGCAGTGGGGGCTTGATTCTAATTCCACCTTTTTTTTCTCTAGCACTTGCCTGACGGGGTTCAAGGTCGCGTTGTCAATCAAAGAAAGTGCAAAAGGCGTATCTTTTAAGAAGGGCAGCCTGAGGAGAGGATGTTTTATTACAGAGCCAAGACCTGATCCTTGCATTTTCTTAAACCGTGTATAAATTATTAGTTACACTTGATCATTCAGACTTTCATTCTTTTTCCCCATGGAGCAAAATAATGCAACAACCAGTCATGTTGACATTTATTTAACCGTGATTCAGGTTTTTAATTGTAGTGAATTGTAATATTGTAGTTGTACTGGAGGAATATGCTGGTATATATGTTTGTAGATTTTTCTGTATAAGTGTTAGAGTGATTGAGTCTGTGTAATGGTGTTGCATGTAAATTCATGTTTTTGGTGTCTGGTGATTGCTCTGTGTTTACCCGCCCAGGGACCGCAGATGGAAATGAGCTAACAAGTAAATCTGGCATAAATCATCTCTTCTCATTTTGACATGAATGTTTTTGTGCATGATCCTTGTTTAATAAACACTAATAATAATTATACCCCCGCGACAACGTAGTCGGGGGTGTACAGCGCTCCGAGTGTCCGTCCTTCTGTCCGTTCGCGTGTCACACTTTGGTTCCGGAGTACAGCTCGGAAACTATTTAACTTACGAACTTAATATTTCGTATGATAGTTGACGGTGTGGTCTAGTTGTGCCTTTCGGGGGTTAGAAGTCTAGGGTGCCCAAATTGTTTGAAATTTTGTCCAAAAGCTGTGATTTCTTTCGACTTCAATTTTGTTTCCGCAGTAGAACTCGGAAACTATTTAACTTATGAACTTCAAATTTGGTATGATGGTTGACAGTGTGGTCTAGTTGTGCCTTTTTGGGGGTTAGAAGTCTAGGGTGCCCAAAACTTTTGAAATTTTTCCAAGAGGGCAAAACCTTTGGCCCTATTTTAGTAGGGGTCAAGCAGTGAGCGGGGTTATGTGAGCCATGCTCACTTTTGCCTTGTTAAAATGCTAATTTTTAAGGAAAAAGATACCCATACTTTAATACTGTGGTTGTAAATGTAAACAGTTTGTGAGGGTACAGCAATGTTCTTATGATATTTAGTTAACTCTAAGCACTTAAAAAAGACGCCGGAGTTGTCCACTGTTTTCAGAGTTGTTCTTAAAGTGAACTTACAAACAATCTGTACAACTATGGCAAACTCATCCGCGGTTGCCGCCACTTTTATTGCCATATTCTCTCATTATATTTCATGGAAGTAGCTAGACAAATAGCTATCTATGTACGAAGATGACATCCCCATTCTTAATGCCACCTACCAAGCTGTGATTGGTTGGGTTTTTTTCTCCCAAAAAGTTTTTGAATCGCCGAATAAATCGATAATGTGGAAAGTGATTAAAAGGTGTGGAACCATACTGTCAGTTAGTAAAAATTGCATTACTGCATTTGCGCAGCACAAAAATAGTCTAGTGGCTGCATTGCATTATGAGGCTGCTGTCAAGTCTCACTTTTCTGGGAAGGACTTCTCTTTGTATAATAGATGAATGTCGCTGTAAAGTGATGAGCCTGGAAAGAAGAAGCCGTTTCTCTTTGATTCCAAAGGACACACTAATGCCTAAATTATACTGTATGTGTTTCAATAGTCAGTCCGTTGCGGCTCAGCTGGAAATATCTCCGCTTTCTGCAGGATTAATACACGCTACAAATTAGACCCGGCGGTTTTAAAAGATCGTCTTTTGGGATGACTTTCCCCTTTGAAAAAGTTTGTGAATTAATCTTAAAACTCTTAAATACAAATACTGAAATATTAAAACAACAATGACAACATAACAGCCCTATAAAAACCAAGTACAAAACCACAGGGTTTAGCAGCAGAGCCCCACAGCACAACACCACATAGCAATACCTCTTGATACTATCGCACAAAGTGTAAAACATTCTTCACACGCAGACTGAAACACAAAGCGTGAAACCTAAAAATGAATTCTCTGTGTAACTTTCACATCGAGGCCCGTCGTGTTTGGACCGCAGCCTGTGGTACCTGTTTCAGGTTTCTCGCCGTAGAATTTGATAAAAAGCTGTGAACACGACACCAAGATGGGAGCTGGCAAGAGAGAGAAAGAGGGAGGGAAAGAGAGAGAGAGAGAGCACTCTGCGTCCCTCCGAGATCTATAAATACACTAAAAAGCATTAAACCCTAAAAGCATTACAATCACTCTGTCCCCTGAGTATGGAATCTGCCTGCTGCTGTTTCACAAGACTACCAGCCACTGAAACAGCGACTGTCTGAGGAGAGGAGAGACCTTGGACTTAAGCCTGTCTGGAATTTCTCCATCAAGTTAAGAGGCAAAAACTGCGATACATAGCCGCGTATTGATCGGTGGCTTGTCGCTGTTACAGTGCTGTGACTAGAGATAGAGTCACCAGCTGAGTGCTGCTGTTGGTCTGCCTGCATTCTTAAAGGGCATTAGCCGAGGGAATGAAGGTTGTAAATTCGGAAATTCAGGGCTGTGATTTTAAAGTTAAAGAGGAAAAATGTTGAAAATGTTCCCACTGATTGGCTGCGCAGCCTCGGGAAATATGTCGGGAGTGAAATGCGAAAAGTCTCACTTGGCATTTTAAGACTTCTGAGATGAACTCTGAGTTTTCCCCACACAGACATCTGGGTGGGTGGTCCCCAGCTCCCTACGACGCGGACTCGACTGGGAGGCCTCGCTCAATTAAGATCCAACTGCTGCTGCCGACTTGACAGGCTCTTACATTTGGCCGTGGCAGCCGCTGAGCTGCAGGCAACAGATTAGAGAGTGAATGGTGTTTCTCTGTGGAGGATGAATCCTCCCCGACGACTGTCCCTCTCTGCTGTCACTCCTCATCCCTCCCTCCCCTGTCTTCGTCCTGCTCTCCATCCCATACCGTATGTGTCCTCATCCTTCTGCTCTCCTCCCTCACTTCATGCTATAATGCATGCGTCATCAGCCTCATTAAAGATCAGAGGAGAAGTATGTTAGAAAATACTACAGAGCTTATGCTCTAGCTACCTACAGTTTTGTTAAAAACAAACATTGTGTAATATATATTGTGTCTTTATCATAGACTGTATATAAGAAGTGGACGAAGTCACCGTGACGTCACCCATTGGTTTGTGGACTGCTGTTTTGAAGCCTCGAGTTCGGCATTTTGGTCGTCGCCATCTTGTTTTTTTGCAACCAGAAGTGACACAAGAGGGTGGAGCTAAGTAAACAAACGTGATTGGTCAATACTACTGGGACTACAAACAGAAACCAGAACGCTTCCGTTACCAAAATCTTGTGCCATTGCCTACAGGTTCTACATGTGAATGCAGAATCTGTATATAGAGATTAATCTGCCCACGACTAATAAACTGATTTTGATGTGCTAAATTGGTGGAATTCCCCTTTATGATTTTCTTAATTTGAATTTCAGATGTCAAAAATGAATCCATGCCATCATAAATCACACTCAATCCCAGTTGTTTGCAGCAGTTTCACATTTAAATACAGATCAGTAACTTCTTGTCTTTTCAGGGTAATAATACAATTAATAAATAAATACTGAAAAAATCATATTATGATGACTGAAAAGATTACTGCCGTTGCCAAAGATTAGTGAAGTTTAAGTCTGTAAACTTTTGACTCTAAGAAAGCCGAGACATTTGCCTGCGGTGTCCTTCTCGCTGTGTGTTTTATTAAAGAATGGAAAGATATTGAAAAAAATCCCTTTTTAATAAAAAGTGTTTACGGTCAGCGCACCGGTATTGAGAACAACTGACGCTAAACTATGTGTGGTCTTGTATTATTGATGTGGTTTTCATATTAACAGCAGGTCCAGCAATACGTCTCTCATGGTAAATAGTGCTGCTCATGCAGCTTTCATCTGGACTGTGTGTTCAGCGTGTCTTGTACCATCTAAATGTACAGTAGAAGAAGAAATAACCAGTGAAATTATAACATACAGCTTTTGTTGGATTCTTTCATAGCAGACATCTTGCAGTGGCATGCATGTTTTGCATGAGTGGGCCCATTTGGAAAGAAACCCCTTAGTGTCCTATGGTAGTGTGTATATAGGATCACTCCAGATGGCAATAGGCTTTAATGGGTACTGTATGTTAATTCACATTTGTGCTGTGTTATGTGTGTCCCCTGCAGCCCCCAGAATATATTGAATTTATTATCTACACAGCTGTAATGTAAAGCTTGCCTCATTAATTTGAGAGTTTATTTTGACCTTTTTTTTAAATGCAGCTTTGCATATAAACACTAATGGTCTCTTTGATGATGAAAAAAAAATACATAAACACACATGCATTGGCAATTTGTGTACAGACGCAGTGAAACACTTCAACCCGGCTTTAGCTGTAGAGCTTCAAACTCCCCCGAGGAGAGACGGGAGAGCCTCTGGCAGAACAAAACAGAAAATAACCTGTTCTGTTCTGTCTTTTCCCGTTTCACTCTCCTCTCTCCGTCTCCTCTGCTCCTCAAGTCACCTTTTTTTTTTAGCTGTTCGAGATAAGGCAGGTAAAAAAAAACACAGCTCTCTGCGAGTGTCTGCTTTCCTGACAAATACAGAATGACATATCTTGGAAAGAAACCCTAAATCCAGCGTATTCCTTCAACCTAAACACCCATTACTGCTAACATTCAGCACAGGCTTTTGCAGCGTCTTATTCAGTCGGATATCCCTTTTCCTTACATGCAGTATTTATACTGACTTTAAGACTTTTGAAACTTAAATCCTCTTCTTTCTCCGCCATGTGCCAGAGACGATAAGGATTGCAGAAAAAAAGACACACAGTGAGGCAGAGACAAATATTTAATTTATGTCCCTTTTTTCACCCCGTACAGCCTAAGACTGCAGAGCCGGGTTTCTTGCAGCGGGGCAGAGGAGGGCCACGTGTGTCCAGGTAATTAATTTTTCAGAATGGAGGGACTCATACAACACTATAAACAGCAGCTGAGCAGCAGCTAGAAATAATGGTGTCGCTGCTTTTTTAAAAAAATGTTCCTCCCTGTGTCTGCATAAAGATAAATCCACAAATTAGGAGTTTTTAAATCGTATGCTGCGACGATAACCCCCGAGGTCACCAATTTGCGCCGAGGAGGATGACGCCGCGGTAGAAGAAGGTGAAGAGTGGCCTAGTTCTCAATTATAACTCGGTCAGTTCAAATGATGATTCGATGTGTTAGGCTGGCAAAAGCGGAGCCGGACATGTAGACAGATGGAGGGATCATTTCTTGTCTGTCTGCCCTCCTCAGAGGAGTTAATTGGCTTCAAGAAAATGGGAGACAAGAGTGAGGGGGTGACGGAGACGGCGTGATGGAAAAACAAGAGAGTAAAAAAGAGAGATGAGGATGGGAGTGATAGCCAAAGACAGAGAGAGACATTTGGGAGAGTGTGAATAGCCATGGAAACGGAGAGTGTGGAAGAAGAAGGAGCAGGAAAAGGAAGTGTAGCTGATTGAGGAGAGAAAGCGAGAGGAGAGACAGAGGGGGTAACCCTCCTTGGCTGTCACAGCAGTTTACACTCATTAGCAGAGCGCTGCCTTTGAAGCCCTTTATCTCCAGCGGCACGTTTCGCAGGACGGGCGGAGACAAAACACACACACACACTCATAGGCATGCATATGCAAACACACGTCACCCACATTGATGCTTATACGTATATTTAAAAAAGAACAAACCAAGGAAGAAAAACAACAACAACATATACTCGGATGCATCCGGTCACAAATCACCCACACTGATCACTCTCATCCTCGCGGTCCTCGTCTAATTATATAAGCGTCGGCTCCTTACGTAAGACAGCTTCCCCTACAGTACGACTGACTATCCATAATGCATGGAGTCTTGTATTTGGTTCATGGTGACACATCTTACCTTCCTCCACAGCCTCGCTGTAGCTGGGCAGACCAGAAAAAAAGGCCAAGAAGAAGAAGAAGAAGCTCATGGAGCTGAGTAAAAGGATGCTCATCCGTCATACAGTGAATTTAAACCACATGTCGAAGGTAAATGTACCGGTGTTTTGTGAGCTTTCCTCATTGAAACCAGCTAAATTGGTTTTAATGACAAAATTTCACTTAAGAACCTAAAGATTCACAACAATATTTGTATATTAACAATGGATCAAATGTCAATGTGTACTGTGAAAAGGGACCCAAAGAGAATTATCACCCAACTCAACATGTCCACTCAGCTCTGTAGAGCGCGTTAGCATCTTTTATGCTACAGTAGGTCATAGGGATGCTAATTTTAGGGTTAATTATTAGCATCCCTAGCCGGCTACATTCTTGCAATATCGATAGAACTGTCAGAACGGGAGCGTTCACAGATTCCAAGATGGTTGAATAGCCAAGATTAGCAGCTTTGGTTGAGTTACGTATTTGTTATGGGGTTTTTTTAACAAGTGAAACAAGATACAAACAGTGTATAGTTCCCTTTAAATTAACTGAATCAATTGCATTTGCGTTAATAACGGATATTATTTAACGTAACTATAAGTGCCACAGGTTTGTTGACACTTCTGTAGTTCTTTTCGCCGATTGGGAGATATCGTAGCTGTTGCAAATTCACAACAACAACCACTTGGAATTACAAATCGGAGGCTAACATGAGCAATATTTCCCACTTGGCTGATCATATTTACAGTCTAGTCAACATAACTTATTGTTAACAGACAAAGTTAGCAACTAACGCTAGCTGGCGAATGTATGGGAGCTATTTGCAAGCTAAATAGACAGATATTTTTTTTCTAAGGAGTTGGTGGAGACCAAAACAGAACTAAAAAGAGAAAAATGATTTGACTTACTTGTCGTCTGGTTAGAAGCACGACTCCAGATTAATGCTGATGTTGCTTTGCTGGATGTGTTTGTTGGTTTGCCCCAAGTTCCCAAAATACATATATAAATATAATATATAAAAGATTAAATTAATGATTGCATGTTTGAGTGCCGATAATGATCCTCACTATCTCATAAGGAACTTGTGAATAATTTAAAAAAAGTTTCATTCAAGTGAGACATACAGTTTTGAGTTTGATATATTTCCAGTCACTACCAAACCTCCTCAGGTTTCACTAAACTGCCTTTACAACAAAGGAGAGGACACAAAAACAGACTGTTCACCATCACTCTGAATAAACAGAGTTGAAAAACTGCAGTGTCGACATAAAAGTTGTTGAATTACTGAGTCATTAGGCCTCCGTCATAGCAACAATGAGAAGCGAACCGTTGTGGTAATACTCGGCTCTGTCACATTACTAGAGTCTGTCTCGGTATTATCTTTCTCTCTGAGACAGACAGAGCCTCGGGGTGTGTTTGTTCTCAATGGGGGAAAGCAATGAGCCTCACAACTGACTTTCCACAGCCCATTTCCCAAAAAATGTATTTAGAGAGATTTAGAAATGAACTGTTTTTTAATAGGGACTTTGGGACAAAAGGCAATTCCTTTCTACTTGGTCTGTGATAACAAGCCAAAAGAAATCCTTTCTTTTCATTTAAGTTGTACCTAAATGTAGTGTTGTGTGTGTGTGTGTGTGTGTGTGTGTGTGTGTGTGTGTGTGTGTGTGTGGTGCACTGGGACACTATTTCAGCAGCCAAATCATTTTCCTGGAAGATTTTCACTGCACTTGTTTTCAGACTTTGATTTGAACAAGAGAAATTGAGGTAAAGTCCCAAACGTACTACACCAAAGTGCGGGTAATGGGCTGGCTGAACAACAGAAATAAGCAATTGATTGCAGCAAGTAGGAACAAGAGGTGAAAAGAAATGAAAAGAGGGAATTATTGAGAGGGGAAAAAGCGCAAAAGGACAAATGACGAGGGAGAAAGAAACAAGACATTGAACATTTTACATCATAAATTTAAAACTAAATCTAAATTTTATACAGCCCTGTGATCATAAGGCAAACTGCCTGTATTTCCACGTCTTTGGTAGCATTCAAGGCATACAGCTTGTTTCATTACATTTCCTATAGATTCACTTACTTTTTTAAGATTAGAGTAGTCTTCTATTTCTTTATCGTAAAGTGCTTTGTGCTGGGAGATGAAGTGCATCAGTTTATCAGATGCCATTTTGGATGGCATTTGCACGGACGGTGGCTCTGAGTGGTCAAACAACCTTCTTTTGCCTTTTGACAGATGCGAAAAAACCAAGCCCCGAGGAAGAGCGCCAGGCTTTGAAGCAAATTTCCGTCTGTAAGTCGGCAGATAATGTTTGATTTAAATCAACTTCCCACTATGAACACTTGAATAGCCCTTATTTGAATTATTATGTCCTAAAAGTTGTAAAATGCATTAATAGCCGAATCCAGAGTTATTTATTATCCTTCCTCCGTTCATGTGAATGAGACCTAGACCGAGGCTGGACCGAGGGCTGGGAGGCGGAGTTAAAGAAAACGCTACTGCGCCTGCTCCATGGGCCAAATGGTTACGGAAGATCGCCGGATGATCCGGGATATTTCGATAGTCGAGCCATTTTGGCTTCATGCACCACTGAGCAACTCTCATAGGAATGAACGGGTGCTCACCTCCAACGCTGTATCCAGTTCTCTTTATACATCCATGGAAAAAACGCAGAAAATCGAACATGTTTGGAAAACATTAATGACAGACGAAAGTTTCGGAGCCTTTGTGTAAACGTGATTGACACAACGTGAGGTCGTATTTATACTTAAACGTGCGACAAATACGGACTGAGTGTGCGAAGGTCTTTATTCTTGTTGTTTTATAGCTTTATAATGCAAAACCTCAAATACATATTTGTAACCTCCATATTTGTAAAATCCTGACACTGACCTTACACATACAGTGGTCAGATGTAATATGTCTAAATTCATCCTGTAAGAAACGATTATTCTTCTGATTTTATTACTAAATTAAATTATCCATAGAAGGACGAGATTGACGACATTGTTAGAAACAGATAGATCTTATTAATGGTCAATACTTGTCTCCTATAACAAAACATTTGTAATGAATGAATAGAATTTAAAGTTTCAATTCTATGCCGTTCAAATGTTTCCTACATTTGAAACAAACAACGCTGCTGATTCAACATGGCACTGAATCACTGAGTGACTGCTGCTCAGCCAAATATGGTGTGTGAAGGAGAATCATCAGAGGAGGACAGTAATGAGCGGTAAGCTCTGTAATGATCCTCTGAAAATCTCCTCTCTTGATGTTTCAGGTTTAATTTATTTGCAGAACATAAGCAGTTTAAAAGCAAACATTTGCACAGAGAGTAGAAGGGAAACACCTATATGCACATACACATTGATAATTGGAACCAAAACAGAGACAGGAGACACCTCGGATGATTCAAAGCATTTCCACGAAAGTGGTTTTAGATGGACAGGCTGGAATGGCCTTGGTAACTAAAAGGCTGTCTCTGCCCACCACTGTGATGATGATAGAAAGACACCACAGACACACAGAGGAACTCAGCTACTATAATCAGCACCATTCAGATTTTACCAGACAGCCGCCATGAGAGAGAGCTGCTTATAAAAACGGAACAATGCAGAGGACACGGCACAACAGATCAAGACGAACACGGAGACGGACGTGTTTCCTCTGTAGTCCCCCCTCCCTCCATAACAGACCGAGAGGTGGGGGGGGGGGGGGAGGCACACAGACAAAGAGCATGGTCAATTATTCACCACATCTTGCTGCAATCCATTACACTGCATTTATTATACATCATATGGCCGGCGACATGCCACGCAAGCCTGAGCAGCTACTTTCTCCCCCGCTGGAGTGAGAGAGGCTTCCTGCAATACATCACATAAAACTAACGCATTGGCACTGACATGAGCGAGGCAGCGAACGCACCGCCGAGCCTACAGTACACACAGACACACACACGCACACACACACACACACACACACACACACACGCAAACAGCAGCTCTAATAGATACAAACATGATGTATGGCTGCTGCCAGTTCCATCACAGCGGTCACACAGGTAAAACCACTACACCACGGAGAAAACACTTACACACACATATCACCAACGCCAACCCGCATCATCACAGGCAAGCACGCTGCAGCACACTTACCGATGTGTGCAGAAACTGGACTACTATCTGGGGTTTTGGCTTTTCAGACAGTTTACCATGCAATGATGAGAACAATCCCCGTGACTTTTTAGCCATGCTAGCTTGTGGCGCTGCCAACGGCATTGTCAGTCTGTGAGTCGGTCCACCACTTTGGTCCAGACTGTGTAAATTTGTCTTCAACTATAGAATGGCTTGCCATTCATGGTCCCCAGAGGATAAAGCACATGGATACTGATGATCCCCTGACTTTCCCTCTAGCACCACCATGAGGTTGACATTTTTTGTTTTTATGTCTCCAAGCCGGCGATAGCTGTGGCTGGGTGCATTATGTTTTCCAGTTGTCCATCCTTTTGTTCGTACATCTGTACATTCTCGTGAACGCCTGGAGGGAATTTCTTCAAATTTAGCACAACAAGACTCGAGAACCGAGTATACGGCTGGACCAATTTAGCACATCAACTCAAAAAACACCTCAAATGAGCTTAAAAACGTTTTTTTCCCGCAAGTTTTATCAAATGTTGACATTTCCATACAGCTTTTCTAATGTGATACTTCAAAATGTGCATAAAAAATGTGAATGGAAACACAGCTACTCTTTCAGTTTTGGTCAGTTATCTGATGCTCTCAACCAGAGAGCCTTACAGTAAGTACGTCAAGGACACTTTAATAAAAAGTATAGTTGTGAGAGGAAATGGTGAACAACACTAATGTCCAAAAGGAAAGGCTCTTGTCAAATGTCTTTTCTCTAAGCTATTACACAACTGTTGTTGTTTTTTTAACCTGATGCACATTTGATAGCTCTGAACACAGTGGTTGATTGCATTTTGAAGGAAATGAGAGATATGAGGAGATATGAGAGCATTTTCTGAAAGACAACCATATAGAGCAGACTCACTTCCATACTGGTGAGATTACAGCGGTGAGTCCCAGCGAACCAGCCACTGTTGGAGCACTGGTCAATGTCCACATCCTGCAGGTTCACATCCACACGAACCACACCCCTGCCAGAGAGAAAGAAGGGAGGAAATGTGGAGAATAGGAAGGAATGATGAGTAGAGTTAGAGGAAATAGTGAGAGGGAAATCACGAGAGAAGATGGTGCAAAGATATGAGAGGAATCAGAGAAAGTTAAGAAAGGGAAGAGATACAAGGATGGAAATGATAAGGAGGCGACGAATTAAACAAAGTAAAAATGGAAGATGCAGAATTAGTAGATTGGGAAAAATGATGAGAAGAAAAGGAAGGAAATACATTTCATGAGAGTATAAGAAAATGAAATAGAAGGGGAAGGAATGTGAGAGAAAATGAGGGACAGTAATGTAGAAATGAGACATGGGGAGAAATGGAAAGAGAAGGGTAAAGGTGACAGAATAGCACGAGGTTAAGCAAATCGGTGCGAGGGAGGAGGAGGAGGAGGAAGCGGCGGCAGAGGGCCAGAATGAAAGGGAAGAAAATTAAAACGAACAGGAAGAGCGATGCTCAGGGGAAGTGAGGTCAACGGTGGACGAAGCGGGGGAAGGAAGGGTGGTAATAGAGAGGAATGAATGAAATGGATTGAAAGTGGGAACGAAATTAAGAGTGATGGAAGTGAAAGAGGAAGAGAGAGAGAGAGATAAGGGGAAAGAAAAAAAGGAAACAGAAGCAAGGTTGAAATTTCAATAAATGCTTGCACAAGGTTATGCTACTTCTTGCCAGACATTAGAGATGCACTGAGAGATGTATAAAGAATTTGTTGTTTTGGTCAACGAAGGACACACTAATATCGAGGTGTCTCGACTTCCCCTTGCTTTTTTAATACAACAAAAGTTTACTCCCATATAAAAGATTTTTTTTTTTGTTTTTATACTTTATCCACATTCTCTTCATTCTTACTCCTCGTTTCCACATAGCTCTGTGTACGTATTTGAGTCAACCGGTAGTTCATTCATTACTATGGGAACCTCCTCACTTCGTTTTTGGTTTTTTTTGGTCCATAATTTGCCTCGAGTAAGTTGACCATTTTTTACTTTTGCGGCAGATTACGGACAGACCGTATGCACTGTGTGCCAAAGGAAGTTAGCAGGAATTAGCAAATAAATAAACTGATTTATGAATGTAATACAGCTCTATTTATAAAAACAAATTTTATATTATTATTTTCTGATATTATTTGTATTATACTATTTAAAAGTCCAAATTTATTGGAAAAGGATAGATGTAATCATTTCCAAAAGTCACAACCATGAACGCCATGAAACAATTTGACCCATTAGAAAATAATGTTTTATTTCTCTGATCCACTGCTTTGATTTTCTTAGATACAAGTAGGGGAGGCTTTGAGGAAAATAGGTTGGGAACCACTGTACTAGAAGGATAATGACAAAATACAATTCAACAGCAGCTCAGACTGCAGCCCCCAAAATGATCACAAAGCTAGGTGTACCTAATACACTGGCAACTGAGTGCAATTTCCTAAGACAGCGGGGCACCGTCAATTATAGCAAACATAAAGTAAATAGCACAGTTATTGGGGACTATTTTCAGCTCCAGATTAATACGCATTCGGAGTGTATTACAGTAATGTGTGTTGTTCCTTCATTATTCAACGTAATGAAGGAACATCTACCCAGTTCAATAGTGTGGCTCATTAATGTGTTTTTAATAGTTTTTTGGAAAACGTTGGAGCTCCATCGCACAGAAAAATATGATTTATCAGGCTTTGGATACACAGGCAATATGTTTTAGAAGAGTCAATTCATTGTTGGTTTGTGTGTTTTCAGGGGATTTGTTAAAGAGGACCTATTATACTTTTGTGCTTTTTCCCTTTCCTTTAGTGTGTTATATCGTTTTTGTGCATGTAAAACGTCTGCAAAGTTCAAGTGGTGATGTCACCAAGTAACACATTTGTATAATACCTGCCTAGCGGCTAGTTTGGGATGCCCTCAAACAAAGCTAGTTAGAGTGGAGCTGGAGCGGAGTCTGAAGAGTTTGTTTATCTTGACCAATCACAACAGAGTCGGCCAGCTGACCAATCAGAGCAGAGTGGGCCAGCTGACCAATCAGAGCAGACTGGGCTGCAGCACAGCTGGTACGAGAAATGTAATGCATTTTTTTTAACATTAAATCATGTAAACATGTTCTAGTAGAAACACAAAATACAAGGATGCACCTGAAATTGAGCAAAATAGGTCCTCTTTAACAATAAGAAGTATATAGTATATCACCAGACATATCATTAAATGCATTGATTTAGTTAGTTTCTTAATATCTGTGGCCAGTGCAAATAGTTCCTGAGATAGCTTTCCTTGTTTTGTGTTTCACGAAAAAGTTTTAAAGACACTTGCAGTGTGTTCTCTGCCTTTGGGTACAGTTCAGCATCACTGCAGACAGACATGTGGTGTTTTCCCACCAAAGGTGAGAATGATTCTCAATGTTTTCTCTCTGCTTGTCGACCCAAACACCTCTGCAGGACGTTGGTGCAGGTCAATACTCGGAGACTGCAGCAGCGAGCCATCACAGATCCACACTGTGAAGTGAGCAAGTTTAAATACTGTTCAGGGATGTGATTGCAATACAGCATTAGAGGAAACTTCAACCAGTGGAGCTAAGTTTACTTCAGCTGTTGCCATATAGCCTATCTGTAGAGCCAAGCTCATCTCTCTCTCTCTCTCTCTCTCGCAAAGCATGCTTAGTCTTCTCTTATTTACCCTCTCCCACCCGTTTCCTCCGCACATTCACTCTCTCGTCTTTCTCTCTCCTCCTGACACCCGTTACTTCCATCTGCCTGCTGGGAAGTGGAACAAACATGCATGGAGAGAGGCTTTGGCCACCAGCTCTCCTCAAGCACACAACCAGACAGAAAGAGAGGAAGGCAAACATGTTGATACCTTTGAGTGACAGAACGTGTGTGTTCACAGGTCAAGGCTTGATAGAGACTGAAAGCAGTAGAACTAGCATAGAGATGCAATAGATGGCGGATCTGTGGATCAATGCAAAGTAACACTAGGCACAAATTTTGAGCGCCACAAAGCAAAACTACAGCCAGAGTAGACACTCAATGATAGTTTTAGTCTGGGGTTGTTGTCGATAATCTTTCAGATCTTGTTAAAATGTATCAGTTTCTATTATAAATCCTAAAAAAAGTCATTAGTCATTCAGTTTTTCCGCCACCTACTGTGCAAAACTCCACAGCATTAGCTTCATGTGCACTTTTTTGTGCTGCTCCTGTGTAATCCGACCCGAGGCGAGGCAGGTGGGTCTTCATAGAGGTGGTGTCATTTGTTTGTTGTATCTTTTGTGGTGTCTCAACATTATTGTGGTTCTGATTTACAGAAAATGGTACATTTAAAGGGGACATATCATGCTCATTTTCAGGTTCATACTTGTATTTGGGGTTTCTACTAGAACATGTTTACATGCTTTAATGTTAAAAAACACATTATTTTTCTCATACTGTCGGTTGGAATATACCTGTATGAAACGCTCCATTTTAGCACCTGTCTCTTTAAGACCCCCTTCTGAAAAAGCCCAGTCTGCTCCGATTGGGTTGTGAGAAAAATATGGCGCACCATAGCAAAGTGGGTCGTGTCTAGAAGGGAACTTGCAAATTGCGAAATCTGATCTGAGATCTGCAAAACATGCAAAGTGTTATAGTTTGCCATCCCTCGAAACATCGGCTTTGCAGATATTGCAAGTAGCCGTCGGACTTGGTGGCGTAGGAAGCCTGAAATACCTCCAAACAGCTGACAAGTTTGTTGTTAGCTCTGTTAGCTATGCGGTCTGCTGGCGTGCTGATGATCGCATGACGTACTGTAGTACAACGCGTGCAATCAGACGTAAACATAGAATTGAATTGAATAAATCTGCCCCATTGTTGCTGTTACCCAGTTCAGCTATTTGAATCAGCATCGCTAGGCTTGCCGTAGTAGTCGGAGTCACACAAATTTCGGGCATACACTGATTGCATTACACCGTCATATTGCTTTTTTTATAGAAATAAATCCATTATGTTTATTTTAGTTTATCAGCGCCACCGTCAGACGACGATGTTACAAACAGAAAATGCAAGTGTCTGCTCCGTACGGAGTCACAGCTCAGAGAAGAAGGAGACGGAGCGTTCACAGCCGGTGTGCGTGGTGCTGTGTGGAAACCAGAGAGGCCAGGCATCCAACGTTAAGGATCAAAGTAAGCACTCTACATATATTGAGCGTCATCTTTTCTTGAAAAATGTCCGGTGTAATCGGTAACACCATTGGCCCGATATCCGATATCAGGATCAGATTGGTGCATCACTTTAAAGCCAGCTGCAAACTGTTGGTCTACAAAAACACCCCCTTTTTTATAGTAGGAAAGCTACTACCAGAACTATTTGCACTGGCCACAGACTGAGTTTTAAATTTGGCCTTTGAAGGACAGTGAGAGCAGGGAAAAAAGAAGATGAGAAAGAGGTTGCTTTGAGGTAGAAAGTAGCAGACATGGTGGAACTGACTCCATCATCTACACTAGCTTATATGCTTTTCTGTTCAGAGCCAATCGGCTTTCTATTTTTAGAAATGTCATCACAGGACTGAGAGATGAGTGGAAGCCGCAGAAAAGTTGCAGACCACAAACTCACATTACAAGAAGTAGAATGAGGAGGAAAACAGCATCCGGTTGTGTAGTTGCAGAGGATCGTTCTGGGAGTGTATTTTTACAAGATGCGCTCTGGTCATAAACAACCACTTTATTATGTTCCCTTCTAACTCCTCTCCCTCTGTTGACACCATAACTGTTGCTGACAAAGTCAAAGACAAACTCCTACTACATTTTTCTGGAGCTTTCAACTACATGACATGGTCTTCATCAGCAGATGCAATTTGCTCTGCTGTCTCGGAGATTGATCTGTTGACATGCAAGTTCAGTAGCTGTTGTTTTTTCATCCATAGCGTTTTTAGGACTTTTCTCCCGTGTTGGCTTGAAGTTAAACCTGCTGTAGGCAGAACGTTTTTGGCAACATTGGGCAAAAACTCCATATTTAGATTTCAGCATGTTGTAATTCAAGTGTTCTGAGAGAAAACTAGACCTCTCCACCTCCTCATGGCTCTGTTTTCAGGCTTTAGAAAATCTATGCCCGCCCATGACGGGAGACTTTGACCAATCACAGGTCATTTCAGAGAGAAAGCGTTCCTATTGGCTGTGCTCCGGCTGGTGGGCGGTGCTTGGTATTTCCTCAACTGATCCCAACATGGCTGCCGGGTCACAAACTTTCTCATTTTACAGCTAAACAGTACACTACAAGATGTTTCTGAAAACATTTGAGGCGAGAAAGAGGCATTACAGTAACTAAAAGTCCTAAAAGTGCTATGGATGAAATCATACCAGCTGCAGCTCGGATGTCAACGGACCCGTCTCCATGACAACTGAGCAAACTCTGACCACTGATAAAGACCATGTGGTATGACTGAAAGCTTTTTCTTTTGTCTAAGAATGGAAAAAAAAACATGGCTCTGGCAATATATATACCATTTCCATCATGAAAATATAGTTGTATATTGTGTTCAGGAATTTCATTTCTGTGTTCCTATGCAGCGACGTCAGAAATGGGATTTGATGCACGAGTATCAGACTTTTTTCTTCTTCTGTCACAAATCACAGCCACTTGTAAAATGTCACACTCATTTTAACAGTCACTCAAAACCCCTCTTGGCTGAGCTTGAATAGTCAATTGATTAATTCTGAATTAATTCAATGAAACGTATCATTAAGAGACGCTGAGGGCCACAGACGCAAGCAGATCTTCCATTTCTCTCAACTAACATCCTCATCACTGCATTTTGATGGTTTTAGATAGGCAGTAAGTCATTTTTGGAGACAAATGGAGCCAGTAATGTGTGAGCTCTTATAGCAAATTGAAACTGTACTGTACAAGACTCTGTGAAGTGTCTCACTCATACAGTAAATAGCTTATCCATGATGATTCTAATCAAACTGATTCTGTGGTAACTCCACAGTTTCCACAATTGTAACCGCAGTACGACTCCCAGACATGTCCAGAGCAGCTCCTGCTGGCCACATCACAATCTCCAGAACCCCACATTGTCTGTCCCTGTAGCAGGTAGTGATGCAGCACTTTGCTCAGGGACACGTCAGCAGGGTGGATGCCTGCCAACCCGAGGCCCGAATCACAAGCACGACACGCTGCCGGCTGTTAAACCACGAAGCAACACGTCTGTGTCTTCCACATAAAATGTCACCCACATTCATTTGTCCTATTTATTATCTAGTAACAGTTAAATGACCAGTGTGTAACATTTAGGGGGATTTATTGGCAGAAATGGAATATCATTTTAATAAGAATGTTTTCTTCAGTATATAATCACTTGATAATAAGAATCGTTGTGGTTTTTTTTGCTTAAAATGAGCCGTTTATATCTACATAGTGGTCCTCTTCACGGAGTCCGCCATGTTGCTCCACTATGTTTCTACAGTAACCAAACACTGTTAAATTTTCCTGCTTGGGCCGGAGTCAAAAATGTTACTTGCTCCCGTCGCCGTCGCCGCCGCTTTCTCTCTCTTGCTTCACCACTCACTTCCCACGTACACACACACTCTACTCCTACAACAACTGGCTATAGAGAGGGCTATTTGCGTTTTCATTTCGGCAACCGTAGCTCTCCTACACGCTTTGGTACACGAGAGAAGTTCTAGTCTGCGACCTCACCGCTAGATACCGACAGATCCTACACACTGTTCCTTTAAGGTAGAAAGAAGAATTGTAAGAAGATTTGTGGTAGCATATTGGCTCCAAAAATAAAGAAAGTGTTTTTTTAAACAGGTTTTCCTGAACTAAATTACTTATGATCGTATTGAACTGGACATCTTCAGATGGATGTGAGGGTTTAGTGCACCTGAACTTCAGACTGGCTTCATATTGCAGTTTGTGATCTTTCATTGTTTATTCATGATTTAATTGATCTTTTCGGGACACTCCTGGAGCGGAGCCTTGAAATATGAGATCTTTCGATGATTTTATGCACCTCACAACACAAGCACACACAAAAAATTATCCCTTCACCAACAGACACACTGTGTAAAGCTTGCTGTGTACATTAGATGTTAAATAGGCTGCAGCGGTAGAGATGCACAGCTCTGCTTTGACAGGCGAGCATATTTAATGAGAAACGTCTACCTGTGTGTCTGCAGAGCCTCTTGTACATCATCTGTTTATTGCATCAGGGCTGCAGATCATCAGGATCCATATTTACATTCAGTCTCATAGAGCATTATTGTCACTCAAATACTTAGTTATGGTTGACTGTTACTGTAATGATACTGTATATTTGTAGAATACCTTAAAGGCGATCACCATGTGAATGAAGAATTCCAATATGTTATTTCCATTAGGGCTGACCCGAAGCTTCGAAGCATTCGACCGTTGCCATGGTAATCGACCTCCAAATCAGTATTCGAATGCTTCGTTTGGTTTTTTTTTGTATGCAACTGTGCTATAATAAATGTATAAATCCCCAAAAGGCCCATGAAATAAGGAATAATCCCTCAATTCATGTTCAACATTAATTATTATTAGTTATTCTCAAATGGATATCACTGTTTGTTGTGTGTAGAGGTGCGTGTGTGTACAGTAGTGCGGCAGCAGAGACAGACAGAAGAACATGTCATCCTGCCGCGCCACGATGTGAAGTTTCGATGCTCGAAAAATGGTATTCGGGACAGCCCTAATTTCCATGGCCTAGGAAAATTCAATCAATATCTGTGGACGTGACCTCCTCTTTCTCAAAGCCAGAAACCAGAGAGTCTCAAACTTGTGATGTCATCGGGTATAAAGTCTGGAGCTGCTCCATAGACAATGAACGGGAGACTGATTTTGTGGACCCACAAAATGTTTGTTTACTTTTTTATACCCAAATGAGCTTTATTCTATTGTAGGATTCTCAGGTGTGAAACATAAAATGTTCCCACAACATCCCCCTGGGTGCTACATGTCCACAGGGGCGCTCTTTAATCACAAGGGATCGCCTTGCTTCCCAGCATTGGGCGCTTGATGGGCTGCCACTAGACACAAGGAACTAGGCACCCGATTGGACGAACGCTTTACCTCGTGGGCTGCTGCTCCCAGCTGTCAAACCGGAACCAACATGGCGGCTCGTTTGGAAACTTTCTTCTCTTATATCACGAAAATAGTTCACCGAAATGTTTTTTAAAATCATTTTATGCGAGAAATAAGCCATGCTAAATCTGTCTCTATTTTGGATCGACAACGTTTTGTTTAAAAAGTTTCTAGAGAGTTTCCAGAGGAGGCGAGTTGCGTTGGACGCCCCTGATTTGCATAAAGGACCTCAACTTTATGCAAATGAGGAGCGGCCAACAAGACGCCCCATCTTTGGAATTGCGCCGCCACGCTACCAGAATGCATTGCACGGCTGCTTACATATTAGACAATGAATGGGAAGCGTGGAAAGTACAGAGCCTGCGGACACGTACCATCAGTGTCATCTATAACATCTCTCCCCATTCATTGTCTATGGAGCGGTTCCACACTTTATAGCCTATGACATCACAAGTTTGAGTTTTAGCACTCTAGTTTTGGGATTTGGGAGAGAGTTGTTCATGCTCTCTAATATTGTTTGGACTATCTTAGACCATAGGAAAGACATGTATGAATTTTGAAAATGGGCATAGTCCCCCTTTAATACATGTAATATGGAACTGAATACATTTTTAATGCCTTTTAAGGACTAAGAGTGCTGCCACAAAACGCATCAAACACAAACTGCATGTTTTTTCACTCTCACTCACCTGAACTCTGGTGCAGAGTTGCTCTTCAGTCCGTAGAATCCAGCAGACAAGGTGAGCAGCCAGTATGGCACAAACGCCCCGTTTTCACACTCCAGGTAGGGCGCCGACCACTTGATCTGGTTCTTGTCCAGCAGGTAACTCCCACTCCCACTCTTTCCCCCCGACGCCTCGGGTACTCTCCTGTGCACTAGCGGTCTCCTCCCGTCCCTGAACTCATTAAACCAGTCGGACTCCGGACCCCTGCTGCTGCTGCTGCTCCCCAGGTACCGGTGCGCAGAACCGGACAGGTCCTGCAGCACCACCTCCTTCTCCTCGGTCCTGGTCGCCTGCAGGAACACGTGGGGTCCACCGTGGAAGCTCACCACCACGGCCCGGTGGATTTTGGGATCTCCCTCGAGGATGCTCTGCACCAATGCATGGTACCAGTGCACGTCCCTCCGGTTTGCACTTTGCTCCCTGGACTTGTTCACCTGCAGGATCATGTTGAGGAAGTTTGTTGCATGCGTCACGGTGTCCAGGATGCTGTGCAGAGAGTAAGTGGAGGCGACGTGCAGGCCGCCTCGCAGGCTGCTCAGCTCGTACCTCCGGGAGCAGTTCACATTCTGCAGCGCGGAGGAGTCTCCGGTGTGCAGGAAGGCGGTCACAACACGCGGCAAGTCCTCCTCGATCTTGTGCGCCACGACAGCGCGCTCCGTGGCCGGCACCGAGTGGTAGTAGGTCGGGTGGTGCTCTCTGTTGTTGATGTTCTGGGTGCTGAACACCGGCGGGTGCTTCTCTTCTCTCTCACCGTCCGACCACTCCACATAGCCGTAGTTTGTTCCCAAAACGAGCCCCGTGTGCAGGAGCAGCGGGACCACCAGGAGAGCCATGGTTCCGTGTTGTTTCACAGGCGCAGCTGAGCACAAAGTGAGGCCACTTAAAGCAAAGTAAATGGCAAATGGGAGAGGGAGGGAGAAACCAACAAGAGATACTGAATATACAATATACTTTTCTGTGTATAGTTTAGGACTGTCCTCAACCAAAGAAATTCTTAGTTGACTAACACTCATACAATTTTGTCGACTAATCGATTAGTTGATTTAATCGACAGAGTTTCTCCACAAACAATCACACAAAAGCACCACTTTAAATCCTGTGTTTACCAGAGATGTGCTCATAAGTTTCTTAGAAATAAGTCATTCAGCATGAAAAAGCATTCAAAAAATGACTAATCGACTCAAGAAATCCTAGTCAACCAAGGACAAAACGACCAAATAGTCGACTAAGAGGGGGCAGGCCTACAGTTTATGGCCAAAAGTATGTGGGCAGTTAAAAATTTCATCCATCAGCTATATGATTGATAAATATCTAATTCAAAAACCAGGACTTGCATTTATATAGCGCTTTTATGTCTTCCGACCACTCAAAGCTCTTTACACTATGATGGCAAAGGCTGCTAAGGTGCCAACTTTGCCCATCATTAATCTAAATACTCATTCACACACTGATGGCCTTCAGGAGCAATTTGGGTTGGTTAAGTGTCTTGCTCGATGCGGGGATCGAACCACCGACCTTCCGATTGGTGGACAACCTGCTCTTCCGATCACTCAAAGCTCTTACACTACACTGTAAAAAAAAAAAAGTAAAATAACTTTAAGAAATTTTCCGGCAGCAGGGGACGCCAGAAAATGTCTGTTAAAAAACGTTAAAAAAATTTCTGTTCGTTAATTAACATAAATAAACTGTAAAAAAAAAACAGTAGTTATCTTTATAACTGTTCTCAGACGCTTTTCTTAATTGATCAATAGCTGCACTTTACTGTCTTTTGATTGTTTTTAGTATCCTTTTTCTTTTAACTTATACTTTTATATTCTTTTATTCGTTTTTATCTTATGCACTTTGTTCTCTTTTATCTTGCTTATATATGTAAAGCTCTTTGAATTGCCCTTGTGTATGAACTGTGCTATATAAATAAACTTGCCTTACCTTTATATAATTAGCCTTTATTACTGTAATTTTACAAGAAATATTTTACTTTTAACATATATTTATTGTTAGAATAGAGTAATACACCGTAAATCTAAGACCATTTACATATAAATCACAAATGAAACGTGTAATTTTACGTTGCAAAAAAGCCCAAATTTACATTAACTCAGAAGTTTTTTTGCAAAAAGAAATCTGTATTTTTACAAGAAATATTTGTAGAATTCCATGAAATCATTTTCTCAGAGTCGTAAACCTCTAAAAAACAGAATAATTATCTTTAAAAATGATCAAGAAAAGCTTCAATATATAGATAATTACGATTGTGATTACAAAAAATACTGTAAATCTAAGACCATTTACGTATAAATCACAAATGAAACATGTAATTTTTTACATTTTTTTTCTGTCATTTTGAAATACAGACAAAAAATTTAAAATTTCTACAGTGTACATGTCAGCATTCACCCATTCATGGCAGAGGTTGCTAAGGTGCCAACTTTGCCCATCAGGATCTAATCTAAATACTCATTCACACCTGCCTTCAGGAGCAATTTGGGGTTAAGTGTCTTGCTCCAGCCGGGGATCGAACCACCGACCTTCCGAACCACAACCTGCTCTACCGTCTCAGTCACAGCCGCTCCTCTGAGGCGAGCATCATCAAAGCAGCTCTCTCTTTCTCTCCTGCTGCTGCTGCTTCACGGGATTAGAAACACTTTAAGGAGAATGTCCTGAATTTCATACCCATGATCAAGCTGAAAAAAGCCTTTCCACTCTTCATCTTCTATCAGCCACACTTTCCCTCTCCTCTTCTTCTTCTTATCCTAACGCGTAAAAACGCAACACCGACTCCTCAGCAGCGCGCAGGTCCATGCATGTGTGTAGCTATCACGAAGCTCTCCGAGGTCTCCTTTGACTCCTTCTCGGAGAAATCCATGTGAGAGAGAGAGAGAGGAGTAAGAGGAGTAAGAGGATGACGAGGAACGGAGCAAATTGTTCTTGAAGTTCCGTCCCTCCCAATAAAGCCCCTAATAGGCCACAGAAAGAGAGAAAGAGTCGCCCACCGGAGTGTGTGGTTGTTTCTGACTGCCAGTCTGCCGGAGGTGGGCGGAGCGTGGTGGAGAAGACGGTGGAGCTGTCCGGTGCTGAAAGGAGAAAGGAGCGTCTGTAGGAAGAAAAGCGAGGGAGGATGGAGGTGGAGGAGGTGGAGGAGGTGGAGGAGGTGGTGGATGGAGGAGCAGCCTGTCCATGAGATTTAATCTGAAAGTAGAATACAATAGAATGGTGCAAGATGGAGAAACCAACAAGAGACAACCATTTACACATATGTATATGTTATACTACTGAATATACAATATACTTTTGTGTATAGTTTATTAGTGCTGTCCTCGACTAAAGGAATCTTAGTCGACTAATTGTTCAGTTGATTTAATCGACAGATCTGTAAAACTGAGTTTCTCCACAAAGAATCACACAAAAGCACCACTTTAAATCCTGTGTTTACCAGAGATGTGCTGATAAGTTTCTTAGAAATAAGTCATTCAGCATGAAAAAGCATAATAAAAAAGACTAATCGACTAAGGATATCTTACTCGACCGAGACCAAATAGTCGAATAGCTGACTACAGTTTATGGCCAAAAGTATGTGGGCAGTTAAACATTACACCCATCGGCTATATGATCGATAAATATCTCATTCCAAAACCATGAGCGTTAGTTTTTCCTCTCATTTCTAGAAATTAACCCTAATTTACCGACTTCTTCCTAAAACTACACACTCATTTTACTAAACCTTATGTTTTTCCACCAAAATGAAGCACTGGTTTTAATACAGCATCCATATGTTGTCATGGAATCGTTCATACTATAATTTCGCTATGTATCCCCAGTTCAGGGCCGGCTCTAGCCCTTTTGGTGCCCTAGGCGAATTCGGATTTGGAGCAGCTGCTCTAGGGCTAGGAACCCCTAACCCCATAGCCCCATAAACCGCAACACACATCAGACAATACAATGGTTTTAAGACAAAAAATTACGATTTTTATTTTCATAAATAATTGTATTGGTCCCTGATATTGTTGGCTTAA